>NC_141081.1:1462500-2160000 GCF_041138505.1 Cibotium barometz | reverse complement strand
TCCAAATTATCCAAGTAGCAAGAAGCAACATGGGTACAAGCCCTTATGTGAAAGTGTAAAGTAAAAAGACACACCTCCAAAGACTACTCTAGTCCCTTGACCTCCACCGAGGAACCTAAGGAAAAAAATACCAAACAAGAGACAAGTATCATCCTAAAAAAATACAAATCAAAGGAGCCAAGTGGAAGGTCCATATAGTTCCAAATTATCCAAGTGGCAAGAAGCAACATGGGTACAAGCCCTTATGTGAAAGCGCAAAGTAAAAAGACACACCTCAAAAGACTACCCTAGTCCCTCTCGACCTCCACCGAGGAACCTAAGGAAAAAAATACCAAACAAGAGACAAGTATCAACTTGGTGGAATTGGTAGAGGTTGCAATAGTACAAGAATGGGAAAAATAGTTTTCAACCCCAGGGGAGGCACCTTTCATCAAGAAGGTAAGGTGGAATTGGCAGAGGTTGCAATAGTATGAGAATGGGCAAAGAAGTTTTCAACCCCCAGGGAAACACCTTTTATCAAGAAGGTAAAGTTCTCTCAAGCTCCCCCCAAAGGGAAATAGAAAGTTGAAAGTATACCCAAAGGCCAACACCTTTCATCAAAAGAAGGTAAGGTTCTCTCAAAAGCTCCCCTCGAAGGAAAAGAGAAAGCTAAAAGTATACCCAACATACTGTTAATGATGGGAGAAGCATTGGTCAAGGAGAAGACCAAGGAGAAGGTATCCTCAACTCCAAAACAAAGGAAGACGACACCAAGCTCGTGTCCAAGATCTTACCCAAGAAGAACCTCTCCAAACATCTCTCCCTTCCAAGGATGATCCTACCCCTATGAAACCCCAAAGTGATCAAGATAGGAGTGTCCCATTTTCCAACAAGCATGGAGAAACCAATAGATGTCGAGGAGTATGATCTCGTCAAAGATGTAGATACTTTCCAACATAAGATCTCTTTCAGGCAACTCTTGGTGTTATCTCTCGCATGTAGGAAGAGGACCAAATCCCTTCTCCCCAAATTGAGAGGCTTAAGATCATCCATGACCTCACTTTCATAGACACCTTCACAAGTGGTGGCCAAGGTACTTCATAAAGTTGATGCCTTCATTGACGAAGGCACTCCAAAGTGGGAGTATGGATTGCAGGATGTTATATTCTAGATGCCCTGGTAGATGGAGGGTTAGAGATGAAGATAATGTTAGATGAGACATTGATGTTTGAAAGGATTGCAACCAATCATTTGGCTTATTTAAATGGCTATCCAAAGCAGAGTAAAGTCCTTGGGTATCCTACCCAATGTAAAGATAACCATGCCAGAAAAGGATTATCGGCTGGCATACTTACTGGTTTCTCCAATATCATATGCGGTGGTTTCTACCCTCTCCTTTTGGGAATCCTTTTGTAAAGGCTATGGTTTTTCCAAGCGAGAGAAAGAACAAACTATTATACCCTTGGGAAAGGAGTAGAAAGAGTGGTCTTAAAACTCTATAGAGGATACAGAGGAAAAGGTTCCACATCCTTGTAAGATTCAATAGATGTTGACCAAGATGTCACCCCAAGTGACACTTCTAATAAAGATCAAAGAGTAAGAGACGACGGAATCTTATTTGATTCGGAGATCCAAATCAAGTCCCCCTTCTAGGGGAGTACCTTGCCCCTATGGAAGCAATGAAGCCTTTGAAGTAGCATTGGGCTAGGACATTCACGAGTGGATGAATTCTAAATCTTCTTATGTCACATTCTTGGAAGAAATCTCCACAAAAAGGTAACTCCTCTCTTATCATAAGTTCGAAATACATAATAATTCCTTCGGAAGGACCTAGAGGTCTTATGGAGACTTGAAACAAATATCTCCAGAAATGTGCTGACACCACATTGACTTGGAGCCAAATACCAAGACAATAGGGCTATCCACACTTTCATCATTCTAATGCATCCACTTGTCATCCATTATCTCCACATCCTCATGGAAGATATGCCCATCACATGATGTAAAGGTTCTAGCATGATCTTCACTTACATAATCTTCACATGATGTAGACACATGGCATTCCATCCTATCCTCGAGATTCTGAAATTTGTGCAACATAAAATCCCCAAGAGTCCAAACCTTTGGCTCTTTTGCATCAACACCACAATCAATGTCATCATATTCATCCTCCCAATGTCCATAAGCAAATAGGTCACCGACATTTAATGACCACCAATGGCAATGTGAAAATCTATGGTGTATAGACTTGATAGAAATCTTGGAATTTGGCCACCAAGGATTAGGAGGTGGGGGTTTTTTTAAATATTAAAATTAAGTTTTTTTCATTTTTAAAAACTCTACTCTCTCTCTCTCTCTCTCTCTCTCTCTCTCTCTCTCTCTCTCTCTCTCTCTCTCTCTCTCTCTCTCTCTCTCTCTCTCTCCCCCCTCAAAGTAAACTGGAAAAGAAAAGACAAAAAGTGAAAACAAAGACCCCATTCTCCCTCTAGTTTATCACTTGGGGCAGGGAGGCGAGGTTTTTTTTGTTCTTTTTATTTTATTTTATTTTCTCACATCTCTCTCTCTCTCTTCTCTCTCTCTCTCTCTCTCTCTCTCTCTCTCTCTCTCTCTCTCTCTCTCTCTCTCTCTCTCTCTCTCTCTTATTTATTTAAAAAATTAAAAGAGGGAAATTAAATAGAAAAAAACCCAGCTTCCCCATTCCAAGAAGCGAGCTTGCCACTTGGGGTGGGGGAGGTGGGTTTTTTTCCTTTAATTTATTTATTTTTAAATTCACCTCTCCCCCTCTCTCACAGTGATTTGGAAAAACAAAATTCAAAAGAAAAAAATTGGAAACAAAATCCCACCTAAGTGGCAAGCTCCTGCCATTTGGGGTGAGGCGGTGGGAGTTTACTTATTTAAATCTCTCTCTCTCTCTCTCTCTCTCTCTCTCTCTCTCTCTCTCTCTCTCTCTAAGTAATTTGGAAAAAAAATGAAAAAGAAAACCCCATCTCCCCCATCCCAAGTGGTGAGCTCGCCACTTCGGATTGGGGAGGTGGGGGTATTTTCAATTTCAAAAATAAGTTTTTTTTCCACAATTTTTAAAACTCATCTCCTTCTCTCTCTCTCTCTCTCTCTCTCTCTCTCTCTCTCTCTCTCTCTCTCTCTCTCTCTCTCTCTCTCTAAGTAATGTCAAAAATAAAAAATAATAAAGAACGGGAAAAAAATCCCCCCCACCCCCCACCTCCCACGTCACTTGGGGTGGGGGAGGTGGGGGTTTTTATTTTTTTATTTTATCTTTTTAAACTCTCTCTCTCTCTCTCTCTCTCTCTCTCTCTCTCCCCCCCACCCCCCGGGTCCAATTTGGATGTGGGAGAGGGCAAAAGGAAGAGGGTTGAGAGAGAGAGAGAGAGAGAGAGAGAGAGAGAGGGATCTTGAGAGAGAAAGTGATAGAGAGAGTGGGGGAGAGAAAAGAGAGAGGTAAGCTTTTTTTTCAGTAAAAAAAATTAAATAGACACTCCCACCACCCCCATACAGCTCGCCACATGGGATTGGGGAGGTGGGAATTAAAAAAAAACTCACCTCTCTCTCTCTCTCTCTCTCTCTCTCTCTCTCTCTCTCTCTAATATATATATATATATATATATATATATATATATATATATATATATATATATATATAAAACTCACCTATCTCTCTCTCTCTCTCTCTCTCCCCCTCTCTATTTGTCTCTCTCTCTCTCTCTCTCTCTCTCTCTCTCTCTCTCTCTCTCTTCCCCCCCTCTATCTCTCCCTCTAAGTAATGTAAAAAATAAAATAAAAAGGGAAAATTTTGGAGTCTCCATCTTTTGTCCTCTCTCCTGACCCTCTCCCTTTCACCCCTGTCTCGCTTTCGCTCTCTCACTTTCGCCCTCCCCCTTTTCTCTCCTATGTTCCCTCTCCCAACCCCGGTCTCTCGCGTTCTCATTGTCTCCCTTTCTCTCTTCAGGTTCTCTCTCCTAGCCTTCTCCCTTTCTCTCTTCAGGTTCTCTCTCCTAGCCTTCTCCCTTTCTCTCTCTCACGTTCTTAGAATGTAGAACATGCAATTAACACTAAATGATGGGCACTTGAAGTTTAAAAAGAAATTCCTAAGGTGCATTAGAAATAAATTATAATGTGCACAAAAGACCTTAGCCTAAGGGCCCCTGTTTTCAGAAAATTTTGGATTAAGGTCCAAACAAAGGTTTGACAGGCCAATGAGATTAATCCAAATGTAGGGAGGAGATAAATTGAAGAATAAAAGAAAACCCCCCCCAAAAATGAGTAAATGCTCACATAAGATGAAGAGTGGACTAACGACCAAAGAAAAAAATTAAAAAACTGAATTTTGACACCTCAGTGTGGGGATCTCCCCTCATGAAGTAGGTGCCTTTTTCTCATCACTACCCCCAATTTTTAATCAATAAAATGAGATATTTTCATCTCTCCTCTCTCCTGTTTCAAATCTAGATCCAAAAAGTAAGCTGAACTGGCCCAAAAATGGTCAAAAATTAACCAAACTGATCTTGAAAATTCTAGAATCAAATTGCTTGGTTAGAGGCTCACTTTTTCCTATAAATAGAAGCCTCCCCCTTTGTAAAAGCTTAATGGTGTTTATGCACTGTTACTCTACTCTTGTCCTAAGCCATCTACATTGAATTTTTTAATAATTCAATTGTTTTTGGCCTAATCCTCTCCAAAGTGAATTGGTGCCCATTATTGCTTCAAATAAGAGTAGAACCCTCAATCCCTCAAGCCAAAGGAGAGCTTACAAGCTCCATGTAAGCTAATTTTCTTACTTTGTTTATGAATTTTAAAGAAAACTCTATGGTCTTCTTGATTTTTATGTTTTGCAAATGATTGAATTAAATTCAAATGCTATTCCTTTGATGAAAAGGCCACCCCCTTCTCTTCTTTACATTTTCCAACCTTTCTTAATCCTAGAAAGATTAACTCAGTGATTGACTAAACTCTTCTTATTGTTTACTCTCTTGAATTTAGAAAATTGTGTAGATTAGAGTTCTATAATTCTAAATTGGGTTAATTAAGTTAAATAAAGAAAGATAAAAATGAGAAATGGTCAACCATACAAAGGAGGTTATGGCAAAATTTTCCAAAATTCTGTGAAAAAGAAAGTTTATTTTTATGTTATTCCAAAAGAGTAATTCCCACCATTTTTGCACCTAAAAGAAATATTCTAATTACTCCATGTACATATTCACCTATGAATATGCATGGATATCACTGATATTAACTATTAAATTTGATTTCTATGCATAGAAAGATGCATAAAGGAATTTTTTAATTATAAAAGTGTTATTCTTATTAAATTCGATTTCTATGCATAGAAAGATGCATAAAGGAATTTTTTTATTATAAAAGTGTTATTCTTATTAAATTTGATTTCTATGCATAGAAAGATGCATAAAGGAAATTTTCTTATTACAAAAGTGTTATTCTTATTAAATTTGATTTCTATGCATAGAAAGATGCATAAAGGAAATTTTTTTATTATAAAAGTGTTATTCTTATTAAATTTGATTTCTATGCATAGAAAGATGCATAAAGGAATTTTTTTTATTATAAAAGTGTTATTCTTATAAAAATGATTTTTATGCATAAATAGATGCATAAAGAAATTCTTTTTATTTTAAAAGTGTTATTCCTATTAAATTTATTTTTATGCATAAATAGATGCATAAAAGGATTTTTTTTAATATAAAAGTGTTATTCCCATTGAAGTTGATTTTTATGCATAAATGGATGCATAAAGAATTTTTATATCAAAATTAGAATTCTCTTAAATTCTATGTTTAAATTCTGAGTATTTGATAAATAAATAATTAAATACTCTAAGAGAGAAATTTCTATCATTTTATATTCACACAGATTGTTAAAAAAAAAATTCAAGAAATCTATCGAGATCGAAATATTCAGATAAATGATTAATTTATTCCTCATTGGAATTCGTAACTAATTTAGAAACCAGTTAAGTGAATATTCAAAGAAAGAAATTCAGTAAAATAGTAACTGAATTACCAAACCTTTTCGAGAAAGATAGTTTAAGAAAAATCTTATCCGACTGGAACCTTGAATCAAACTATGATGCTTTCGTCAATTTCGAGGAAAGAAGGTGCGACCAGTTTAGAAAAATACACTCAAAACTCTCGCCAAATTTGAAACTAAGTTTGAGACCTTTGAAATTGATCTGTGGATCAGGGTTATTGAATTCGAGGAATTCTAGTATGAAATTCAGAATTACGATCAAGAAGTTTTGGGGATACTGATTCAAGAAATACTCCTTGTATTCAAAAGAAAATCAAATTGAAAACTTGCTTAGAAACCATGTTTTCTTAAAGGATTGTCTTACGCCAGAATGCTCGAGGGAGTATTTGGTATATGTTTTTCTAAGGGAAGTTCGGTTGTGCAACAGTTGGCGGGGAGTGTTCAAAGGACAGCTCACGTGGCAAAGCCTTCCCACGTCTTGACCAGCCTCGGTATGGTTGAAAAATGGTACGCTTCTGGTACGATAGGCGAGGGACGATGAAGCGGTCCCTAAGTGAAGTGCCAAGACACCTAAGGAGGGTCTTGGAGGGTTCTGACCAGGAGATGCATGGGCTCACGGTGCCCTATGACACCCATGCGTATGTCGTGGAAGATATGTATGATGGACGAAATGATTATTGTAATCTGTTACTGGATCTCGTTTGCTGACCAGTTGGTCTCAAAACGGAGAGTCCAGAGTGGTACTGTTTTTTGAGAAACAAGGGACTGGATGCAATTTTTGAGTTATGACATCTGTAACCAATAACTGTTTGTCAATGGATTATTTTATATGTTAAAGTTTTAAAGAGGAGTGTGTGCATATCTGTATTCGAAAGCAAAAGTTAAGAAAGGCATTCGATTATGGGTGGGTGAGTAATTGTCTGGTTCTACCGATTCCAGTGGTTGGTGTGGTGGGCTAACCCATGGGCCGGATGGGGTTAGGCTAGAATCAGTGGAGTTTTAATAATTAAATTGAAATAATAGGAATACGCTTAGAATTCGAGTAGTTAAATAAAAACCTGAAGAATTTCTCAATTGAGTAGATCAATGGTTGTGCCTGACTTCAGTTAGGAAAAAAGCGTTGATTTCCTCAAATGATTAGATCAACGGCTGTGCCTGATTTCGGTTAGGAAAAAAGCATTGATTTCTTCAAACTAAGTCAGTGATAGTTTTCCTTCTATCTGGTTTATTCAGGTGAAGGATAGTTTAGTCTCTTGAACCCGTTAGAAAATTCGTTAAGAAAATAAAAAAGGTAGAATCGTCCCCATTTTTTGGGCAAGGAAAATTTTCTCGATTTCGGTTTCGGAATGACCACCAGATTAGTCTCGTGTCTGGATATTCGAGGGCGAGGCCCCGAGTGGGAAACCCTGCCCCTCACCCAAGAGGAAGCTACTTCCATTGTGCTAGCAACCGGGAATCCGATGCAAGGAGGAGGCGGAGGGGTCTCATAGGATGTGACAGTTGCTAGCGCAAATCCAGGATCGTCCAAGAAGCATCTCCTCTTCCATGGTTCCTACAGGCATAACAAACACCTTCCCGACCAAGGGATTATTTTTTATTGAGATGTTTATATTCAAAAGTCCTATTGTTTGTGTAACAAATGGATGTACACTCCGAATTTGTGAATTAGTTGCCTCTAGGGGGGGTTTGTTTAAGGCGACCCATGTCTCATAGGACATCAAGTTATGACTTGACCCGCGTATCAATTAATGTGATGCTTGTCGTGTGACCACCCTTTGTAGAGACTTTTACACTGAGTCATGCACGTTCAATATCCAAGTCATCCTTGTCAAGCGATGTGAGTGAAGCCATGTTTACGTGTAGCGTTCTCCATTGGTGTCTTTGTTTTGCTTTGGCTTCCCTTGCCTTGGATTCTTCTTGAGCTTGTTTAATCTTTTCCTTGACTAGCACTTTCTTTTATTTTAGGAGATGCTCTTGTATGAGTATTTCTTGGGTCAGGGCTCCATAAAATTTCTTGAGTTTTCTTCTATTGATATACCCTTCCATTTCCACCCCTTTGAGAGTTTCAATTCGGACTGACCCTTAAGGCGTGATTTTGGACACTCTAAAAGGCCCTAACCCTTTGTATTTTAGTTTCTTGTCTTGGTGCTTGCCACACCATACATGAGGATGAGATCCCTTGTTTCTAGTTCTTTGTGTTTAAGGTAATGGTCAAACTAGTGTTTTCTTCCTAGTTTTTCAACCATAAGCCCATGCAATGCAATCAACTGGGTTTCATCGAGTTTCTCCAAGTCATTCAACCTCTCGGCTAATGCATTTTCAGTGAGTCTTTCCTTTATACAGCAATTTGTAGGCTTGGAACTAAAAAATCCATAGGAATTACCGCATCAATGCCATAAGCTAGACAAAACGGAGTGTATCCCATTGCTACCTTATATGATTTATGATAGGCCCATAGTGTTGCAGTCAGTTTGTGCTCCCAATCCGTGAGACTGGCTTCTAAGGTTTTAGTCAGGATAGCACATAAAATCTTGTTTGTGCTCTCTACTTGGCTATTTTCTTGTGGGTAATGAGGTGGTGCTTTGTGATGGACTACAAGGAATCCTGTAAGTAATTGTTCAATCACCTCATTAATGAAATGTGAACCCCGGTCACTGACTAATTCTAGTCAACAGCCAAATCTAGAAATGATCTATTCATATAGGAACTTGAGCATCATCTCATTTAGAGGCTATCGCCTCTACCCACTTTTAGTGAAATAATCTGTAGCCATGATCACATAACAGGCTTGTGAGACGGATGCGCTGCTAGACTAATGGGTCCAACAAAATCAATACCCCATTTCTCAAAGGGTTGTATCACAATCACAGGGGTGATTTGGCATCCTATCCTTTTGTTGTGGAATAGCAAATCGTTGACATTCCTCGCATCTCTTTATAAATTCTATGGCATCCTTGAATAACATAGGCCACCACAGTCCCGCTTGAAGCACCATGCGAGCTATAACTTCTCCAACAAAATGTCCTCCAGCTATTCCTGAGTGTGCTTCTTCTAATATCGTGACAAACTCATCTTCTCGCACACATCTCCTGAAGATATCTTCCTTGCCTAACTTATATAATTCTCCAGCACAACCAATCAATTGATAAGGTGTGGCTAACTTAAAAAGTTGACGCATCTTATCTTTGTTTAAAGGTCAATCTTGTGGGCACCCATGAGCTAGATAGTCGGATATTTCCTCACTCCACTCACACACCATGCCAAGTTTGAACAAACAAGCATCTAGGAAGTCATCGTCAATGCCAGTACAGGTTCTCCATTTGGAATTCTAGACATATGGTCCGCCAAAACATGTGTTCCTTTTCTCACCCGACCATAAAGTTGAAGGCTTATTCACTAGATATAATAGGGCGGTCTGATGGTCCACAAAGAATACAAATTTATTGGCTACTAGTAAGTAATGTCGGTATTTCTTTATAACCCTTCACCCTTAGTGGTGGTGTAGTTTATATATGCATCATTCAGTTGACGACCGACTGGTGGCAAAGCAAATTGGGTAATCTAATTTGAATTCCCCAAGTTGCACCAATATGCATCCTATAGCGAAGAAGTTTGATGCATCGATGTGCACGTGGAATATAAGATCCCAGTTGGGTGGTCTCAAAATTGGTGCACTAGCCAATGCACATTCCTTCAGCTTATCATACGCCTCTTGGCATTCCTCCGTCCATTCAAATACAATGAGTAGTCTATACATTGGCCTGGCAATTTCAACATAGAATATAATGAAGCGTCGATAATACCCAACGTGTCCCATAAACCGATGTATGCCTTTGTAGTTTGTTGGTGGAGGTAGTTCCAAAATCAATTTTATTTTTCTCTCATTAGTGGAAATACCATTCTTAGACACAATGTGCCAAAAGATTACACCGTGCTTGACCCAAAATTGAAACTTTAAAGGGTTTAAAGATATACGATATAATCGGCATCTCTCAAACACCTTCCTCAAGCAAGCCTAGTTCTCGGTCTAGCATGAGTGTGCACACAAATCATCAGTGGTGGATACCTCTAGCCACTTTTGCAAGTAGTCCTTGAAGGCCATGCACATCAGTCTCATTGGAAATTTGTTAGGGTATTAGTGGGGCCAAAAGGCATAACCTTATAATAAGCATATGTACCCACGTTGTTGTATTGAAGGTCATCTTGTATTGTTCTTCTGATGGTATGGACATCTGATTATAGCCTAAAAACCCATCTAAGAAGTTGTAGGCTTCTTCACTTGCCACCCATTCTAATACATGTTCCGTATATGGCAATGGGTAGTGGTATCTCCTGGTGGCTACATTGACCATTTTGAGATCAGCACAAACTCTCAATTTTCCATTCTTCTTTGGCACAATCACGATTGCTGAAAGCCAATCCGTGTGCTCAATTTCATAGATGAAATCCAAAGCAATGCGATGAGCGCGCTGCATATTTTGGATTCATATGTGGTATGGTTATTTCCTAGATGGTTTTGATCCTTCCATGATCGGAATAGTGTGTTGAACCACCATGGGTGGTACACCCTTTATTTTCGTATATTTCAAGCAAAATAGTCTTCGAATTCTTTTAAAAGAGCAATGGGCTCTTCTTCTTTATTCGTAGTTAAATCTTTAGCAATGTAGATAGGCTTGGTATCCTCCCCTAGCTTTGAAATGTCTACCTCCTTAACTTCCGGTGGTCCATTGTAAGACGTGGATTGGCCATTTTCCTTCACTCCTTTGGCCGCCAATTGGACCACCTTTCGTTCATCAGTGGTGTAGGTTTTGAAATGGTCCGACATTGAGAGTAGGTTTGGCTTGTCGTCCTCCTCATCTTTTGTCTAAGCCATCACCTTCTTTGCCTCATGCTCAGCTTCATCCAGAGCCTTATTTTGTTTTCTACGTCTTGCCATAGTGAGTTTAGGCATATCCCGCTCTTGTGGCAGACTTCTCCTCTTATTTTCCTTGCAGGGTTATCCTCCTCAACTCTTTACCCCAATTCTTAGAAAACTCCTCGTGCACCTTAGTGACCTCAAGATATCTTAGCCACTGGGCATCCATGGGTTTACTTCGTAATAGGGCATTTTGTTGAGTGATATACCTCTTTTGTTTACGCCATCTCCTGAGGCATTGGATGCTGTTGCAGCCTTGCGATCGAGACCCTTTTGTACTGGAGGCTTCATCCTCTGTTTCCTCTTCATTAGGTTGCACATCTATCATGCGCCATTGAGGTGGTAAGAATGTTTCCTAATTCAATGTACTGGGCTCCTCTAGGGGAAAACACATCTATAGTGGCAAGCATGTGCATCCAGTTTTCACTAAAATTCAGAGGTGGAAGCAATGCGTACATTTTGGCCTCTTCTTCTTCCCGTGAATTTTCCTTAACTGGTTGGAAAACTTGTAAGGATGTTGTTCATTCTGTGGTGACCGAATAATTTCCAATCAATTACCCTTCCCTGGGATGTGCCTTCCACATATGTAGATTAATTTTTAGAATGTGTGAATCCTTTCGAATGTACACTTGATCTAACACCCAATCATGCACCAATTTGGCTTCCCTCATGAAGGGTCTTCCCAAGATAATGTCATATGAATCTGGTTGGCATAAAAAATCCATTACAACAAATGTATGATGGTAGCAAAATGAAAAGACCTTAAGCCTAACGTTTTTCAACAGTTCCATTTGTCTTGAGGATGTTCCATCGGCCATCTTGATGATTAGATCTGCCCTTTCCAGCTTTGGTTTTCCCCTGTTTTTCCAACATTGTTTGGTAATAATGCTCACACCCGCACCTCCATCTAGGATAGCCAGTGCTGCTTGGTACCCGTTATGGTAGATTAGAATTGTGGCATTCGTATCATCACTCTCATAATATTGGCCCAATTGGTTGACAGGTATTTTGACAAATTTGGGTGTTCCTTCTTCCTCATGCACTAGGTTTTTCTCTACTAGAGATGATTGGCTCTCCTCTATAGTGGATTTTGGGTTCAATCTTCCTTCTACCCAGTCCTTGACATCTGTGGCATTTTGACAATTGTGAATAGTATGGCTGCGAGACTGCTCATGTCTCTGGGTTCCCTAGCAACAAAGTGAGGGCTCCTTACACGTGTTTGTGCATATTTAATCCTAGGGAATGAATGGATTGACAAATATTGATTCGCTTCCTCAAACATTGTTTCCATGAGGTCACTATGAGTCCCTTCCTTGGACTCTTTTGGAATTGGAGTAGGCACGTCCAATTTCCTTTCCTTTAACAGCTCAGTTCTTGGATACACTGTATCCCTAGCCCAGTTAGCCCTCAATTTGGCTTTGTGATTGCGTTGAGACTCCTCAACTGGGGTCTTAGCGTCTTCAAGCTTCCTTATTTCTTCTTTAGCATTTGGATATTCTCCGATCCCCTTAGGGGTTGTTGGTCTCTCCCTTGCAGTTTCTTGGGCATGCCGATCCTGTTTCGGCACTTGGTCACCTTCTTCCTTTGATTGGGTGGATCCAGTGTCAATGGTATCTTCTTCGGATCCATCTTGAATTACGACCATGATATCGTCCTTGCCCACCTTTTTCACTCTTCTCCTTCTCCTAGTCTTAGAGGTTGTAACACCTCTTGGGTTTTTCCCTTTGTCCACTTGTCTCACTTGCGCTCGTGTCAAGACATTCCCAAGCTGCACACTTATAGTCCTAATCATGGCACGGCTAGAGGTAGAAGCAAAACCACTGGCGCGATATGGGAAGTCTTTGATCAAACGATCAACACCACACCTAACACGTGAAAGTGTAGACATGGTGCTAGTCTAGGTTGCCACTGGCTGGGTTGCCGCCTGGGTTTGTCTAGAATTAACTATATTATTTAGAGGACACTCCACCACTCGCGCTGAGGTCCATTAGAATGAAAACACTGTATGGGTCCCCTTCCCATAGTTGAGTTTATGTCTTTTTCTTTCCATTGTATCGTGATTTGAAACACTGGTACTAGCGTGCTATTTTGTAAGACATAATATTCCGGTGTGATCTCCGTGGGATCCTTGTAGTAGTCATTATTGACTTCTACCTCCTGCATGATTTCTCCTTCATCCAAGGGCTCCTCAATTAACACCTTGTTGATTTTGTCCTATGGTGGTTGTGGTAGTAGAATAGGTGGCAAAAAAAAGCAACATGTCCTACATTCAAAACATCCCTCTTGGTACGTAGGATGGATTTTGTCCTATGGTGGTTGTGGTAGTAGAATAGGTGGCAGAAAAAGCAACATGTCCTACATTCAAAACATCCCTCTTGGTACATTCAAAACATCCCTCTTGGTACGTAGGATGGATTTGGCTACCATGAAGTCACATTGGTTTTCACTAGTGGTGCTGGTAAGGCTAGAGCAACACTCTGGGTGTGCTGTAAGTTATGCTAAGTCCCTCAGATATCTGCACATGGTAGTGTCACGGTTTCCCAATCTCTGACAGTGAGCATAATAGAGTAATTTCCTTGGTCTTAAGTGAGGGAATTCGGTGCTCATGTGATTTTGTATGCAAATTGAGTACCAAATCAATTCTCTCTGGGGGCTGGGGGGTAGAGATGAGCATTCCTTGATGCTTCTCTCCCATCCCTTACTTTTAATTTCTCTAAGATGGCATTACTGAGTTCTTCCACTATCATATTTCCAACTTGCTTGCTCTTTGCTCCTATGTCCTAAAATGACTAGAGACTCGCGAGTTGCCACTACTGAAGCTGCCTTGGCATCTTTTGGTTGTGACAACTCAAGCATATTGTCCTCATGTTCAATTGCTAGCTTACAGCAAGTATATAGAGTAGCCAGTCGAGCTAACACTAGATAATCATGCATCTTAAGATCTCACACTCCTCTCTAGATGTAAGGAAATAACTAATTAGCCTTTCTCTCAACTTGCATCTTGAATTCAAGTGCTTGAGCCACCCGCATGGACTCATTTTCCTTTTGCTTGATATTGTGGAGCTGAGCCACAGGGCTCCATCTGTCACCACTTCGAGCAAAGCTCGATATGAACACATTTTTAAGCTGAGTGAAGTTGAATTTACCCTCTGGCTTTAAGGTTCTCTATACCACTAGTGATCCTTTCCGTCTAGGGTCATGGTTACATCGCTCACTAGCCCACAAGTTTCACAAGTGGACTCCAAGACCTCTACATGTTGGATCGGGTCCCCATCTCGCGAGAGAATTTTTGCACAAGATTTGAAATGATATGTGGCTTCATCTGGGATGGTCTGGATTCCGGGAAGTACCTAGTTCCCTAACCATACCTCGACCCATTTTCGCAACCATATTCAACAGATCCACCCTTGTGATTGCGTTAGATCTGTGTCGGGATCAACAATTGGCCTCTGAGGAGCTACCCCCTACCTAGACCACATCCTCTTCCTAGATAGGTTCTTCTATTCAATTCGGGTCTATGGCTGGGTCTGGGTAATTCCTCATTTTTTGGCTCATTATTAGCGGCCTCAGCCCCCCGCCTTTGTTGGATTAGGAGTTCCATGCTTTCTTGTATATCCTCTCTCTTGTATAGAGATGATCCTCACCCTCTACAGGTGCCCTAGATAGATTGTCCTTCTCTTCTTGTGTTTCAAGGCTTTCATCAGCCTTTGATTCCCTTTGATTCCTCATTGATGGGTTCTAGAGTTGGTATTCTTCCTCTATTATTTCCATCCACATGCTATCAGTGGCATTTCGAGATGTTTCTAGTTCTTTGCCATGTGGTCGAAACGGGTTCAAATTCTCCATTTTCCTTTGTTCCGCCCTCGTTCTTCACATATCAAGCTCTTCTTCTCTTAAGCTCAATAGCCATAATTTTTTCTCTGCCTTAGCTCTCTTCAAGCCCGTTTCCATTTCCTCTGATGTGGGGAAAAAGACTTGACATGTCCTAGCAGCGCTTTCCTTATCAGATCTAACCCTTGGGGTCATCCCACTAATGTCACTATATTAGCATTCCTAGGGCCAGATAGTTGGGTTAGTAAATCCGGTCTTAGATTGTGTCCCACACTTGTTGTTGATAGGCCCATGCCCGCAGATTGTGCTTCATCTTCCACGCTGTGCTAGAGACCAAAAAATCCCCTAGCCATATCAAAGATTCCGCTGTGGATCTCGCAGGAGAAGAGGATCTCGCAGGAGAAGAGGATTTTTCTTCCTCTCCAAAGCCAAAGAATCTTAGCCCTTCCTCCATGGATTCTATGTGTTAAGATGTTAAGCTTAATATGAGCTAACACTCACGAGGTGCTTGCATGACCGTTTGACATTTATATCACTAGCGGGTTTGGTAGCTGGCATCAACATATCTTCGCTCCAGAGATTCGACAGGTAGACTACACTGACTAGTCCACATCTACTCACTCCTCTTAGCGTGTTCACATTATGGACCGCTTGTATATACTATATTATGTGTGTTAGTCACTTTATCTTCTTTGTAGACCTCTTTTGTGTTAAATACAAGCAAAGTGATGAGCTATGGCGGATCAAATGCAAGAATCAACATCATTAACAAAGAGATTAGATGATGATTAAGATGAGATTAGTGAGCAATTAATTGATAGCTTAATGTAGGCATGGATACTCAAAAACCAGCAAATTCTCATTATGCCAATGCCTCAATTTATAGAGTTTACATTCACAAGATGCCAAGCATCTAATCCCACTGATCTCTCCTTGATTCACTCCACCTCTTTTGCGTGATTCTCTCCACCTCTTCACTTTTCCCAGAATATCTCCACACATCCTAAATCTTCTCATGCTTCCCTTTATTCTCCCCCAATAGATACCTCTTACCTTTTCACCTGCTTCTCACTCATTTACAGATTCTCTTTTATAGCCTCTTACCTACTAAGGGCTTGTTTCCACACACACCCATTCACTTGTATATTTCAACACCTCCCCCCTCAAGTGAATAATCCTAGCACACCTGAACCCTATACCAAGTTTCCCTCTGGTAGCCCGCAACCAATGCCTCAAGTCCCTAACTCATAGTCCTTGACACTCTCTCTCTCTCTATCTGTCCAAGGCTTACTACAAGTGCCCGTGATCCCTTGACTAAAGTGCTCACACATACATCTACCACATCGCCTACATCATTGGTGGCTTAGCAGAGGTGGTTTTACTCTGTTGGAGTAGGTTACATTGGGTTGTGGGGTTTCTCTCTCTCTCTCTCTCTCTCTCTCTCTCTCTCTCTCTCTCTCTCTCTCTCTCTCTCTCAGAAAAGATGATCTGACTCCACTTCCTTAGGAGTCTCCATGAAGTTTGCCAATGTCATTCCTTCTCCACTAGGTTTGCTGTAGCAATCTCTTGCCATGTGTCCTGGCTTCCCACAGTTGTGGCAAGTGAAGGTCCTTCCTCCTCCTCTGCCTCTTCCTTGTCCTCATCCTTGTGAGAATCCTCCTTAGGTGAAGAATGCTTTTTCCTCTCCAGCTGTTGAGTCCACCCATTTCTTCTCTTTAACCTTGGTCTCTTGCTCTAGTAGAGCTCCTTCTATCTCATGTAGTTTCAATTCAGGTACATTCTTTAAGGTTGCCACAATGTTTTCATATTCTCCTTTGTCCACACTCTTTAGAAGCATTGCTAGTGCCTCATCATCCTCTACCTTCTTACCAATGGCTGCCAGTTGTTGCTTAATGCTTTTGTATTTGTTCAAGTGTGTGATTAAAGGTTCACTTTTCTTCATATCAAGTTTGTAGAATTGCATTAGCAGATTTATCTTTGAATTTTTTGCTTGAGTGCCAAATAATTTATTGAGTTCATCCCATGCATCTTTTGCCCATTGTATCCCTGTGTGATGTGGTGAATGGTTTCATCATTTAAACTGAGTGTGATGAGTCCTAATGCTTTCTCATTCCTGCTCTTCCACTCATTTTCCCTAATCACCTCTAGGCATTCATCTCTTCCCTCAACTAGCCCCCACAAATTTTTTCTCAATCATGAGCAAATACATGGTTTTTGTTTGCCATGTATAAAACTGCTCCCCATTAAATTTAGCTATCTCTTGTGTCGTGCTCATGATGATGTGAAGGGGGTCTTACCTCTTGATCCAATTCAAGATTCAAGGGTAGTATCTACCCTTTACAACTCAATCTAGTGTTTAGGTGATGATTACAATAGATTTATCAATATAAATTCACCAAAAATTATATAAAGCCAAGGGTAACAAATCTGTACTGAATGGTTGGAGCATCAAACCATCTCTAAATTATAATCTGAAGTGATAGGGATGTGTATCAGATACCCAATGGTAAATTTGAACCCTCAATTGCACCAAAATATAGTGATTAGTATTGATTAATCACTGATTAGCAAAATAATCCCTTGTTTTGTGTGCAAAAAACAGAGTGTGTGTGGGGAGGCCAGTTCTAGGGCCTTAGAATTCAAATGAGCTCAACTCCTTTTCAAAGCCATCAATAGCAGTTAGTCTAGTAGAGTATCAAGCCAAGAAACAAAAGATTTGACCAAACATTGAATGCTTAATCTCTGTTTTACCAAAGTCACTTGCAAATTTGATGTAGAGCTTGATTCCACTTTTCCTTGAAGAATTTCTAGATTCTGAGGCGACTAGCATGCTTAGAGCATCCAAAAACCCCTTGGGCTAGCTCCTTTGCTTCCAATTCCAAGTAGTGAGGACAATTTTGTAGCTTTACTCTCATAAAAAAGCACTGGCAATTTCGCGGATTTCTGCAGGTCCCGATGGCAATTTGAAGATATGAGTAGATGAGCTGATGCGTGGGAGGGTTAAGAGTCTATTGCCTAATGTTAAGCCTGGAGGGATATCATGGAGGGAGATCAAGCCCTTCCACCAACTGGGGGTGCAGAGAACTTGTTGAAAATTGACTAAAAATTTGATTATCTCCTAATCTTAATTAAGAAGATGATTAGCAAGATAATAAGCTCATAAATTGGATGGATCCTAAGCTAGGCTCTGATACCATGTTAAAATACAAGCAAAGTGATGAGTTATGGTGGATCAAATGCAAGAATCAATATCATTAACAAAGAGATTAGATGATGATTAAGATGAGATTAGTGAGAAATTAATTGATAGCTTAATGTAGGCATGGATACTCAAAAACCAAGAAATTCTCATTAGGCCAATGCCTCAATTTATAGAGTTTACATCCACAAGATGCCAAGCATCTAATCCCACTGATCTCTCCTTAATTCACTCCACCTCTTTTGCTTGATTCACTCCACCTCTTTTGCTTGATTCTCTCCACCTCTTCACTTTTCCTAGAATATCTCCACACATCCTAAATCTTCTCATGCTACCCTTTATTCTCTCCCACTAGATACCTCTCACCTTTTCACTGCTTCTCACTCATTTATAGATTCTCTTTTACAGCCTCTTGCTAAGGGCTTGTTCCCGCACACACCCATTCACTTGTATATTTCAACATTTTGTTGTGTGAAGAAGAAGAAGAATTTTCAGCCCCTCACCTTGTGTGTTCTCTTTTAAGTTTTGTGTGAGTGTGTATGTCCCATTGCAAGAGCTCAAGCTCTCTTCTCCCCTGCATCTTTTCATGGTATCAGAGCCTGGTTCATGCTAAGGGCTGAGTAGACAAGAGAAGCATAAGAAGCGGTACGAGGGTAAGAGCTTCATCTACTCTTCTCCCTTTATATTGGCTACTACACCCTTGTCGCGAGCTCTTCGGGAGGCACCGGCAAACAAACTCCGATTGAGGAGCTATACTATTCGTTTTTAGATGGATTTTTTAGGCCAAAAATACGTTTTGGCGTTCTGGACCTTCGTTTTTTGGTTCACAGGCGTTCACCAGCACTACGGGTAAGTTTCGATGCTCTGCAGAACTCTATTTTTGAAACTATAGGAAGGGCGATTTGTTGTGCAGACACTGTGTGTATACTGCAAAGAGGTCTCAAAGTTGCCATTGGGTGTATGTATACAAATTGAGGTCACTGGTTGTGACAGTTTGGATGCAGTATAGTACTGCTGGAGAATACAATAGTTTGTGCAGGTTAAACAAGAGTACTGCTTTTGGTAAAATTGTGTTGTAGAGACAAGAAGTCAAATGATGGAATAAATCAAATTGTTGCAGAGAAGCTTGACAAGAACAACTTCCATGCTTGGAGGTTTAGATTGTTGCAGAGAAGCTTGACAAGAACAATTTCCATGCTTGGAGGTTTAAATTGACCAATTTCTTGATGGGAAAAGGTTACTGGGACTACATTGAAGGTGAACATGATGAGGAGGCACCAGAGATACCAAAGCTTAATCCAATGGTTACAGATATGAAAGAGTTCAAGGATTGGAATCAAGGAGCAAGGAAAGTAATGTATTGGCTTTCTAGGACTACCCCCTATATACTATACAATATGTCTTCGCAAAGCATGGTAAAGATGTATCGGTAGTAGAGATTCCTACATGGAGGCATCATACACATTGGCCTAGCGTTCGGCTAACTAGTAGGTATGATAGCTACCCAAAAAAAACTTGTACTATAAAATGCATATGAATCCTCCTATGAATTCTTGCAAGAGACGATTGGTGGCTTCGTGCCTAATTTCCTAATTTTTATCACTTTTCTAAGATTTTTCAAACAAAATTTGGGTTTACCCGCTTATTTGGGTCTATATTTTGCCACGTGATTCTCAGTGGTGTATCCAATTTCTACTTTTACCAGATCCATTAGGTATAACCTAGACCCCATCCAATCCTTGTATGAGGCATTGTTAATCCCGTTTTGGATTAAGATGCTCCTCCCATCAACAAGGACAGTAATAAGTGTTATGTAATAGCACTATAAAGGTTGTAGATTATGAGTTATTGGCTAGCCAAGGCTTTAGTTAGTAAGTTTTGGGCACCCAAGTCTGAATAAGAGCCAGTTGTATATAAGGCAATTTCTCATAATAATGAAAAGACACAATCCCCCTTTGTGCTATGAGAGCTCTTGTCTTGTCTTTGAGAGAGACAGAGAGTGTACTCTAGTGCATGTGTGGCTTCTATGCTTGGGTGTGGGAGAGTGAGAGGACGATTGCCTTCTTGCATTGTGGTGTAAGCAACTCCACGCTGTGACAGAGTGGAGGTGGATATTGGAGGATTGGAGCTTCTACAAGCAAGCTTAGAGAGCCTTCAAGGGACATGAGCTTGGAACTTGCTAAGTACCCTATGACGGTTGTTGTCTACTACTTGTTCCATTGGTGAATGTGTGGAGTTCTCTTGGAAGGTGTAGTAGGCCATAACATTTTTGGTGCTGCTGCCAAGGAAACCACCATTATTTCTTCCATCTTCTAAGAGCTCCAGCTCCCACTATGCAAGATTCATTGTTACCTTTGCATTCTGGAAGTGCATTGTGAAGTACTGTGTGGATAAGGTTTGTGTCAAAGAGAAGAAATTAGGTTAGTTGTGGAAATTTTTGTGTGTTGGAAGTGTGTGTGAGTACTTGGTAATGCTTGGAGGAAAGAAACACTTTGGTTTTCTTTTGATTTTGTTGTTTTTATCACCAATTTTGCTATCGTGAGTTAGAAGTTGGTGATTCTCCTTTTTCTGTTCTCTCAAAAAATCACAAAAATAAGGAGCCATTGGTTGTGTTTGTTACTTGCATTACATTCCTTTTGTTAGACACGGCCATTCTAGATTCATTGGTAAAGAAATCAAACTCCAAATTACTTTTTTATCATTATGTTGGCTCAACTGACAAACGCATGAAAGTGCAAGAAAGCATTTCACAGCGTGAGATGTAATTTCATTTCACAGCATGAGATCCTACCCGCCTTAGCACCAAAAATCTCAGGATTGCCTTACTAAAGTTAGTGCATCTTATCCTGACATGACTGACACACAAGGAAACTGAAAAAATCTTATCTCATGAAACGGGTACATTTCACGACGCGAAACACATTTCTATCTCACAACATGAGATAGAACTACCATTTCACGATGTGAGATAGGTCAAGTTCATGGATTGAAGGATTGTCAGATCATAGGCAAGAGAGAGTCATAAGTACACTATAGTAATCTCCCCGACTCAAATTAATGCAATTCTATCCTAAAATTTCAAGGCATGAAACACAAGCTATTCACAACATGAATACATCTCACAATGTGAGAATTAATTCATGATGTTAACCCATTTCACGACGTGAAACGTCAGTCTAATGACAGATAACCAATCATAAAAATTAGAGTAGTGAGTTGGCTACCTGAACTGTATTCTCATGAACTTGAGGTTAGGAAAACTTATTGGAGATGACCCTACCCCTGATGACAGTGCATCTAATTACCCTCTAGGATCCTTCTACTAGAAAAGTGTTGGTTCAGGTCGTTAGAGCAAGAGCACTCAATTGAGTATTGTAGCTTGGAGAAATCTGACCACTGTAGAAACCAGTAGAGCAAAGAATCCATGGAAGAAGGACTAAGGTTCTCCAGACTTGGAGAGAAAGGGAAACCCGCTTCTTCTCCTATGAAATCCAATGGAATATTTGATATAGTAGCTAGGGGATTCTTTGGTCTTCAATCAGGAACAGAAGATAAAGCTCAATCTACAAACAAGGGTCTGTCCAATGAGCACGAGACACGGTCCAAAATCAAGCTTAACAACACCAACTTTTGGCCGCAAAATCACTAACACCTTGAGACTTAGTGGAAAGACTCCTAGGGTTAAGCGAGATAAGGAAAATGCTATCAAGACGGGTCAAATCTTGTTCCCCACATCTGAGGAATTGGAGGTTGACATTAAGATGGTTGAAGCAAAGCATCAAATGCTGCTTCTGAGCTTAAAAAGGCAAGAGATCGATACGTGTAGAATGATGGTGGAACAGAGGAAAATTGATCATTTTCTTTTGTTATACGGCCATGTGGCAAGGAAACACAAACATCTAGAGATGCCATGGATAATATGGGGGTGGGAGTGATAGAAGGAGGGATACCCGCCCTAGAACCCATAAATGAGGAAGACCTCAAAATGCAAGAAGTAGTGGACAATCGACCTAGGCCATCTGCAGGAGAAGATGGATGGCTCTACATAAGGGAGGATAAGGGAGGAGATAAATGAAATGATCAATAATCCCACATTCTTGCAGATTATGGAACTCTTAATTCAACAAAGGCGGGCCAAGGCCGCTAAATGAAGAGCTAGGTGATGAGGAATTTCTTGAATCGAACTGTAGACCCGGATTGGATAGAAGGACCTACGGAGGTAGAGGACAAGGTCTAGGTGGGGGGGATAGCTTCTCGGAGGCCAATAGTGGATCTCCACACAGATCTAAATACGGCCACAAGGGCGGATTTGTTGAATATGGCCACGAAAATGGGCACAGGCATAGTTAGGAAACTAGGCACTGCCCTTAAATCTAAACCATCTCCGATGAAGCCGCACATCATTTTGAAACTCATGCAAAAAATCTTAGGAGATGGGGACCCAATCCAACACCTAGAGATCTTTGAGTCAACGTGTGAAACCTATGGGCTGGTGAACGATGTGACCATGATATATGCCTTTTCTCTAACTATAGAAGGGAAGGCCCACCAATGGTATCAAACCTTAAAGCCTGAGGACAAAGTCAATTTCACTCGGCTTAAGAATGTGTTCATACCAAGCTTCGCTCAAAGTGGTGATAGATGAAGTGGCCAGCTCCATAACATCAAGTAGAAAGAAAATGAATCCATGAGGGATTATGTTTCTCAACTCAAGCACCTAAACTCAAGATGCAAATTGAGGGAAAGGCTAACTGATGATCAATTATTGAACTATTTCCAAAGAGGAGTACGAGATCGTAAGATGCATGCTAGCCCAACTGACTACTCTGGATACTTTCTGTAAGTAGGCTACCGAGTATGAAGATAACATGCTTGAATTGCACAACTAGAAGATGCCAAGATAGCTTCGCTAGTAGCAACATCATGAGTCTCTAGTCATTAGGACGCGAGACCTAAAAACAAGCAAGTTGGAAAAATGATAGTTGAAGAATTCAGTACTGCCATCTTGGGATGGAAGGGAAGCATCAAAGAATGCCTATCTCTACCCCCGAAGAGATTTATTTTGTTGCTCAATCTGTAAACAAAATCATATGAGCACTGAATGTCCTCACCTAAGACCGAGGCAGTTACTATATTGTGCTCATTGTCAAAGACTAAGGAACCTCGATATTGCCATGTGCAAATACTCAAGGATCCAACACTTTAGCACAATTGCCAACACCACCCAGAGTGCCATTAGCTTTACCAGCACCACGAATGCAACCCAATATGGTCGTAGGGCAGCCAAATGCATCCTATTTACCAAGAGAAATGTTTAGGATGCATGATATGATGCCATTACCAGGTGTTGATAGAAGAACCCTTGGAAGAGGGAAAAGCTATGCATGAGTAGAAGTAAATAATGACTACTATGAGGAACTACCTGATATCACACCAGAGTATTATGTCCTACAAAATAGCATGCCAGTACCAGTGTTTCAGACCATGGTATAGTGGAAGGGAAAAGACATAAACAACTATGAGAAGGGGACCCATACAATGTTTACATTTTGATGGACCTCATCGAGTAGCAGAGTGTCCTTTGAAAAATGTAGCTAATGCTGGTCAACCTCATTCGATAACAGCATAGACCAACACCATGCCAACTCTTTCCTCCCTGTGTCAAGTGTGGTGTTGATCATCTGATCAAGGACTACCCTTATCGCACCAATGGTAAATATTCTACATGTAACCATGCCACCATTAGTACTATAAGTTTGCCGCCTGGAAATATCACGCCAGCAAATGTCTTGATGTGAAAAAACAGGTGAAAAACCCAGAAGGTATTACAACTTCTAAGGCTAGGAGAAGGAGGAGAGCAAAAAAGGTGGCCAAGGGTGACACCTTGGTTGTAATTCAGGATGGATCCAAGGAAGATACCATTGACATCGGCTCCACCCAATCAAAGGAAGGAGGAAATCTATTGCCAAGACTGGATGAGCACGAGCACAGGGAACCGCAAAAGAGATACCAACAAACCAAGGGTGTTCGAGAATATGCGAATGCGGAGGAGGAAATAAGACAGCTTGAAGAAGCTAAGACCCATGTAGAGAAGTGTCAACACAACCATGGGCTAACAAGGCTAGGGATACATTGTATCCACGGGATGAGTTGCTAAGAGAAAGGAAGTTAGTGTGCCAACTCCAATTCTAAAAGAGTCCAAGGAAGGCACAAATAGTGATCTGATGGTAAGGATGTTTGCAGAGGTAGATCAAGAACTGTCGACCCATTCATTCCCTAGGATTGAGTATGAGGCGAATACATGGAATGAGACTTCACTTGCCAGAGAACCCAAAGATATAGGCAGTCTCTCAGAACAGTATTGTCTGCAATTGTAAAAATGCTGCTTGGACCATTGCTACGCAACACGCCGGCATTTTTGGTAGATGTCAAGGATTGGGTAGAAGGAAGAATGAATCCAACGACCAGTACAAAGGAGAGCCAGACAAAAAACCTAGTGCTTGAGAAAAGGGAAGCACCTAGATTCATCCAAATACCCATCAACCAATTGGGAAGCTATTATGAGGGTGATGACAAGAATGCCACAATCCCAATCCACCATAACAGTGGGTACCAAACAAGCACTTTATATCCTAGATGGAGATGCGAGCAGCATGAGCATTATCATCAAGCAATGTTGGGAAAATTAAGGAAAATCGAAGTTAGAAAGAGCGGACCTAGTTGCTAAGATGGTAGATGGAACATCCTCATGGCCAATGGGGTTATTGAAAAACCTTAAGCTTAAGGTCTTTTTGTTTCGGTACCATCATGCATTTGTTGTAATGGACTTTCTACACCAACCAGATTCATATGATATTATCTTGGTGGGTAGACCCTTCATAAGGGAAGCCAAGGTAGACATTATTGAGCCAGGGGAGGATCCCAAACCTGTCTACATTTGCTAATGACTTGACTACTTGTTGTTGCTAAAGAAAAGGAGCTCATTTCTCTCTTGAAAGAGTTCATGGATTGTTTTGCTTGGAAGTATACTGAAATGAAGGGTGGTGTACAACCCAAGGTGGTTCAACACACTATTCCAATCTGAACCACACTATTCCAATCATAGAGGGATCGAGACCATCGAGGCAAAAACCTTACCAGATAAATCCTAAATATGTAGCTATTGTAAAGAAGGAAATTGATTAACTCATAGCTGTGGATTTCATCTACAAGATTGAGCACACACATTAGCTATTACCAATCATGATCGTTCCAAAAAATAATGGGAAGCTCGAAGTGTATGTTGATATCAAAAAGGTCAATGCAACTACCAAGAAAGACCACTACCCATTACCATATACAAAGCATGTATTAAAATGGGTAGGAGCAGGTGACAAAGCCTATAGCTTCTTAGACGGTTTTTTGGGATACAACCAAGTGTCCATTGACCAGAGGACCAACATAAGATGGCCTTTAACACAATGTGAGGGACCTATATGCTTATAAGGTTATGCCGTTTGGCCTCACTAATGCCCTTACAACTTTCCAACAATTGATGTGCACAGCTTTGAAGGACTACTTGCAAAAGTTGCTTGAGGAATTCATTGACGATCTCTGTGCACACTCACGATAGACTGAACATCTAGCTTGCTTAAAGGTGTTTGAGAGATGTCAATTGTATTGCATATCCTTAACCCTTTAAAATGCCAATTTTAAAGTCAAACACGGTGTTATATTAAGACACACTGTGTCTAAGAATGGTATTTCTACCAATGAGAGCAAAGTGAAGTTGATTCTAGAATTACCTCCACCAACAAACTACAAGGGTGTACAATGCTTTATGGGACATGTTGGGTACTATCAAAGATTCATCATATTCTATGTTGAAATTGCCAGACCATTGTATAGACTACTCATAGTCTTTAAATGGACTAAAGAGTGCCAACAAGCATGTGATCAGTTGAAGAAAGTACTAGCTAGTGCACCAATTTGGAGACCACCCTATTGGGACCTTGTATTCCATTTGCACATCAATGCATCAATTTTTTCTATAGGGTGTGTATTGGCACAACCTAGGGAATTCAAATTAGATTACCCGGTTTGCTTTTGCTGCCAGTCAATAATTAATTGATGTAGAAATCAACTATTCCACAACTGAATATGAAGGGTTGACCATAGTATATGCTGTTAAGAAATATAGACATTACTTGTTGGCCAATAAATTTGTATTTTTTGTGGATCATCAAGCCTTATTGTATCTAGTGAGCACGCTATGCAGGATCACATGATGGTTACTCTTACTCTTGGAATTCGACTTTACGGTCATAGTAAGGAAAGGATAACATGTTT
Source organism: Cibotium barometz (assembly GCF_041138505.1). Lineage (NCBI taxonomy): Eukaryota > Viridiplantae > Streptophyta > Polypodiopsida > Cyatheales > Cibotiaceae > Cibotium > Cibotium barometz. The sequence continues at coordinate 2,133,748 of NC_141081.1, read as the reverse complement.
TGGCAGACCATATGTCAAGGATTCCAAACGAAGAACCTCCAAAACTGGTGTGGACGCTGACCTTCTAGATGCATGTCTATTCAAGATTCATATGGTGCCTGAGTGGAGTGAGGAAATATCTGAGTACCTACTAGCTTATGGTTTTCCACAGGATCGGCCCTTGAACAAGAATAAGATGCATTGGCTTATTAAGCTGGCCACACCCTATCAATTAATTGTAGGAAAACTATATAAGCTGGGTAAAGATGATATCCTGAGAAGACGTGTGCGAGAAGATGAATTCGTTTCAGTATTAGAAGAAGCACACTCAAGAATAGCCGAAGGACATTTTGCTATAGAAGTTATAGCTTGCAAGGTTCTTCAAGCAGGACTATGGTGGCCTACATTGTTCAGTGATGCCATAGAATTTGTAAAGAGATGTGAAGAATGTCAACAATTTTCCATTTTGCAATAAAAAGATAGGATGCCACTTACCCCTATAATTGTGAGACAACCTTTTGAAAAATGGGGCATTGATTTTGTTAGACCCATTAGTCTAGCAGCACATCCATCACAAGCTCGATTGTGATCATGGCCACAGATTATTTCACCAAGTGGGTAGAGGCAAGAGCCTCTAAAAAGCCTGATGCTCTGACTACGGCTAAGTTCTTGTATGAACAAATCATTTTCAAATTTGGCTGCCCGCTAGAATTAGTCAGTGAGACCATGGTTTGCATTTCATCAATGAGGCGAGATTGAACATTTACTCAATGAGACGATTGAATATTTACTCACGGGATTCCTTGTAGTACATCGTAAATCATTACCTTACTATCCACAGCTAAGAGAATTAACAAGATTCTATGTACTATCTTGACCAAGACCTTGGAGGCCAGTCGAACAGATTGGGAGCACAAGTTGACTATAGAATTATGGGCCTATCATACGTCATATAAGGTACTCCCTTTCGTCTAATTTATGGCATCGATGTGATAATGTCTATGGAGTTCTTAGTTCCAAGCCTACGTATTGTGGTACAAGAAAGGCTTACAGAGAATGCGTTAGCCAAGAGGTTGATTGACTTCTTGGAGAAACTTGATGAAACACGGCTGATTGCATCACATGGACTTATGGTGGTCAAGAAACTACGAAGTATTGGTTTGACCATAACCTCAAATACAAAGAACTTGAAAAAGGGGACCTTGTCCTAGTGTATGGTGATGGAAGCACTAGGAAAAAGAAATTAAAATACTAAGGGTTAGGACCCTTTAGAGTGTCCGAGATCACCCTGCAAGGGTCAATCAAAATCGAGAGACTGTCAATGGCCCAGGGGTAGAAATGGAGAGTTATATCAACATAAGCAAGCTGAAATGGAGGGTTATATCAACATAAGCAAGCTAAAAAAGTTTTACGGACCCCTAACCCAAGAAATGCTAGCACAAGAGCATCTTTTGAAACAAAAGAAACAGCTAGAAAAAGAAAAAATTAGAAAAGCTCAAGTGGAAACCAAGGCTAGGGAAGCCAAAACAAAATAGAGACTTCAGGAAGAACTCTACATGTAAAAATGGCATCCCTCACATTGCTCGAAGATGATAACCTAGAAATTGAACATGCATGCCTAAGTGTACATGTCTCTACAAAAGGTAGTTAAGTAAAAAGTATCTCATTGATTGATACAGGGTCAAGTCACAACCTGATTTTGGACCTATGAAACTTGGGTAGCATTGGACAAACCATACCTAGATGCAACTAATGCCCATGTTCGTAGTGTGCATCTATCCGTTACGTAAACCATGGGTTTTTTAAATGTTAACATCTCCATCAAAAATAATCCCTTGGTTGGGAAGGTTTCTGTTATGCCTGAAGGTATAATGGAAGGGGAAATGATACTAGGAAGGTCCTGGATTTATGCCACCAACTGTAACATCCAATGGGAGGAAAGGAAAGTGCAACTCAACCATGGAAATGAACCCCTAACCATCCCATTATGGAGTCCCCTGAATAAATGAAAGCAAGCAATTGAATGTGACATGGATACGCCACCAGTAATAAGCAAATCAGGAGAATCCATGGAAAAGGCATCGACCTCTAACAAACCTCACCACTCTCAAGAGGACTGCCGCAAAAGCACTATATGTATCTAGTGAAAGAGTGCATTCCCAAAGCCCAGCTTAAATCCCAAGGTTATTATGATAATATCAATACCTCAAGGGTGTCAAGATAGCACAATAGGGATACAGGCAAGGGCCAAGGGAACCAAACCATCGAGAGAAAGCAGTAACCTAGACAAGCCCGAGTACCGTTCAAAAGAGGTGGGTAAGAAAGGACATACTAGCCACCCAAGGATACTATCAAGGAGCCTTGCAAGTATGGTTACCAAGGGACAATAAAAAATCCAATGCAAGGTCTACCTCAAAAAAAAAAAAAAAGAGAAACAAGGGCACAAGAAGAATCAAGACCTGGTTATATCATGTGTCAAGGTAGCACCAAAATTAGTATGGAGGAAGAAAACCATGAACCCAATCAGACAAGAGAGTGCAACACCACCGACATCACCCAACAAAGAGCTCAAGCAAGGCCAAGATCTACACAAAGAGCTCAAGCAAGGCCAAGATCTACACAAAGGTAACACGAAAGTGGACCCACATGCACAAGACAAACAACAAGATTCTGTTGATGTTCTCCTCCATTGGATGGAAGGAAAACTAAGGAGTTCTCATTCCAAACTAAGGCGTCTACACTTGATTCCCCTGGAAATAAGGTAAGGAGACGAGTATGTAGATACCAAGGAAATGACTTCAATTTTCAATGGGTACAAGGTAAAGGGTTAAGCATTTCACGCCGTGAAATGTTCCCACTGAAAGTCTCAAACTTTACTGCTTGACCTCCTTCTTTGTAATCCTTTTGCACCTTTTCTGCATCAGTCCTTACTGCTCTTTGTCCACTAGGTTGAGGAAATTCAGCCACACTGACAGGTGCTGCGGGCCCCAAAGCTGGACTAAAATAAGTTTGAAATCCGGGCTGCACACCTATATTGGCATAAAGAGGGTTCACAGCTTCCATAGGCATCATTCCTGGTGACCCTCTTGACATCAGTCCTGGTAAAACTGTGGGCGGCCTAGCCATGGCCTGGAAAACAGACCCACCACCAAAATAGCCAGGCTGGTCGGCATGACCCTTTGCACATTACTTTCCTGGCCATTAAATGCATGTACCTGTGCCTGTGTAACATGTTGCACTGGATCAGCTAGTATCACAGGTGCCTGCTCAACATGCTCTACCCTCATTTGCAACTGTTCTTGTGCCCTCTCTACTGCATGCTGGGATGCAGGACAAATTGAAAGCGCTGACTTTCATTCAGCAGTTTGATGCAGCATACACTGGGGGTAACTTTACAGAGTCTTCTAAGGTGCGGAAGGCTGCTACTTTCTTGAAAGGTAATGCATTGCAGTGGTGGACCTCACTGTTGATGCTGGCACCTGCTACATGGGTCCAATTTAAGCAGCAGTTCTCTTTTGCATGGCTGACAAACACCTTCGAAGTGGATGTGATGACAGCATGGCACAAACTGGATGTAGCTAATTGTGCAAATCTGGAAGAGTACAATAAGAAGTTTTGGGATGCACTCTTGCCAGTAACTTCTTACAGGACAGTGCCATTGTCAGAGCAAATAGAGAAGTATTGCTGTGGTTTGCCCAAAGAAATCAGGGATTATTGCATTAAGACCAATGTTTCTAATATGACTCAGCTCATTGAGAATGCAAACATGGCTAATGCATTGCTACAGGGAGGTTCACGTGGCTTTAAGAGCACAGTGAAGAAGGAACCTCAAGACAAAGGACAGAAGAGGCCACTGTATAGCAAGTCATTTGAAGAGAGAAAGGCATTGATGCAAGCTGGGAAATGTTTCATCTGTGAACAGAAAGGGCATATGGCTGCAAAATGTCCACAACAGCCAGCAAAAGATGCAGAGGATAAACAAGGGCCACCCAAGAAGAAGACAATGCCGAGTGCAGGATTGATACCTGACATGGTTGGTGACCAGCCATGTGATGATGCGACAAAATTGTGCAGAGCATGGGGTAAAATCAGAGATGCTACAGTGCTGATTTTCTTTGACCCTGGTGCTCGAGCCAACTTTATTTCACCGGCATTGGCAGCCAAGTTGGGAATTCGTGCTGAAGAGATGGGACCAGTTGGACAGGCTGATTTGGCATGCCCTGGGCATTCAGTTCCTGTCACTCCTATACTTGGCAAACTTGGCATGCATATACAGAGTTATGTCGACACAGAGGAGTTTCTTATCATGCCCTTGGAAGGATGTGATGTCCTATTGGGAATTCCATGGTGTCATAGGAAACATGCAGTGTTGGATGCTTTCAACAGGAAAATCACAATTATACATAAGGACAAGACTCATGTTCTGGATGTGAAGCTGAAAGGAGAGTCTGTCCCAGTTATTTCTACTTTTTGAACCTGAATTTTGAATGACCTGTACATTTGTATTATATGTTTGGCAATGTACAGTTTTGACGTTTGTTGTCAATGACTTAATCAATGAATGAACTTTCAGTGCTTTGAAGTTGTATCTGTTACGCTTCAAATGAATGATTTACATGTTGTGACACTAATAGTACAAGATATATGCTATCGCCCTGTGTTGCATCCGGAAACATGTATTTGAAAGGCTTGAACCTGCGATGGCACAAATGGTAGTGGGGAATCCCTATCATCGCCCCGTGTCATCCGTTGGAGCAGGAGATACATGCGATGACACTAATCACCTGCGGAGTCTTGTGATCGTCCTGTGTCATCCGTTTGCATGTGGACTTGCAATCGAGGTCGCTTGCTTCTTTCAAGAGGGGGGTATGTCACCAGGAGGTGAAACTTTTTGCAGTTGTTTTCTTTATTTACATTTCTTTATAAATATATATTTTTCTTTTCTTTCTCTTTGGTTGCTGTTGTTTTCCCCCGGGATCTCTTGGAAGGGCTTGGGCTATTGCAATGTCAGAATGGGTCAGCCAGTGGGACTTTGGACCAATGGTTGGCTAAGCCTGAGAACTGCACTGAAAGATGAATGACAGTGTCCAGGACATAGCCACTGAATGAGGGCATAGGCCGGTTTACACTAGTAAGTGGCCGCCACCGAAATGTGAATGTATCTTGAATTCTAAGCAAATTCTGAAGTGACCATAGTGGTCAAAGATGGTCAGGAGACCAAAAGGAATGCAGATGACATCATCCCTAAAATCTAGGGAATTGCTATTTTTGGCAATGTCGGAATTGAAAAGTGTTCACGTCAGTTTGTGCGGAATGTTAAGGGGACCAAAAGCTGACAAAGGACTGTTGTGAGAATGTGAACCAGTCAGGAGATTTTTAGCCTGGAAGATTGCATGTGGAAAAGGCTTAAAAATGTGCCAAGTGTCAAATTTTGGTGCATTTTCCTCATTGAGAAGAGGGAAGCGTGGGAATTTGGGAAAAGGAGGCTCATTTGCAGCCATCGTGTGGTTTTGTTGCAGGAAAAACAGCTATGGTGGTGCACTCCCTTGCCCTACAACTCATGAATTGAGGGTTGAGCTTGCTCCCCACAGCCTCTCTCTCTCTTTCTCTCTCTTGCAGACTATGGAAATGCTCTCATCAGATAAAATCAGGTACAGTTGTGTGAATTTCATGCTTATATGCAAAGGTTAGTTGCCTCCTTGAACAGGAACAGGTGTAGTTGGTTCCTACACCAAAGCAGGGACGGAAGAGGGTGATAAACTCGTCAATACAATGCTGTTTCAGCACTGTTTAGGTGCTGTTTTTGGGCTGTTATGTTGCCCGGTTGATGCCAAAATGCAGTAGGACTTTGCTAAAGTCCTCCAGGACAGTACAAGGGTTATTTTGGACTGAAAACAGAGCTGAAAACAGGTCTGTGCAGAAAATTACAGCAAGCTGAATTGTGATGTTTTGGACTCCATTGGGTAACCTGATGCCTATGGAAGTGAGCCTGTCAGTTGGGACTCATTCTGAGATGTTATGGAACAGTTTTAGTGCAGTTATGCTGGCAAATTTCTCCCAGAATTTGTAAAACTCAGCTGATGCAAGTAGAGTGCTTTGTTGCACTTGTGCTTTGTAATTTCCAACCTTTTAACAATAAAGAAATACCGCAAGGGGGCGCCGGACTTCGGGGCCAATGTGTTGTTGAGCGAGGGAGCGAGGATTCTGTGATTGTGTGTCTGAGTAAGTCCAGGTTATTTGTGAATGAATTACCGCTTTATGTGTCCATAGACCGGTTTCATAAATGGAGTATTTTATTACCCAAGGAGAATAATATCATGTACAAGCTTTGAGGGCCTTACTCTCCCCACGGGAGATGCCGGATTATCCATATACAAATGCCATAACACAGCCCAACACAAGGCAACCAAGCCGGAACATAGGCTGTAGAAATGCCGAGCCAACAATATAATCCATATACCTCCGTGAGGGTACTGATTCTTCCCCAAAAACCACGGCGGGTCTTCATGCAATAGAGCTAGTATAGTAAGTACAACTCTCCATTCAGCCGGTACAGCAGGTACAGTGGCTGGTACAGCAGGTACAGTGGCTGGTACAGTCGGTACGGTGGTTGGTACAGCCGGTACGGTGGCTGGTACAACAGGTACAGCAAGTACAGAAGCTGGTACAGCAAGTACAGTGGCTGGTACAGTCGGTACGATGGCTGGTACAGCAAGCATAGGCTTTCTTGGAAGCGGAGGCTTCCTTCTATCAATAAGGAAGAGAAAAGATCTCAAGTGGGGACCACACTTACCATCATTGCTGTAAAGCATGGCCAGCCGCTTCATAGCTTATGAAGCAAGAGCATGAGCAGTAGACAGCATGTTGATCTAAGGATTTATGAATTCACAGAATTTTATCGTGGAAGTGTGAAGTTGGCTTTATGTGCACACGTTTAGCACTCTTTCCATATGGATATTGTGGATTATATTATCAAGCTTACAGGCAAGCTATATGGAGATACTCAGGATATCTTAAGGATATGGCAGATATTTCTTTTGGCTTCATGACCAACCTGGCAAAGAAAAGCTAAGTATACTTTGAGTTTGCAAAGTTAGTGCTTTTGCTATGAAGTATTTTTGATGTTCACTAACCCTTGTATAGCTATGCAAGGAGAAAGGTGTTGTTGTTTGCCTTGAGATGGTTTCAGGGAAACATTGTTTATGGCTCCCTTTAATGGGATGAATTCTTTTCATGGCTCCCTTTATTGGGATGGAATATATCTATGGAGATTTCTTTCTTGGACGAGATTTATATAGATATTGGGCTTCACAAGCAATTTCTATGGACGAATCTGTCCAAGTTTATAGAGAAGAAATCTTTGGATATCTCATGGATATGATGCTTTTATGGATAAAGTCCACCTCTACTCCAAGGTGTGTGGTTAGCACAGAGTATGTGGTAAGAGTTATGGTATACAGGTCTATGGATTCCTGGACTTCTTTTCTAGGGATTTGGATCCATCCTCAGGTTTATGGATTATTCTTTTTGGCTCCCTTTATTTGGGATGCATTGGACTTATGAAACTCATGGTTCACATACCTTGTGTAGTGTTCTCTTGTCCTACGTGCTCTCTTGAAGATTGTTTCTACCATGTGTGGGTGGAACAATAGAGAGCAGATGGAAGGGAACATGGGCACTTGAGAGGGTAGTGTGAGTTGGTGGCCGAAATGCCTATAAACTATGTGTAGCAGAAATGCGTATGGAACACCAGGTTATCTATGCCTGCCGAGTGATTGTTTTCAGGACTCCTTGTTTAGCCGCCCTGTGTAGTATTTCTCTTGTCCTAAGTGCTCTTCAAGATGTTGCTACCTTGCTTAGTAGAACATAGAGCCAATGGTAGAGAATATGGGCACTGAAGTCGGGCCGGGCATCAAGGCAGCTCCTTGGTGATCTACATCGACATACCATTGTTTTCTAAATGCTGAATTTCATATGCATTGGCATGGAGGATTTGGCAATGGATGCCCGTGAAGCTATGCATTGAATTTCTCCAATAGTAATACAATTTACTCAAGGGAGGGGTCGGCCGTTCCGGCTCATTGTGTGTCTCTTGTAAGCCCACCTCTCATCCAAGGTGTGTGGTCAGAGTACCAACACGGAGTGCAAGTGGTAAAGTGGACATGATACTTGGTTGGCATGGGACTTATGTCTATGCCAAGGGTCATGTGGACCGATGCCTTATTGGCAGGATACTTATTTTGTCTCGCCCATTTACTTGGGACATGGATTATGATATCTGGACTTATGGGACTGATTTGTCTCACCCATTTACTTGGGACATGGATTATGCTATCTGGACTTATGGGACTGTTTTGTCTCACCCATTTATCTTGGGACATGGATTATGCTATCTGGACTTATGGGACTGTTTTGTCTCACCCATTTATCTTGGGACATGATTTTGATATTGGTATTATGGAGACTTATTTAGTCTCGCCCATTTCTTTGGGACATGGATTCTTCAGTTATATTGGATTTTTTGAGACTGTCTCGTCTCGCCCAATCGATGGGACATGATTATATCTTGAATATATGGCTTGAAGCTTAAAGTTGCGGACAACTTTTAAGAAGTTGGGGAGGATGTCACCAGCCTGGACATTTCCCAGTCTGAAAGGAGTCTGGTGGACTCCAGGATGTTTAAATATTTGGAAAGTACAAGCTTTGGGAATGGGGGATTATCCTAGAATACAAAGGACCACACTCCTAAAATTTAGGAGAGTTGTTATTTTTGGCATGACTCCGATGGAAATTCTGTTCGCGTCATTACATCTGGAATTGAGCAGATACCAAGAGTTGGCAAAGTGCCTATGACAGAATGTCTACCAGTTGGGATATTTTTAGAGGTAAAGATTATGGAAGGACCCATCTCTTAGATTGGGACATGTGGCAAGAAAGTGGACCAAAGTGAGACAAGTGGCCTGACACTTGTTATAAAGTGGATCAAAGTGCGACAAGTGGCCTCACACTTGTCACTTCAGCTATTGTGTGGCTCTCCACTTGTCATTGTAGCCTTCTCTTGCCATTTTAGCTCATGGGAGGCCTAAATCTATAAATTGGAGCCCTCTCTCTTCATTAATGGAGGCTCTCTCTTCATTAATGGAGGCTCTCTTGCTACACACTAGCCTCTACCACCGTTGAAGGCTTCTCTAATGATGGCTACTCTCTTTCTCTCTCACTTTAAGGCTGCCCATGAAGAATACCGGCTGTATGGGACTGTTTTGGAGGCTTCCATCGCGAAGAAATACTGAAGGCAAGGGTATTCAATCATTTATTATGATTTCTAGCCATTGTATGTGTTGTACTAGCATTTGTACTTGCTGTACCTGCTGTACCAGCCACCATACCGACTGTACCAGCCATTGTACTTACTGTACCAGCTTCTGTACTTGATGTACCTGTTGTACCAGCCACCGTACCGACTGTACCAGCCACTGTACCTGTTGTACCAGCCACTGTACCGGCTGTACCAGCCATTGTACCTACTGTACCGGCTGAATGGAGAGTTGTACTTGCTGTACCCTTTCTATTGCATGAAGACCCGTGGTTTTTGGGGAAGAATCAGTACCCACACGGAGGTATATGGATTATATTGTTGGCTCGGCATTTCTACAGCCTATGTTCCGGCTTGGTTGCCTCGTGTTGGGCTGTGTTATGGCATTTGTATATGGATAATCCGGCATCTCCCGTGGGGAGAGTAAGGCCCTCAAAGCTTGTACATGATATTGTTCTCCTTGGGTAATAAAATACTCCAAGGGGGGGGTCGGCCCATTCCGGCCTCTATGCGGTGTCACACGTGCAAGCTCCATTTTCAGCATTTGTGGATGTTTTGTCCAGCTTTATGTTTTATTCAAAGTGATGATGGATATGTGTTAAGGCTGTGGCCATGTTTAAGTGTTTTAATATGCATTGATGGTATCAACAAGTGTGTCAAAGGCCCTAGTCCCCCGGGCACCCGTCGCATTTCCCACCATGAAACAGGTTCATACGTTTCACGAGCTCAGATTCTATTCCTCTACATACATATTTTTTGGACTTGGGCTGTTGAATGAGCATATAGGACCATCTAGGGTATCACCAATTGCATGAATAAGGGAAAGTTACCATTTCAGGACGTGAAAACCTCTACTTGGTAGCATTTCCCGCCGTGAAAAGTTGTAGACTATTTCACGTCATGAAGAGCTAGGAGTTTTGACGTCATGAAACGGCCCCAGTAAGATCTAGGGAATCACATTTCACCATGTGGCATCCCCAATTAATATGGTCGCCATGCCGATGGACCATAAAAACGAATACCTTTCCCTTTTCTTGCACTTCGCTCTTATTGATCTTTGAAAATCTGCATCTTGCTCTGCCGATTGCGTCCACCATAACGTGCGCTTCATCAGCCTAGAATTTCGCCACTTCCATTCCTCAGGTAGGAGCTCATACGCTCTCACATGCTAATGCTTCAATCGATTCTCATCATGCTTCCGTGCATGTTAAAGATTCATCAATCATGCTTGTAACCCTGCTAAATGTTTAATCAATTCTCCTTATGCTTGCAATTGATTCTCCTTTTTTTTTAAAATCAATTCTCCTCTTATAATGTCTTGCACTCGATTGCCTGACCTATTTGCAATTGCTTAAGATCACAATCACTAATGACAAATAGATCTGAAGTTGTGAAATAGCAGACTAATGACAAATAGATCTGAAGTCGTGAAATAGCAGACTATTTCACGGCGTGAGATCTAAACCCTGCTATTTCACAGCCAAGCACCATTTCATGCCATGAAATGGTTATAAACATTTTATGACTCCATTTTATGTTAGAACTTGCTCTTATCTATGTTCTAGATCAAAGATAATAGTTAACAAAGATAACCACTGACTGCCTACCCATTTCACGTTGTGAAATCCTAACTCTTCTATTTCACAGAAGTGAAGCACCATTTCACGCAATGAAATCCTGACTCTGCTATTTCATGGTGGTGAAGCACCATTTCACACCATGAAATCCTAACTCTGCTATTTCATGGTCAAGCACCGATTCCCGACCTCACTGCACATCTGTTTGCTGCTCACCATACTAACCCACTTTCCATCATGCATACACCCTTAGAGCATTACATATTCTATTCAAAATTCACATCTTCAAACCCTGCCATTTTGCATAGTGAATCAGGCCACATTTCACATCGTGAAATGCCTTGAAAGGCCTGTAAAACACCTAGCCGAATGTGAAACTCTAACTTTTAGATGCCAGTTTCAAGATTTTGCCCTCCCCATGGCATAACACACATGTACCAAGCGATCTTGAACTCCTACCAGCAGCAGCCAGTAGAGGTTAACGCTCTCGTGATTTTATTTTAGATGGCTGCCAGATCCACAAAAGGAGACTCCGACCCTAAGTATGAAGAGACCCCTATGGCCACTCAAGAAAGCGCCACCGGATCTCCTACAGGCAAGGAAGAAAAGGAGGAAAAAACATGATCTTCCACTAGAGTCAGCGGCGGTAGGAAAGAAGAAAGGGCATCGAGACATAAAACTTACTTATCTTGGCCCCTATGCCAAGGACCTCAACGCGGCGATTATACACCAGACAAAGCAAGGGAACCTCCTCTTCCACTATCACAACCCAAAATGTCTCAAGATTTTGGAGTACATAGATGTGTAGTACAAGCTGGAGAAAGTGGGCTTGGGAAGGATGGCTAAGGTACTCCCCAGAACATTCAACCAAACCCTATATGCAAAGTATCTAAAGACATACGACCAACTAGGTGCAGTAGAGGCCACACACAAGGAAGCTATTGTTAGAAGTTTAAAGACTGCAGAGGACCAAGAAGCAAAGATAACAGCATTAGAAGAGCATAACACGCTATTGAGCAAGACAATTGTCAAGAGGCACAAGGAGAATGAGACACTCAACACGCAGATCAAACAAGCTAAAGAACAGCTCCAAAAAGAAGTGGAACATAGCAAAGAGAAGGAAGCTAAAGAAGTGGAACATAACAAGCTAAAGAACAACTCCAGAAAGAAGTGGAACATAGCAAAGAGAAGGAAGTGCAACACAAACACCAACTAAAGCAAGCTCATGCCACCTTCCAAGCTAAAGAAGAGGGGTTTACTAGATAGATAAGCAAGCTCATAGAAGAAAAGGCTATCGCTCAATAGAAAGTGACGAGCATGCAAACCGAGCGTAAACTGCTCAACAAAGCACATGCAGAGAAGATAAGGGAGCTATATGAGGCTGTTAGTGCAAATACCAAGGCAATGGAGCAGATGCTAGAAAGTCACCAGCAAGTTCTCGAATATGTCAACCAACAGCTCAATCATTGGCATAAGATCGCCACAAGCAAGTAGAGGAGACTCAGGCCCAAGTAACCACCCATAGAACTACAAGAGAAGAAACAAAGAGAAGGTACACAGAGCTCAAGCTACTCAAAATGCTAGAGAAGTTGTAGAGGATCACCACAAGCAGCTAAACAATAGTCACTGGCACAAGATCGCCACACAAGCAGCTAGAGGAGGCTCAAGCCCAAGTAACCACCCACCAGAACTGCACAAGAGAAGAAATAGAGAGAATGTACATAGAGCTCACAGCTACTCGGAATGCCAGAGAAGCTGCAATTTTCATGCTCCTCAATGCCAAAGGTAGAACGATCCAGGAATTGGAGCAGCAGCTAGTCCTCAAAGAACGCCCTCAAAGAAGTGAGAAAACGGACGAGTTACGACAACTTATCAATTTAACTCTAATACATCAGAACACGAAGAGGGATGCTGACCCCACCGTAGTATGGGAATACTTAGTTAGAGGCAATGTGACGCTTACTAACCCCGCTGACATTTTCTTTTTCCAACTACATCCCATAATGCTCAACCTTTAGAGTTGGTGTTGGGTGTTGCAACAATCTGCCATCCTACCAAAACCTTTCTGAATCTACCTTATATCACCCCTTGGGTATCATACAAGTATATAGAAAAATACATATAACATATGGAGGCTATGCTAAGTAATGTCCTTTATGATTTTGATCATAACCAAATAGAATATCCAAATGTAGCCCTAGAAGAAATCACAGAACTCCATAAGTTTATGAAGACTGTTAAACCTCCCCAACCTCCACCCAGTTCAGGAGAAGGGCGAGAAGAAACCCCTGGGTCCTCCACCTCTGTAACTTATCCCGTGTTTACTTCCCTATCTAGTAAGCTTCTAAATCCTCATCCTAGTGTATCTCCTACTAATAACAAAACTAAGGCAAAGTGTATATTTTCACGTTACTCTGTACCCCCCAAATAATTTCCCACTAACACTCTCGACCCCAAGGAGTTGTGGGAAACGAATGTATCTCCACACAAGCAGCTCGATGAGGTGCATACTCTACACCCTCGAGATGACATAACACCATTTATTGATCAAAATGTATTGGAATCCTTGTCAACTCAGAGTACAAAGGCCTAATACAACTAGAGAATCCACTTTTAAAGCCAAAATTGATGTTCCAAATACTCATTCAAATCACCTCTTTTCAGCCAACACGCACGATCCTGCCGGAAGCCTACTCTACAATAGGGTCGAGGTGGTAATTGTATGTTCTGTACCCTCTATGAGCCCCAATGGAATAATTGATGCTGATGGGCAAAGATGGAACTTTGTGGGAGAATGTGGCACGGCACACCAAGCTAGTGAATCCACACCTAGCCGATCTGCTGAAAATTAGAGTGGTAACATTTATCATAAGTTATTGTTTCACAGGTGGCAAAATCAAAATCTAGTGAATACAAGAGGTGGGTATTATGCAATAGAAATAGATGGTCACAACCCCTACCTGGAAGATCTTGGCATACAGCTTGACTAGCACAAGGAGTACCTCACCAAGCTATAATACGGTTGGGAATACCAAATCTCCCCACCAACCAAAAGAGTCAACCCACTATACATGCCAATCAAGCGGAGACTCGCACCTTAACAAAGCAAAACACAAGAACTCACATGCATGCTACAACTTTCCAAAGTTCTCACCCTCAGAGTTTTTGGATATATCCAGTCAAAGGAATCAGATGCTCACATGGATTCGATCATGGCGTAGAATCCTAGATCCGGGCATAGTGGCTACAGTTTGATTTCTGAAGCTGATTGTGGTTCTAATTGACCAGCCACCAAAAGAAAGATATCATGGACATGATGCAGAGCAACTTTACTTTGACATGAACAGAGGCCCAGAGGAATGAGGGATGATGCTCTACTACCATTGCCTCATGTGCCTACCGATACATGCACGTCACATTCGAAGGTATGATAGACATTGGGTTCTGGACTTCCCACTCGGCATTCAAAAAAAACCCTCAAAAATCTTCAGTCATTCACACCGAAACTTCTATAGACATGAGTTCGGCGAGACTAGGTCTTTCAACCTAGGTAAGAGGTTCTGAGAACAAAACCTACATTCGATAGGTGGGGATGTTAATCCCATTTTGGATTAGCAAAGATGTTCCTCCCATTAAGGAAATTGATAAGTGTTATATAACGGCACTAAAAAGGTTGTACATTATGAGATACTGGGGCCAACCACGGCTTTAGTTAGTAAGTTTTGGGCGCCCAAGTCTGAATAAGGCCCAATTGTATATAAGGCAATTTCTCATAATGGAAAGACACAATCCCCCTTTGTTCTATGAGAGCTCTTGTCTTGTCTTGTGTATGTGTGTGTGTGTGAGAGAGAGAGAGAGAGTACTCTAGTGCATGTGTCTCTTCTATGCTTGGGTGTGGGAGGGTGAGAGGATGATTGCCTTGCATTGTGGTGTGAGCAACTCCACAATGATAGAGTGGAGGTGGATATTGGAGGATTGGAGCTTCTACAAGCAAGCTTGGAGAGCCTCAAAGGATGTGAGCTCGAAACTTAGTAAGTACCCTACAATAGTTGTTGTCTACTACTACTTGTTCCATTGGTGAATGTGTGGACTTCTCTTGGGAGGTGCAGTAGGCCATAACATGCATCATATCTCCTAGCACCACGTCCGTGATCCTCATACTAAGAGGATATGAACTACGGAGCCCGAACACTATGGCGTTCATGAAGAGCCCATAAGTCTTAACCCAGATTGTGCAATCGTGTGTGCAATCGTGTAAAGATCTCTGGAGCTACTTTTGATAGCCATACCACACCCAAGGCAAGAATTTTCTAGCACATAGGAGAACATAAATGACCAACCACTAGGGTCCCAATCCACTAGATACTCATTGCTTAGTACAACAGGACCTTCCTCTTGTCCATTGCAAAAGGCGTAGCAGGAGCACACCCAGGGTCAAGGTATCAAATGACCGTCTTTGCATGACTGGATTCTCCACTCAAACGACATCCACCCGGCACAACAAAAATATGTGTGGTACCTCCATAGACTTCCGCATCAAATAGTATTCTATCAAAAAGTGTCCAAACAATATAACAACAGTCATGATCAAGAAATAATGCATTGTGAATAGGGTAAACTATTGCAAGCTCCGATGAGACAATCTCGGGTCCTCCACCGAATCTCTAAACGCATTTTTCTTAAACAGACAAGTTGGTGCTCAACCTTTCTTTGTTCTTTGGATAAACCTCTGGATTTTCAAGTCTATTTTTTCCTTGAGCCATACTAGTAGGTCTCTACTAAGGATCATATTTGCTTAGAATCCTTAGTAAATTTCAATCATTTTAATAAGTTCATATAAGTCATTTCAAGCTACAATAATGAGGTACATTAAACTCTCTTTTTTCTCAATGTTATAAATTTAAGGGATAAAGTCCACTAAAAGGCCTCACACCTTTGTACATACCAAATATTATTTTAGACTTTTGGTAGGCCCAAGACTTTTTAATTGTAGCTTGCTATATTTTTGTAGAGATTTTATGCTCAAAACTCAAAAGCACTTGTGCTTTGTTTTTGGAAGTTACCTTTTTGAAAAGCAAGATTTTTCTAATACATGTAAATATGGGTAAGTGGTACAAGGGCCACACTTATGCAAGGGAGATTCAACCCAATCTTGTGCCGATGGTTATATTTGTCTTATTCTCTAGCTCTTCTATTTATTTAATTTGGTTTATTAAGGTTTATTCTTTTAATTTGTGCAAGTATATGATATGCTTTAATTTTTGTGATTGAGAATTAGAGTTTCTTCTCCAAGTGTCAGAAAGGTCTTGACAGTGGTATCAAATCTTTGGGTGTGCCACTCAAGAAGACGGATTTTTGAAGAAAAATTCAAAAGCAAGGTTTATGCAATTATTTGAAGAAAAAGAAGGCCAAAGATGTGATTTTTTGTGATTGAGAATTAGAGTTTCTTCTCCAAGTGTCATAAAGGTCTTGACAATGGTATCAGAGCTTTAGGGACCACTTAAGGAGACGGATTTTTTTAGAAAAATTCAAAAGCAAGGTTTATGCAATTATTTGAAGAAAAAGAAGGCCAAAGATTTGATTTTGGTAAATATTAAAGCTTCATATAAATAAAGAATACTTGCACAAGAAGGCCAAAGAATTGAGACAGTGTAAAGAAATTTATTATGAAGGATAGAAGTACTTTGGAGAAAAGAAGAAGCTCACATAAAAATCCAAGGTATAAAGAAGGCAAGGGTATAAAAACTTTAGGCAAAGGATAGAAGTACTTTGGAGAAAAGAAGAAGCTCACATAAAAATCCAAGGTATAAAGAAGGCAAGGGTATAAAAACTTTAGGCAAAGGATTGAGTGGTTTGTTCGCTTTTTGTGAACCATTGGATGAAGATTTAGATCAAGGGCTACAGATCTTTGTCACCTTTTTACCAAAAAACCACCCTTTTTCCAAGAAAACCACCTTTTGGTTTCTTCACCCTCTCCAAAATCCAACAGTATGGATGGAGTAAGCAAGTTCTCATCTTCATCTCCTAATTTCAGAATCTCAAAAGCTTCTCAATATAATTAACCTTTTTTGGATGGGTAAGGGAATATTTCTTCAAGAAAATTTTTAAAAAACAAAGAAGAAGAGAAGTTTGTTTCATGTGTTGCTCTCGCTGGCCTCTCTCTTTGCCGCTTGAATTCTCCCTTCTCCTTGCGCCACTTTCTTTTTCTCTCTCCTCTTTTGTTGCTGAGTGGCATTCCCTTTTCTCTCTCCTTGCCCAAGAGCCACTTCACAAGCCACACTATTATTATGCAGCCCATGGTATTAAGCCTTGTAATTAGACCTTTATCCTGTAAAGGTGTATTAGTAA
This sequence comes from Cibotium barometz, assembly GCF_041138505.1. Classification (NCBI taxonomy): domain Eukaryota; kingdom Viridiplantae; phylum Streptophyta; class Polypodiopsida; order Cyatheales; family Cibotiaceae; genus Cibotium; species Cibotium barometz. The sequence goes on along the minus strand of NC_141081.1, from coordinate 2,116,531 downwards.
GCTCATATTATAAAAGCTTATAATTTAAATCTTTTTAACGTAAAGAGCCTCAAGTACTTTAAAGTCTAAAAGCCCTTTCTTTTTTCCCAAATGCCTTAAAGCTGTACTATTAAAAGCTTCAAAAAGCTTACAAAACACCCTTTATCACACATAACCCTTTCAAAAGCTTTCTATCCTAAAGCCCATTAAAGCCAAAGCCCACAAAGAAAAGTATAATAAAAAGGATAAATTTTTCAAATACAACAAAAGTGCATGAAGCAAAGGAGCATTTCAAAGGGTGTTCACAAAACACCCTTTATCACACATAACCCTTTCAAAAGCTTTCTATCCTAAAGCCCATTAAAGCCAAAGCCCACAAAGAAAAGTATAATAAAAAGGATAAATTTTTCAAATACAACAAAAGTGCATGAAGCAAAGGAGCATTTCAAAGGGTGTTCTCTTTTTCAAACATTTGGTTAAAGGGAATCATTTAAGGCTTTTCAAAGACAATTTTGGGAAATAAGCAATCCCATACATCAGGCTTCTTCGATGTCTACACCTCAAAGTTTTACACCACTTGTGAACCTTGTGACATTTGAAGTTGGGATTCTTGCTGCACAAAAATTGGGACGACATACACCTTTAACAAATTCAAAGCGAGGACCGTAAGAACTACTCCTCACATATTGTTTATTTGCTTATCTTAGTTACTATCAAATTTTTGCAATTTTACTTTTGTTTCTCAATTCCTCATCAAACCCATAATCTCCTTCTATTTTCAAGTAACTTCTATCTCTTCAAGCTCAATTAAATGAAGAACGAACTAAATGGATAGAATTGGAAGAACTAATCTCTAACAGAAAACGATCTAGAAGTGTTGAATTTGACTTTGATATTAGACGTACCATCAAAGAAACTTTCGTGGATCAAGAGCAATAAAAAAAGAAAATCAATCTCGTAAAGCTTTTACATTTCAAAATTTTGATGGTAAAAAGAACGCAAAAATGGTGTTGTCTCTAGCCATATTTAGTAGTAATGTGTGTGAACACAATAGGACCATTCATGGCACTTTTTTCCTCTTTAAGAGGTTTTTTCCCCAGTGGTGCTAGTATACACCCATCTTGGGGTATCCTTATCATCTTCGTACAACACATATTCATTATCTATCTATCATCTCATTGTGTGCTCCCTTGAGCTTCTCCACTCTGTGTGTGTGTGTGTGTGTGTGTGTGTGTGTGTGTGTGTGTGCGCGTGTGCGCGTGCATTCCTGTAACCCTATTTCCAACATTTGGTATCAAAGCATATGCTCCTTGCCCCTGTGCTTCTCGTTACCCTTCACCTCGAGTCATATGTCTTCTTAAATCGGATCAAGTATCCCTTGTAGGAGAAGAAAGAGGACCATGAAGTGTGTAGTGAGTACTTTGTATTAACATTTTTTCATCTGATTTTTGTTCTAGGCATGTTTTGGGAGCCGTTCACGTGGTTTTTGGTTTTCTACAGACATTTTCAGAGATCAAATTTAGAAGCAAAACCTTGATACGGTAATGCATTCAAGACAATAGGCACCAATGAACTATCATGATATACTTCATCAACACTATCTAAATACTCCTTAAAATCCTTTATTTTTGTAAGGAAACTATCCATGGAGTTTCTCTCATCCATATACTTTGACTCTAATTGCTTGCGTATATAAGCAACACGTGCTTCATTACATGCCTAGGATAATGATGCAAGTGCATCCCAAACATATTTAGCAGTCCTGCATGTGAGGAATGATACTCCTCTTGAATGACAAAGCAAGCAATTCATGTGCCTGCACATCTCTTCCATCCCACTTTGTTTGTTCCTACTTACGCTATGTTATGGTAATGCACCATGTGAAACTGAGTCTGTGTTTGCAAATGTGCCTTCTACATCATGTTCATCAGAGGAACTAGGATATTTCTTAGTACAACCACAACATTACATAGCCCTTTAGCTACCAATACATGTCGTATCATATAAGACCATAACAGGTAGTTAGTCCTGTCAAGCTTATTCTCAGTAGATAACATCCGAAATACATTACTATTTGCCATTTTTGATAATACCCAAGCAAGTAATCGCACAACCTGCATGGCTTTTAATAAAACCTATGTAGACCTACAAGGTGTATGAAAGAAATGCAGAGTAAAGTGAGTAGAAATTTTACTCGTAAGATGTAGAGATCAGTGTCACTGAAGTGTAGCTCTCAAAGAACAAGATTCGGCTGTTACATATGTACATCAATCTTGGCATGGCATCTAATGAAGTGACATTCCCTGTCATTAATAATGAGGTGGCATGCTAAGTCATCAATGATGAGGTGACATGCCATGTCATCACTCAATGTTGAGGTGGCATAGTGAAGTGGCACATTGAGGTGGAATGAATACCATGTGTAGGTGATATGTCAAACACATGGCCACATGCATAGCCATCTTAGCGGTGTCCACCTAGGTTTGGTACATTACCTAACCTACTTTACCAAGCTTAGTTAGACTTGGGTTTAGGCTTGGAAGTGAAGAAACTACTCAAGTAGAGCTATTTTCACATAAAATAGATGAAACTAAACCTTTTCTTACTCAAATTAATCCATGTGACATGGCATCTAATGAGGTGGCATTCCACATCACTAAAATAATAATGAGGTGGCATGCCAAGCCATCAATGATGAGGTGGCATGCCATGTCGTCAATGTTGAGGTGGAATGAATACCATGTGTAGGTGACAAGTCAAACACGTGGCCACATGCATGGCCATCTTAGGGGTCTCCACCTAGGTCTGATACATTATCTAACCTACTTTACCAAGCCTAGTTAGACTTGGGTTTAGGCTTGGAAGGGAAGAAACTACTCAAGTAGAGCTATTTTCACATAAAATAGATGAAAACAGACCTTTTCTCAAATTAAACCAAATTTCTTTCTATAAATTCACCTTGATTAGCACTACTTTCTCATATTAAATTATTACATAATCACATAAAAATGAATTTTTATAATTAATTTACTATTTATGTTCAAGTGCTCTAAGACTTTGAAGTAAATTTCCACTAGAGATCTCAGAAAATCTAACCCGTTAAGAATGAAATTTGACCATATGGGTACATTGTCCTCATAATTGTCTATCCTTGGATCATCAAGCAAGCATTCAAGCAAGTAAAAATAGATAACTTTTGGTATAAACATGTGCACAACTTTATACCAAAAGTTATGTATTTTTACTTGCTCAAATGATCCAAGGATAGACAATTATGAGGATAATGTGCCTAGATGGTCAAATTTCATTCTTAACGGCGGTTAGATTTTTCGAGATCTCCAGTGGAAATTTACTTCAAAGTCAGAGTACCTGAACATAATTAGTAAATTAATTATAAAAATTCATTTTTATGTGATTATGCAATAATTTAATATGAGCAAGTAGTGCCAATCAAGGTGAATCTATAAAAAGAAATTCAGCTTAATTTGAGTAAGAAAAGGTCTATTTTCATCTATTTTATGTGAAAATAGCTCTACTTGAAAAGTTTCTTCCCTTCTAAGCCTAAACCCAAGTCTAATTAGGCTTGGTAAAGTAGGTTAGGTAATGTATCAAACCTAGGTGGATACCCCTAAGGTGACCATGCATGTGGCCACGTGTCCGACATGTCACCTACACCTGGCATTCATTCCACCTCAACATTGATAACGTGGCATGCCACCTCACTATGGCACCTCATTATTAATCACACGGAATGCCACCTCATTGGATGCCATGTCACATGGATTAACACAAGTCTTTTGAGATATCGGATCTTGGACTGCTGCACCATTATTTGGGCATTGAGTTTTGGCAGCATAATGATGGCATTATTATGCTGTAGAGGAAATATATAGATGCATTTTTGAAGAGGTTAAATATATGTGGTTGCCTTAATGAAGAACACCATGTGGCGCTGCGCTTGATTGGCCCGTGAGAAGTTACTGTTTCATGACGTGAACGTTTTTTTTTTTGAAATTTTCACGACATGAACCTCTGTGATTTTGTTCACAGTGTGAACGTTTTTAAATTTGTTCACGGCGTGAATGTTTGTGAATTTGGTCCACGGTGTGAATGTGAATTTGTTCACGACGTGAATGTTTCTGAAGTTTGAATGCATAAGATCGATACCTTCTCATTTTTTTCTTTATGCTCAAGCAGTCAAACATGCACATGATGATGATTGAATGATACCTTGCTTACCGTACCCATTGTGCAACCATTGGACACCCTTGTGTTTTATTGCCACGCAAACCAAGGAGTCACCTGGGCACTTTTGGGCATTTGTTGATGCAGTTGTTTTAGCTCTATGTGGGAGCAAGCTTTGTGGGACGGATGCTGGTTCTGTTTTCTGAGGTGTTGCCACTGCACTCATTGTTTGTTCATAATTTATTATGATGTGTTTCCCGCTGTTTCTCAAGCTCCATAAGGGTATGTACATGACCTTGTCGTCCGTACTTTTTAACAATGATGTCCTTTCTTCCCACTGGATATTGCATTAACTTGCACAGATCCAGGATCGTCCTAGAATCATTTCTTCTTCCATGGAGCCTGCAGGCATGACAAACACCTTTCCGACCAAGGAATTATTTCTGATGGAAATGTTAACATTTAAAAATCCCTCAACTTTCATGGTTATCAAGTGAACACTACGTACTTGCGCATCAATGGGTTCAAGGTGTGGTCTATCTATATGAAGCGGCGATAATACCCCACATGACCCATAAATCTTTGAACACCCTTGTAATTTGTGGGCAGTGGAAGCTCCAATATCAGCTTAACCTTGCTATCATCCGACCGTGGATATACCATTCTTTGGGACAATGTGTCCCAATATCACACCATGCTTGACCCAAAACTGACACTTTAAAGGGTTCAGGGATATGCGATATAATCGACATCGCTCGAACACATTCCTCAAGTAGGCAAGATGGTCTGCCCATCGAGATTGCGCACACAGATCGTCAATGAATACCTCCAACCACTTTTGTAAGTAATCCTTGAAGGCTGTGCACATCAACCACTGCCGTTGAAATGTTGCTAGCGCATTAGTGAGGCCGAAGGGCATAACTTTGCATGCAAATGTCCCCCACATTGTATTGAAAGCTGTTTTGTGTTGGTCTTCTAGTGCTATGGACACCTGATTGTAACCGGAGAATCCATCCAAGAAGCTGTAAGCTTCTTCCCCAACCACTCTTTCCAAAACATGTTCCGTGTAGGGCAGTGGATAATGGTCTTTCCTAGTGGCTGCGTTGACCTTTTTAATATCAACACTACCCTAAGTTTTTCTTTTAGAGGATAATAGAAAATATCATTATTTCAGTATAATACTCGCATGGTATAGTTCTCATATTTTTTTACAAAGAGCTAAGGATCTATTTATAGGTGAGGGAGACCTCTAACCAAGTCCAACTAGTTTCTAGAATTTTCCAGGTTTAGTTTGGCTGAATTTGGACCTAGTTTAGCTCCCTTTTGATTTGGTTTGATCTAGGAGAGAGGAGAGATAAAAATATCATAATGTTTTTGAGTTTAAAACTCCACCACACAAGTGAAATAGGCACCTCCTTGAAGAGCTCCCTTCTCCTTACCAAGGTGTCAAAATTGAATCATTATACCCAAAATATCTCTTTTTTTTAGTAATACTCATAGTTTTTTACTAATAAACCTTGTCCTTAGTCAACTCTTCATCTTATGTGAGCATTTACTCATTTTTGGGGGTTTTTCTTCTATAAATTGTATTTATCTCCTCCCCACACTTGGATTGATTCTATTGGCCCATAGGAACCTTAATTGAACCATAATCCAAAAATTTCTGAAAATCTAGACCCTTAGGCTAAGGTCCTTTATACTTCTTTTCAATTAATTCTAAATGCACATTGGAAAGTTCTTTTTGAATTTCTGTTTCAGGGGAAACCATTTTAGACACTAGGAGGATTTTCATATCAAAAAATATCTCAATTTTGGATTACCTCTCTATAGACATTTTCTCTCTCTACACTAAAATAGGGTAAAACATAATCTTTCTTTTATTTCAAAAAGGGGAATAATTACAAGATCAGAAGGGGAGGCTCTTACACTTGCACACCTTAAAAGCTGGAGGGAGGAATCTTACATAAAGATTGGTACTGGGGAGAAGGTCGTGGTGGTGGCACGTTGTGGGAGTAGTTAGTTTGGGGTGGGGCCACCAGTAAGGCTTGGGCCCCGGGAGGAGAGGAAGGTAATGTTACAAATGAGCTTTGGGTTGTCATTGGCGCGGTGACAAATTGCGTGGAATAGCTTTCTCGCATGTTGTCATATCGAGAAAGATCGTCCATTTGCAGGCTTAATCAAAGCTGGAGAGGTCCTTGACTAACATGTGGTCATAAAGGCTTGGATTGTGCAAGCCCAAGAGGAAATTGTCCATTAAGTGCTTGTCACTCAATTTTTTCCTCTCTTCTCAATGCGAATCAAGACACTTAATGTGTGCCATGTAGTCATGTAATGCTTCCTCGGGTTTTTGTTTCAATTGGAATAGTTGGGTGATGGGGCTCCATTTGGGCTCGTAGTAGGGAGAAAAGCGAAGTATGAAAGCCTCTCTCACTGCTTTGAAAGCGCCTTTGGGCTAAGGGTCCAAGGATTGGAACCATTGCACCACCTTGCCTTCAAGGTTAACTCCAAGGAGATGGAGTTAACCTTGCCTTCAAGGTTAACTCCAAGGAGATGGAGTTTGGTTGCATCGTCAAAAATTTCAAGTGGTTGACAAATTTAGTTAAAGACCTCGATGTGGTATACAGGGTCTCCACTCCATGGAATTCAGGCAAAAGTTTAAAATTTTTTCCCACATAGGTTTTGTATGTGATGTTTGTGGGTGCCAGTGTTGTGACACGCCCCTTCCTAGAGCTTCTGCTGAGCTCGAAATGTCAAGTTGTGGCACAAGGGGAGTTGGTGCAAGGGTGGGGAGTGGGAATAGATCCAAGGTGGATAGAGAAGGAGGTACGTGAGTGTGCGTGGGGTGTCTATCCACATTGAGGTGCATGTATGGAGGAGCCCCACTAGATGAGGGACCTTCAAAAATTGGTTCGCCATCACGGCCAAACGCGTGTAGCGTGGCGACTACATGTGAATGTGTAATGGAACCGTGATGTCATCGAATGAAATAGAGGCATTGGGGGTATGCAACCATGACCGAAAAAGGTGTCCATGGTGTGCGAGGAAGCTTAGAAAAGCTTCAACGGTGCACGCGTGGTCCTGAAATAGAAGTTTTGGCTCTCTTTTGCCTCGTGCGTGAATGCATCCTTAAGGTTAAAAATGGTCTTTTATGGCATTTTATGCCTGTAAAAATGACCCTAGTGAGTCGGGGAGGTAGACAATAAGCACCTCTAAAGATTTGGAAATTTTAGAAATTTTGATCATCTCGCGAAAATGGTACATTCATACGCTTAGGTTAGTACGGGTGTACGCTTAGGCTGGTATATCGTGGCTAGGATTGGTACGGGCGTACACTTAGGAAGGTACGGCCATGGTTTAAAAAAATATTTTTCTTTTCTTTTTTTTGAGACTGGTACATCCATACACTTAGGTTGGTACGAGCATACACTTATGTCGGTATGGGCATATGCTTAGATTGGTACGCTGTGGCTAAGGTTGGTACAGGTGTATGCTTAGCAAGATACGACCGTGGCAAAAAAAAATTCCCAGGTTCGTACGACCGTACGTTTAGCCTTAGGTGTAAACGACCGTGCAAGTTTGAATTTTGAATTTCAAATTTGGAGGAAAGTGAGTGGGAGATAACTAAGACCCTCTCATTAATGCAAGGTAGGTGGGAAAAGGCTAAAGTTTTAGGCTACCTCTAAATTAGTTGATTTTAACTAATTTAGAGGCACTCTAACTTAACTAATGATTAATCTTCTTAAATCCATTGTTAATCACCTTTTAATCGCCTTCTTTACTCTCTAATTACTCCTAATTGGTGAGGAGCTTAAGGATGGAGATTTGATAGGTGGATTAGCAATTTAGGCTAAATAAAAGATGTGATTATCCCTAAATAATCTCACTAATTAAGTCACAAATTAACCCACTCAAAAGAAGAAAAATTAGGCAAATGAGACCTAATTAGTGCTAATTCTTGCGCCTAATGAGAGTGGACTAAACATGGATTTGGGTCAAGGCAAGTGTTTAGAACACTAATTCTACTCCAATTAGTCTAATTACAAGCAATTAGGCTCAATTTTTTTGTTTTTTTCTCTCTGTAAGTCTACTAATCACACTAACCAGTAGATTAGTGATAATTAGTAAAATTTAAGAGATAGTTTATGGTTTTTTAGATTTTTTGGTGGATTAGGGTTATGTCTAACAATGCTAACCTACTTATGCTAAGGAATTAAGATAAAGAAACAACATTAAGTTGAAAATTAAGAAAAATAGTCTAAGTTTAAGTAAAAAAACTCTCTTGATTAGGCTCTCTAATCACCCAAATCTCAAGTTTTTTTACTCAAACTATTAGTAATCCTACTCTAAATACAAAGCCATACATGAATCACAACAAAAATATCAAAAAAAAATCGTTCAAAACATCAAAATACATCAAAAAATCAAAAAATTGCATGCCAAAGAGCTCACCTGGCACCGGGCTATGGAGACTCCGTTGGATTCAAATCAAAGATAGCTTTAACAAGTAGCATTTTAATGCTTCCCAGTAGCGGTGCCAAAGATGTTAAGGAAACCCTCCCTAACGTATCGTGGTGGAAAGTTGCCTATCTGTCAAGCTCGAGCAAGGCTCAAGAGCTCCACCGTAGCCACTCATCACGCCATCCTCCCGCACTCATTTTGTCACCCCGAGGTGGTTGCTCTAATCTAATGCGTGATGCAACCTCTATCGCGAAGATCGTGTGGGATCTCCATAGAAGACGATCACATTGGTAGCCTAATCACTCAAGCAAGAGGGAGAGAAGAAGCAAGATGGAACAAGTGATTAGCACTAATCACTCCCAAACCCTAATCCTAAGCACACCACACATGCTAGATTAGAGTTACAAGAGAGAGAACACTCCACTTCTATTGCACAAATGGGAGAATCCATTACAAACAAGAGAAATTGGCTTTTATAGTTCCAAGCCTTTTCCCACTAGGCCGCTCAGAAGTAAGTGACCCAGGGTACCCAAAACATAGTTACAAGGCTTTTCTCTATGGTTTGGCCAACTAACCAAGATCCTCTTGTCTATCCTTTGAAGCTCCATACGTGGGAGCATCTTTAGAGGGCGTTTCCTCATCAAATGACGAGATTTACAATATATAGTGCTGGCACGCATTACATAAGTGTGCGGACATAGTTGTCACATAGGAATGTGTTGACAAGATATGTAGTTACCAGCCAGGTGGCAGTGGGTATCACAAAAGTTGACCCTTCTATAGAGGAGTCATTGCTATAGATACATCAGTAGATTAAAATCATTGTTGGCTCCCAAAGGTCATGTTGTACACTAAACATGAACAAGGATGTGATTTATGTCTCATCTAGTCATGTAAAACTTGTTCCAAGCTTTTATGAAAGAGTGTCCATGGTTGCCAAGACATGGACCCAATCCTCAGAGTTATCAGGCTCTTGGAGAGGTCGATAGTCCTGGCTCCCATATTGACTATCCAATAACTTGTTGTTGGAACATTTACACATGTTGACCAAAGTGGTTTGGACAATTGTGTTAGACTCATTGGACAATTGTGTTAAAATCATTGGAGAATGCCTCGTCCCATGGGATGAGTCTTCCGTGTCTTGAGGTTTACCTTCAAGGATTGGCTACCTTTGCATATATAACTGTGATTGGTTTTCCCAATCATAAACTAACCTTACTTCTCTCATGTAAGGCCTTTTGATCATCGAGTATGACCCTCTTCTATGAAAATTCATCACCACAAATGTGTAGTGGAAACTTAGTCCAAAGGTCTTGACTTTTGTATCTTGGAGGATGCCTAAAGGTTTGGATATGTTTGTGGAAAGCAAGCTTCACTACAAGGCTTGTGCTTATGTGTGGCAAGCTTCCCCAAGTCTCCTAGGAATCCTTGTTTTTCTAGCACCAGTACCACCATCTAAGATCGTGGAGACCATAAGTCCCTTCTACATGATGACAAGTAACAAAGTGTTCATTTCATTGCTTTAAAAATAGTGTCCCATCTTGTGCATGGGTACTTTTGGTTTTGATTATGGAGAGGGAGGGTGCTTTCTAGGGCATGGTTGTAGAGATAAGGACTCTTGAATTGGTTCTATTTGTAGCCAATTGTTAATGGGTCTATCTGAGGCCTTGGGTAAACTCTCAGCAGGTGCCCTCACTAGTTTTATGATTAGTTTTAGGATAGGGTATGGGATACACTTAGGCGGGGTTAGTGGTTTGTACTTGACCACTTTCTCATTAGCTCTAGTTTAGCAGGTACCTTCCTCGTAAGCTCTTGGACTTGTTTCATTATCTTTCTTCAACACTGGATTGTGGTACTCCTTGAGTTTCTTTAGAAATTTTTCTAGTCTATGGGTTTTTTTTCCTTGAGAAGAGTGTGTTTGAGTGGGAGATCATTGTTTGTCTTCAGAAGGGAGGAACCTTTTGAGATCTCATCTGAACCACTTTCAATGGTCACACGACATCCTTGCCCTTAATAACTAATTGTGTGTTACACGTTTGTGTGTGATCTTTGAGGTCTTTGTTTTTTGAGCCTCTGCTTATGGTTTGTTGGCCTTTTTAGGAACTCCAACCTTTAAGGCTTGTATCTCAATCTCTTTGGCTACTTACTTCAAAATTGAAGCCTGGGCTTTCTTCTTATTGGATGCCTTGGATGTTCCTTTGGTTGTCGCCCTCATCTTGCTTTGAAGTTGGAAGCCTGCGGCTTTCCACTTATTAGATGCCTTTGATGTTGCTTTAGCTACCAGTAGATGTAGCTCTCACCTTATCCCCCATTTGGGAGCTATTATGGCCCACAACAGTCTATTGAGTATCCAAAAACTATTCTTTTTCTTGATAGTCACATAGAAACAATGCACACTATTGAGCATTGCCATGTTGGCTCTCCTCTCTCTTCAACCTCTAATACCACAAAAAGCACCCTACATTGCGCCATGTTTAGATGCTCACTCAAAAAAAGCAGAGAGCATAGACGTCTATGTTGCTAAATCTTGGAGATCGCATGGGCACACCGAGGTGCTAATGCTTTTTTATAGTTCTTTTCTATCCACACTATTGGTGCCTGGAAGAGAAAGAGAGAATCCTTGTGGATTAGAAAGGGGGGAGGGGGTGGAGGAGGAGGAGGAGGAGGATGTGGTTCATGTGGATTATCTAAACTAAGGGATAAGGGAGGAGAAGAAGGCAAAGGGGGCTTATTAGGAGTTTCTAATAAAGAAGCTGGATGAAGAGGAAGATGAGCGCGAGGGCTTGGCTCTCATCAATGGCACTTGTTGCTTGTTGGTATGCTGCTCCACACTCTTTCTTTCACTCATCAACTATCCTCTCATCCTCGAGAGAGCCTCTTGGGGACAAGGCTAAGTCTAGTCCTATCACATTTTTAATTCCTATGACTTTGAGAACCAATTCTCAAGGAAACTATGATGTAAAAATGTAAGAGAGCTTGAAACTAAGCTATGGGTTGATGAGATAGTCCTATAACGATGTGTATGTAGTAAGGAAAACAACTTATCCACTTAACATTTAATTGGATGCAAGATTACCTCCTATCTCAATAGCAGTATTCAATTGAATATATGATTAAGATAAATTTATAGATAATCTTACTCTTTATAGCTATTATATTAATTATGGTATATTATTTAAACATTATGATATAATATCTATAATAGCTATTATAATAATTATAATGATATATTATTTAAATATTTAGAAACAACTAGATATATATTATATTTAAAATTTTCATTTATTATCTTTTCTGCAAGTGTGTGTGTGTGTGTGTGTGTGTATGTGTGTGTGTGTGTATGTATGTATGTATTCCTCTCGAAGAATGTAAACACACTATTTTAAATTCATATGAACTTAATAATGTATAATATTTTTTAATGTTAAAATTCAAAGGTTCTTTATCTACTTAAATAGTTTTAATTCTAAAATTTGACTTTAGACTATGAACTAAATTTTTGACTTTATGTAGTATTAGTATTTTAATAAATATTAGTATTTGACTTTATGTAGTATTAGTATTTTAATAAATATTAAAATTTATATTTTTATTAAAAAATTAAACTATTAAAAAGTAGATTTCATATTTATATTTTTTAATCTCATATTTATATTTTCATGTATTTATATTCCTCATGTATAATGTTATCAAAAGCATTGAATTATTTATTCACGTTATTAAATTATCATTTAAAAATTTAAAAATTATACTTTTAATGGATATCTACATGTATAGAGCCATGAGAGGGAGAGATGATGATGTGGTATCATGCCTAGCCACATGGCATCCCAGGAGGTGATGTGACATGTCCACATGTGCTACATGGGTTAACATGTGGGGAGGTATAGATTTCATATTTTATACTTTTTTTTTAATCTCATATTTATATTTTCATGTATTTATATTCCTCATGGATAATGTCATTTAAGGTATTAAATTATCATTTCAAAATTTAAAAATTATCATTGTTAATGGGGCTGTATGCATGTATGGAGTCATGAGAGGGAGGTGTGATAATGTGGCATCATGGCATCCCGAGAGGTGATGTGACATGTCCACATGTGCTACATGGGTTGACAAGTGAGGAGGCATGATGTGGAGTGTGCAAGACATGGTATCACATGATGTGGCATGCCATGTCTTGTGTGAGGTGGCATGTAAAGGTGATCGCATGACATGGCATTGATAATGGTGATGATGAGGATGATGAGGTGGGAAGTCAACTAGGTTGAGCATGCTCACATGGATGGTGGAGGTGGCAAGATGAGGTGGCATGGTGCTTACGTGGATCCTCCTCGAGTTGATGTGGACATAAGATGGCATGTATATGTATGAGGTGCACCCACCACAAAGACTCACATGTGGCATGATCTTCAGGCTTGGTAGATTACCAAGCCTAGATTTCCAAGGCTAAATAATCTTGGATTTAGACTTGTTAAGGGAACACAAAGAGTGGGCATAAAATTATTTTTAATCAAGGAATGAGGATTTTTAATTAGGATGGTTGAAAATGGACCTTCCCTTACTCAATTTAAGCTAATTTGATTTTCATAGATTCATGGTAACAATTATATTAATAAATTCATGGACCTTCCCTTACTCAATTTTGAGCTAATTTTATTAATCCCTGTAGTTTTTAGACATAAAGGTTCAATATTTAATTTAGTAGAACTAAATAAAAATAAATTTACTGTGTGTGGCAAATGAGCCAAGCTGATTTCCCCTACAGAGCATCTCTCCCTGTGTGTGGCAAATCAGCATCTCTCCCTGACATAATGATAGTGCACCTCAATGTGCTTTGTGTGCGAGCAGCATGAAAAATTGGATTCCTCACTTTGACTATCGATGAAGATGGTAGTGGGGCTGAGGACTCGCCAATACCCAAATTAGCAATAATAAGGTGCCTAAGCTAAACACACTCAACTGTAGCTATAAACACTGCCCTATACTCAGCTTCAGAGCTAGAAGTGGTCATAGTGGGTTGCTTTTTGTTGAACCATGATATACATGAATCACTAAGGTGAAAGCAAAAACCAATAGTGGACACTTGTGTGTCATAGCAGCCCGCCCAATCTAATTCTTTAAATGCATGCAGCTATGATTTACCCCCCTTGGAATAAAATAACCCAAAGTGCTTAGTACCCTTTAGGTAACAAAACATTGTTTGAGACTGCCAATGCTTTATGCCTGGCCTATGCATAAATTTGCTCAGTATTGATACCACATATATTGAATGTCAAGCCTAGTGTTACACAAAAAGATAAGGCATCCAATAGCTTCTTGATATAAGCCACATCAAAAGAGTCACCTCTTGCATCTTCAAGACTTAGTCGTAAACCTGGCTCCATAGGTGTAGCCATAGGTTTACAGTCTTCAAGATTGAACCTCTTCTCAACAATGCATCTATGTATTTCCTCTGTAGCATAACAACGCCATCATTATGCTACCAAACTCAATGCCCAACTAATAGTGCAATGGTCCAAGATCTGACATCTCAAAAGAATTCTCTAAATTAGCTATAAAAGCTAAAATATGATCATCATCAGAACCTTTGTGAGCAGCGTGTCATCACTTGCAACAAGCCTAGCTTTGTATCAACACTGCCAATTGCTCTACGTTTGAGCTTGTAAACCCATTTCGTACCAATGGCCTTCTTCCCAAGAGACAAGTCTACCAAATCCCATACATCATTTTTGAGTATTGAATCATACTTAGATTGCATAGCACTCATCCAATTTTCAAATTCCTTTGCTTCATCAAAGGAGACAGGTTCCTCTTTATCACATAAACTAGCAATAAGAGCATAACATGCATCAATATAAGATGCATGATGAGAACCTGCATATGTTCTACGAGTAGGCAAAGGAGTGGCCAATTTGTTGCCATGTAGTGTTTGTAGTACCAACCATTTTGGCATACTTTTTGACTCCACAATTTTCCTTCTTTCCTCATCAATTGCATCATCCACATTTTCCTCATCAATAGGCTAATCTGTGGGCTGAAAAACATTTTGATTTGTAACCTGTATGGGCTGATTTTTAGCTTTCCTTGGATTACCCAAATGCTATTTATCAATGTGTCGTGCATTGAACAATGGAAGAAGAGTGTTGAATATGTCCTTTCCTCATTAATAGGCTAATCTGTGGGCTGAAAAACATGTTGATTTGTAACCTGTACGGGCTTATTTTTAGCTTTCCTTGGATTATCTAAATGTTATTTATCAATGTGTTGTGCATTGAACAATGGAAGGAGAGTGTTGAATATGTCCTGCGAACATGCATTTTGCTATATTTTACATGTAAGCAATCATTGTCCACAAATACAACACAAGAATCCGCTTGATAGCAGGATGATACAGATGCTAATCCTTGCTTTTCGAGAGGTATCCCATGAAAATGCATTTAACAGCCTTATCATCAAGCTTTCTACAAATTTTCTTAGGCACAAGTGTATGAGCAAGACAACCAAAAATGTATAAGTGAGCCACAGAGGGCTTTCTGCCATTTGAAAGCTTCAAAAGGCATGATTGTATGCAAGGCCTTTGTAGGACACCTATTCAAAACATATGTTACACACATGATTGCTTCTAGCCACAAACCATGAGGTAACTCCAGACTTTTGACCATACAATGTGCCATCTCCATGAGAGACCTATTTTTATGTTCAGCCACACCGTTTTTGTCACGTAGGCTGTAATGCCTGTGACCGACGGCAGACCGGATGGCCATATCCGGGGTTCAGTGGGAGAGGACGCCCATGCGGAGTCATGGGCGGCCAGGCTAGTGTGGACGGCAGGCCACACACTATATAGCTTGGGGGATGAGGGGCAATCCTCATTCTTCCTCTATGGCTGGGTGGTGAGCCAGAGGCCGTCCCCTCTTGTGGTAATGCCCGTAGCGGCGTTACGGGAATGTAACACTGGTATCAGAGCTGCTAATTAAATTAAGATCCTCGAGTGAAAGATACTCTAGATCAACATTTTAAATTACCGAACCACAATCCATGAGTATCGGATACTCATAAATATGTTGAAGTTGCTCAAATCGAGGGACCGATTTGTTCGATGGTATGGAATAAGCAAGAGAATGGAGTAACTTAAAGTTACACATCACTAGTCCTAGTGAGTTGTCGAGGTCATCCGTAGTTTGATGATCCCCTCTACCTTCAGATAACATTCAATTTTGAAAGCCCTGGAATTTAATCCGTAGTGATTATGAGTTGGGTATGAGATATGGTTATGAAGTTCTTACAAAAGTACTCGTTTATTTGCTTGTCATTGGTTATAGCTTGGTAGAGATTGCCACCTGTGTGATGGGTAGGTAGCTTTGCCGCTATAATGAGGAGGCAGCAAATAATGTTCTCATAGTTATACTTCATACCAACACCGAACAGGGATAGGATGAAATTCCTAAGTTCATCATCACGAAGTACTGTGATGTTTGCATTTATATTGAATGTATGATGTAATGAGACATTGAATTGTGTAATTACCATCAATTATCTAGCAACCTATGGCTTCGCAGCATGCTCAGTCATTATCTGTGGATTGATAATGTGGTTATTAGTAGTTTGGAATTTTTCTTGATAGATGGTACAACCCACCCAAATGATTCATAAGTGTGGAACCGCTCATGAAGGGTAATAATATGCAACAATGAAGCACTTTGTTACAAGTGTGAAACCACTGATCTGTTGCAAAGCATTTTATCAATAGTACCACCATATGTGCGTAGACACTATACCACATCTTCGTTGCAAGATGTTTAAGAGTTTCTTAGAAGGACTCAAGAATATAACATATGATATTAAACATGGTCTAGATTTGTTCTTGGACCTATGACACTAGCGCGTAGTCGCTTGAGAGTAGATTTTTTGAGGACAAAAACCTTTCTTGAGCGAAAGGAGAGATATCCTCAAATATCACATAAACTCGAATAGTTGTGTGAGTCCAGACAATACTTGAAGGGATGTGTCTGGTAATAACAACAAAGAGTTGTAAGTGAATGGATATAATTCCAGACACCCGTAGTGGTGCAAGAATCTTTATCAAACATCTCCACATACTATATGGTCTGCCCGCATATATAGTATGGCATAAGAGATAGGAAGTTTGATTGTTATATTTGAACGAAAATCTTCAAAAAGTTACAATTACTTCTGAGTTAGAGTGGAGTTTAACCATCCGTAGATTGATGGTAGTTAGAAACTCAACAAAATTCTAGAGCATATGCTTGTGCAAAGATGTTACTCTAAGAGAAAGGTGTCTCTCAACTTTGGAACTAATCCTTGTGATGCATGATTAGATTGGCCGTAGAGCTTTCCAAGGAGAAGTTTTAACAAGTTGGTGATGCAACATGGTAGCGTAGTTTACAAATATCTAGTAGCAAAGACTGAGAACTTGCGCTACTAGAGTGCTCTCTAGTACATTAGCTTCTGTGCTAATGACATGATGCAAAATAAGGCATGAAATTTGCCTTAAGATTTTGGTTGAAATACCAAATCGGCTTGTGTGAGCATGATCCTGTCTTTACAGAGGTCTGGCGTGCTGTACGCGTACGCACTTTATCACAGCCGCGCCCACCTTCCTCGCCGGCACGTAATGCTAGTCCGGAGAGACTGGCCGTAGGTGCGGCGAGTAGCGAGGCGAGAGTTAGTCCGGAGAGGCTAGCCGAGCCTTCGGGGTATAGTTTTGATAGTCCAAGTGCGGGTCACCCTGTGATTCAGAAGACCTATGCACTAGTAAAAAGACAGTTTTATTGGCCTAGTTTGTTTAAGAACGTCCAAACTTATGTGCTGAAATGCAGTAAGTGCCAGGTCAATAAACAAAAGGTCTTAAGTTGGAGGACTACTCCATCCGCTGGAGATTCCTCAAGGGAAATGGGAAAGCATTTCCATGGATTTCATTACCCGAGTCGAGGGAATGACTCGTATGAATGGTAGTGGACAGGTTACTAAACTGGCAAAGTTTATTACCACGAGAAAACTGGCAAAGTTTATTACCACGAAGAAAACTGTAAAAACGCCAGAGTTGGCAAAACTCTTTATTGAACATCTCTACAAGCTATATGGCCTGCCCGCAGATATAGTGTCCGGATAGAGATAGAAAGTTCAACAGTCATTTTTGGAGGGAAGTCTTCAAAAAGTTGGATACTACTCTGAGTATGAGTACGGCAGATCATCCGGAGTCTGATGGTCAAACTGAAAGAGTTAACCAAATTCTAGAGGATATGTTGCGTTCTTATGTTAGTAAGAAGCAATCTAATTGGGAAAAGTACTTGCCCTTATTGGAGTTTGCCTATAACAGCTCCAAACACTCAGCGACTGAATTTACACCATTCATGTTAATGTATAAATTCCAGCCGAGATCTCCGATGGCTGTAGGCCTAGAAAAGGAGAAGATTCAATTTGTCAAGGATTCCCTTGAAGATATGAATGATATGCTCAGAGCCGCACGAGAGAGCATTCGTAGCGCTCAGGATCGCGCTAAAACTTATGCGGATAAAGGACGTAGAAAGGTGACCTTTGTAGAAGGTGACTTTGTATTCCTCAAGGTTCCTACGCAGTCAGAAACCATGAAAACGGGAAAGTGTAATAAACTTTCTCCGAGATATTGTGGTCCTTAAGAAGATTGGGGACGTAGCCTACAAACTTGAGTTACTGGAGAGTTCTCAAGTCCATCCTGTCTTCCATGTCAGTAAACTGAAGAAATCAGTTCACGGGTTAGAGAACGCAGTTTCTCCAGAGATTTTGGTGGACTTGATAGAGCCACCAAAGATACCACATGAATCGGAAAGGATTCTTGGGTATCGAGACAAACAAACCCGACATAGAGTGTACCAGGAGGTACTTGTTAATGGACAGATAGGGATGAGGAAGTGGCAACCTGGGAACGCCGTAGTGCAATTTCCAAAAGGTTTCCCCAGTTTGTTTTCGAGGACGAAAACTCTTCTTAAGGGGGGGGTAATGTCACGTAGGCTGTAATGCCTGTGACCGACGGCAGACCGGATGGCCATATCCGGGGTTCAGTGGGAGAGGACGCCCATGCGGAGTCATGGGCGGCCAGGCTAGTGTGGACGGCAGGCCACACACTATATAGCTTGGGGGATGAGGGGCAATCCTCATTCTTCCTCTATGGCTGGGTGGTGAGCCAGAGGCCGTCCCCTCTTGTGGTAATGCCCGTAGCGGCGTTACGGGAATGTAACAGTTTTGCTGAGGTGTATAGGGTACTATACATTGGTGTTATCCCATGATCAGCCATGTGTATATGAAACTCCTTAGACATATACTCCCCCCCTCGTATGCAGAGTGGAGAAGCTAAAGAGAGCACACAATGAGATGATAGATAGATATTAAGTGTGTTCTGTACAAAGAAATTCATTCAGTACCTATTGCTTTTACCTGAAACTATATCTTCCTTGAGATTGATGTGATGCTAATAAAACTAAGGATCCAACCCCTTCATATCTTTGCAACTCATTGCAAACACATCCACATAAGATCATTACAAATCATGCTGGTAAAACTGAGGATCCAACCCCTTCATATCTTTGCAACTCATTGCAAACACATCCACATAAGATAATGACAAATCATGCAGCTTCTTTCATAATTTTGGGTGCAGCTTTGTACTTAGCCATACCACCATCCTTGGATCTTTCTCCCATACTCGTATCTTCCATATCATCTTCTTTCATTGTGCAAGTGTGCTTCATTTCTCTATCATCATGCACCTCTTCATCTCTACTGCTAAGGCTTTAATATTTTCTGCCACACTTGCTTGATCTAGTAGATTGGATTGCTGATGTTATATGCGAGTTAGGTAGTGGGGTGTATCTAGTCCACATCTACCACAAACAATGATACTAGATCCGGATTTTGCTTTTGAGGATCTCTTCCTTCTCATCTATATCCACCCCGTCTAACTAATTCAATCCTTCAAGGCCGGCGCAAATCGAGCAGCGCAAATCGAGCATTGAAAATGATTAGTTCTCTCAATGTGTGTCTATGTGTTAAGGATCTTCTTATATGGATGGTGGTCATAGCATACTCATGAAGGAGGAATGTGCTAAAGTTGCTTTACCATGAATGTTCCTTAGAAACACTCCTTTCATTAGGATCAATAGCCCTTGCAAGATTTTAGTTCTGATAAGAGGATTACAAAGGGAGGATGTGAAACAACATAACTTAGACCTCCATATGAACACATTACATATCCTTATCATGCCTTCACTTAATCTAAATTTTAGCATTATATATTTAATAAAAATTAGGTTGAGAGTCTATGTACATGTACAAGAGTCATGACTTCTTATCCATAAATCTCTAAATTATAAATGATTCTTTGAATGCCAATGCATTTTTAACCATTGATCGTAAATTAGTAATGTAGCTATGGACATCGTATCAACTTGCATGTTTTAAATGTATCTTTCTCACATTTAAAAAAAGACATAATATCACCTTGCATGTACTTTTGATGATTGTAAATCAATGCCAATGTGATTAAAAATCGGCTTAATAATGTAGCTATGGACACGATATCACCTTGCATGTTTTAAATGTACCTTTATCACATTTAAAAAAAGATGTATTATCACCTTGCATGTACTTTTGATGTTTCTTTAAAAAAACACATTGTTGAAGTTCCTGTTTTTTTTAGAAAAATATTTCGTAGAAATTTTTTAAGCATATGTATGTAGTTGTTAACCACTCCATTGGTTAACTTGATTTCACTCACCCCGTGTTGACCTACCGTAAGGGGCTCTGCCATCTTACTTGCGTAAAGGACACTTATCCTTTGTAAAAAGATGTTGAAACATATAGAGCAACCTACCTTTTCTGCGAGAAAATCATCGCAAAGGACCATCCCTTCTTGCCTACATCTAGGCATTGAGAGATCTACCTTCACTCTATTGGCACAAAGAAGTGAGAGGAGAATTCTGGTGTGACAACGGAGTGAGGACGTCGAACATACGATTAGAAGTGATTAAAGCATGTTATATGCCATAATGTTTCAAACGTTTGGTGTCGATCCCAAGAAGCTGGGTTTATCCCAAGCAGACCATGATCGACAAGCAACCCCACAACTGTGGTCACAAAAAATGGAACATGTCCCTTTTGTTGAACCACCAAGGACGTTACAAATTTCAAGGAAAATTCTTGTCCTTCACAATTATTGGGAAATTAAAGAGTGGGAGTGTGACTATGAACCTTAAGGTTCACCCCAATCAGAAGTGAATAAACCATGTTATATGCTATAATGTTAAATGTTATGTGTGGAGATCCTATTCACTACCTAGAGAAGTTCGATCAAATCTGTAAGCCCATGGGATAGATTCATGATTCCACCAAGAGCTGCTCATTCGGACTTTACTTTGAAGGTAAAGCATGCCACCACTTGAAAAGCTAGCTATACGAGGTCTTGAGACACACCTTCATTATGGGATTCTCACCAAGTGGAGCCAGATAGAGCCCCATTGCATAGATCTATAGCCTTAAGTAGGAGGAGGGAGAAACAATGGGGTATTACATTACTAGAACTACAAACCTCCATATGAGATGCAACACCCCATAAAAAGCTAGATGATATATCTCTCATAGATCAATTTATGATCGGCCTTAAAAGCAAGAGGCTTCATGACCATCTCTACACTACATGTCTAGGCACTACATCTTTGACGAGTGCTACTGCGACACATTAGGCATGGTAGATAATCTATAAGACAAGGATGCAAAAGTTTTCCACCCAAACTAAGAGAGAATGGGCTGCATCATCTATAAGATAAGGGTGCAAAAGTTGTCCACCCAAACTAACAGACACCGGTTGCATCATCCAACACCTCAGGGCCAAGGGTGCCCAACCAGAGTCCTAGTTAAGGACACGAGCATGGATGCATTGGCATAGAATTTGCTTAACCATTTAGGCAAGTAGTGGTAGGACCAGCAGCCCAAGGGCAATCTTAACGCAGGTTCTCTCTCACCTCTAAAGATAGATGTTTAAATGTTGCCACCTATTTTTTAGGTCACTCTCTCTCGTATAAATGTATGAATGCTTTCACCCATTGTGTCTTGAGGTGACCCAAACATGTCAAATTCCCTGACATGCACTATGTATCTACCCAAGGCACTATGCATTCATTGTGTCTTGAGGCAACCCAAACATATTAAATTCCTTCACATGCACTATGTATCTCCCCAAGGCAACCCTTGACACTGTACTTATATACTAAAAGTTATTGTGTTCCCCACCAAGTTAATGGGAGAGAGATTAAGGAAACCATTATAGTTGCCTACCTCGTAAAGAAGAAGCCATGTTTGCATTGAGAAACTCACACATGTGACTCTAGCACCTAGGGAAGCAAGTAGCTACTTATCAAGATGATGCAAAATTCATGGTTGCACTCGAGCAATATCATCTTGCATCCTTGATTGTGGCCCAAAGTAAGGTAGTGCTCATGGAACTAAAGTAGGTCCAACTTCTCTTCTATCTAGACCTAGTGTCGCTCCTCCTAGTAATATAATCTTTCGGACGTACCTCCTAATCCGTTCACACTCTAAGAGATAGTATGCATGGCTAGGGGAAGGGGTCTATTAGAGCACCATGTGAAACTTCCACGAGAGATTTGTACAAGGAGTAATGATTATGTCACATGCAATTCTTGGCATACTAATCAATTGTGTGCTAGTTTTGGGTTATTAATGCGCAATGTGCCCCATTATGATCCCTAGTCTAAGGATACACCATGCCAATCACCATCATGATAGCCTTGGTGGATCCAGACAGCCTTCATGCATGAACCCCACACAATTTTGTAACCCACTTGGAATGATGTATGTACAAATGTTTGGCATCTCTTATTAGGCCAAGTGTTGGGCACCAGAAATTAGCAAGATCAAGTCAAATCAAGTATTAGTCAAGATGCCACTATTTTAACCAATTTTGCGCAACCTAAGCATGTGTAGACTAGCATGGCCAAGGGGCCAAGAATTTGGCACTTTTTGGGCCCAATTTGAACATGGTAAGTATTTTTACGACGCTTGTACAAGATCTTAACCACTTTGATGAACATCCTTATAGAGTTTTTAACAAGATGCTCATTGTAATGATCTTTCTTGATATATCACTTTCTTGTAATGCACATCGCATCATAAGCAAGTATACTTCCAAACAAGATGCTCATCGTAATGATCTTTTTTGATATCTCACTTTCTTGTAATGTGCATCGCAACATAAGCATGTATACTTCCAAACAAGATGCTCATTGTAATGATCTTTTTTATATCACTTTCTTGTAATGTGCATCTCATCATAAGCATGTATACATTCAAACATGAGCTTAATTGAGGATGGGGAAGTCAATTGACTTCTTTTGTAACATTACAAATGAGCTAGGGTAGACAACCAAGAAATATTTTTAAGTCTTGGCCAAGTAAATGTGAACAACTCTATGTATATATTTCGATGAAACACTCTCCCCATTCTTATTCAAGCTATCTTCTCTCCTCTACTCTCATCTTCTCTACTTTTTACTCTCCTATTTGCTTGGATAAATGTATGCTTATGCTTCACGGGAAGTGAGCATGTATGTGCGTATCGAAGCCTACTAGAGTGCTCTTGGAACCTTCTCTTTCCTCCCTTGAGTAGCTTGTGTATCATAAATTAGAGAAATCTCTTTCAACTGCCGTGTGTATATCGCTCTCTCTTTCTCCTTCCTTTGTGAACTTGGAGCCTATGAAGAAACTCGCTCCCGCCAATATGGTTGTTTTGCAAACAATGAGGCCTTTCAATGAAATCCCCGCGACACATTCAACTTCTTTGCAAGGCAAGGTAAGAAATTCAATTATAACATCTTTGGTGCCATTGCCGAGGCTTAATCTTGTGGCTTAGTCTTTCTTTAGTTACTATTTCAAGTTCTTGGAGATTATCCAAATGGCTAATGTAGAAGAGTAGCTTGCCATAAAATCCTTTGTTTGAAAATTTGTGTTTGTGTTCATGTATTTTTATTAAGAAATCACTAGTTAAGACAAGAATCCAAGGTTTTGATAGTCTTCTATTGGAGCACTGTGTTAATTGGGTAGTGTGTTAGTTGATAGCCTGTGGTTATAATATTCTATAAATGAGCAATGGGTTTTAATAGACAAGGGCAAAGAGCATTGCAATTATTCAAGATAAGAAGTGCACGACAACATTGAGGAAAGCCACTCAAAATGGTGCATTTGTTGGTGGTGGCCACCATCAGACCCAGTGCACAATGATTGCTCATTGCTACAAGGGCACCACTTGCACCTTTGTTTGTGCACTTCCATCTTTGTTTCTGGGCACAAGTTGAAATTACAATTGGGTTGAAACAAACACAACGCAATAGGGATTGAACCCGATACCTCCACAATCCCAAGATGTGACAACTCACGCAGGGCCCACTCTGGCAACTAGAATGTGCTTGTCAATTGCTTCAAATACACACTTGGAACAAACCCTCTTGTATGAAAAACTTGAGATTGAGAAGCCATGACTTGCAAAAAAAAAGAAACAACCATGGCTAAAAGTTAATCATGGATTCTTCATGTTTACACAAAGGTGAGATCTGGCTGCAAAATTTAAGTCAAGATAGCTCCACAAGATCTAATTCATAAGTGGTGTGCAGTCTTGAATTTCATCTCAAACGGGACACGCCTTTTAATCTCCTCTCTACACACTTTAACATGAATCAAAACTAGAAGCTACATCACTTGAGCCCTAGATAGCTTTTGCAGGTGTTGAATAATAGCATGAGAAGCATGTTGCACCACAACTTTACTGTGGCTCCTTGACTTTATTCCTTGAAGGTCTTGTGAGAACATTGAAATCAAAAAGTCTCAACAGTAAATCAATAGATCTCAGACGCATCATACAGCCTGAGTGTACGAGAAACTTGGCCACGTCTTGCATCTTCACTTCTACAAGGGTCCAGGAAAAGTACCGTTTTCCCTCTGCTCATTCCATCGGTCAATCTGTATCATTAACACACCAATCCTTCATCAGTCCTTGACCAGGAGAAAACCATGGCAAATTTCGTTAGGAAGGTAAAGGTTCGAAATAAAAATCAAGTCCTCAAGAAACTTGTGATCTCTATGGCAGAAGAAACGCACCCATTCCCCTGGGCACAAAGAACGATAGTATCTTGCATATTTGTCACAATCAGGACTACCCTCGCCCTTAGCACGTACACATCTGCATGCAGCTTCCACAAGAGCAATCAGCACACATGAAATTTACATCATAGATGCAAAAACTCTCTCTCTCTCTCTCTCTCTATATATATATATATATATGCCTGTCACGTGCTGCATTTAGGGTTTGGCATAGTATCTTGCATATTGTCACAATCAGGATCGTACACATCTGCATGCAGCTTCCACAAAGAGCAATCAGCACATGAGGTTTACACCATAGATGCTAAAACTCTCTCTCTCTATCTCTCTCTCTCTCTGCCCGTATGTGCTGCGTTTAGGGTTTGGCATGTTTAGAGCTTTTGTGAGCCACCCATCATGTACTCCTGTAAACCTATACACTGCTCACCCAACCCGGCACCCTGCCCTATTGCTTCCCATAACCCTTGTGCGCTGCTCGTAACTCTAAATGCAGCCCACCCGCCCTTATGTGCTGCTCGCTTTCAGCCCATCACTTCTGTGCGCCGCTCTGCATGGCCAGCAAGCTATACGAGCGACGCACATATAGCATGCTCTCCTGAACCAAAAAAACAGCCATAATGGCTAAAGTACAAACTCAGCTCCATAAAGGGGAGCGAGAATGAAGAAAACTGAAAAGAGGAAGGATGCTCTTCTCCCAGCTGGCCGCTCTGGGAGGAGAAGGCTATCTCATACAACCGGGGGGGGGGGGGGGGGGGGGGGGGGGGGGGTGGGGGGGGAACCACATAGGTGGTCTATAGTGCCAAGTGGATTCACGACCACTGCCAGTGAGTAAACGACCGTGACACCAAATCCTCACAAGGCCTCGCAGTGCTTCCACATGCGATCGGAGCAACCCCGAAGCTTCCCCCATTGTCCACGAAGGGTATGAATGATTGATATGCTCCGAATGGACTATGCTGGCGGGGTGAGAGTGCCCTCCAAGACCACGCTATAACGAGCTCTCCAAATGTGCCACGTAGCAATCCAAGGGGAAAAACCACATGGGAAAAAGTACCCTTGGTTAAGTCCTGTTTGAACTACCATAAGTGTGCATTTGCCTTCAATGAGGTCACTGGCACTATCCGAGAGGAAGGGGCAATTCTGCCAGATGCGTAGGAAGGCCTCTCAACATCTCCGCATGCGATCCGAATCTCGCTATAGCTTCCACCACTGGCCGTGGAGAGTATGAATGATATATGTCCTTATGGCACAGATGGACTCCGTGTGTGTGTGTGTGTGTGTGTGTTTGTGTTTTTTTGTTGGGTGGGGGGTATGCCGTCAATGGCCTTGCTACACCATGCCCGCCACATGTGCCATGCCGCAATTCTGCTGATGATCTCCCAGCCCACCTTTGACAAGTGCCGGAAGTGCTGGGGACCAGGTCTCTACTGAAGAGTCGGGGGTGGGGATAGACTCTATCCTACAATAGGTGAGCCTGAGGGCCTAACCATTAGCTTTCTCCTCCAAGTGGACCGAACTTTGTCATCCACGCAACTTCCCCCAAGTGATGATGCGAGAATAAGTCCGAGAGGTGGTGAATAGTCAAAGGATCCTCAGCCAAACCTGTTGCCAAAGCAATGTCGTTGCACCTCATGCGCTGTGTTGGACGACCACCAATGGCCAGCCACGTGCCAACTGCTAAACTCTTGTGAGCTACCTGCCAAGGAAAAGAGTGACCTATCACCGTAAATTGGGGACCCCGAGCGATAGACAGACACTTCAAATACTGGACAAAGCTTTGAAAATACATTGGAAGAACCATAAACAATATAAAAACACCGCACTGATCCGGGACAACCGGCCCCCCATAGGAACTTCTTTATCTAGAAAGAAGCTTTTTACAAGAATCCAAGATGTGGGTGTAGACTTGCACCGGATTTTCCACAAAGTGTCAGCAAAACTCTTGCCCAAGACACTGTCAAGAGCCAAGATACAAACAACACCAAAGACTGTCCAAAACTGTCCCAAAACAGTTGCATACCCAGCCCCAATCACCGCCCATTGTATGGCCAGATCTAGGAGTAAAACAGCAACTGAGAAAACACGGGCAGTTGTCACACGTGTGGCTGCTGTACGACCAGTTTTAAGACCAGCAAAAGGCGGCTCATGAAGAAGAAATACCAACAGCTGCCGCATGTGCTCTCTAGCGCACAAGAGAAAGAAAACCCAGCTGCTGTCGGCCAGTACCTGTGCGGCCGGCACTGAAGAGAGAGAGAGAGAACAACGGATCAGCAGCAGCCCACCTGTATGACCAGCGCATGATAGCCAAGAGAAGAAGGCAACTGCTGTACGGCCAGCGCTGAGAGGAGCAAGAGAGAGAACACAGCTGCAGTCGGCTGAAAGTATATGCGCATGATGATGCAAAAGAGAAGCCCCACTCAACTTTTAATAAAGCCGACCAGCCTATATTTGAAGTGCTTTTCCCCTTTTTCCTGAAAGTAGCTGGGCTGGCCCAATATATCCACTTTATGCTTTTCCCAAGCTTGTTGCCCAAGTTTCATGTAGGCGCCTCCTTCTGTCCACCTTTCCATGTCCCAATGTAATAATATGTCTAGCCTTTCATTTATGATGTGCGAACACACTGACTTACAAGCATTATAAGTCACTTCGATAAATAAAATCCCATACTACCCATGCTCTGTAGCCATCTTTCAAGCCAAACTTTGCCAGTAAATGCTTCAGCTTTCTTCTATGGAAAATCCCCATTCACACCTTGAACTCTGCTCGGTGTGTGAAACACTGGTCAAGACTGGTGAAGGGACCAAATGGTGACATCCCTCTGTCTTATAAAGCAGTTGTCCACAATTGTATAAGCCTAATACCAGTGAAATATCCTTCAAGTATAGCAGATGCACTGCCAATCAGTAGTATTTTATAATTCCGACATTAAAGCCATAAATCCAGATCCATGATCCGAAGCCAGATACGGGCACAAGAACCAACCGTATCGAGAAACAAACTTTAATCATATCCCGAGTTAACAACTCTGATAATAATTAGGCACAGGCACAAGAGCCAACTGTGTCCGAAATATCCATAAATCCATATATAGCTTTAAGTACCTGCAAAAATAAAGTAAGCAGAATACATAGCCACAAAACATCTTGCCATTCCATTAGACTACATAAGAGCACCACTCCTATGATCCATACGCATGCCCAAGCCAAACATGCTTCACATGTCCATATGGTTCACTAGGGCAATGACCCTTCCATGAAACCATTCCAAGGTTGCATCCGTACGTACGTACCTTATGATAAGCTATGTTTTAGTGTACGGCACGATACTATACCGCACGGTACGGATCTGTACGTGGACCCCCCTCCCAAAACTAGTCTTTGAGATCCTCCCATAGTTACCAATTTTTCACTGCCCGTAAGCACTTATTCATCCACCCGTAGACGATTCCTCTGAGGAAGCACCAAGGAGGGTTTTGAACCCAGGACCTCTTGGTTCTAGGCAAACACCTTCACCACTTGAGCCATCATCTCATTGGCCATAAGTGGCAGTTTTTAAAAACATTTTGGGCCATGAAAAACCCTAGGCCGGCCACCTCGTCGCCGATTTTAGCCGTCTCCACATGGGAACACCCACGCAGGTGAGGATACATGCACTTTCTTATTTAACTTATGTGTGTGTTTTATCCCACGATACACATACTTTTGGTACTAACAACTTAGCAACGAGAGATGATAATGATGTGGTGCCAGCCGCTGCGGTCATCGCCATTGCAAAGCCAGAGTATGATAGGGAAGGAAATGTGTGGGAGAAACAGGAAGAATTAGGGTTAGGTTAATGTGGGAGACATACACAGAGAAGAACAAGAGAGAGAGAGAGAGAGTTGTGGGGATAAGTCAACTCATCAATAGCATGAGTGTGTGACTCCCCTATCACACATGTATATTGCACTAGTACACATAGTGCACTTAGTACATTAAAAGTACTAAGTGTACTATGTACTATAACTTATGGGCTTGTACACACTATAAGGGTGGGCATAGTGCCTTTACCCCAACAACCTCCCACTTAAAGGCAAAGTGCCCTTAAGTAAAGGAAAAGAAAAAATCAGCATGTACATGATAATATACAAGGCCATATCAAGGATGAAAATGGCCTCATCCAATGCCCATCAAGTGTCTGCAATGAGCAAACCGCTCCGGAGGCAAACTCTTTGTCAACAGATCAGCCGGGTTGTCATCCGTATGAATTTTAACAAGCTGAATTTGCTTGTTCTCTATCACCTCTCTGATGAAGTGATACTTCACATCCACATGCTTCGTCTTTGCATGAAAGACAGGGTTCTTTGCCAACTGGATGGCACTCTGACTGTCACAATGCAACAATGGAATATCCCCTGTATAGCCCAAATCAACCACTAACCGAGATAGCCATAATGCCTCCTTGCAAGCCTCTGTGGCTGCAATATACTCGGCCTCTGTAGTAGATAAGGCAGTGCACTTCTGCATCCTGGATATCCATGACACAGCACCTCCTGTGAATGTAAACACATAACCGGTAGTAGACTTCCGGTTATCTGGATGACCGGCATAATCCGAATCCGTGTAACCATGCATTAATGCATCCTGTTTGCCAAAGCAAATGCACATATCCTGTGTGCCCTTCAGGTATCTCATGACACCTTTCACTGCTTCCCAATGCTTCTTGCCAGGGTTGGCCATGTATCTAGAAACCACTCCCACTGCAAATGCAATGTCCGGCCTAGTAGCAACCATGGCATACATGAGACTGCCACAAGCTGAAGCATGCGGAATCTTGGCCATATCAGCCCTGTCTCTATCTGACTGTGGGCTGTCCATAGCACTGAGTTTCACATATGGAGGCAAAGGAGTACTAGTCTTCTTTCCCCCGTCCATATTGAACCTCTGCAAAACTTTGCCAATGTATTCCTTCTGAGACAAATACAACACATGCTGATTTCTGTCCCGAAGTATCCGCATACCCAAGATGTGATTTGCATCACCCAAATCCTTCATATCAAAGGTTTGATGCAGCCTCTGCTTCAAGGTATCCATCTCCTTACGAGATTTCCCGGCAATCAACATATCATCAACATACAAAATGAGGATCAATAGACTGCCATCCAAGGCTTTCTTGGTGTACAAGCAGTGATCTATGTCACTTCTCCTGAATTTCTGGGATTTCATGAATGTATCAAATTTATGATACCATTCTCTTGGTGCCTGTTTGAGCCCATAAAGACTCTTTTTCAGCTTGCATACAAGCTTCTCCTTTCCACTCACTGCATAACTCTCTGGCTGCTGCATATATATCTCCTCATGGAGATCACCGTGAAGAAAAGCAGTCTTCACATCCATCTGAATCAATTCCAGATCATCATGTGCAACCAAAGCTAACACAGCTCTAAGTGTGGTCATTTTGACCACTGGAGAGAAGATCTCATCAAAGTCCACACCATATTCCTGCTTGAAGCCCTTAGCCACTAATCTGGCTTTGTATCTTGGCGTTGCATCTGATGCAACTTTGAGCCTGTATACCCATTTGCATGGCAAAACCTTCTTGCCTGCAGGCAAATGCACCAACTTCCAAGTTCCATTTTTGTGCAGAGAATCCATCTCTGACTTCATGGCACGCTCCCAAAGAGCCTTGTCTGCCCTCTGTAAAGCCTCCTTATAACATGAGGGCTCCCCACAGTCAGTAAGCATCAAGTAGTCAACCCCTGGAACAAACCTGTCAGGGGCTCTGGAGGGTCTAGTGGACCTCCGTACCCAATGACCATCATTTGCAGGTTGCTGTCCAGCCTGCATATCACCCATTGGTGGCTCCTGTTCCATGCCATAAGGCTGAAATATCATGCCCGGTATCTCCTCTAACTGTGGTATATCCATAGGGATATCTTCTGCCATCTCTGGCTGTCCATTTGGACCATTTTCAGCACCATTTAAGGGCTGGTTTTCCTGCTGTAATGGCTGATTTACAGCCCTTGGTTGTTGTCCATGATGTCCATCATCATCAAAGATGACTCTGCCAAGCTCCTGTTGCCTTGCAGGCTCCTTATACATGCATGTTTCATCAAAAATGACATCATTGCTGCGTATAATCTTTCTATTTATGGGATCCCAAAGTCTATACCCCATTTCACCTGTGTCACCATATCCTAGGAATATGCATTTGTGAGACTTAGGATCAAGTTTGGTGCGCATTTCCCTGCGTATGTGCACGTACGCAACGCAACCAAACACTCTCAAGTGCTTGTATGACGGAGGCTTCCCTGTCCATACTTCTTCTGGCACTTTCCCACCAAGCCTCGTGTTAGGTGACCTGTTTATAAGGTGAACGGCTGTCATAACAGCTTCAGCCCAAAAACCATGAGGTAAGGCAGCATGTGACAACATAGAA
Source organism: Cibotium barometz (assembly GCF_041138505.1). Classification (NCBI taxonomy): domain Eukaryota; kingdom Viridiplantae; phylum Streptophyta; class Polypodiopsida; order Cyatheales; family Cibotiaceae; genus Cibotium; species Cibotium barometz. Next base: position 2,085,319 of record NC_141081.1, on the reverse strand, counting down.
CGGACCTTCTCCTGTATGGTCCTGTTCATCCTCTCTGCTGTCCCGTTTTGTGGAGGATCATAAGGAGTAGAGAGCTCCCTCTTGATGCCTTTAGCATCACAAAAGTCCTGAAACTGTTTGGACATGTACTCTCCACCATTGTCGGAACGCAAAGCTTTCAGTGTTTTGCCAGTTTGATTCTCAACAAGAGCAACAAACTTCTCAAACACTGAGAATGTATCACTCTTCAAACGAAGAGGATAAACCCACACCTTGCGTGTGGCATCATCTATAAAAGACACAAAGTATTTTGCTCCTCCCAAAGAAAGCTGAGGCATCTCACATACATCTGTATGCACAAGCTCTAACTGAGCATCTTTCTGTCCAAGAGCTTTCTTGTGGGGGCACTGTAGTTGCCTACCATATATACAATGCTCACAAAACTGAAAACTTGAAAACTTTAGAGAAGGCAAGTAACCCAAACGAGACAATTGCTCCATTCCTTTGACACTCATGTGTCCCAACCGGCTATGCCACATAGAGATTTCCGGCAGCTCGGTTGCATTTACATTAGCATGGTGACAAACACCTGCATGCATGAAATAAAGAGTGTCCACCTTAGAGCCTCTAGCAACAACCAGTGAGCCCTTACTAATTTTCCACTTTCCACGACCAAATGTGGTAACATAATCAGCATCATCAAGCTGTCCAGTAGAAAGCAGATTCTTCTTGATCTCAGGCACATGCCTGACATCATGGAGCATAAGCTGTGAGCCATCTGAAAACACAAGCCTCACATCACCTCTGCCAAGAATCTTGCATGCATGGTTATCACCCAAATAAACCACTCCTTCATTGCCAGCAGTATACCTGACAAACAAGTCTCTGCAACCTGTGACATGAAAGGAGGCACCTGAATCAATGATCCATGAGTGCATACCATGACCACCTGTAAGAAGTGAATGGGCATCAAGTGAAGACGTAAATAGGACCTCATCCTCACTGCCACCTGCATGTGACACATTGATTTCTTCAATCTTGACTCCACTTTTGCCCTTTGGCTTTACATCTTTGGCTTCATCTTTCTCTTTGTCTTTGCCTTTCCCCTTTTCTTTTTGATCATTTTTCCATTTGTAGCATTGCTTTTTAATGTGTCCCTTCTTGCCACAATAATGGCATTCCAAATCCTTTTTGGAGCGAGACTTGCTCCTTCCCCTTTCTTGGCTTTTCCCCCTTTGCTGGGATCTCCCACGTGCATTCATTGCATTGGACTTTCCAACAGAGTTGTTTTTCCTGTTCATCTCTTCTTGAAGAAGAGCACCCTCAACATCTGCATATGACAGCATAGCATGCGAATTGCTAGTGGCTGTCCTGAATGTGTCCCAACTCTCTGGCAAAGTGCATAACAGAAAAGTGGCTTTGAACTCATCGTCCATTGCCAACTTTTGATTAATGACCTGGCTGACAATACCATTAAACTCATTTAGATGGGCTGTCATAGACGCCCCTTCCTTCATCTGAAGACCTATGAGTTTCTTCAACCAATACACTTTGCTTGAGGCACTTTGTTGGGCATACAAGTCCTGCAATCTCTGCCACATTCCCCAAGCTGTCTTCTCTTCACGAATGCTGAAAAGTAAAGAGTCTGACACAGACAACATGATAGTAGATCTTGCCAGCTCATCCATATCTTCCCACTCTTCAGCAGTAAGAGAAGCGGGCATTACACCCCTTTCTTTGATAGGCTTGTGCTGCTTCTTCTGGAGCAACACATTATAGCACTGGGTTTGCCAAATATCATAATTATGCGAGCCTTCAAGCTTCTTGATGTGAAGCAAGGAAGAGCTCTCACCTGTGGTTGCCATAGCAATATGCAACCTGTCAATGCCTGACTCCCTGCAAAATGTGCAAACACTGCACCAAAAGCACACAAAGTGCTCACAGTTTTTCTCCCAAGCTTTATCTCCCACTGCGGAAGCACGAATGCAACTTTTCTCCCACTTTATGTGATGAAATCACCAAAATCTGGTTGCTGCAGATTTTGGACAGCACCTTAAATGTGCTCTGTTGCCCTTCCAAAGTACTGTACAGCAGTACCAAGTGCTCACCAATGATGTACCAAACCTGTACCGGCAAGTACAGCAGCTGAAATTGAGCCTTTTGGTCACTCAAAACACAGTACAGCCATGCCAAAACTTGCACAAAGCTGTGCCAAATCTGTACCAGCAGGTACAGTAGCAATAAATGCTATCCTGGCTGTCCAAAAGAGTGAAAATCAGACTTTTACAGTCCCGAACACTGCATACAACAGTTCCGAACAGAAATTGGGCAAAAGCCCCTTGACTACAAGCTGATTTTTGAGGATTCAAGGCATAAATGTCTTGCCTGCTGCTTTGCCAAGCTCAACAAGCATACAAACTTGAAAAGCCCCTTGATTTAAGATCAATTTTTGATCATACATGGTACATTGACGCACATGAAGGCATCCAGAGTGTTCACGATGCTTCCCCCTGGCCACATATACATCCAATACATGAAAGCCCCTTGATTTACAGGCACATTGAGTGCTTGCAAGGCATCAACACATTATCCACAGCATCAAATGCGATCGCCTGCATGCAAATCAACCAAATCGGCACAAAAGCCCCTTGATTTGCACTGCAATTTGCTACAATTTTGCCCAAATGTGCGATTTTTCACATCATACAGCATGTATGAGTGCTTAATTGCACAATTACATCAAAAGCCCCAAATTTCGACATCCAATTTCCTGCAAATTGATCCTGATTATGACCAATTTCCTGCAAATTGATCCTGATTGTGACCAATTTCCTGCAAATTGATCCTGATTGTGACCAATGTCACCCAATTTTGCCAATTTTGCTCAAAAATTGAGCAATTTGGCACCTGTACCTGCTCAATTAATGATTGCACCTGCTCAATTGCAAGTCCCAAAAAAAAATTGAAGCAAGATACCTTGTAATTTCTGATTTTTTGTTGCAGAAAAAAAAAATTGATGAATTTGGTGCTGCTATTGATGCTGATGCTGATGCTCCTGCAGCTGTAGAGCTGATGCACAGGCTTCCGTTGAATGTGCTGTTGACGGGCACCGGGGTTCTGCTCGCACTGAGCTTCTGCTTGCGGGTGGCTAATCACTTGATGGAGCTGCTCCTTTTTCACACCAAGCAGAGGCGGCGAAGGGGAGCGTGCATTCATTCGTGCCCAGCCAGCAGCGCAAGCTAGCTACTAGGCGCCCTCCTTCGCACGGCGCCCAACTTTTTTTTAAAAAAAAACAACGCTGACGTGTTTTCGTTTGTTGACGCCGCCTTGTGGTTCGCTACGATGCGCTGACACGCTTGCCCACGTTCGCCTGCCGTGCGCTGGAACTCCACGCTTACACGCATTCGCATAGCACAGGTCGCTTCGCCTAGCGCAGGTAGCCAGGAACTCCACGCACAGCAGCCAGCCTGTCCAACGCTTACGTATTGCTGCCTTATGGTTCGCTTCTGGCCTCTTCACCGAGTAGCAGCGCTACAGCATCTGTGCAAGCAAATTGGGCGCCCACTACCTCATTCTGCCTCAGCAGTAAGTGCTGTCTCCGTTTCTCACAGGATCGGCCTCACTCACTCACTCCACGCCTTACAGAAATCTGATACAGAAAAGGGGAGGGAGGCGCTTCTTGCTCTGATACCAGTTGTGTGGGAGAAACAGGAAGAATTAGGGTTAGATTAATGTGGGAGACATACACAGAGAAGAACAAGAGAGAGAGAGAGAGAGTTGTGGGGATAAGTCAACTCATCAATAGCATGAGTGTGTGACTCCCCTATCACACATGTATATTGCACTAGTACACATAGTGCACTTAGTACATTAAAAGTACTAAGTGTACTATGTACTATAACTTATGGGCTTGTACACACTATAAGGGTGGGCATAGTGCCTTTACCCCAACAGGAAACATGTTGACAGATGGAGATCTTGAATCTTCATCATCTGATGGTGATGAAGGGGATTGATCATTGAGTGCTCTGCAATGTGCAGTGATAGTGACACTACTGACTAGAACTATTATTTTTTGGCTTCTCTAGGTAGTGAACTGTCTTTTAACTTTTAAATTTTGATTGATTGCTTATAGTATGTAAACCATGGCATTTGAGTCATGGATACTGAACGTGAAACCTATTTATGCTATTGTTTCGTGAAACCTATTTATGCTTTTGTTTACTGATAGCTCTGATTTTGGTAATTGTGTTATTGTCCAGAGATGAATTGTTTTTCAAATTTAAAGTTTGTAATTTTTTATTCATTTTTCTATATATATATAGTATATTCTTTATGTTTTTACGTACCTTACGTATTTGACGTACCTCAAAATCTCAACGCGTACCTGAATGGATACCTTACGTACTTGATTCATACTGTACCTTACGTACCTTTCCACCTTCGACCATTCATGCTCACCAACAAGACTTTACTCAGCAGGGCAACGACCCTTCGATGAGTACTTATCGTTAGGATTTCCCCTTCCACGAGATTTCACTCACCAAGACTACCACCCTTCCATGAGTGAATCGAAGATAAGATCCACAGTTGACGCTGACACAATCCCTCCCTACGAGATGTTAGATCACATGACCCTTGGCGTAGACATAAGTCTCCTGTCAACAAGGCATCATGTCCACTCTACCACATGCACTTCGTGTCGGTACTCACAACATATTGGAAACATGGATCCTCCCACTTCTCGGGAGGTCACCCATCCCAGTTGTGTTCCTGCGCAAGCGCGCTTAACTGAGGTGTTCCACAGATTGGTCTAGCCATCCAGACCCCAAAACCTTATCCAATTTGTAGAAACCTCAACTTGCCAAGATTCAAACCCAGTCTCACCATGTGAGCTGGTTCTCTCTAGAAGTGTGGATTGCATCTCCAACACCTCCCCTCAAGCCACACTTTGGTTGAGGTCTTAGCTTCCAACATCACAACTTGGGCTCTGATACCATGTTGGAAACATGGATCCTCCCACTTCTCGGTCACCCATCCCAATTGTGTTCCTATGCAAGCGCGCTTAACTGAGTTGTTCTATAAATTAGTCTAGCCATCCAGACCCCAAAACCTTAAGGTGTTAGGTGACCTCCGATTATCCAATTTGTAGAAACCTCAACTTGCCAAGATTCAAACCCAGTCTCACCACGTGAGCTGGTTCTCTCTAGAAGTGTGGATTGCATCTCCAGCAGAGCATACACTTTGAAGGAGAGATGGACTCAAGTTCACTCTACCACATGCACTCCGGGTTGGTACTTTGACCACACGTTGGAGAAGAGGTGGGCTCAAGTTTACTCTACCACGTGCACTCCATGGTAGTATTTTGATCATAGACCTGAAAGGAGAGATGGGCTCAAGTGTAGAACATAAGAAGGTGAGAATGAGTCACAAGCATAAATATCCTGGTGCTCCACGAACATTTCTGTTGCATATAGTTTTACAAGCATTTCGGCCGCCAATAGAATTCCATAGAAAAATCCTCGATCCATAAGGTATCCAGAAATCCACTACATCCCAAATAAAAGGGAGCCAAAAAAAACATACTCCATCCCAGTAAAGGGAGCCATAGAATTGTATATAAAACCCAAGAATCATCAAGCCAATAATAACCATATAGATGCATCAAACCATCATATATGTATAAATCCTCGAGCAAAGATATGCTAAAAACTTAATCCATAAACGTTGAACATATCCGTATGAAATACCATATAAACCAAGCTTTTCAACCATTATGTTTACCTGAAACAGTTCAAGGCAAACAACACACAATTCTCCTTGTAAAGACATACAACGGTTAAGTGTCCAAAAACACTTACAATAAATTGCGAAACACATCAACACAAAGTATACTTAGCTTTTCTTTGCCAAGTTCGTCAAGAAGCCAAAAGAAATATCTCCTTAGCATACGCATAAGATATCTCGAGATATAGCTCCATAGAACTTGCTTGTAAACTTGATTTATAATCCACAATAATCCATATGGAAAGAGTGCTAAACACGGACACATAAAACCAACTCCATACTTCGAGGATAAATTTTGTGAATTTATAAATCCTTAGACCAAAGCTATCTATTGTTCATGCTCTTGACACATGACTGCTTCCAAAAACTCAATAGCAAGATTGTTGGTCAGTGTGGTCCCCACTTCTGATCTTTTCTCTTTCTCATTGTTGGAAGAAAACCTCTTGCTTCCAAGAAAGCCTAAGCTCTCTTACTACTCTCACCGTAAATCCACGACCCGAAGCGATAGAAAGATACTTCAAATACCAGACAGAGCTTTGAAAACACAACGGAAGAACCATTAACAATATACAAACACCGCACTGAGCCGGAACGGCCAACCCCCCATAGAATCTTCTTTGTTTCGACAAAAGCTTTTTACAAGAATCCAAGATGTGGGTGCAGACTTGCACCGGATTTTCCACAAAGTGTCAGCAAAACTCTTGCCCAGAACTCTGTCCAAAGCCAAGATACAAACAACACAAAAGGCTGTCCAAAACTGTCCCAAAACAGTCACATATCCAGCCCCAATCACGGCCCGTTGTACGGCCAGATCTACGAGTAAAACAGCAATTGAGAAAACACGAGCAGTTGTCACACGTGTGGCTGCTGTACGACCAGTTTTAAGACCAGCAGAAGGCCGCTCATGAAGAAGAAATACCAACGCTGCTGCATGTGCTCTCTAGCGCATAAGAGAGAAAATCCAGCTGTTGTTAGCCAGTACCCGTGCGGCCAGCACTGAAGAGAGAGAGAGAGAGAGAGAGAGAGAGAGAGAGAGAGAGAGAGTGAACAATGGATCAGCAGCAGCCCACCTGTACGACCAGCGCATGATAGCCAAGAGAAGAAGGCAACTGCTGTACGGCCAGCGCTGAGGGGAGCAAGAGAGAGCAGCTGCAGCCTGCAGTCGGCTGAAAGTAGCCCCACTCAGCTTTTAATAAAGCTGACCAGCCTATATTTGAAGTGCTTTTCCCCTTTTTGCTAAAAGTAGTTGGGCTGGCCCAAAATATCCACTTTATGCTTTTCCCAAAATTGTTGCCCAAGTTTCATGTAGGCGCCTCCTTCTGTCCACCTTTCCATGCCCAAAAATAATATAATGTCTTGCCCTTCATTTATGATGTGTGAACACATTGACTTATTAGCATTATAAGTCACTTCAATAAATAAAATCCCATGCTGCTCATGCTCTATAGCTATCTTTCAAGCATTTTGCCAATAAATGCTTCAGCTTTCTTCTGTGGAAAATCCCCATTCACACCTTGGCTCTGTTCAGTGTGTGAAACACTAGTCAAGACTGGTGAAAGGACCAAATGGTGACACCTTCTAAGGTCGGAAGTAGTCCCAGAGTCGCTTCTAGTAGTCCCTGAGGAAGCTAGGTGAGATGTCCTAGGAGGACCAACGCTCTGCTGAAGCAGGAGTACCATTAATCTCATACATCTGAATCTGGCAGTGAAAAAAAGGGGTGGTAAGGCTTTATGGGCTAAAGGGGTCTGTCCACTTCCACTCGCCAAGATCCCACTAAATCCACGTCAAAATCAACCCTCCCATAGCAAAAGTCTCCAGGACCTGTCTCCAGCTACTTGCATCCGAGGGGGGAGCGTTCCTCGTGAAAGCCGATGATCCAGACCCTCTAAAGTGAGCCAACCCTGAAGTCCTCTACTAGGGAGAGGATCGGACGTCCATGGCATCCGACTGAGAAAATAAGAGTTGGTCCCCGTCTTATCCTGGTACCACTAAAGGGATGTCGTGGCATGTGAAAGCTCCCAACCACTGGAGAGAGGGGACCTAGAGAGGGGTCTATCAATCCAGGGGGATGGCTGAGTGGGATGGTTGAGTCAATGACAAGGACTATCTGCTCTCTACTTCGGATCTTACTGAGGCATTTGTCTTCAGCGTCTTGAGGAAGCCGCCTCAAACTAGTCCACTCGCCAAGAGACTGGGCTAGGCTAGGCCAAAGTTGAGGGGGGCCCAAGCTATGTGAGAACAAGTGCCCAGAGAGTGACTATTGTACTCGAAGCTATGGAGGCTTGAAGACAAACATGGCTATGTCATTGATGTACAAAGAAGTAAGGAGAGAGAGAGAGAGAGAGAGAGAGAGAGAGAGAGAGAGAGATATTAAGCATCTACTAAAGACCCAATGGGCCTATGAGACCAAAGTGATATAATAATGTCCATGGCATATCTCATCATGGAATGGAAAACAAAACAGAAAGAAAACATAAACATAGCTATCTCACTTGGGTGATACAAAACTGTCCATGGAAACTCATCATGGAAATACTAAGAACACACAAACATGAGAGCAACATCAGCTCCGAGTAGATGGTATACCACTCTCCAAAATATCAAACATGGGGCTAATGAGTATGGCCGAGAGGTCTCCCTCAGCTATTGCACATGGAAAGGTAGCGAGAGCGAGAGAGAGAGAGAGAGACAGAGAGACAGAGAGAGAGAGAGAATGCTTCAAAGAGAGCTAAATTGCACGATACAGTGATGTGACTTATAATACTTCATTCAAGTACAACGCTTTTATGGGCTTAGAGCCTCTCTTCTATGACATCATTGCTTAGGTCATTACAAGTATACTATCTAGATATTTTAGTGAACCACTCTAAGAGTGGGTTCAAGGACACACACACAAGTAACCCTTTTTAGAGGCTGTTCACACACTTTTATCTTTTTGTACTTGGATAAGGCTTATTCTCGAACACTCTCCCACAAGTGTTATCAATGTACACGCTTCATTTGGATAAATCTATTGTTGGGTAGGAGGCCCTGTACCTGCACAACCACACACACATACACAGAGAACACTGAGAGCAAGATGGGGGTGTGCTGGAAAAACTCACATAATAGAATAATAAAGTGAGTACAAGTGAGTGTACTAAAGTACACTAATCCCAAGGCTAAAAAGCCCAACACACAAGAGTGTGTTCACACGGGAAAAAACCCCTGCCAACACAAGGTAAAAAGTGCCCATGTGTAAGACTATTCACACCAAGACTTTCCAGAGACCAAAGGCTAACAAACCCCCCTGAAGTCAATGGTGTGAATGTATAGGGTGTGACTGATCACCCTGAAATGGTAGTAAGCCTAAAGCTTTGCGAAAAGATTCAAACTTCTTCCTGGAAAGGGGCTTGGTAAACCCATTTGCCACATTGCCCTTTGCAAGCACGTAAGTCAAGGCTATCTCCTGCATGGAGCCTCTCCCTAACATGATGTGTAAACGGAAGGGCAACTGAACACGAAAAATCTAATTAATCATGAAATCTGAAAATACACATAAGCATGCCAGATAAAACAAGATGACAAATCTGCACAGTACACCACACTAGGGGCCAGAAGATGGGCTGACCCCCCCCCCCCCCCCCCGAAACCGGCCTCTCATAGAAACCAGAGTGCGGCAGACTAGCAGTCACCCGTCCACTTGTAGTCTAAATAAGAAAACAGAAAAGATTGGGGCTAGAGTGCCCAAATCTGAAAACAAGGCGACACCTGTTGGCCCCAAAGCTTGGCGCCCCTTGCAGTATTTCTTTATTCAATTCCAAAAATATGAATGGCTGAGTACAACCAAAAATCAGCCAAGAGATTACACCTGTATGTCCAATCTGACGGCCCACAATACCTCTTAGCACAAAGGATCTATGCACACAGATCTGTGTCTCAAAATAACACACTGTGCCTCCCTCTGATCAGTCAAGACCACTAAGCAGGGCAGCCATGAGCATACATCTGGCATAACTCAAGTACATGATTCAACATCTCAACTCATACATACATGTACTGTCCAAACTCTGTCTCAACCCTTGTCAATCTGCCATACCCCTCCTCTCACAAGGGGCCAGATAACTCCAATCTGCAACAGACATCAAGCAGTAGAAAGAGAGATAGATGAACAGATGCGGAGCTTACCAAAATCAGCCCGTGTATTTGCACTGGAGGAAGCAACGGTACCAATCTGTACTTGCAGGCACTTGTTTTCACAACCCTGCTTCACACGCATGTACGTACTTGTCTGTACCCTCCTCCTTGTGTTCACTTTTATGCTGTCTTCGATTGTACAGTCCTGAAAAACAGCCCCGTACCCGTCTGTACTACCTCGGGAAACGTGCCAAGAGTTATCCTTGTATAAGTCGCCTGCAGCCAACACTTGTACTCGCCTGAACCTGCGCAGCCAGACCTGTCCAGCGCCCCCAACAGCAATTCAGTCCAGCGCCGCCAACAATACGGCTGTACCTGAACTGTCCGTACACTGTACGGCAGTCGTACAGTGCTGTACCAGCAACTACAGCCTGTCCAGAGCTTGTGCGCAGCCTGTCCAACAGAGAAATAGGCCCGCAACAGCTCCTGTGCGTAGCCTATACCAGGAGAGAACCTGCAGCCTGTTCGTACAAGGCTGTACGGCTGGTTTGCACAGAGAAAACAGCAGCAACCAGAGAATTTTCAGTCGACTTGCTCCCTTCCTTGCTTTTCCACGCATGAGCACAAGCGCATCAATCCTCCACGACTCTTTTTCCCAAAAAGAAGAGAGAGAGGGAGGAGAGAGAAGCACACACTCCAAAAGTGGAGTGGCCCCCCGGGCCCCTCCCCATAATAATCCTAGGGCCCCAAACTTTAAAAGTCCCTAGGGGCCACTAAGGCCTAGGGGCAACTTTAATAAACATTAAAAGTTTAATGTTCTAGTTCCCCCCCTTCACACATAGGGATGTCCACACATCATTAACTCTGTCCGGGCACCCCCCATGTGAATCATTCAATATTCTGACTCAGCAATCACCATGCCCACACTTGTGCTGTTCCATTTTCACAGGGCCATGACACCCCCCCCCCCCCCTTTATGGTTAGATTACCAAAAAGGAGTCTGCTTCCAATACAACTTTGCGGGTGCCCAGGGTTCACCACTGGCTGCACCTGTTTCTTCCAATACAATATGAAAACAAGAAAACATAACATAAACTGAATTTGCTGACAATTCTCAGCACAAGTGAGCATTCCCGGCATCAAGCCATGCAGGACAACTATGGACAGCCCATAGCACTCCCACATCAGCCCGGGACAACTCAACATCATCGTCTTCTTCCTATCTGGCTCATAGAGCAAGTCGACCAGCCCTCAAAGGCTGTTTTCAGCAGTCAACCAGCCCTCAGTAGCCTCAGAAGAAAGCGACCAGCAGTTGTATGCCCTGCAAGCCCCCAGTCAAAAGGAAAACTGTCTAGATGCCCACGACCAGCTCTTCCTCTCTGTTTTGAACCTCTGTCCAGCCTCTGTTCAAGCTGTAAATCAGCCGGCCAGCAGTGGAGAATATGCAGAAGGAGTCGGCCAGCCATAGTTACCACGGAACGGGAACGTTCCGGGAACGTCGGATGCTGGAAAAGGAGCGGGAACGGGAACGGGAGCGGATCGGGGGGGACGCCATGTCATATGACATGTCAGCATATGACATAAAATGACAAAACATTTAAAATATCCAAGATTAAACTTTAAAGTCTTAAACATTAAAAATTTAAAGAGTCCAGACTCCAAATAGAAACTGAAAAGAAAGTACATCGCATGAGGATATATAATAGCTGAAAAAGCTGAGTACAATGTACATATGAGTCATGACAAAAGTATCAAGTATGACAAGTACAAAACTAGCCTCAAGGACCAAGGTAACTGGTGAGTCAAAGACTAGTCATCAGCAAAGTGGGATCTCATCCTCCTGTCCAGGCTGTCCCTCAATCTGCTCATCCTCATGCTGCTCCACATCATCCTCTCCCTCTGGCTGATCCTCACCATCATTGTCATCATGATCAAGGCAAAATCCAATAAATGGCTCTGGAGTACACTCAGCCCTGAACTTGTTAAGCAAACGCAAGTTCGCATTAACAAATACAAGGTCATTTGCCTTCTGGACACCAAGCCTATTCCTCTTCTTGCTTGCAATGTTCCCAAAACTGCTCCATAAGCGCTCACATGGCGAGGAGCTAGCACCCTGGCTAAGCACTTGAATGGCCAGCAATGGTGTATCTGCCCCATAATCCTCCCACCACCGTGCACTGGATATCTTGAACCTATCATTTTGTGCATCCTGCAAAGCGAAGAGGCCTCTCTTTTGTCGATAGAAGGAAAGGTCTTCACGAACCCTCCTCCTATCATCTGCATTGGGTACAAGCTTCCTCAAGATATCCTCCCAACCCTGCACAACCTCTGCATCTGTCTCTTGTCCTTTACCTTGAAATTCTAGATCCACCACAAATGCAGCAGCCTCTAATGCAGAGTGATACTCTGTCACCTGCCTGTCGCAAGACGAGATAGCTCCTGTCTCCTGTCCTTTACCTTGAAATTCTGGATCCACCACAAATGCAGCAGCCTCTAATGCAGAGTGATACTCTGTCCACCTGCCTGTCGCAAGACGAGATAGCTCCTGTCTCCTACCCCCATCCAAAGTCTGTAGAGATAGGATTCTCTCAATCATCCTGTCCATCCCCTCGTACACCTTGCCAATGCAAGGCGCATCTCCATCAAGAAGCCTCAGCATAAGAATGATTGGCCGCACAACCTGCAACAATACCTCAACAGTGTCCCAAAAAGTGTCATCAAGAACTATGGACCTGCATCGAATACCTGCCACTGAGATACGCTCTCGCCATGCATCCCACTCCTCACAAACTACAAGCTGCCTCAAATGATTCTTCACTTCAAAAAGACGCTTTAGCATAATGAAATTATATGCAAAGCGTGTATCTGACTACTTTAAGAGATCCTTTGGGGATCTCTGTCGAAATACAGCCAAAATGTAGTGGTGGCGAGTGATAAATGAAACAATGTGATTGCCCATTTCAATAAAAGGCTCCACCCACTGCATCTTACCAATATCTTTGAGGAGATTGTTGAGCCCATGTGACATGCAAGGAGTGAAGCAAATATGTGGGTACCTATCCTCAATGATCCTCCCTGCTGCCCTGTTTGAGTTCTCTCCATCAGAAACAAACTAGATGACATTATTGGGACCCACGTAATCAATGGCTTCACTCCAAATATTTGCCAATCTCTCTGCAGTTTTGCCCGCCTCTGAATTGTCAATAGCTTTAATAAAAAAGCTACATCCTCTGGAGTACGCAAGGATACCCTGAATGGAGCGGCTCCTAGTGTCACTCCAACCATCACCCATGATAGTGACGCCACATCTACGCCATACATCCTGAATGGGTCCCAAGGCATCCTCTATGGCCGTCCTCTCTGTGGCTAGAAGTGTAGTGCGCAATGCCTCGGATGAGGGTGGAGCATAGCTAGGTCCGAAAGAAGCAATCTCCTTCACCATATCTGCAAAGTATGGGTTGCGGGCCTTTACCAAAGGAACATCTGCAGCATAAAAAAACCGTGCCACTGCTGCATCTACTTGTGCCCTCCTCCCAGGGTGCCATGATGCCACAAGACTAGCCTGCACTGGACCTCGTGAAGCCTGGGTCTGGGAAGCATTTGTTCCATGTGCGGATGGCTGTGGAGCAGCCCCAAATAATGGGGTAGATGCACTCGCTGAAGATGCCGCGCTTGTAGGTGTAGCTGATGATGATGTACCTCGAGGATCAAGAACAGAGGGCCGACTCCCTGCTGCATCAAGTCTATCTACAAGTGCCTGCAATCGTATGATATCTGCTCCTGACACTGTAGGGCAAACAAATATGCCTTTGCCTCTAACCCCCAACAAATGGGCTCGCACACGATCCGTGCCTCCAGTCTTAATGGATCCACAAAAGTGGCACTTCCACTTGCGTGACCCTCCTCCTCTTGCACTATCATATCTGGACACAAGATCCACCTCATTCCACCAAGGGGATCTGTTTTCTGCATCTATGCCATGAGGAGGTGCCATTGAAATTGATAAATGGCTGAAAATTAAAAAAACATGCAAAATGCCCTTGCATGAGACATAAGTAAAGTGTCCAAAAAGTGGAAAAAAATGCAGCAAACTAGAATCTCCAAATTCCAATGTTCATTGCGTCAAATTTTAAATTTTACCTGCTCAAGACTCAAGCGCCAACCGAGCAAGAGAAGGGGCCAAGGCCCAAGAGGAGGGGCCAAGAGGAGGTAGGGAGAGTGTGGGGCAGCCAAGAGGAAGGGTGGAGTAGTAGGTGGAACGGAGAGTGTGGGGCAGCCAAGGGGGCAGCCAAGAGGAAGGTGGAGTGGTAGGGAGAGCACTCAAGCAGCAGGCTCAGCCAAAAAAACAAACGCAGCAGAGCAAATGGGCAAACAAACAGACCGAACAGCAAATAAACCCGCCGTCGTGCATATGCACACATGCCGGAACGCCCGTTCCGCCCTACGTTCCGGGCGCCGTTCCGACACGTTCCGGTGTAAGTCACGTTCCGCCTGTCGTTTCTGCGTTCCAGGCACCCGTTGAGCTCTAGACCGGCGTTCCGGCGTTCCAGGAAGGCGGAACGCCGTTCCGCGGTAACTATGCGGCCAGCACCTCCCATGCACCAGTTAGGTATTCGTCTCGCAATAGAAGGCTGTAAACAGCTTGGAGAAGCAGTCGACCAGCTCCCATGCACCTAGAAAAGCAGGCGCCTACCTCCAAACTGGAGTTTTCTCCCATAATAGGACTTCCCTGCTGAAAATAGGCCACAGTGTGCTTTTCTGGTCCAAAAAGGGGAGCGCCTACATGAAGGAGGTCCAAATAATGTCCAATGCCTAGTTTTTGGCCGCCACGTGTATTAAATAAGTCCTACTCAATGTGTACTCACTTATAAGTTGTCCGGCCACTTATAAGTGAGTGTGAACCTGCATCAATAATTATTAGCATGTAAACTCATAAAGCTGTAAATTGAGTTTTTGGGAATACTTACCACCTGCAAAACACATGTAGACCACCTCTCAGTCCCAAACAAGTGTGCACATACACGTCCACAGGGTGCCCAGGCATCCCCGGCCGCATGGACAACACAGGCAGAAATGTCAGGCATTGTCCAGGAAAACAAGCCAAGTCATCCAAAGATAAAATCAAAGTCATGCACACACATGAGTGCAATTATATTGGAAGAAACACCCATCCGCTCAGTTGTATCCGATAAAATGTCTAGGGCTCATGATCCTTTCGGAACCTTCCCAAAACATAAATACAAAAGATCTCCAAGATAGCTAGTCCCAGAGAATTTCATCATGTCAAGCTCCATGGGCCATACATATACATCACATTAGGCCCCACAAGCCACACATGTACTATCATATCAAGCTACACCAACCATACATGTACTATCATGTTAGGCTCCATATGCCACACAGACACACCATGTCAAGCTACACCAACCATACATGTAGGTCATGTCAAGCTCCACATGCCACACATGAACAGTAGAAAAATAGAACTTGTAAGGAATTTTGTGACATTCCCCCTAGCTTCTAAGCAGTTGACCGCAACTGAAAAGCTTCCAAGTACGCCTTCAGAAGTTCCGGATAATCCGCAAAATAATCCTCGTCCATCCATTTTGCATCCATAGCCGAATAGTTTTTAAACTTCACAAGATACCTGCGTACTAGCTTGCCACCTCCATGCTTGCACTCTTTATAAAAAACTATCTGCTCAGGTTGAAATACCTCCTCAAGTTCATCCACTTCTGTGGATCTTCCAAAACTGGTTCCATAGGAGGTGGTCCCACATAAGACCTTAGCAAACTGACACGAAAGGCAGTGTGGATTCTCCAGTGATCGGGTGATACCAATCTATATGCCACTTCATTTATTTTCTACAAAATTTGTAATGGCCCATAATACCTGTTTGAAAGCTTAGGAAACCGGCCTTCCTTACCTGGCCGCTTCCGAAGACATGCTTTCTCAAACTTAAGTAATACCCAATCACCTTCCTTGAAAACCACCTCTCGCCTGTGTTTGTCAACTGCCTTTTTCTGCTTAGCTTGAGACCTTTCTATGGCTATCCGAACCTGTGCAAACGCAGTATCCAAATCATGGACATACTCATCTGCTGCAAAGATTTTATCTTTTGTTCGTAAGATAGGTGGAAGCACCACCTTACCATAGACCATCTCAAATGGAGCCTTATTAGTTGAAGAATGCACTGTGTTATATATGCAAACTCAACCAATGGCAAATACTTTCCCCAATCTCACTTCTGCTCAGATACATAACACTTGAGCAAGTCAAGCACATCTGAATTTGCAATTTCACTCTGACTATCCGTCTAAGGATGATAGGCTGATGAAAAAACTCAACTTTGTGCCCATATTATCAAACAATGCCCGCCGAAATAAATTGGTAGTCCAAGGATCTCTATCCCCCGCATGCCATGATGTTTGAAAATCTGAGCTAAGAACAACTTTGCCATGTGCTCTGGCTTGATTGTTTTCCTCACAGGAATAAAGTGTGCATGTTTGCTAAAACGATCTATAATAGTCCATATAGCATCATTTCCATGTGCCGATTTCGGAAAATCCATAATGAAATCCATAGCAATGCTTTCCCATGGTTCCTGTGGAATGGGTAAGGACAGAAGCAAACCAAGTGTCTTGTGTTTGTCAAACTTGACTTTCTGACACACTATGCACTCTCGCACATAAGCTTCAATATCCCTGCGTAGAACTGGCCAAAATAAATATCTTTCCAAAGCCTGTGTAGTAGCCAAAATACCAGACTTTGATTCTATGACCCTCTATACATCAAGATCTCTTTGCAAAGCACGGAGCTCTTCAAGCTCATTCATCAAGGCATCAATATCCTACTGATCCTCATCCCTGGCAGACAACGGTGGATCGTTATCCGCCAAAGCCCCAATATGATCCCTGTCTCTATCTTCTTCCAGCATGCGGCGAGTACAAGTGATAGAGTCCTCCACAGAATGATCTGATTGACTGGCCATAATGTATCTTTCAGCTTTTCAGAAAGAAAAGAATTTTCCGTGCCCTGGAATCGCTCTCTACCAGTTCCCCAAGTATGATACCGAATAGACTACAAGGGTGCAACAGTGCCCTTACACAGGCAGGAGGGCCACGAAGTCTTTCCACACGCTCACTGCCGCTTAAGCCAAAGGTAACCTCTTTCGAGGCGCGACAATAAGACGAGGGCTACCTCAAAATCCCAACCTTCTCTCACGGATAATGACTCCTTACAGCCATATCCAGCATCATATTAGGCACAACTATGTAGAAAGCTAGGCTCTGATACCAATGTAAACAGAAGGGCAATTGAACACGGAAAATCTAATCAATCATGAAATCTGAAAATACACATAAGCATGCCAGATAAAACAAGATGACAAATCTGCACAGTACAGCACACTAGGGGCCAGAAGATGGGCTGACACCCCCCCCCCTTTTATGGTTAGATTACCAAAAAGGAGTCTGCTTCCAATACAACTTTGCAGGTGCCCAGGGTTCACCACTGGCTGCACCTGTTTCTTCCAATACAATATGAAAACAAGAAAACATAGCATAAACTGAATTTGCTGACAATTCTCAGCACAAGTGAGCATTCCCGGCATCAAGCACATGCAGGACAACTATGGACAGCCCATAGCACTCCCACATCATCCCGAGACAACTCAATATCATCGTCTTCTTCCTGTCTGGCTCATAGAGCAAGTCCACCAGCCCTCAAAGGCTGTTTTCAGCAGTCAACCAGCCCTCAGTAGCCTCAAAAAAAAGCGACCAGCAGTTGTACACAAGCCTGCAAGCCCCCGGTCAGAAGGAAAACTGTCTAGATGCCCACGACCAGCTCTTCCTCTCTGTTTTGAACCTCTGTCCAGCCTCTGTTCAAGCTGTAAATCAGCTGGACAGCAGTGGAGAACATGTAGAAGGAGTCGGCTAGCACCTCCCATGCACCTGCTAGGTATTCGTCGCAATAGAAGGCTGTAAACAGCTTGGAGACGCAGTCGACCAGCTCCCATGCACCCGGACGCCTACCTCCAGCATTAGCAACCGTAACGGATGTCAGCCCAATCTGAAGGAGAATATGCAGAAGCTTCATAAAATTACTACAAACTGGAGTTTTCTCCCATAATAGGGCGTCCCTGCTGAAAATAGCCCACAAGTGTGCTTTTCTGGTCCAAAAAGGGGACACCTACATGAAGGAGGTCCAAATAATGTCCAGTGCCCAGTTTTTGGCCACCACGTGTATTAAATAAGTCCTGCTCAATGTGTACTCACTTATAAGTTGTCCGGCCACTTATAAGTGAGTGTGAACCTGCATCAATAATTATTAGCATGTAAACTCATAAAGCTGTAAATTGAGTTTTTGGGAATATTTACCACCTGCAAAACACATGTAGACCACCTGTCAGTCCCAAACAGGTGTGCACATACACGTCCACAGGGTGCCCAGGCGTCCCCGGCCCCATGGACAACACAGGCAAAAATCTCAAGCATTGTCGAGGCAAACAAGACAAGTCATCCAAAGATAAAATCAAAGTCATGCACACACATGAGTGCAATTATATTGGAAGAAACACCCATCTGCTCAGTTGTATCCGATAAAATGTCTAGGGCTCATGATCCTTTCGGAACCTTCCCAGAACATAAATACAAAAGATCTCCAAGATAGCTAGTCCTAGAGAATTTCATCATGTCAAGCTCCATGGGCCATACATATACATCATGTCAGGCCCCACAAGCCACACATGTACTATCATGTCAAGCTACACCAGAAATACATGTACTGTCATGTCAGGCTCCATATGCCACACAGACACACCATGTCAGGCTACACTAGCCATACATGTATGTCATGTTAGGCTCCACATGCCACACATGAACAGTAGAAAAATAGAAGTTGTAAGGAATTTTGTGACATAATGATAATGCACCTCAATGTGCTTTGTCCACGCATGAAAAACCGGATTCTGCGCCACAACCAATGCACTCTAGCTGTTAGTGAAAATGGTGGTCACTGCTTGCCATTGCCTAGTACCAAGGCAATACATAAATCTGCTCAACTGTGACACTGCATACTGAATATCAAGACGGGTAGTGCATAAGTAATTAAGGCATCCCACAGCTTGCTGATAAGTGGCAACATCAAATGGCTCAAAAAAGTCCTCAAGTGATACTCCTAATCTTGGTTCCATAGGAGTAGAAACACGTTTGCAATTTGCCATTCGGAACCTTTCTAAGAGTTGTTCAATATATCTCCGCTGAGATAGCATGATGCCTCCCTCAATTGGTATAAATTGAATACCCAAATAGTAATGCAAAAGCCCCACTTCTGTAACATCAAATGCATGCTGTAATTCAACTATGAAAGCTGAAATTTGCCCCTTATCAGGGCCAATTACGAGTAAATCATCCACATAAAGGTTCAGGATTATGAAATTGTCCCCTTGTCTACAAACATAGAGGGTACTCTCAGTAGGACTATTCTGAAAAATATGAGAGATCAAGAACGCATGAATCTTTTGAGACCAAGCACGAGGGGCTTGTTTAAGGCCATAAAGTGCTTTACGCAATCTACACACTTTATGCTCTGCACCTTTCTGAACAAAGCCAGGAGGATGTGATACATAAACCTCCTCCTGTAAATCACCATTCAGAAAAGCAATTTTGACATCCAACTGATGCACATTCCAACCTTTATACACAACCAATGCGACAATAATGTGTATGGCAATCACACATGAAGTAGGTGCAAAAGTCTCCTCATGGTCAATGCCCTCTCGTTGGGCATACCCTTTGGCGACTAAACAAGCCTTATAGTGATCAATCGAGCTATCAGGCTCGCGTTTCAATTTATACACCCACTTTGTGCCTATAGCACGCTTGCCTTCGGACAAGTCACATAACTCCCATGTAGCATTCTTTTCAATGGAGGCCAACTCCGAGGGCATGGCTGTAACCCAATCATCACTCTCCAATGCATCAAAATGAGAAAGTGGCTCCTCATTACATGCGCTAGCAACAAGGGCTGTGTCAACAAAATGAGATGTGCATGTCAAGAGGCAGTGCGTGTACGACCTAGCATAAGTGTAGGCAACTTGCAAGTTGCTATCACGCAAGGTGTCAATGAGCCAACAGGAATGTGAGTCACGACTTGGTGCATCCTCTTCAACCAATGCATCACCCATCGCATCCTGATGAAAGTGTGGCAAATCTAGAGCAATATGGGGAATGTTTGGCTGCTGATTTTCAGCAACAACAGGGGGCTGATTTGGAGCCAAAGCAGGCTCGACAGGTTCAGCACCTGTACCAAATAATGGCAGCAATGTATCAAAGACATCTAGGGCATCAATTGATGGCTGTAGCCTACATGAAAGAATGGGCTAAGATGCATATTCATCAAAGATTACATCTCTAGCAAAATAATCTTCCTGGTGGAAGGTACATAAAGCCTGTATCCCTTGCTCTCACTGCTATACCCCACAAAAATACATTTCAATGCTTATGTTTTTGTCTCTGTTATGCTGGTACATGCATGTAAGCGCCAAACACCCAAAAACACACATGAGTAATTACAGGAATTCTGTCATTCCAAGCCTCATAAGCTGTCATAGACTTCAAAGCTTTAATGGGACAGTGATTCAGTACATAGCTAGCACAAATGACGGCCTCAAGCCAAAATCTAGATGGCAAATCCTTGCTTTTAAGCATACATCTGGCCATTTCCATAAGTGTACAAGCCACACCATTCTGTTGTGGTGTTTAAGAAGTAGTACACTGATGAGAAATACCACGGGACTACATAGAAGCTGTAAACTCATGTGACAGATATTTCCCCCCTCGATCTGCATGCAATGCCATGAGCTTATGGCTACAAGCATTTTCAGCCATAGGGAGAAACTATTGGACGTAGCTCGCACAATGCCATCCTTTGGAAAGGACTGACGACACATCTTTCCCATTATGCATCCCTCGCATACATGCTTGCGTGGGAGCTGCATAGGTGGCAACTCATGAACCATAGACTCACGCTATAAACGCATAAGAGAAGGGAAATTAAGGTGATCAAACCGAGCATGCCATAGCTCAGTGTCACGCACAACCTAAGAGGTGGAAGCAACCATAGCATCATCATGAGAATCACTACTCCTGTCATACATGTCAAGCCTGTAAAGGCCATTGCTCAATGTACCGGAGAGCATAAGCATATCAAAATCTGTTATGTCATAAATGGAGCAACGATGATCAGAAAACTAGATTTCGAGACCAGCTTTTGCAAGTGCTGAGACAAAAATAAGATTCTTGCGAATCCCAGGTACATACAAAGTATCTGCAAGAGTAAATGTGTCCCCACTACATGATGTCACCTCCACATTGCCAATGCCTTTAATGGCATATGATGCATTATTAGCACATAGAACCGTACCACTTGATGGGGCATCTCTCAAGGTAGCAAACAGCTTCTTACAAGAGGTAATGTGTTTTGTAGCACCATTATCAAAGTACCAATAAGCTTAAGATAAAGACAAGCATGAAGAAGGCATAGAAATAGCACTGCATGTGACTGTCAATGCATAGCCATCATGTGCAAAGTTTGCCTCTTCATTGGTGTCACCTGCAGTTGCAACAAGACCTTGCTGCTGCTTCTTTTTCTCACTCTCTTTACGCTTCCTGCATTCCTTAATTACATGGCCAGGTTTCTAACAACAGTTGCATCTCTTCTTCTTCTCAGTCTTCTCCTCTTTAGACTTAGGAGAATCTGAATGGGCTTGTGCTTTGCCCTTAGGCTTAACACTAGAACCAACCCAGATTTTCCTTTGACACTGCATATTGTCACCATTTGGCCACCCAAGTGATCCACCTGTGCTTTCTCATCATGTATGTACATTGACTGGTCACTAGTGTCCATGGTAGTTGTATATGCCGGGGATTGATGCCACTCATGTGATACTGTGGACTTGGCTTTCCGTTGGGACTTGTGCCTCCGTGTACATGCCCGGAAATGCTTGGTGGATTGGTGTTCCATTGGGTCTGGTACCTCGTGTACTTGCCTGGAGCACGTCTATTTTGGTATAGTCTCATGAACGGGGATTGTCCATACCAATGCTGTATTGCATAGCATCTTTATGTGCTTGCTTGCAATTGAAATTGCATGTTGTTTTCATGCTTACTTGACCAATGTGTAGTTCCGGGTAAGAGGACGCCCGCCCGCGAACCGTGCGTGTGAAACTGTCTGCTGAAATGGTTATGTGGCATGTGACAAGTGGTAAGTATTGGTCATAAACCTAGCCTTAGGAGTTAGCACTAATTTATAAGTAAGTGTATCCACACTTCATTAAGTTTTGGGCGACCAAAACTCACTTATAAATTATGACCAGCCCGTTGTTCACACACACTGATGTCCCGTGGTGGACATAACCCAATGCCCACCGCCCAGACCTTATCCCCTTTGTACAAAGGGAGTAACCAGCCATGTGTCCACTCTAACTTGCTCCACAAAGCACCTGCCGCCACCTACACTGGACAACTCACCCCTCACTCCTCCTCTCTCTAGAGATTGGCGCCTCCTTCATGAGGGCTGTTGGGCTGCATTTTCTGCACTTTTTCCTTCCCAACTCCATTTCCAAGCTTGCTAAGGTGTTTCTCAAGCTTCCAAGAGTGTTTCCAGATGCTAATCACTCTCCTACACACTCCCAATGACTGAAATTCAACAAAACAGCTCTCTTTATTGCTATAATTTCTGGTCTATTTGCTGAAAAACCTAATTTCAGCCCCCCTTTCTCAAGTTGAACCATAGGGGAAGCTTTCCCAAGGTTCCCTTCATCCTCTGGAAGACTTTTGTAGTGAAGAAATGCGACAAATCAAAGATCTCATCACTCCAAGGACTTCCATCGCAAAGACTTCGGCTGTCATCGACTCTACTTGCAATTGGTAAGCTTTTATGCTTAAATATGGAAGCAAGTAGCAGAAGGGAGGAACCGGATTACAAGATCACATACCCTGTGTAGTGTTCTCTTGTCCTACGTGCTCTCTTGCAGATTGTTGCTACCATGTGTTGATGGAACAATAGAGACCAGATGGTAGGGAACATGGGCACTTGAGAGGGTAGTGTGGGTTGCAAGTCTACATCGACAACCACTTGTTTGCAATACTGTATTCATATGCATTGGTATGGAAATCTGGTCATAAATGCCTATGACACTATGTACTTGATTCTCCCAAGATCAAGATACTTTATTGGAGGGAGGGGTCGGCCGTTCCAACTCATTGTATGTCTCTTGTCAATTCAGCAAATTACTTCTTGTATTTGAGCAAGTGTCTATCAAATCTTAGTGTATTTAAGTGTATTGATTAGCATTGTGTTCAACCAAGTTACATTGGTATCAAAGCATACGGTTCTCTTTCACTTCTATCGTGAGAGACAATCACTGTGAACACTATCTATCTCTACACTTAGAACATTATGGACAGCCATACAATGAATGTTGGAGATGCTAACACAAGAGGCAAGGACAATGAAATGCATGCCTCCAATGCTTTATAGGATGAGCAAACTCATGTGGTGCACAATAGGGAACATGAATCTGTGGGACAGCCGTCCCGTGGCAAAGAGAAGATGCAGGAAGAAGAGTCCATAGACTTGAGGGCTGAACTTACTCGTATGCAGGCTCTTCTCCATGCACAGCAAGAAGAATTAAATCTCTACCGCCACGAGGATCCATTCGTACATGACCGTTTGAATGCCAAGAAAGCTGAATCTTCTATGGATCATGCAATGGCAATGATTGCTCAAGAGTTGTACATGCAACCGAGGGATGCAGCACGTGCATACATGGCTCGTACCAAGGATGCCTATGCAGAAAAGGCAACCATCCCACATGTCTTGGAATCCCCACAGGTGCCCGAACAAGAACTTATGTCTAAGAGGATGAATCTTCATGCTATGGAAGAGGAACAATCAGTGACTTCATGCCATAGTTGTCACGGTACGAAAATACGATACCGTACGGTACGATACCGTACTTGAATATTCGGTACGATATGAAATTTTGGGATACGGTACGATAAAATACGGTTTTTATTTTTTACACTTACAAGCTATGGAGCTTCAAGCTTGAATGTGAGGGAAGGTTGGGAGGGGAGGAGTCTACAGTGCTTGAGAAACCAATACATGGATATGTGTCTCTCCCGATTGGATCTCCCGATTGTCTCCAAAAAAGAACCTGGATGGGTAATGCAATACCAAAGGTCTCCCAGTGTAGCTTATATGACTAAGGGACCGTCCTTGCACAAATACGAGGAGTGCATCTAGGGTGATAAGTTTAGGGACTCCTCTCTAGATCAAAATGGCCATGTCCAAATGTTCTCCCTTGTGCATAACTTGAGAATCTAATTGTCTAGCCTACCTATACCAGGGATCCCCAAGTGATGTAGCAAGATTCTCTTATCCTACCAATCAAGTGTACACTACCAGTCTACCTCGCCAGATTTTTTAGGTCTCTTCACAACCCCATATGGAATACTGAGTGGACACGAAAGTTGCGAAGTATTGTGAGCATTTGGGATCTTCGTAAAGCAGGGTTTCTATTTTTTTTTTAGCATTTGGAATTTTTTTTTCAAGGAAAAAAAAATTTTGGGGGAAAAAAAAAAAAACCTAACTCGTACCGTACGATATCGTACGAATTCGTACGGTATCGTACCGTACGACTCGTACGTACGAATAGGTTCGTACGCGTACGAGAAACAACTATGCTTCACGCCATGCAGGAATACCTTATGTAGCCCGTGAAGGATACAATGTTTATGGTAGTGGTCAAAATGTATGTCAAATGCCATTGCCGGCTAAATATGTGCATGCACAACACATGCAACATGGGCTGCAATTTTCTGTTGGTGCACGTATTCCACATATCTCTCATGCCACTCATGCCTTCGAGTGTGCTCGTGAGGGAGAAGCTATGGCTGAAAATGTATCAATGAATGTTGAGGGGCCAGCCATGCCTCATGCTTACAGGGCACATGTATCTATGCCTTATGCATCACCTTTTGGTCCTAAAATGATGCCAGTCACAAGGGCTGTCCCAATGGACAAACATGGGGGAAAACATGTTGAGATGCAGGCACATGCATCGAAGTTTCGTGACTTCAAAGCTAGAGACAAATCTGTGAAGTTTGACGCATATCATGGGGAATATGATGAATCAAAGGCACTTGCTTTTATTGCCCAGTTTGATACTGCTTTCAGTAATGAGAATTTCACTCACAAATCCATGATCCGGCATATAAGCATGTTCATGAAAGGCACTACTGCTCATTGGTGGCTCACGGAGAAATTTGCATTATCGCCTAATGTCCATATGGTTCTAGATGTACATGGCAACACTTCACATGATAGCAAAGACAAGATTGTATGTAAAACTTGGGGACAGCTTAAGGATCAGCCCGCTTTGTTTATGTTTGATGATTGTGCATCTGAGAATTTCATATCTACACAGATGGCAGCTGCTTCGGGTATTGAAGTGGAGGACATGGGTCCTCAAATTGAAGCAGGGGTTGCCTTTGTTGGTAGAGAAGTGCAGGTCATGCCTATTATTAGCAAGTTGCGCATACACATTCAAGGCTGTGTGGATCATGAGGATTTTCTTGTGGCACCTTTGAATGGCTGTGATGTATTGCTTGGAAAGCCTTGGCATACACGTATTGATCCATGCAAGGCTTACAAGACCAACAAGATCACCTTCATGCATAAAGGCCGAGAGCATGTAATTGATGCTGGTGAAGAGGGTGATACCATTCTCCTTGTATCTCATATACGAATTAAGAAAGTAATGAAAAAGAGTGTTTTTACGTACTTGATTTTTATACGAGATCATGTTGAGGAAAATAGTGTACATGTAAACACTCTTAATAATGATAGGCTGAAATTCTTGCAAGAGCACGATGATTGTTTTGTTGATGAGTTACCAAATGAGTTGCCACCCGTACGACCAAAAGATCATCGCATTGATCTTGTGCCGGGTAGCTCACCACCTAATAGGCCAGCCTACCAAGCAGGTGAATGAGCTTCTTGAGAAGGGTTTGGTTCAACCAAGCTCTTCCCCATATTGTTCACCCGTCCTCTTGGTTCAAAAGAAGGATGGATCCTTTCGTATGTGTGTGGATTATAGAGCTTTGAATAAGCTTACCATCAAGAATCGGTTTCCGATTCCACGTCTTCTCGAAGACTGAAGAAGAGCATAGAGCTCATTGGGCCATTGTTTTTAAAGAACTCCGTAAGCATAAACTCTTCATAAATGCAAAGAAGATTGAGTTCTTCTTGTCAGAGATACATTATCTTAGGCATATTGTGTCCAAAGATGGAGTGCGGATGCATCCTGCAAAGATTAATGCAATTCGGAATTGGCCCGAATTGAGTTCGGTGCATGAGATCCGTAGTTTTCTTGAATTATGCTCTTACTACCGCAGGTTCATTCGGCACTTTGCATGGATTGCTTCTCCTTTGCATGATTTGACAAAGAAGGCGGCCACATTCAAATGGACTAATGTAGAGAGGGATGCATTTCTCAAATTGAAAGATGCAACTACTCATGGTCCAGTGTTGATCATTCCGGATTTGCAAAAGCCTTTTAGTGTGAAATGTGATGCATTTGGAAATTGCATAGGAGTTGTCCTTAATCAAGAGGGACATGCCGTGGCTTATGAGCTGTAGATTGCATGATGCAAAGCGATCTCTTGGAATTTATGAGAAAGAGCTCTTGGCTGTAATTCATGCACTTACTATATAGAAACATTACCTTCTTGGGGCTGATTTCACTGTAAAGACAGGACACCAGAGTTTTGAGGTATTTTCTTACCCAAACTAAGTTGTCAGACAAGCATATGAGGATGGCCAATTTCCTCTCTATGTTTCATTTTCAAATCTTGCACACCCCAGTAAAGAAGAATGTAGTGGCAGATGCATTGTCACAAAAGCCGTATGTAGCAGCTATCTCGGTTGCCTCTCATGGGGACTTGTCTGCCATGCATGATTTGTATCATACCGATGCTGATGTTGCCACTATTTGCACTAATTTGATGGCTGGTCATGCACATGCCTCATATGTGATCAAAGAGGGTTATCTCATGAAAGATAATTGCCTGTGTGTGGTATCTGACATGAGACAAAAAGTTTTGGATGAGTGCCATGCTCCTCCATATGCTGGTCATAGAGGCATAATGCCTACTACGCACATGATTGAACGGTATGTCTTTTGGCCAGGTATGCGGAAGGACATAGAGACACATGTACGTGCATGTATCACCTATCAAAAGGTGAAATTTGATAGGCAAAAGGCACCAGGTTTGCTTCAGCCATTGCCTATTCCCACGCAGCCATGGGAAAGTCAATGGATTTCATTATGGACTTCCCACGGACCCAACAGGGTAATGATGCAATTTGGACAATTGTGGACAAGTTTAGCAAGCAAGCTCACTTCTTGCCGGTCAAAAAGTCAAAGCTGAGCATATGGTTAAAATATATCTTGCACAAGTATTCAAGCATCATGGAATGCCGAAGTCCATTGTGGGGGATAGAGATCCCAGGACAACAAGTCTCTTTTGGTTGGCCTTATTTGATAATATGGGCACTAAATTGGACTTCTCATCAACTTATCACCCTCAAACGAATGGGCAAAGTGAGGTTGCAAATTCAGCCGTGTTGGATCTCTTGAAATGTTATGTGGCGGATCAGAAGTCTTCTTGGGAGAAGTACTTACCACTTGTGGAATTTGCATACAACAACACGGTGCATGCATCTACGGGACAGGCCCCATTTGAGATTGTTTATGGTAAGGTGGTTTTGCCACCCATCCTTCGCACAAAGGATGAGATATTTGCAGCCGATGAGTATGTAAGAGACTTGGATATTGCTTTTACTCAGGTGCGGACAGCCATTGCAAGGTCACAAGACAAGCATAAAAAGGCTGCTGACAAGCATAGAAGGCAATTGGATGTTAAAGAGAATGATTGGATATTGCTGAAATTTGAGAAAGCAAGACTTGCAAAGAGGCCTGGCAAAATTTCCCATGGCTGCGTGGGAATAGGATTTCATTATGGACTTGCCACGGACCCAACAGGGTAATGAAGCAATTTGGACAATTGTGGACAGGTTTAGCAAGCAAGCTCACTTCTTGCCGATCAAAAAGACCATCAAAGCTGGGCATATGGTTAAAATATATCTTGCACAAGTGTTCAAGCATCATGGAATGGCTAAGTCCATTGTGGGATATAGAGATCCCAAGACAACAAGTCTCTTTTGGCGGGCCTTATTTGATAATATGGGCACTAAATTGAACTTCTCATCAGCTTATCACCCTCAAACGGATGGGCAAAGTGAGGCTGCAAATTCAGCCGTGTTGGATCTCTTGAAATGTTATGTGGCGGATCAGAAGTCTTCTTGGGAGAAATACTTACCGCTTGTGAAATTTGCATACAACAACACGGTGCATGCATCTACGGGAAAGGCCCCGTTTGAGATTGTTTATGGTAAGGTGGTTTTGCCACCCATCCTTCGCACAAAGGATGAGATATTTACAGCCAATGAGTATGTAAGAGACTTGGATATTGCTTTTGCTCTGGTGCGGACAGCCATTGCAAGGTCACAAGACAAGCATAAAAAGGCTACCGACAAGCATAGAAGGCAATTGGATGTTAAAGAGAATGATTGGGTATTGCTGAATTTGAGAAAGCAAGACTTGCAAAGAGGCCTAGCAAAATTTCCCATGGCTGCCTGGGAATAGGATTTCATTATGGACTTGCCACAGATCCAACAGGGTAATGATGCAATTTGGACAATTGTGGACAGGTTTAGCAAGCAAGCTCACTTCTTGCCGGTCAACAAGACCATCAAAGCTGAGCATATGGTTAAAATATATCTTGCACAAGTGTTCAAGCATCATGGAATGCCGAAGTCCATTGTGGGGGATAGAGATCCCAAGACAACAAGTCTCTTTTGGCGGGCCTTATGTGATAATATGGGCACTAAATTGGACTTCTCATCAGCTTATCACCCTCAAACGGATGGGCAAAGTGAGGCTGCAAATTCAGCCGTGTTGGATCTCTTGAAATGTTATGTGGCAGATCAAAAGTCTTCTTGGGAGAAGTACTTACCGCTTGTGGAATTTGCATACAACAACACAGTGCATGCATCTAGGGAAAAGCCGTTTGAGATTATTTATGGTAAGGTGGTTTTGCCACCCATCCTTCGCACAAAGGATGAGATATTTGCAGCCGATGAGTATGTAAGAGACTTGGATATTGCTTTTGCTCAGGTGCGGACAGCCATTGCAAGGTCATAAGACAAGCATAAAAAGGTTGCCGACAAGCATAGAAGGCAATTGGATGTTAAAGAGAATGATTGGGTATTGCTGAAATTTGAGAAAGCAAGACTTGCAAAGAGGCCTGGCAAAGAGGGTGCATATCCTAAGCTTGCAACCAGATACTATGGGCCTTTTCGAGTGATCGAGAAGATCAATGAAGTGGCTTTCAGATTGGCATTACCTAGTCATTAGCACATACACAATGCTTTTCATGTGAATCTCCTTCGCAAGTATTTGGGCCGGAGCCCAGTGAAACGGTCATTGAGAATCCACCAGAAGTGGATGAGCTTGAGGAGATCTTGCAGCCACAGCAGATTGTGTATCACAAGGAACGCAAGCTTGCTACAGGCAAAGTTGTCAAGCGTTACCTTGTGAAGTTTAAGAACCATCTTCCCATTGATGCTAAATGGGTAGATGAAGAGTTCTTCAGAGATTGCCCGCATGTGCTTCAGACATATTCTCAGTTGCGGACAACTGTTTCAAAGCCGGGAGGAATGTCACCATTTGCCCACCCAATTGGTCCACCCGTGCTTTCTCATCATGTATGTACATTGGACTAGTTTCCATGGCAGTTGTATATGCCGGGGATTAATGCCACTCATGTGATACTATGGACTTGGCTTTCCGTTGGGACTTGTGCCTCCGTGTACATGCTCGGAAATGCTTGGTGGATTGCCTGAAGCACGTCTATTTTGGTATAGTCTCATAAACGGGGATTGTCCATACCAATGCTTCATTGCGTAGCATCTTTATGTGCTTGCTTGCAATTGAAATTGCATGCTGTTTTCATGCTTGCTTAACCAATGTGTAGTTCCAGGTAAGGGGACGCCCGCCCGCGAACCATGCGTGTGAAATTGTCTGCTGACATGGTTATGTGGCATGTGACAAGTGGTAAGTATTGGTCATAAACCTAGCCTTAGGAGTTAGCACTAATTTATAAGTGAGTGTGTACACACTTCATTAAGTTTTGGGCAACCAAAACTCACTTATAAATTATGACCAGCCCGGTGTTCACACACACTGATGTCTCATGGTGGACATAACCCAATGTCCACCGCCCAAACCTTATCTCCTTTGTACAAAGGGAGTAACCACCCATGTGTCCACTCTAACGTGCTCCACAAAGCACCTGCCCGCCACCTACACTCGACAACTCACCACCTCACTCCTCCTCCTCTCTCTAGAGATTGGCGCCTCCTTCATGAGGACTGTTGGGCTGCATTTTCTACACTTTTTCCTTCCCAACTCCATTTCCAAGCTTGTTGAGGTGTTTCTCAAGCTTCCAAGAGTGTTTTCGGATGCTAATCACTCTCCTAACACTCCCAATGACTGAAATTCAACAAAACAGCTCTCTTTATTGCCGTAATTTCTGGTCTTTTTGCTGAAAAACCTAATTTCAGCCCTCCTTTCTCAAGTTGAACCATAGGGGAAGCTTTCCCAAGGTTTCCTTCATCCTCTCGAAGACTTTTGTAGTAATGAAATGCGACAAATCGAAGATCTCATCACTCCAAGGACTTCAATCGCGCAGACTTTCGCTGTCATCGACTCTACTTGCAATTGGTAAGCTTTTATGCTTAAATATGGAATCAAGTAGCAGAAGGGAGGAACCGGATTACAAGATTACATACCCTGTGTAGTGTTCTCTTGTCCTACGTGCTCTCTTGCAAATTGTTCCTACCATGTGTTGGTGGAACAATAGAGACCAGATGGTAGGGAACACGGGCACTTGAGAGGGTAGTGTGGGTTGCCAAGTCTACATCGACAACCACTTGTTTGCAATACTGCATTCATATGCATTGGTATGGAAATCTGGTTAGAAATGCCCATGACACTATGTACTTGATTCTCCCAAGATCAATATAGTTTATTTGAGGGAGAGGTCGACCGTTCTGGCTCATTGTATGTCTCTTGTCAATTCAGCAAATTACTTCTTGTATTTGAGCAAGTGTCCATCAAATCTTAGTGTATTTAAGTGTATTGATTAGCATTGTGTTCAACCAAGTTACACAAACCCTCAATGTCCACTAGAAGGCAGGCTTCTGTGATGCCCAATGATGCACTAATGACAAGGACCTGCAAATGTATTGAGATGACAAGGACCTGCAAATGTATTGAGATGACAAAGTGTAGGGATAGAAAAGTTATCTGAATAGAGGCTTGATGACCAAAATTATTGCATGCGCGGAAGTCTTGCTGTACTGATCCACAGCCCTAAGCATACTTAAGAACATTGATGCTAATTAACTTAGATTAAGACACAGAGGAGAGAGAAGAAGAGAGATTAGGTGTCACGTTTTCTTTATTCATATGGTACAAAAAGGTAATTGATGCTTGTACATGATTCAGCCTTGTGGTCAGCCTATGGGCTGACCCTTACCCTTCTACTTATGCTCCACTACTGCCATGGATGAATGATGGCTGAATAAATCACTTGTTCTATGCTGAAAACGATCCAATGTTTATATGTGTGAATATGATACCAATCGGCCTGCTGAACCTCTGTCGGCCTACTGCTTGGACATTGATGATTGGCTGACTAAGCATTTAATAATTTTATCTGCTGCGCTTTATGGTATGCTGCCCCAAACCATGCTGCCCTTCCTGTAGCCCATGGACGACTGCTGCACAAGGCCCCTGCAGCCAGCCGACAGGATGTTTGCTGCCAGCCAACAGCACCCTGTGCACTCCCATGCGATGGGTGATGATGCATACACAGCACCGACAGCCTTCTTGTGTGGCGTCGGTTTCTGCAGATCTAGTTCAGCAGCAAAGCAGGGTGACCACAACCAGTAGTAAGGCGACAAACGGGCGGTGCACCAGCTGTGGACTGCTGCTGGCGACCAGATCTGCAAGGTGACCAACTCGTGTGGCGACTAGCAAACGTGGGGCAACGTACCAACTCTGATATCAATGTTGGGTCGGAGGCCCTGCACCTGCACAACCACACACACATACGCAAAGAACACTAACAGCAAGATGGGGGTGTGCTGGAAAAACTCACATAATAGAATAATAAAGTGAGTACAATTTGCTAGGTGATGAGGTTCCCATAAAGCTCTTCCGCAATGGACATTATGAGTTCTGCAAGGGCCACATCATCTTCAACTTGTACCTTAAGACCTGCAAGTTGGTTCATTAAGGACTTCATCTTGTTCACATGAGCATCAACGCTCTCATGTGGTTGCATCATAAGACTATAGAACTCTTATCTGCAAAGAAACTTTGAAGTTCTTTGCTTGAGCCCTAAAAGGCTTGTCCAACTTCTCATAGGTTCGTTGGAGGTTGGGAGATCTGCAACATGGTGTATAAAATTATGAGAGAGACCAAGGACTATGAGGCCAAAGGCTCTTTGATCTCTAAGCTTTCATGCTTTTCGAGCTGCATCTTCATTCTCGGACATCTTTTCTTCCCCTTCAACAAAAGTTGCCAAAGGCCCTCCCTCATGAATCTCGGAAGATCTTAATAGAGGATAGTTTCGCTTTGTCTGCCAAGTGTGGAAACTTTCCCCATTGAACTTTTCACTAAACATGTGGGTAGCCATGATATGCTATGAATCATGGAAGGTCTTAATAGAGGAGAGTTTCCAATGCTAGTGTCTAATCTCTTACAAAGAATGCCTTGAAAAAATTAGGATTGCCAAAAATTAGGGTTTTCAAAAACTAGGGTTTCCAAATAAGGAGGTTTACATTAATAACGCTTTCGCATGCTATAGAAACACTTCAATGCTAGGTCCAAATCACATTTACTTTCTTGAGATTGCTCGTCGGGATGCATGCATAGATTGCGCAATCTTATAGTTGTTAACAGAATATGATGTGATGCCAAGAGAGGTTCTATGCAAGTAAAATTCCCAGTTTGAGATTGGTTCCACAAAACCCCTTTTTCCTTAATTTTTCAATTTCATAATGAGAATCCTTGACCTCTCATCAGGGTAATCTACCCATCATTTGACTGATTGTCCAACTAGATTCTGGGTGATTTTGGTCAAAGAGGAAAACTAGATTCTGGGTGATGGAGATAACAATCTTAAGACTCTTTATCGTCTTTTGCAAGCTAGTAAAACAAAGAAATTGGAAATTAAATCCCCCTGTGTCCTATGGAGGACAACGGAAGTATACACTTGAATAATGGCTTTACAAACTTCACCTATATTATGATTTGATGGTCCTTACCGACGCCAAGAAGATTACATTTGCCACATCCTTACTTAAGGATACTACCTTACTTTGGTGGTAACGACAACATGTTGGGAAAACGGTTACGACGTGGGAAAATTTTGAGCAGGTCATTCGTAAGCAGGTCATTCGTAAGCAGTTTATCCCTACCAATGCAGATTTTCAAGCCCGAACTCATTTACGCCACTTGGACCAAACTGGTTCTCTGGCTTCTTATATCTCGCAATTCACTAATCTAATACTGGAGATTGATTCTCTGCCCCCAGCGAACGAGCTTCATGTCTTCATTGAAGGTTTAAACCCTACACTTAGTACCGATTTGCAAAAGTACAACCCTGTCGACCTTGCTACCGCCATTCATTACGCCAAGCGTGTTGCGGATCTGAATCCAAATTCTCAAACATCGACCTCTCAACGTCGCTATGGCAACAGTTCACATATGGCTCGCGAAGGTTATCAACAATCCTCATTAGGCAACTTTCAATTCTGACCCAATTTCCCTTGGCAACATCACAACCTCGCCAACAAGAGGAAAGGCCATCTCTTCTCATCATTCTGAGCGTCAACAGTTCTGTCAACCACGTGCATCTGATCGTGGATTGGACTTTGGACATGAGTAGCCTCACAATCCTCGCCCTACAACAGCCTAATCTTCCCGTGGACAACAAAAGATAGGATTGTATACAATTTGTAACAGCAACCATAGATGGTTTGAATGCATTATGCCCTAAACAACCCAATGCTCCTCAAAACCGTAATGTGGAACCTTCAACTTCAGAAGACTACTCCGATATAGGAAAACATGCAATAGCTCATGCACTTCATGGTAGTGCTAACCTTGACACATCTATGGCAAACTTTATTGAGTCACTTGATGATAACATGGAGGATTCTTGCAGCATGACTTCAGAAGAACAAGAAGAAGATATTGAAGAGGCTTTGAATTCTTTATCTCAACATGATGTGTTACATGCACTAAGGTTGATCGTGGTAACGCACAACACAGCCTTCTTTATACCTTTATCTAGAGAGATCTTTAGCATCCATTCACAGAGTAGAAAGAGAGAGAGAAGAGAATAGAAGAGAAAGTAAACGACACAGTAGTGGGGTCCCAATTACCCACTAAAGCCCCGTCCCACCGTCCCCCCAAAAGCAAGAGTACTTGCTTATATTACTTCTTTGGAGAATTGTTGTACAATGCTTGAGAACAAGCAATATGACTGCCCAACGCAATGACAAGGAAGACCGTACGTCGACTGAGTATCCACCAATCCAAGAGCACTGTAGAAGACTCTTTGGGGCCACTTATGCAAATCCAAGATAGTTGTAGCTTGTAGGACTACACGTATGCTGGCTGAAAGTGGAAGAGAAGCTTTGATGTTTGCCTGGAGAGGATGACGACTGAATGCTGACTAAATAATGCTTGATGGACTGAATTATGCTTGATAGACTTTGCTGATGTTGAATGATTTTATGCTGAATATATGCGCCTTGTTTTATCGGCTCGTGGCTGCTGGTCGGCTAGTACATAAGCCAGATACATCCTACAATGCTAGACCTACATATTGCTTCAACCGAGAAACATGAAAGACATTGTGCATAGTATGATTTAGGAACGTCAAAAGCCAATTGATTATGTATTTCTGTTTGGCCATCTGTTTGTAGATAGAATGCACTGGACAACTGGCATGTGCAAGACATGTGCTGGCTAATCCCAAGGCTAATCTCTGAAGGGCAACAGATAAAGAACCAGACTAGAAGACAAATTAGGAGCTTGTGCTGCTAGGTTTGGGGCAGGAGAACCTTATGGAAGAGCACAAGAGGTTGTCGGCCAGGTGTGGAAGGAGCTTCTTTTGTTGGCTGCAATATATACATGAATATTTGTCCAGGACATGTGCTGGCTAATCTCTTAAGGGCAACAAATAAAGAACCAGACTAGAAGACAGATTAGGAGCTTGTGCTACTAGGTTTGGGGCAGGAGAACCTTATGGAAGAGGACAAGAGGTTGTCGGCCAAGTGTGGAAGGAGCTTCTTCTGTCGAATGCAGTATCTACATGAATATTTGTCCTGGAGCTGGCCGACAACAGGTCGGCCAGTCCATGAAGGCAATTCAGCCCTATAAAAGGGCACACTTGCTCAGTGATAGGCATTCAATCCCTCCTTGGGATTGGGTCTTAGATTTAGGACTAGACTAGGATTTCTACCTTTTCATGAAGGCAGCCTATGGCTGTAAGATTTGTACCACCTTTTTGTACATTATGAGTATACTAAATACTCAGCTATCTCTCTCTCTCTCTGAATCAGCCAATCCAAGAAGAGTGCACCCTTGGCCATAGAAGATGCCAAAGTCCAAAGTACCACGCAAGTACCGAAGAACCCTGAGAGCACACCGCCAATGCTGTTGACGGGGTTTGGATGTGAAAGAACTAGCCAAGATGCTACCAATCTCAGTATCACAAATAATAATCTCATAACGAGAGAAGATCGCCTCCGCACCCTGAGCTGTAAGAGCACTCACTGACAAAAGGTTAAATGCCAAATTTGGAATGTAGAGAACGTCAGAGAAGTACCTCTTGTCCTCGGAGGAGCGGAAGATGGGAATGGTGCCATGTCCATGAACTGGCACGGAAGAAGAATCACCCAAAGTGATATCACCTGTCCTGGCAATAAAGTCCTTGAACCAATCCCAATGAGGTGTCATGTGAGCAGTAGCACCGCTATTAATAATCTAAGACCGCGACTGAGAAGTCACAAGAGCAAGTACACGACGAGTACATGCTATAATAGAAGACTACCATCATCCTTCTTGGTCTGAGACACCGCTGTAGAGGTAGAGTCCTTTGCTTCTTCATCCTGCTTCTTCTTGTGACATTGGAGCGATTTATGACCCTTCTTGGCACAGTAGTGACACTCAATGTCCTTGTTTTTAGAAGATTTGTTTTTGTCTTTGTCTTTATCCTTGGAGTTCTTGTCAGAACCCCCTTTCCCTTTCTTATGTCGATTCTTCCCTTTATCTCGTGCAACAAAAACTCCATCAGAACCACCAGACGTGCCAGTCCACTCCTCAAAGCGAGACTCAATCTGCATAATGGAGGGGAGAACTTCCTCCCAAGTAACTGGAACATGACGAGGAGAAGAAACAAGAGACTGAAAGTAAGCATCAAACCTCTTTGGAAGCTTGGAGAGAAGCCGAATAGCCATATCCTCTGTAGAGATATCCTTGCCAGACAGCAAGCTCGTCTCGGAGATCTTTCATCTTTGAGATGAACGCAAATAAAAATGGAAAGGTAGAAACTGATAAATTCATAACCTACTTTTCCAAATTCAAAATCCGACCCGGAGACTTAATCTCGTAAAGATCTGCAAATGCCTTCCAAACTTCATGCAGCATCTACTACACGCACATGAGAGAGAACAGAATCTTGACAATTCAACATCAGAAAAGAGAAAACACAACGATCATTTGCCTACCAAATATCCATATGTGCCTGAGTCACACCAACGGTAGCAAGGGTGGGAGGGGTGGCATTGGCAACTAAATCAGAACACCAACAACTGCAAGAAACACCTATAGAGGAAAAAACACAGCACATTTAGTGCTGCTGCCCTGAAACAAAGCAGCCGACAAGTGTACAAGGGGTCTCAGGGGTCAAAACCGGTGATGGATGACCACAAGCTTCAGTGCAGAAGTGCCGGGAAGAGGCCAGCCAACCAGCAGCAAAGCTGAGAAGAAAAACGCAGAGATGAAGGTCTGAAAACTGAGGAGAAACTCGGCCAGCAGAGTCACTCTGAACCTAGAGCGATGATACCATGAAAGAGTGCACAGAGCTGAAGCATACAAGCGCTAGAGGGTGCTGAGAGAGAGAGAGAGAGAGAGAGAGAGAGAGAAATATGAAGCAACTATGCTGAATATACTGCAATGAAACAATCCTGAGCAAGAGACATAAAAGGTCTCATCAGTGAGGGATACAAATCAAGACTACAAGATGAAAAGTGAGGAGGCAAGCCCGCCTATAAATAGGGCATGAATGGGGCTGGCCGACTGGAGAAAAGAACCTGGCTGATTGGGAACATGAAGCTGGCCGACTGGATATCAGTCACCCGACTTGGGAAAAATGCTAGAAAAATATGGAAAAATTAGGGGTGGCCAGTCCACAACCAAGGGCCATAAAAGGGACCAAAAGGGAACTCCAAACATGGGCAGAAAGTGGGGATGAATGTACTAACACCCCCCTCTCCCTTTTTCCGGCCATCTACCCCCCCTCTGTCCTGCCCGCCACACACACCCCCCCCCCCTCGTTTCTTCCTTTCATCCCCACTTCTTTGCTCCCGTCAGCGTTTTCCCCCCACCCCCACCCCCCACGGCTCGTGCCTCTTGTCTTGTCGCCTCCCCTTCTTCCATCATCGTCGGCAGCGCCCTCAGCTTGTGGGCTTTTCTTTATTTTCGGCCTCTTCTGATCTTTGCCCCCAGGAGGACTCCATGGCAGCCGCTCCGTCTCCCCTGACCGAGGCCGCCATTACCTGCCTTACGGTTTTTGAAGTGGACCTACAGCTTCTCGCTACGACTGTCACATCCCTAGAGGCCTCCACTTTGGTATGCAAGATTGTCGGTAGCCGCCCCACGCATGGCCAACTCAGAGATGATCTTCGGGCTAGCCTCCTAGGTGCACCTGCAAAGATCGCAAATATTCATCCTTTGGGGCATGGCTACTACCAGGTTGGGTTCGACTCACCAACAGAGTCTGATCTTGTCATGCTGCTGAGCCGTTGCATTGCGTACAGCCCAGGCCTTCTTTGCATGGTGGTAGCACGGCTTCGACCCGGCATCCGACCCGCTAGCTGGAGGAGTTTCAGGCTTTCCCATGACAATCTGCTTTCCAGGCCTCAGGAAGGAATACCTTCCTCTTCTCTCGGTGATTGTTGGTGCCATCGGGAGAGTGATGGAATTCCCCTCCAGCACTGCCTTGGCCCTTGCACGAGCAGCCAGGATTCCATCTCTCCGCATCTGCGTTGCCTCGCCGGATTCTGTGCCTCACATGATATCTATTCCCAGCCTTCGGGGCGACCCCATTATGCAACGAGTGGAGTATTCCGACCTTCCAGGCCAATGTTTCATTTGCAGACAGATGGGTCATTTGGCCAGAGCTTGCCCTCGGTGTCAGTCTAGGAGAACAACCCCCCCCCCCCCCCCCCCCCCCCCCCCCAAGATTCGATCTGCACTGGAGGAGCAGGTTCCCAGGCAACGAAGCACCAAGTACCGACCATGGATGACCCACAAGCCGGAGAGTGGCGGATGGTTGGCCCCCACCCAGGTCGCCAGCCAAGCACCAAAGTTGAGCATTGCCACCGTCCATGCCAGGCTGGCAGCATGTAGGAGGATTCGGTTCTATTAAAGAACCATTACGAGCACTTATCTTAGCACCCACACGCAGACGGCGGGCCCCCCAGGATTTTGGGGCAGCCTATGGATTATAGTTTCTTCCGGTGTCTTCCGACGAAAGGGATAGCCATGTTTGAGGAGACTGTAGCCCCTATTCGGATCTGTGTGGTCTTCCACCACTCCAGACCCTCTACGCCAGAGAATGGTGCAATGGTCTTCTCTTTCCCCTTGAGCACAGCCTCGGGGACAGAGTGGGATCCAAAGTCGGTGGCCGCTGCCATTCAAGGCCAGGCAATTGAGCTATCGCAGCATCTTAATGATCTCCGCATCACCGATGTACTTACTCATCTATGGCCTCTGGCCAGGATGGAGCTCGGTGGATCAGCCCACAGAGACCAAGAAGGGGAGATGGTGACCTCCAGCCTGGAGGTGCTCCTTTTTGTGTTCATGCATACCTCTATCGCAGTTAACCCCCCCCCCCCCCCCCCCCTTCCCCCTTCTTACGGGTATCTTCATTGTGATCGATGGAGCACTAAGAATGCATACTCTCGCACTCGGAAAGAGTGGTAGCACATGGAGGGCAAGATCCACGCCCACTTAGCGTGACTTCGCACCAGGACAGATTGTGACTATTCCCCGTCTAAACCTGCGCCCAAGTTATTTTGTCCCTCGAGGACCCATGGAGGCATGACAGGCATGCGAGCTCCAGGATACCAGACAGCCTCATTCAGGACCCCGAGATCTGTAGCCGGATCGAGCAAATAAGGGCGGGACTGGACTTTTCCTCAAGCTTTGCAGCATGCACTTTGGATGGTGGCCTGGGGGAGATCAGTGTTTTCTTATAGGAGGCACCCTAGAGTAGATTGGAGGGATTTCAGGTGCAGGAGAGGAGTTTGAGGAGGGGCCTAGCCTCTTTACAGCATCTTCAGGAGAGTTCCCCAGACAACCCGTAGATAGAGAGCTAGCTTGCTGCCGCCGGCACGGAGATACGGCCCATTGAGGAGAGGAGGGTGGAATAGAGATACCATGCCAGGGCTTCATTCTAGACTCAAGCTGATGATAGAGTTACAAGAGATTATTTTGAGATAGCTGGCCCCCGCACGAGGAGAAACGGTATTCGCAGGCTATGTGGCCAGAATGGAGCTATTGTTTCTGATCCCCCACATGTGAGAGCCATCGCCACGGACTTCTTCCGATCTCTTCTCACGGCTGTCCCATTATCCCCCCAAGTGATGGACGCGCACGAGAGAGTCTAGCGGCACACGAGAGAGGTGGTGCCCCCCTCCCTTCAATCTTTCTTATCGACCCCTTTGACTTCAGAGGAGCTGGGGAAAGCGGTGACAGCACTACACAAGGGCAAATGCCCGAGGGCGGACGGGCTACCTATCTCTTTCTTTCTTCGCCATTGGGACCTCATGGCAGGTGGCCTTCACGCTGCCTTCAATGAGATTATGCACACAAGTGCCATGCCAGAGAGGCTCTCAGAGCGCTTGATACATTTGATTCCCAAGGAGGGTGGTGATAGATTGGAGATCCGGTAGTGGCGACCAAGGACACCCTATAATATCCTGGCCAAGGCCATCAGCAAGCGACTTCAGCCCTCTCTCCCAGACTTGATCCACAACACTCAGTCTGGCTTTGTTCACGATCGGAGCATTCTGGACAACATCTTTACCTTTTGGGAGGCGACAGCTTCGGCCAAGATGCGGCAACAGGACCTCATGGTGCTACTCCTAGACTTTGAGAAAGCTTATGACAAGGTGGATTGGAGCTTTCTGGAGGGCACAATGAGCCAGATGGGATTCCCCATGGAGTGGATTTGTGGAGTCTCGGGACTTTACTCAACATCACACAGCCAGGTTCTTATTCAAGGAACCCGAGGTGATAGATTCCCCCTTTCTCGCTCGGTTTGACAGGGTTGTCCCCTAGCACCGTACCTCTTCCTATTTGTCACGGAGACCATGAGTAGCTTTCTCTCCACCCAAGAGACCGGACTTCAGGGATTGCGCCTTCCACTCCGCACGCAGGAGGAGCTGCTCGACTCATAGTTTGCAAACAACACAGCAGCTTACCTTGCAGGAGATGTTGGGAATCTCTAGAGATTCGCAAAGGCAATCCAGATTTTTTGCCGTGCATCAGGAGCGTAGATCAACTGGCACAAGTCGTGTGGTTTTTGGGTAGGGTCAACACCCGCCCCGACTTGGCGCCCAATTGAGGCTTTCCAGTGGATCCCGAGGGGCACTTTAGTCCGCTACCTCGATTGCCAGGTTGGCATTGATCTCTCTCCCGAGCACCAGCTCGCTCCGCTTCTTCTGAGTATTCGGAAGAAGCTTTTATATTGGAACTTGGCGAGGCTATCCCTAGCAAGCAGAGTGGTGGTGGCGAACCAGGTACTGCTAGCCAGCATGTGGTACATCACTTCGTGCTGTGACTTTTCTCGGACATGTATTGGCTAGGTACAACGCTTCATCTGAAACTTCTTGTGGGCTGGAAGTGATGGGAGGCCATCCGGGGCCAAGGTGGCATGGAGAGTGATCATTCAGCCACGTAGCAAAGGGGCGCTTGGACTCATCGATCCCACTATCCAGAGCCGTGCCCTACTAGGCAAGCTAATTGTCAGAGACTCCTACCCGCTGGTGAGCCTTGGAAGGATTTCCTCTTGGCCCGGATTTCAACATGCACTCCGAGCCTTGGGGGCCCGTGGCCACAGAGTACTAGATGGATCTTCACAGAGATGCGAGCCCGTGGTTTTAGCCCAGCTTTTGAGGACAGATTCGCAGCCACTTTACTTTGTGCTTGGGATCATCTCAGGCCAGAGCCTCAGACAGATTGTTCCAATTGCCTCAGAGGAGCACCTTTGGTAGCCTTTGGTCTAGAACCCCCTGATCCGTTTACCCATAGCCACATGCTAGGAGCCCAACCGCATGTATCTTGGGGCGCCTTGAGCATGGGACCAACCAGGTCTCTCGGAGATTGGATTGCACATAGGCGGTTACCTTAGGAGGAGCAGGAGAGAGGCCTAACAGGGATCCGGGGTAGAGACAGTCTCAGCATCAACATTGACTCAACTATTCCTCAAGAGTAGCCAACTCCTATTCCAAACCGACACCCCCCCCCCCCGCCCGGGTGTGGCTAGGCGTGTTTAACAAACACGATATCCTCGTGGCAGTCCATGGACAAGATGAGGACAGTGGTCTACTCACTTTTTCTATTGGATCCCATGGCAGACTAGAGAGATTTGGAGGATTTCAGAGGCTGCACCTTGCAAAGGGTGAGGGTGATTGGTTTTCGAGCATGGGAATGGCACATAGGTCCAGCACCGGCCAAGGTGGCCAGGGAGAGACTATGGCGGCTATGGATTTGGGAGTGCCGATCTCTCACGCGACTGCAGTGGGACCCAGGAGAGTGGACTTGGCATGATCCCGTGGAGGATCGGGAGGAGACTCTGGATGCCCCCTTCTTTGCATCTACGACACGGCTTGGCAGCAGGATCCAGATACCTGAGATAGATGGCACACCGACAGCAGCACACTAGCAGTCTCAGGGCCTATCACAGTGCTTCCTTTCACATTTCTAGAAGAGGCTTTGGGACAGCTTTCGGCCTAGGAAGATCACTCTCTTTCTTTGGCTGATGGCACACAGGAGTTTGGCGGTCGGTACTTGGCTAGCAATTGGAGGTCGGTCAACAGCTTGCCCACGGTGTGGCCACCCCCAGGAGTCTCAATGACATTCCCTTTGGAATTGCCCAAAGGCTCAGCATATTTGGCAGCGGATTCTCCACATCTTCGCTATGGACAGGGCATCGACCCGGATCATCACTTCAGGCACTATCGCTTGGGCCACCGAGGCAGGAGTGGTCAGGACTTATGAGGAGGACAGGGGAGGACTAGCCCTTTAGGTCTCCCATAGTAGTACCAATCACAGCCCCACCTACAGGTGACTAGCGGCCAAGCTCATGCCAAAGATGGGAGATTTGCAGTAGCACAGCAACCTGGCACATTTGGCGTGCTAGATGCAGCGAGGCCATCGAGGGTACCCACACTCCGCCGGTTGAGACCATCAGGAGCATATGGCTTGATATCATCCACGCGGTTAGTGGGGGAAGTTACACGGAGGTTCTGACCACATGCCGAAGCGGCAAGAAGCCTTCTTGAGACTTTGGAGGCCTAGTCCCTTCCTCACAGATAGAGGCAATAACCCTACATGGCATTACAAACCACCTGTGTGGTTGTTCCCCCCCCTCCCCTTGTATGAGATAGCCTTCTCCTCACAGAGCAGCCAGCCGAAGGAGAAGCGTCTTTTCCTTTAGATCATTTGATTCCCGCCCTTGAATGAGGCGAGTTTGTATTTAGCCCTTCGTGGTTGTATCTAGCCCTTGGTGGCTGTTTTTCTTTTAACTACTTGAGGGATCTTTTTCCCAGAAAAAAAAAAGGACTTGGCACTTTTCTTTGAGTACGCACGCAGTTCTTGAAAAACAACCAACCATCCTGTATAGTATAGTGGCTTGGTTCTAAACTGAGTCCCAAATCTCGATACTATGCCTTTATGCTTTTCAAGTCTTTGCCTTGAATTTCCAACACAATGGACTCCTGCAATGTTTGAATCGTGCCTTTACGTTTAAGAGCATTGGCAATGGGGTCATTCTTACCCCCAAACTATTGGAACAATTGACTCCATCTGGATTGCCTGTCACTCCACTGGGCACTAGGCATGGTTTACAACCATTTAAGTGTTGTAGCCATGCCACCTCCACGTCTGTCCCTTGCCGACTCTAACATGTTGAAATCCCCACCCATGCACCGGAAATTTTCCTGTGGGAGGGACTTGTTTCCTTCTGGATTTTGAGAAAGCCTATGACAGAGTAGACTAGGGCTTTCTGGAAGGGACAATGTGCTGGATGGGATTCCCATAGGAGTGGATCCGAGGTGTTTCTAGGCCCTACACAGCTTCACACAGCCAGGTTCTCATTCAGGGACCCAGAGGCGATAGATTTCTGCTTTCTCACTTGGTTCGGCAAGGCTGTCCACTAGCACATTATTTAGTTTTGTTTGTTTCCGAGACCATGAGTAGTTTTCTCTCCCTTCAGGAGACAAGGCTCCACGGGCTGTGTCTTCCCATCCGCACGCAGGAGCTGCTGCTTGATTCTCCAGTTCGGCATCTTGGATGCCAGGTGGGCATCGATATCACCTTGGAGTAAAAACTAGGCCTCTTCTTCTGAGCATTTGGAAGAAGCTATTATACTGGAGTCCAGCAAAGCTTTCCTTAGTTGGCCGGATCATAGTGGCAAACCACATTCTTCTCGCCACCACGTGGTACATCACCTCCTGCTAAGCCTTCAAGTCCATAACTTTCTTTGGGCTGACCCCGAGCCAAGGTGGCTTGAAGTGTGATCATTCCGCCGCAACGCAAGGGGAGCCTGGGCATCATCGACCCCTCCATTCAAAGTCGCCGCCTTTTGGGCAAGTTGTGACACGTGCACCCTGCACTGGGGTACACAGTGACAATGGCATGATCATCAGTGCAACATTTGTACAGAAGTAGCACCTTTTTATAGGAATATTGTCGTACATCGTGACCCCATTGTGAACCCTCAGTCCAAGGACAATCAGACACGAGCTACGTAGGTCAGTCTCTAAGTCTTAGAGGTCAATCAAATGTCAATCCTCTTAACCCACTTGGAGAATTTATCAATTAGTGCATGTAGAAGTCAGCGTTAGCATTAGGTCAGGCATTAGCAAGCATGTAGAAATCAATAGGATCATCCATGGGCTTTAGCTAGGCCTTGGAGGGGCCTAGGCAGCCAGTTGGCTGCCTCACTCGAGCCCTACCAGCAGTCGGCCAGCTTGGAAGGCTCCTCAGTATCAATCGAACAGCATCAAATGCTTAGAAGCATTGGT
This sequence comes from Cibotium barometz, assembly GCF_041138505.1. Taxonomy (NCBI): domain Eukaryota; kingdom Viridiplantae; phylum Streptophyta; class Polypodiopsida; order Cyatheales; family Cibotiaceae; genus Cibotium; species Cibotium barometz. The sequence goes on along the minus strand of NC_141081.1, from coordinate 2,040,631 downwards.
CGGCCAGCACACAGTATGCTCAGCATGCAGTCGGCTATATTACAGCAGTCGGGCAGCATTAAAAAGCCTTTTCCCATGCGCAAGACATTTTATGTAGCATTTAATGCTAAAAATGTCCATTTTGCTACTGTACGACAGCTAATGTTGGCCGACCAGCAGCATAGAGACATATATAAGCAGTGGTTCAGTCATCATTCATTTATTCAAGTATTCACCAAAGTGTAGAAGCAGATAGTCATCCAAACCGACTCTAGGCTATCCAAGAAGGACCTCTTCAACATTCAGCCAGCATATGTGCTGTCACAAACGGGCACGTGTATACGGAACTCTGTTCACTCCGTCCAAGCCCTGTTCTCAGCAAAGTAACACAAAAACAGTCCCAACAGCCATGTGCTGGCTTCTGGAAACAAATCTAACAGCCTGCAGCTCTGTAGATGCAGTCGGCCAGCCCTGTAATGAGAGAGAGAGAGAGAGAGAGAGAGAGAAATAGCAGCCAGCCAACCCTGAGACTCTTGCTCTTGGCATGTACTCCACCTGTAGCTCATGCGAAGTGAGTAAACTTGCTGTTTTTCCTGTCCAAAACAGCTCCTAACAGCCCACGTTTTTCAGATGAGTGCTCTACAAGTCAGGGCTTGCCCACTTTGGCCCTCCCACACCCAGAATAGCAACTCGTGGAGCTATTTGGGAGTGCCCGGGTGCCCATCTCTCATAATTGGCCTTGGTTCATTAAAAATAGTCCGGCCTGATGTGAACTCACTTATAAAATTAGAAGTGTATCTGCCCACACTTTAAGTGAATGTGAACCCTGGACCCAATAAACCTTAGTAACATGAAATAATGAATAAATTGGGTTAAGTGTGCACACTTACCACCTGCAAAACACATAAGGAAAACAATTGAGTCCCAAACATGTGTGCACACGCGTATCCACGGGTTGTCCAGGCAACCCCGGTGCCCGTGGACATTCACAGGCAAAATACCAAGCAATGTCCAAGCATCAAAAACAAGTCATCCATGCATGTGTAACGCACATACATATGCTGGTGCACAAACATAGTGGATGAAATCTCCCAACTTACATCTTGTACATCCAACTAGCCCGTTCACAGGCGCCGTCCATACAGGACCAAAAAGTACTCACCAAGGTAACCACCCTTCCATGAGTCCAAAGTCACTCACCAGGGTTACCACCCTTCCATGAGTTCATAAATCATGCCAGGAACACACACCAGGATACCAATCCTTCCATGGAGCCCTTCCACATGTATTCAATCATGACATCATTCCAAACGTATGCCAGAGAAGTGGTGACATCCCCCCCGGCTTCTAATCAGTTGCCCGCAGCTGAAAAGCTTCCAAGTAGGCGGCCTTTGAGGGGAGATTGGAGCCTCCAGCAGAGACTGTACGGGGGATTTCGCAGGAGTTGATCCACACCCTGCGAGGACAGTACGACCGCATCCAGGGAGACTCGGATGAGGCGATCTTACGGCGCCAGGCCTTTCACACCACTTGGCGCTGTGGCCCTTTCTACACCTTACACACGGGATCCCCCTGTTGGCACTACAGGCCACCTGTTTGGCTCTTCCCCCCCCTATTGTATGATTTAGTCTCTCAGTTCTTTGTACTGATGCTTGTATTTTGCAGCACCTAGGGAGAGTCTCCCGGGCTGCCATGCTGTATTCACTGCTCTGTCTCTCTTATGAGCAGGAGAGATCTCTTGTAGCCCTACGGGCGTTTTTTATATAACTAATGAAAGGATTTTTTCTCGAAAAAAAAAAAAAGCTTCCAAGTAGGCCGCAAGAAGATCTGGATAATCTTTAAAATATGCCTCGTCCATCCACTTCGCATCAAGTGCTGGATAGTTCCAGAACTTCACAAGGTACTTACAGACAAGCCTGCCTCTAGCAGCTTTCCGTTCCTTGTGAAAAACAATTTGCTCAGGCTGCAATACCTCTTCCAGCTCATCAACCTCAGGTTGATCTTCCATAACCGGCTCCACCGGCTCAAGACCAATATATCTCTTCAAGAGACTGACATGGAAAGCATTATGAATCCGCCAATGATCTGACAACACCAGCCTATAAGCTACCTCATTGATCTTTTCCAAGATTTGAAATGGTCCATAATACCTGCAAGATAGCTTCGGATAGTTACCATCTTTCCCAGTCTGCTTGCGAAAGTGAGCCTTTTGGAATTTTAATAAAACCCAATCTCCATCCTTCAAATCCAATTGCTTTCTATGCTTATCTGCAGCTTTCTTATGCTTATCCTGGGATCTCTGTATGGCTGTCCGGACCTGTGCAAAGGCCGTATCCAAATCCCTTACATACTCATCTGCTGCAAATATCTCATCCTTCGTGCGAAGGATACGTGGCAAAATAATCTTGCCATAAACAATCTCAAAGGGCACCTTGCATGTAGAAGTATGCACTGTATTGTTGTAAGCGAACTCTACCAGTGACAAATACTTCTCCCAATCTGATTTGCGATCAGCCACATAGCATTTCAAAAGATCAAGCACTGCTGAATTTGCAATCTCACTCTGTCCATCTGTCTCTGGATGATATGCAGAATAGAAATTCAGCTTCGTTCCCATGTTATCGAACAATGCTCGCCAAAAGAGACTTGTGGTGCGAGGATCACGATCCCCCACAATCATCTTTGGCATACCATGATGCTTGAAAACCTGTGCCATAAATATCTTTGCCATATGCTCTGGCTTTATGGTCGTCCGCACCGGAATAAAATGTGCATGCTTACTGAACCTATCCACAATAGTCCAGATGGCATCATTCCCTTGATGCGTCTTAGGAAGACCTGTGATAAAATCCATGGCAATACTCTCCCAAAGCTGATTCGGAATCGGCAACGGTTGAAGCAACCCCGGAGTCTTGTGCCTATCAAACTTAACTTTCTAGCAAACCATGCATTGGCGCACATAGTCATCTATGTCTTTACGCATTCCTGGCCAGAAAAAGTCTCTCTCCAAAGCCTGTGTAGTGGCAAGGATTCCTCTATGCCCTGCATAAGGCGGTGCATGGCATTCATCCATTACTTTCTGCCTGAAATCCTTATGTACATATAGGCGATTATGAAACATCAAATACCCATCACGTATGGAGTAATTCAAGGCTGTTATACCCTGCTGAAAACCAGCCCATATATGCTGAAAATCATCATCTCTATGATAAGAATTTCGCATATCTGATAAGTTGATAGGCTACTGTAATAGCACTTACTTGAGGCCTTCGGGATAGTGCATCGGCCACAACATTCTTCTTACCAAGAGTATGTAAAATCTGAAAATGAAACATACACAGGAAGTTTGCCCATCTCATATGTTTCTCAGATAGCTTAGTCTGTGTAAGAAAATACCGTAGACTCTGATGATCAGTCTTAACGGTAAATTCAGCTCCCAAAAGATAATGCTTCCACATCATGAGAGCATGAATCACTGCCAATAACTCTTTCTCGTAAACCCTTTGTATATGAGGCATCTTTCTACTCACTTTTATAAGGCTGTCCACCCTTTTTCTAGTCATAACCAGCCCGTCTCTTGCCCTTAAGTGAATCTGAATTTGACTTGTTTTTAACCCACTTCATATGCAAATTTTCAGCTATGAGTGCCGAGTTTATCAACTGCTGAAGAGTCTGATTTGGATACACCTATAAGCTCTCTTGAATGATGGGGTGCAAACCTGATTCAAACTTCCGTTTCTTCTCCCCATTAGAAAGAGACATAAAGGGAGTAACTTTCAGCAGTACCTTCCAGTACTTAGCTATGTATGTCTGCGCTGTCTCCCCTTCATCCTGCTTCAACCAATCCCACTCTTTGCATACATTCTTGGCAAAGTTTGGAGGCAAGAATTGAGCATAAAACTGAATTCTTCATTGCAAAAAGCAATTTCAAATTGTCTCACAAAAGCAAGCGCCTTCGTAGTATCCATCTTGCCATAGAAGTTCTCAAACTTCACATCTTTGTCTCCTGACTTGAACTCTCGGCTTTTCTTTTTAGAACGAGACCCGTCTCTAGCCTCATGTCTAGGCTTAGGAGACTCATGCCTGGGTCTCTTCCCACGTACTTGAGACACACTCCTGGAGTGGTGAGAATCTTCACATGATCTCATCTGAGCGTACCAACAATGAGTATCTCCATCCTATGCCAACTATATGGATGAGGTCAATGCCAATCGGGAGTACCTCTGCCAACTGTATGGATGAGGTCAATGCCAATCGGGAGTACCTCTACTGAGGGAGCTCCCATAGCCGCTGTAAAAAGGTAACTGCCTGGAATAGGGCCTCAGTTACTACTGGTGGGGCACCCAGCTCAGCCCGAACAATCTCATGTGGTACTGATGATTTGGTCCGAATCATGTGGGCAATCATCATAATCAGTGGTCTCTCCATTTGCCTCCATCCCTCATCTGTCCCTCTCTGAGATCTATGATGTATACTGGGCCCCCAAATTGGACCTCCGTACAGGAGGGTCGGTGTGACAAGCGTATCAAATAGCCACAATTTGGTGCATGGCTCCTGAAACTGTATGTGTGCACACTGCCTCTCAAGTGCCCCCAAGGCTGCATGCCCTCCAGCTAATCTAGCTGCTGCTGCCTCCTTCAAGGAGAAACGCGGTCTTGTGAAAGTAACTCCCAAGTAGACATATGACCTGATGTACTCTACCGGCTCCCCTCAGAAAGTGAACTGAGGCTCTGATCTCGTCACCCATGCCTATGTGGTGTTAAACACCATAACCTTGGTTTTCCCAAGGTTCACTGTCACATCTCTATCCGCACAGAAAGTCTGTAATGCATCCAGGTGTCTCTATAATCCCTCCGGAGAGTCTAAGATTAGAACAATATCATCAACATATAACAAGATGGGTATCAACACCCCTACTAGGCATGCCCCTGGGCCTCCCAATCTGTCTACATAATCAGAGACCGCATCAATGTACAGTCCAAAGAGGGTGGGCAATAGCGGGCATCCCTGCTTCACCCCTATCGTGCTGGTCACCCTATCAGATAGTCCGCCTGGAGCTCGGACTCTGCCTGTCTCACAGACTCATACAAAGCATATATCCCCCACTGCATATATCCTCGAGTACCTCAATGTCATGCAATCTATGCATAAGCCTGGCATGTGGTACGATATCGAAGGCTTTGCGGAAGTCCACAAAGCAACAGTATATCCTTCTCTTCTGTGCCCTACCCTCTTCAATAAGTGCCCGAAGTGTCAGTATGTGATCCAAGGTAGTAAATCCTCTCCTCTGAAGCCAGCCTGTCCATGTGCTCGATGACCATGCCTCTCTGCCCATCGGCTCAACTCCGACTCCAATATAGAGCCATATAATTTGGCCAAGTAATGACCAATCATGATCATCCTGTAGTTGCCTGGTACCATGGGGTCCCCACTCTTAAAGAGTGGTACAATGATATGCTCTGTCCAGCTTGTCGAGAAACCCTCACAAATGGCACGATTAAACACATGTACGATGAGCAAAGCCAAAGTGTCTCGTGCATATGAGAAGTGCTCTCCAACTAGCCCATCAAGATCCTGTGCCTTTCCATTCTATAACCTGTCTATCGCATCTAGCACCATCCGCATAGTAAAAAAGGTGCTACTAGCCGGTCTAGCTCCCAGTGGAGGGGGGGTGGGGGGCTGTCCTAGTGCATCATATAGCTCTCTAGCATAAGTATGCCATGCCTCAGGTGCAATAATCGGAGTACCAAGCTGTCTCTCCTGAAACATCTTCCATGCCCTCTTGCTGTCCTTCCCCAGGAAGAGTTGGTAGATCTCCTACTCTAGCTTAGCTAGATAGGCTCGTTTCTTCCTCCGCACAAGGCGCCGAAAGATCATCCTAGCCTGTCTATGCGTGTGAGACCCAATGGCAATCTCATGCTGTAGCTGTGCTCGTGTCTCACGACACTCACCATCATACCAACCGTTCTGTGGGGCAGTGCTGCGGGGGTGGGTGGAAGGGATCATAGTGCAGGGAAACGCATATGAGGCGGATGCATGTAGTACACCTGCCAATCCTCTCGTGATCTCGTCCAGAGGGCTATGCGGGTCTAAAGCGAACAAGCCATCAAATACTGCATCTCGATAATCCCCAACTGTCTCACGTGTAAACTGATATCTCGGGTACCTAGGTAGATGAGTGGCTGGCCCATCTCTCGGGGAGGGGGGGGAGGGGGGGGGGGAGAGAGAGAGAGAGAGAGAGAGAGAGAGAAGAAGAAGAAGAAGAAGAAGAAGAAGAAGAAGAATGTATTATCGTCCTCTGGGAGCCGATAACGGCCCATGGGACCTCCACGAAATTATTACAAAGTTGTAAGAAACAAAAAAACAAAGCCTCCTCCCTTCATTGGAGGGAAATACAAAGCCTTCTCCCTTCATGGGAGTGATATGGAGCTTGTCGTATGGTCGCATTGTGCTGTAAGGTAGCCATGATGTTTAAGAATCTTGGTGATATAAATGCCTACAGGAGCAAGCTTGGCATGTGTGAGCAGATCCACCAAGTCATGATATCCTTCTAGAATGGTACTAAAGTCCTTTCTTATGTGGTCATATTGTGGGCATGTTAAAAGGACATGTCCCTCCGTCTCCACTGCTCCCAAAGTGCGTACTTTGCATAGTCTTTTCTCTTTTGGGATATTGCTCCATGCTCCTTTTTCAATCTCGAGTGTGTGTGACCTAGTCCAGATAAGTGCAAGACCTCTCCTTGCATTGGCGGGAATAGGCATGCTTATGTATTTCTAAGCATTGTCTTCTTCACTTGAGTATGTGACCCAATAGTTTGGGTTGATGTGTGAGCCATAATATTCAAATTTAGCCCTTTTTTCTGATTATTGCCATTTATAGTGGAGAGAGAGAGAGAGAGAGAGAGAGAAAGATTTTATTAACGTCTTCCAAAAGACCGAACTCGGCCTATGAGACAAATCGGTGTACCTGTATGGGGTATCCTCTGTCATCCCAACAAAATGAAAAAGTACTGAACTAGAAAGCTGATTCTGGGTGTGCAATAAGTACAATGAGTGGTGAAGGGGATGGAGCTCTACTACTAGGAGAATGCAAAGCTATATGCATGGGGTATACAATCATGATATGAAACCTAGCTAGCTCCATCCTGTACCATACTGGGGGTATAAAATGGTATACATCAATGAAGGGGGTGTCCACAGCTCCCTGAAGAACATGCCTGGGTGTGCTCTGAAGCGAGCCAGTCGCTCCGCACCCTCTCTGTGAAACTGAGCTCTGATCTCTGTCATCTCTCTCTGGTATAGGCGTGGTGTCCGAGAGAGAGAGAGAGAGAGAGAGAGAGAGAGAGAGAGAGAGAGAAATAGCAGCCAGCCAACCCTGGGACTCTTGCTCTTGGCATGTACTCCACCTGTAGCTCATGCAAATTGAGTAAACTTGTTGTTTTTCCTGTCCAAAACAACTCCTAACAGCCCACGTTTTTCAGATGAGTGCTCTACAAGTCAAGGCTTGCCCACTTTGGCCCTCCCACACCCCGAATAGCAACTCGTGGAGCTATTTGGGAGTGCTCGGGTGCCCATCTCTCATAATTGGCCTTGGTTCATTAAAAATAGTCTAGCCTGATGTGAACTCACTTGTAAAATTATAAGTGTGTCCGCCCACACTTTAAGTGAATGTGAACCCTGCACCCAATAAACCTTAGTAACATGAAATAATGAATAAATTCGGTTAAGTGTGCACACTTACCACCTGCAAAACACATAAGGAAACCATATGAGTCCCAAACAGGTGTGCACACACGTATCCACGGGTTGTCCAAGCGTCCCCGGTGCCCGTGGACATTCACAGGCAAAATACCAAGCAATGTCCAGGCATCAAAAACAAGTTATCCATGCATGTGCAACTCACATACATAAGCTGGTGCACAAACATAGTGGATGAAATCTCCCAACTTACATCTTGTACATCCAACTAGCCCGTTCACAGGCGCCGTCCATACAGGACCAAAAAGTACTCACCAGGGTTAACCACCCTTCCATGAGTCCAGAGTCACTCACCAAGGTTACCACCCTTCCATGAGTTCATAAATCATGCCAAGAACTCACACCAGGATACCAATCCTTCCATGGAGCCCTTCCACATGTATTCAATCATGACATCATTCCAGACGTCTGCCAGAGAAGTGGTGACATGTGCAGTCCTACACCTATCTGGACTTGTATCAGTGGCCCAAAGAGTCATCAGCAGAGCCTTGGATTGGTGGATACTCAACCGACATACGGTCTTCCTCATCCTTGCTTTGGGCATTCATATTGCTTGTTTACTCAAGCATTGTACAGCATTCTCCAAAGAGTAATATAAGCAAATACTCCTGCTTGCAGGGGGGGGGCCCTTCAGTGGGTATTTGGGACCCAATTCTGTGTCATCTTCTTCATTCTCATTCTCTTCTCTCTCTACTCTCTAAATTGGATGCTAAAGATTCTCACCACATAAAGGTATAAAGAAGGCCCTGTTGTGCATTATCACGATGTTGTGCATTATCATGACCAAGCTCATTGCATGTAACAAGTTGATAGTTTGTGGCCTTCTTCCGGAAGGACTTCCTCCTCGGTGCTCACTAGGATCTCCGCCCGCACCCTGATTTTGGGAGCCCTTGGCCCTAGAGTACGAGATGGATCTCCACAGAGATGCGGGCTCGTAGCTTTAGCCCTGCATTTGAGGACGGATTCACAACCAACCTCTTTATCTCAAGCTGGCCCTTCAACAATCCGCTCCAACTACATCCAAGGAACGTCGCCACTAATCTAGAACCCCTTGGTCCGTTTGCCCAATGGTCACATGCTAGGGGCTCGTCCGCACGTATTGTGGGGAGCTTTGAGTATGGATCCAGCTCGGCCACTTGGAGATTGGCTTACTCTCAAACAGTTGCCCCTAGAGGCCAAGGAGAGGAGCCTAACAGGGATACAGGGTAGGGACAAACTTAGCCTCGACATCGACTCTTCCATCCCCCCAGAGTGGCTGGCCCTGATCCCAAGGCCGTAGTGGTTGGGAGTGTTCACCAAGCATGCTCCTGGGCATCCTAGGCATTCTAAATTCTATGGTGGCTGATTTCTGTATATTGTTGAATAAGGTGTTTAGCAATGGACACTCTTTGCCTTTCTTCCTGCAAATACCATATGCCATTATCCTGTATAACAGCTTGCATTCTGATTACAAAGCTATACCCAGGCCACATCCAAGTCCTTATGCATCTACATAGAAAATGGACGCAAAACATCTCTCACCATTTCCGTAGGCGATCTATGCATGAGATAGCTATTGTTGATAATCAACAATCTCGGATTCCTTAAGGAATAATCACGCGTTCATTCCAAAATACAATGCATGCATAATCTGAAAGCTGTAGTGAGTAATCCAGCCACATTTTGCAAGTGAATACATCATATTGTGCTGCTTCAAAAAGTACCAGCGATCTAAGCGTGCCCAATAATCAGTAATAGCATTATGATGGTACATATAGCCCTTATCATGCATCATAACTTGTGTCCAAAGATCACACGCATGTAAATACTAAATGCATTAAGGGTTTGGCCCATATCTGCCTTTTCAGACGCCATCATGTGAGAGCAATGTGAAGTATTGTCATCATATGCTGGTGAGTGATTAAAATCACCACAAATAAATGCATTAGACCACCAAGGATATCTCTAAAATGAGTGCCACATTTTTGTCCTTTGCACTGAATTCTGCGAGGCATACACATTGGCAAATTCATAAATTTCTCCATGAATTATACACTGAATTTCCATCCATTGTAAGCAAGTTGAGGATGAAGCTCATGCTTAATAAGCATGGTTGCCCCGGAGTGCTAACTGTCTCCAGCATAGAAAATATGATAACCAGCAAAGGAACCTTGCCTACCAGTTAAAAAGTGTTGATTATGCTCTTGTAAACATATAATATGCGGCTGCATTTTATATACATAACTCAAAAAAAGCCTCCATTTATTTATGTCACAAAAGCCTTGCACATTGTATGAAAGACATTTTAACGGTATATAAATATGGAACATGCGGATTTATTTACAATGAATCATATTTGCATCTCAGTCTCATGCATCGTAGATTCTGAATTCTGTGGCATGAGACACCTCACATTGTGTGAAAATGACATTTTTCCCAGCCCTAAAAGGGGTTTTCTGGTTTTATTTGGTTTTATTTTGGATTTTTTGGGTCTTGTGCTGCTGGCCAACAGCCCCTGTACTGGACCGACCAGCAGCCCACCCCATATATATAGCATCGCTTCATCACTACATCGTAGATACACTACCATCTGCTGCAGCTGCTGCTGCTGCTGCTGCTGGCGCCTGCTCTACATCAGCTTATCATCATCATTGACAGCTCCAACGTTTTCTTCTGCAACAGATCATACCTTGGGACAGCAGCCACTCTCTGCACTTCAGCGTTTTCTTCTTTAGCAGATCATACCTTGGGACAACAGCCCACTCTGCAATTCAGCATTTCTCTACTGCAGCACATCGTTGGGACAGCAGCCCTCTCTACTCATCATCATCATTTGACATCATGACAGCAGCCCTCTCTGCTCATTCAACATCCACTCGGGACGGCAGCCCGCTCTACTCAGGTGTTGCAGCACCCTCGTCACCAGAGCCTGCATCACTCGGGATGGCAGCCCTCTCTGCTCTTCATCACCCCTCAGGTACCGCGACACCCTTGTCGCAGAGCCTGCACTTCACCTTCCGCTACCCACTAGAGATATCTACCACCTCAGAGTGCCTCAGCATCCACCGACACGAGCCTTCGTCACCGACCACCTCTCGGAGTGCCTTCGGCTCACATTGATGCAAGCCTTCGCCACCAACCGTGCTTCAGCTCCAACCTCATCTTTGCTTCTTTGCCAGTCTACAACTCAGAGTCACTTCACATCAAAGGGCCTCTTGTACAAGATTTCATTCACCATCATACATACACTCATTCATCCATTTCATGCTGTGTTGATTTGCTTTCATCTCTCGTACATCTGGTCCTTTCGTCCTTTTGCCCTCACCTGGTATCAAAGCTATCATGAGCAAAGGGATTAAAGACCTCGAGAGCACACAGCATGGATCATCCACCCGCATTCCCGGAGGACCAATTTTTCTCACCAGAACTTGATTCTCCTTATGTAAATATTTGGTCCTCCTAGCACTACTTCACATGATGAAACCCATGCCCGGACACCAAACAGGTGGAAGAAGACATGGGGACAGGGTGACAAGTCCATAAGGTTTGATTAAGAAAGAGAACCATTCTTGGTCAAAAAGCAAGAAAAAGCAAAAAGTCAAACAAGATTGACCGCGAGCCAAGGGCACCATTGGAAAGAGGAGACTGAGCCGGACCAAAAAGCTAAAAGCTTCTTTTTCAAAAAGTAGCTCTAAGGCCAAAAAGCAAGGGCTTAAAGCTAGAAAAGCAAACGCTAAAGAACTTGAGTAATATTTTATTATTAAAGGTCAAAAAGACAAAAACAAAGTCAAAAAGATAAAAGCAAAGTGAAAAAGAGAAAAACAAAAGCTTAGCCAAGCTTTTTGGCAAAAAGCAGGACCTCCCTTGGGTATAAAAGAAGCATGAATCTCTCCCTTCTCAGAAAGAACAAGGCGTGGAGATCATCGTGGAAGCTTGGAGTCTATTATCGCCATACCTCCATCTTCACCAGTGGCTCTGCACACTGCCAGCTAACCATACAGCCACCTGGTCGCCATTGAACTATCATCGCCAACCAGCGCTTGTGCCACCCAGCGCCGTACAACTGCACCACCTACGCCAATAAAACCATTGTACAAGCTGCGCCGCCCACACCTAGCTGCTTGGCTGTTGTGTACAAAACCTGCGTAACTTTATTCGCTGCTGCTGCTACCCCCTGCCTCCGCTAGTACGGTTGCCACCTGCTTGTGTGGTGCCTGCACCGCCAGCCAGTACTTCTGCTGCCACCTACCAGCGTTGCTGCCACCTGATCCGCCACCAACTGCTGGACTGACTGCGCCATCAACACAATACTACCCCCGCTGCCAGCTGACCTGTCCAGAGTTGCCGCTTGCTGTAAAAGCCGCTGCCACTTGTTATCGCTGCCAACTACCATTGAGGCAGCTCCCATACTACTGAGCCATCTCAACCTGGCCGCTCCCATCAGATACATGTGCAATTCAACCACGTGGAATAACCCTGATTCATTCGCCTCTGTGCAAGCCTTTTTGAGGGTTGACTCTATTCCAATTTGGACAACAGAATCTACACTTGGTCAACATATTCTTTGTCATCTACACACTTCTCTTACGCACCTCGTGTACAAGCTGAAGCTTGGACATGGACATGGAACTTGGGACATAGAGCTTGGACATGGAACATAGAGTTTAGACATGGAACTTGGGACATAGAGCTTGGACATGGAACATAGAGTTTAGACATGGAACTTGGACATGAACATGGAGCTTGGACATAGAGCTTGGACATGGAACTTGGACATAAACATGGAGCTTGGACATGGAACATAGAGTTTAGGCATGGAACTTGGACATGAACATGACACTTGGATTTGATCTAGACTTGGATTGGAACTAGAACTTGGATTTGGATCTGGACTCGGATCATGGACTTGGAATTGATTTGGAACTTGGACTTGGATTCAATGGATTTGGATTTGGATTTAGATATTGGATTTGGTACTAGCCCAGTGAGAGATATTTGTGGGTCATCCCCGTGGTGTGCTCAGCATCAGAGATCTTGTGCCTCGAAATCAACATTGACATCAACTAGGATATCCTACATCAGCATATCTATTTGTTTATTCATTGATTGTATTGATCTTGGCTAGTGTGCCCATGGATTGTTCCTGAATAAATTCTTGAAAGGGGGCCAGGCCTGTTTCCCGCTCAGTGTGGTGTATTGTGCAAGATCCCCATTCCCTTTCCTCTCTCCCCTCTTTCTCTTTATATCTTTATCTCTTGGACACGTGGTTGAGTCCATCATTGCACGCCCCGCTAGGCTTACACCTTACTCTGATGTGGACCACACAAGGAATGGGACTTCTTACTCAATGGAGAGCCCCGTTCAAGATCTTACATTGGGAGACAATCAACCCACCTACATCTACTCACCCTCTACACCTTTGCCATCATGATCTCCCTCTCTGAACTTATCAGACTTTGCTTCCAGAGGGGGATATATTCCTTCTGCCAGTGTGTCAGTATAGGACCCTGGTATCCTTCATCTTCTCTCATGGTCCCCTTTTACGCCTGGGAGGGGGTGTGTGAAAATGACATTTTTCCCAGCCCTAAAAGGGGTTTTCTGGTTTTATTTGGTTTTATTTTGGGTTTTTTGGGTCTCGTGCTGCTGGCCAACAGTCCCTCTACTGGGCCGACCAACAGCCCACCCCATATATATAGCATCGCTTCATCACCACATCATAGATATACTACCATCTGCTCTGTTGCTGCTGCTGCTGGCGCCTGCTCTACATCAGCTTATCATCATCGTTGACAACTCCAACGTTTTCTTTTACAGCAGATCATACCTTGGGACAGCAACCCACTCTCTACACTTCAGTGTTTCTCTGCTACAGCACATCGTTGGGACAACAGCCCTCTCTGCTCATCACTATCATTTGACATCGAGACGGTAGCTCTCTCTGCTCATTCGACATCCACTCGCGACGGCAGCCCTCTCTACTCCTCACCACTACTCAGGTATTGCAGCACCCTCATCACTAGAGCCTGCACCACTCAGGACAATAGCCCTCTCTGCTCTTCTCACCCCTCGGGTACCGCTGCACCCTTGTCACCAGGGCCTGCACCACTTCACCTTCCACTGCCCACTACATATATCTACCACCTCAGAGGGCCTCTACATCCACCGACACAAGCCTTCGTCACCGACCACCTCTCGGAGTGCCTTCGCCTCACATCGATGCGAGCCTTCGTCGCCTACCGTGCTTCAGCTCCGACCTCATCTTTGCTTCTTCGCCAATCTATTGCTCAGAGTCACCTCACATCAGAGGGCCTCTTGTACAAGATTTCATTCACCAACATACATACACTCATTCATCTATTTCATGCTATGTTGATTTGCTCTAATCTCTCGTACATCTGGTCCTTTCGTCCTTTTGCCCTCACAATCCAATGTCATCATTCATAAACAGTATTCCACCCTTTCTACTTCAGCCCATTTTTTCCCAATTCCTTTGGCAGCTTCCGGAGTTACTGACTAACCCGTTAGTAGCTGATATGCTAACTAGTTACAAATTAAATTGGGCGTTGCCTTAATGACACCACTTCGCATGGTGTTTCAGTTTGCCATCCATCCTGACCAATTTTCTCTTTTAACTATCCCTATAGGCATCACATTCTGTTACAACACATTAGTCGCAACCTTTTGTTTTCCTTTATCCAAATGGGTTGGAAGAGAAGTCATGAGAGGGCCCCGAGGTTGAGGCACCTATATTGATGGTTGAGCTGTTGTCGGAGGAGGAACTGCTATCACAAGCGGCCTGTGGAGAACACTTGGGTATTTCATGCATGATACCCAAATTTATGACAATTGAAACACGCACCTGCAAAGACTCCCCATTTCAATTCAAAATGTTTCTCACCCATTTAAACATCATCAACCTCAATAGCAATGGATGGGGGGGTTGGTTTATCAGTATCCCATAAGATACAGAACCGATTGCGACTACCAATAGGTCTAAGAGGGCATATAACCTCCCCAAGGTTGCTACAATTCCTAGCAAATCAGCTCGCATATAGAGGTAAGTTCACCACTTCCACCCAAACAGGACAGTGATGCCTTATCAAACTTTGACGATCCTTGGCGGGTGACCAAGGGAGTACATGCACCATCCGAGTACCAAAGAATAATGGTGATTTTACAAGCATTTGGTCCTTGTACTGCATTTCAGTGAGTAGCACCTCATAAAATTCTTAAGCAGCATAATACACGCCTTCCACATAGCAACCACCAAGCAATGATTGAATCCATTGAGCAACATCATTGGCAGAGAGAGCATCTTACCGGGAAAGAAAATTATATTAGCATTTTGTGTATATTTATTGATAGGAGAGACAATATTCGGCAAACAATCTTGTATTTGAGAGTAGAAACAGGTTTATCCCATGTAGCTCTGTTGTCTTCGAAATCCTCATGCAAGGTGTCGAAGACATATTGTGCATCCAGAGACTGTCATGCTGAAAGTCTCTGAAAGGCCAAAGGGCTCAAGCCTCTACTTCATCTAGATCCTCAGCATCCTCTATGTCGTCATCACCCATCTCCTTGGATGGCTCTCGCTCAATATCAAAAGAAGGCAATTATGAGAGAGTGGGACATTGGTATCTTTTTCATGTCCTCTCATTCGGGACCCTATTGGCAGCACAGGGCTCCTGATTGGTTGAGATCTCCACCTTTTTGGTGTGAAATCTCCATTTTGTAAAAATTTTTCATACTTAATAGAAGTCTCCTTTCTGGAAAAAAAAAGCACTCACCATGCTCCCTGTAGACTAAAATTATGCTAGGAGCCTCCCTATACATGCAAGAGACCCGTCTCAGAGAAACCCATTTTGTAAAAAATTTTCATACTTAATAGAAGTCTCCTTTCTGGAAAAAAAAAGCACTCACCATGCTCCCTGTAGACTAAAATTGTGCTAGGAGCCTCCCTATACATGCAAGAGACCCGTCTCAGAGAAACCCATGCATGTCATCATGCCTTCCAAGAAGTCCTAATCCACTCTATTATAAGCTTTTTCAAAGTCTAGTAAGAGAATGGCAAGGTATTGTTGTCTAGATTTAGCCCAATCAATGGCTTCCTAGATTGAAAAAATATTATTAAAAATACTTTTCCTTGGAGGAGACCATTTTGTGTATCATGAAAAATCCTCTAAAGAACAGGCTGAAAGCCTCATACTCACCACCTTTGCTACAGCGATGCGTCAGAAAGATTAGGGTCTGATGATACTTGTCTTTGAGATGCCACACTCATACTAGCACCTACTGCCGATGCATATGATCGACCTTGTGCCATCATCTCCTCATAGAGCATGGCATGGATGTCATGCTTATCTTGAGGAATATTTGGAGACAACCTTCACTTTTTTGATGTCAATCTTGTCCATGTTTACCTCGCACGGGTGTATGGTATTGCCTCTCTCGTCAAATAACATAGAGGTTACAATGGCAAAATACCAACCATTCCAATTGAAAGTACAAGTGAAGTGACATGATAAGGTCACTTACACACTCACTCATTAAGAGTGTGTACACATGCTCATGAGAAAAAACCTCCTAAGGAGGGAAAAAGTGCCCCAACCCATTATTAGCCTACGTCCACACATCACTACCATATAAATGGCTACAAAGTTGTGTTAGTTTATACACAGTTAGCTAGGGCATTGCATACATGCGTCCACAAGATGCCCATGCGTCCCTAACCCCATGGACAATTCACAAGCATAAATACCAGGCAACGTCAACGCAACAAAAAAATTTCACACAAAAGGAAAATAATGTCCAAGCATCCAACAATCATGCACATGCACTTGCTAACTTGGAAAGTCCGTTGTCTTGTACATCATGGATACTGCCTAGCCATCACAGTACATCGTGTGTACATACGAACACTGCCCAAAGTCCATACACGTCCATAACATCCTGCCATGTCTTGGACTCCATATGGGCACCACCCATATGATCCATACGCATACCCACGCCAGGCATGTACCACGTGTCATGCCACTTTGAACTTTCATGCCAACTAGATGCCTCTTTGATGCTCTGCTGACCTGAAGGGCCTCTTTAAAGAGCTATATGCCCTTCTGTGGGCTGCCCGACCTGCCTGACCAGCTGCCCAAACTGCCCAGCCAGTTATTGCCTACACCTGCCCCGCTACTGTGTATGCCTTTTTGGCCTGTTAAACAGTGTCCCATTGGGCTGCCGGACTGCCTGATTTGGGCATCTTGCCTCCTGAATGATCGAAACTAATGTCTAATACATGATACTTGGCCTAAAAAGCTGCCAAACATCCATACACACCTCTAACTCTGATTGGATTACAAAGTGCAGGGTTCACACAATAGAAAACTACCTGGACTTACCAAGCATACCCTAATGGCGACTGACCCGACATGTCCCTCAAGTGGGGCTCACACAGGGGGTAGTGCTTATCGCTAACCCAAAACTAGCACATAATTAGGGTTTGTATGTCCGCATGGCATGCAAGTGCAGGGTGCACATGACGGATCAAACTGAAGCAACTTAGTAAGCAAAGCAATACTTATGTTCTCATCAGCACCCAAGCATAAGTTGCTCACCAGTCAAGGGATAAAACATTACACTTGAAAAGGAGCCGACCTAGCCCAAAGGGCTGAGCAACTTGGTAGCAATCCTGTGTTGCATAGGTTTAAGCACGGATCATGAAAGCCAGCTACACGATACTTGACAAAGGTCATTCAGAAAGGCTTCAATGAAGCAAGTTAGCAAGATAGAGAGCAACAGAGGCCTACAAAGCAATATACAAAGACACAAACACAAACTAGTGGACAACTATGAACCCATTTTTTTGTCCCAAAACAGGGGGGGAAAAAGGTTCCAGGTTCCAACTGTACAAATTGTGTTTGATTGCAACTACGATGGTCAGCTAGCTTTCCTTAGCAAAATGTCCCCCAGCTCGACCTCCTTCAAAGTTCACCCTTCACTAGGCATATGCCACCCTGCTTTCTAAGCTGCCTGGCACCTGGACTGCTACTTATGCCTCTTCTTCAACACCAGCCAGTTGCTCTTGCAGATCCAAGACCTCAACCATTAGAGAGTGAAGATCATGAAAAACATCTAAATCATGCATAATGCAAACATAACCAAAGGTCTAACTGAATTAAAATGGTTATATGTAAGGGTTCTTGATCTTAATGCTAATTTGAACCACCACATAGATAAGTGTGTCTCTCCAAGCTGCCTAATGCTTCCCAGACAGCCTATATAGCCATATAAACTGCTAGATAACAACAAATACTCAGAGATTTAGCTTTGCCAATCCCTTACTTGTGATACTCCACATAACGTGTGAAGCAGTGTCTTGCTTGATTAGTGGTAGGGAAACGGAAATCCATGGGTGCTGTCTTTATGTCATCAACCTGAAAGGTGCAGAAACAGACCAAAAAAGGAGCTATATTATTTGAATTGGAAAACAAAATGCTCCACACATTGCTAGTTAGTTTAATTGGGGGTACTAAAATGCAGCTACATTGTTGATGTTATTTTTAAGTACTTACGGTCAATTTGCGGGGTTTCTCGCTTTCATCCTCTTGTGTGGCTTCTTCTGCTTCTGCTACATCACCATCTTGTCCTCCGGCATCATCGGCTGCTGCTGGCTTCGTAGTGTCCTACATGAGAAATCATAGATTATCATGGAAAGCCAAAAATGATGATGGGTTGGGGCATAAACCGTCCCAGCAAAACACTACCTCCTGTATTGTCTGTGCCTCCACAACCTTGGACACCTCAGTGGGTTCCTCACTCTCAGCAATTTCCTCTTGAGCGTCACTTTCTTTCTGATCCTCTGGTTTCTGATCCTCTGGATCTGCACTCCTCTCGGCTTCTTCAGATGACTACAAGTATAGGAAGAAATTAGGATTTTCTCCACTGACAAAAAACGGAGGCCCACTATTCTACCTAGGGTTTCATTAATGCTGCAGTGGATACAGAACATTACGGAAATCTTTGAAGCTTAACCAGAAATGATGAGCTAAGAATTACACAAATATCAAGAAAAAGCTCTGAATATTTCAAGCAAACAGAGCTTGAATCGGTGAAAACGTGTGGCTTACCATGGTGTTAGAGCCCCTGGCGATGTAAGCAAAAATGGCGATGTAACCTGTAGTCTGGTTTAGAGTGGCAACCTTCAAGCCACCACCTCTTTAACCATCTTAACTTTAATAAATTAAATTGAAGTTGATTAAAGTGAGTGGATCATTATTTTGCAATAGCTCCTTTATTTTGAATGAATTAGCCTTTGTCTCTTGGGTAAAGGCCCAAAACAACTGCACCAAAGCTTTTTACAGCAGCAAACCAAATGATGGAGGGTTGAATTTGATCATTTTTGTGTTTTCTTTTTCATTATTGAGATGCTATAGCATCATATATATATCTCCAATTTTTTCATCTCATTAAAAATCAAAAAGTTGTAAATAATATTATCCCAATAAAAAGGCAAGTGAGGGAGGTGAAGAAATGCATGAGAGATCCAACATCATTACATAAAGAGAATGTGGATAAGAGAGAGAGCTTAAGTTCCTTGCAACACACATACACAAGAGAAAGCAAGACACAAGAGAGAGATGGATGGCTGTATCTTCTTCTCTTCTCTACAACCATTAACATAAAGAGATAAGAGTACATACTAATACTCCAAACCAGTTGTCGTCCACCACCAACTAGGCAACATATCAACTATAATCCCACCAACCATTCTAGTGACATAAGTGCGGATGTTATCACCCACGTGAGTTATCAATGTCCACAGCTCTAGTTGAATTCAATATCTCAACACTCCCCCTCGAGCTCAACTCCACACATTGTACTCCAAGTAAGCTCCTAAACGTACGAAGCTTTTCTATACCAAGTGCCTTCGTGAAGTTATCAGCCACATAATCCTCTGTGCTGACATATACTGGATCTACATCACCTGCTATGCTAGAACCTTCTCCCTCATAAAGTGATAGTGCACCTCAATATACTTCATCCTAGCGTGATAGACTAGGTTACTGGCCAATTGTATGCTACTCATATTGTCACAATAAATGGAAACTACCATATCCATGGGCTTACCCATATCACTAAGTAACTTCTGAAACCAAGCTACCTCACAAGCTACCATAGCAACACGCTCCTGTACTCTGCCTCTATACTCGACAAGGCAATTGTCGGTTGTTTCTTACTGTTCCAACTCACAGCAATACTTCTTCCAAAAGAAAACATAAAGCCCTTGGTAGATCTTCTGTCTGCAACACTACCAACCCAATCAGCATTTGTGTACCCATGTAGCAGCCTCATAGAAAGGTCCATATCAACTATGACCTTTATATACCTCCTGAGAATCTTTCTAGCCACATCTATGTGTGGCTTCCTGGGGGCCTACATAAAGTGACTCATAAGTTTAGTCGCATAGCTCAAATCTAGCCTACTAATGGTCATGTAGATCAAGTTACCCACTATGCACCTGTACATAGTGGGGGTCCTCCAAAAATTTACCTATATCTATGGAAAGCTTTGTATTCCAATGGCACTGCATTAGGCTTACAGCCTGTTATACCATACTTAGACAACATGTCCAAGCCATATTGTCTCTGTAATAATAAAATGCCGTGAGAGGTGATCTCACCACCTCTATACCACCCAAGAAATACAGTAGCTCATCTAAATCCTTCATCTCAAACTTCTACTTTAAAAGCATCTTAACATCATGTATGGCAGCATCACTATCACCAGTGATAATCAAACCAACCACATAAATCCTTCATCTCAAACTTCTACTTTAAAAGCATCTTAACATCATGTATGTCAGCATCACTATCACCAGTGATAATCAAACCAACCACATAAATGACTAATAGCATGATCCCTCTATCTGTCTTTTCACATAAAGTGAAAAATCTACATAAGTCTATGCATAACCCTTGGCAACCAATCTTAGCTTATACCTACTCATTGATTCATCTGAGTAATGCTTGATTTTATACACCCCCTTATATCCAATTACCTTATTTTCCTAAGACAAAGCGCTAGCTCCCGTGTTGCATTGACATCCAATGCTACTATCTTCCCATTTTTTATTTCCAAGTGCCTGCTCAAAACAAGTGGGCTCCAATTCCCGTATTACTTTAACCATGTAAGCATAGTGATGGACTGTATATCCATTATATCTCAATATGTCAATAGGGTATCTAACCCTTGTAGACCTGCATACACTTAGATCACTATCAGGTATCCTTGAAACAGCCCTGGTTCTCCTTGCACCAAAGCAACCATTGAACGGAATGCCGAGCTCCTCAACGACTCTACTCATAGCCACTAGAGTCACCATCCACATATGAGTGACCTGCTCTGACAAATTAGGCATAAAATATTTTGGGCCTGCATATTCAGTCATCTTGCTATATTCACATGATCAATGTGCTTATGTCATATGTTAATATCAATAATGACACATGTCCTATGTGCAAACATGGCTACTTTCACCTCAGGCATGTCAACATCCAAAGTAAACATCCTGCTGTTTCTATTACCCTTTACAACCAAGCGGCATTGATTTTTAAAGTCTTTCACAAAACACACTTGCAAACCTTGTTTAACCATGTGTCCAACAAAAACCAAGTTCTTTGTAATATTTGGAATATAAAGTACATCTGCCAAGTATTTCATTTGGCCACTTGTATTGACAATGACACTTTACCAACATGCACAATGGTTGTATTCCTTGCTAAGACCATTCAAGGTCACCAAAACCATATCATCATCATCTACTGGTGATCCAATAGAAGCAAGGACATCTGCAAGCCCTTTAATACTCAATCTGGTCACATTGTGCAGCTCTTGCTTTAGTTGTATCTTCTAAGCTTGGGTATTTGTGATGTACATCTTCACCAAGGTGTCCCAAGCCTCCTTAGGAATTTGTGTATCCTATATATCCACAATCATAGAATCTATTACACTGATAAACAACTAGTATAGCACCTTTATAGCTCTTCTATGCCATGCTTTATATGCCTACACTTACTAAGGGGTGAGATTTTCTTCACTAATCTCTAGCTACTTTTCTTCACTAATCTCTAGCTACTTTTCATCACATGTGATGAACTCCCAATATCCTTTTCCCATAAGGAAATTGGTCATCCTAAACTTCCATGCTTAGAAGTTATTCTTATCTAGCTTCTCGCTCATAATGTGTGATAGATTGTCAGAAATATTTACTTGTAGGCAACTTACCCAATAATGCTTGTAAAAAACCTTCTACACTTGCAACAAATCTACAACCTTAGAAGTTATTCTTGTCTAGCTTCTCACTCACAATATGTGATAGGTTCTTAGCTCTCACATGAACCCGAGTGCTCTGATACCATAAAGAGAATGCACGGGAGAGGGAGAGCTTGAGTTCCTCGTAAGCAAACACACATACACAAGATAGAGAAAGAAACTAGAGAACCCGAGCTCTAATACCATAAAGAGAAAGCAAGGGAGAGGGAGAGCTTGAGTTCCTTACAAACACATATACACAAGAGAGAGATGGATGACTGAATTTTCTTCTATCTTCTTCGCTTCTCTATAACCATTAACATAAAGAGATAAGAGTACATAATATAAGGGAAAGTACTCTCTTACTATGACTCACAAAGGTCGATCCATAGTGTGAACTCAACTACCTGAGTTAGCATTGTAACAATGCCATAACTCTAGTACTCTAAAGTGGTTATCACATAGCCTATTGTCCACTAGTAGCATATCAACCTTAATCTCACCAATCGTGCCAGTGACATAAGTGTGGATGCTATCACCCAAGCGGGTCCCATCAATGTTTGCATCATTAGTTGATCTCGATATCCCAACATAACACACCATTAACCAACTATTTCTAGACATCTCAACAATAATTGCCTCTCTTTTGTGCCTCTCTGAGATTATATTGTTGTTGTTTTGTGTAGTAGATTGGGAAGGCAATGGAAAAGGCATGAGGATGTGCCTTGCTAATTCCTTGTCCTTGGAAAGAGAGGTCTTAATGATATTGGACCACCCTTCCAAATATTATTGGGATTTCATTAGAAGCATGTTGTAAGGGAGGAAAAATAAAAAAGTTATAAATGATAGTATCCCAATAAAAAGGGAAGTGAGAGAGGTGAAGAGAAAAGCATGAGAGATCCAACATCATTACACACCAATAGCCGATCGTTCTAAAACATCTCAGCAACAATTGCCTCTCTTCTGGGACATCTAAGATTATATTGTTGTTGTTTTGTGTAATAGATTAGGGAGCAATGAAAATGGCACAAGGCGATGCCTTGCTGCTTTCTTCCTTGAGGTCTTAATAATAATGGACCACCATCACAAATGGCACGAGGAGGTGCCTTGTTGCTTTCTTGTCCTTGTAAAGAGAGGTCTTAATAATAATGGACCACCCTCATAAATATTCCTATGATTGCAGTAAGGAGGAAAAAACCAACAAAAGTGAACTCCTGTACTCCTATGATTGCATTGTAAGCATTGTAAGCATGTTGTAAGGAGGAAAAAACCAACAAAAGTGAACTCCTATACTCAAAATGACTCAGAGCAAGGTGATTGACACACACACCCTCTGCTCTCGCATACACATGCTATATCCCAGTCAGTAATATGACTCTTGAACTACTATTATATATAAATGAATGATGTTTATGAGTGTTAAGCACATAAAGGAAGGAATTCATGGCTTTATATAAACCTCTAGGGTTGCTTTTTAAGGGAGAGGCTCTACTATGAGAAGACTTCATAGGGGAGATGTGCTACTACTAGAAGACTTTAATGCATAATAAAAAATGATAGAATACCATCACAAGAATGCAAGTTAGTTCCAAAAGGGGGAGTTTCAAGTGTCAATAAAGGTTGTGTGATCAATTCTCCACCCTCATCATTTGTTGTAATGGTTCCCCTTTGTGATGAGTGTTGGAGTGGAGTCCAGGGTAGCAACACACACACACACACACACACATGCAACAAGTAAGCACAAATACAGAGAAGCACAACACTCAAAAGTAGATTGAGGATAATGAGTACATTATAAGTAAAGTGACATGATAAGGACACTTACACACTCACTCATAAGAGTGTATACGCAACACACACACACACACACATGCAACAAGCAAGCACAAATACAGAGAAGCACAACACTCAAAAGTAGATTGAGTATAATGAGTACATTATAAGTAAAGTGACATGATAAGGACACTTACACACTCACTCATAAGAGTGTATACGCACACTCGAGGAAAATAACCTTCTAAAAAGGAAAAAAGTGCCTCGCTCCGCCTATACACATCTCTACCATATAAATGGCTACAATATGAGTGAAGTACAACTGAGGATATGATTACATTTGCATTCTAACACCTCCTTATCACAGTGCTGATGATATGATCGCAATCACATTCAAACACCTCCTTTTATTGGATGAAACTAGATAAAGCTCATGTCAAACTAGGCAAGCACTACTATTCACTACTAATGGTTTATTAACCATTTCTTAATTAGTGCCTTGTGCCAACTAGGACCTTATATTTCCCTTGCAATAATAATGAACTATAAAGTAGTGGTCAATCTATTCTTCTTTGTTAATAAAGGATTATATATCTTGGTAGTATATTTCCCTTGCAATAATAATGAACTATAAAGTAGTGGTCAATCTATTCTTCTTTGTTAATAAATATGTTAAAGGATTATATATCTTGGTAGTATATTGGAATACTTGTTAGTCTTTGACTCTGGTGGATGTCTTGTTTGGTACTTTTGGAACTCTTTTTCCACCCCTTAAAAATAATCATTGTCCTAAATGATAGCTTAGTCCTCAACTTGATCAAACTTGGATGTACTCTCATTAGTCTATACAAGTTTAACTTGTACAAAACCTTAAGTTCCTTTTGAACCACTAGGGTACTCAACAAATGTGTCCCATACCACACTGTAAAGCACTGTAAAGAAATCCATGCACTCAAATGAACTTAAGTTAGTTGAGATGATGGCTATATTCACAAACCCAAGTGTTCATGTCAGCTTGACTAATTCTTGAACCCTTCTTACTTCTTGTTCTATGGTAGTCAAAAATCATGTAATTTCTAGTCCAAAAAGAGGATAGTGGACTTGGTAGACTAAGTTCTAATCCAAGCCATGACATTACACTACTTGTGGTCTAGATGATGACTATTATATTCTACTTGACTTCCTTTAGTATTAACAACTCATCTTATCATGCTTCTTAGATTCTCTTGATCTAAGTAATCTAACACATGGATTATTTAGACACTAGTTTGTTTAAACTATTGGAATACGCTTGTAGCATTTCCTATGGTGAAATTAATGCTATGAGCATATTCATATAGTCTAAACAAACTAGTGTCTAGACAATCCATGTGTTGGATTACTTAGATCAAGAGAATCTAAGTAGCATGCTAAGATGAGTTGTTAATACCCAAGGAAGTCAAGTAGAATTTGATAGTCATCATCTAGACCATAAGTGACTCTTATATGGATGACTGATACAAGTATTGTGAAAAATGGTAGTGTAATGTCATGGCTTGGAGTAGAACTTAGTCTACCAATCCCACTAACTCTTATATGGATGACTGATACAAGTGTGAAAAATGGTAGTGTAATGCCATGGCTTGGAGTAAAACTTAGTCTACGAAGTCCATTTTCCTCTTTTTGGACTAGAAATTATATGATTTTTGACTACCATATAACCAGAAGTAAGAATTAGTCAAGCTAATATGAACACTTGGGTTTATGAATATGAACGTCATCTCGATTAAGTTCATTTAATTGCATGGATTTCTTTACAGTGTGGTATGGGACACATTTGTTGAGTACCCTAGTGGTTCACAAGGAACTTAAGGTTTTGTACAAGTTAAACTTGTATAGCCTAATGGAGAGCACATCCAGTTATGATCAAGTTGATCAGGTTGTCTAAACTATCATTGAGGACAATGATTCTTTTTTACGGGGTGGAGAAAGAGTACCAAAAGTTCCAAACAAGACATCCACCAAAGTCAAATACTAACAAGTATTCCAAGATATATGATCCTTAAACATCTTTATTAACAAAGAAGAATAGAATCGGTGATGGAGCTGGTTAGGTTGACCAATAGTTTATAGTTCATTATTATTGCAAGGGTAATATAAGATCCTAGTTGGCATAAGGCACTAATTAAGAAATGATTAGTAAACCATTAGTAGTGCACATAGTAGTGCTTGCCTAGTTTGGCATGAGCTTTGTGCGTCAGTGAGTCTTTCTTTTTCTTGACTATTCCTCAAAAAGTGAGTCTTTCTTTTTCTTGACTATTCCTCAAAAAGTGATCATTGAGGATAATGATCTAAGATAAGGGGTGAGAATGTGAGACGCTAGGTAAAATAGGGCGTATTTACTTATTGAGACAAGTAGTCAAAAAGGGGAAAATGTAAGTTTTGAAGGTAAAAATATACCTAGATTGGTGGGCTAGGAACTAGCCAATAGGTGACAAGCCAACACGTCCACGGTCGCGCGATGACTAGGCATGCATGACTAGCACACAAAGGTTAGGAGCCAAGGGTAGACACCTGACCATAACAAGTGTCAAGGATCATGGGCTTGGGCATGGGGGAGATATTCCAGCCTTAGATGAGACATACAAAAATCAATCAATAGTTCAAAATTGGGAACGATATCAAAGAAATTACTTGAAGCTCAAGGTATTTTAAAGGTAACACCTAGGTTTGGATACCTAAATCTCAAAGAGCTACCACAATATATAGAGTAAGGTTGCAAGTTAGAAGATGGATGCCTGTATTTTAATAATCGGCTATGTATTTCTGTATGGATGGGATAAAGGGATTTTTTAGAGTGAAGCTCATGATAATCCCATAGCTAGACATCCATGCTACATAAAGACTTACGTGTCTATGAAGAAGAGTTTCTTTTGGCCCGGTCTTAAGAAAGATGTATTAAATCATATACGACAGCGCTTGGTGTGGCAAAGAGTCAAAGTTGAATGAGTCAAGTTACCTGGAAGGTTACACCCTTTAGACATTCCTCAAATGAATGGGAATGTATAAGCATGGAATATATCACTGGGTTATCTTCAATTAAGGCAAGTTACAACTCTATTTTTGTGGTAGTAGGCAGATTGACCAAAGTATCACACCTGATTCCTATAAAGGAGACCTACACTGCATTTGATGTTGCCAAAGTCTTCTTAAAGGATATATTCAAATTACATGGGTTGCTAAGAAGGATTGTAAGTGATTGGGATGCTAATTTCACATCCACATTTTGGACCACATTCTTTGAAGTAGTAGGAACATCCCTATATCTCAATACTGCCTACCACCTAGTGTAAAAATTCTCACGTTTTGCCAGGTGAAATCTAGAGAGAGTGTGTTGAATTTTGAAAATATGTTTAAATGGGATTCTTCCTTTTGATCTTGAGAATTCACATATTCAATAAGAATTCAAATCAAAAGTCAAATTGGCAAAAGCAAACTTAAGTATAAGGATTCCCATAGAAACACCCTTATGCCAAAACCATAGATTTTGGAAAAAAAAAACAACTTAGGCAGAATTAGGGATTCTCCTAAGGTCTTCAAGAAATGTATGGATTTCCTAGATAAATAAATATGGTATGGCTAAATGCACCTAAGGATTGAATAAAATGAGCCAAATTGATACTTGAAAGGATATGCGAGTTACTTAATCAATTCTTTAAGCATGTTAATTAGTTGCTTAAACATTTCTTTAAGCATGTTAATTAGTTGCTTAAACATTTCTTTAAGCATGTTTAGGACTCCTCTCCTTAGTGAGGGATTCCCATCCCTTTCTTAGAGTTTATTTAGTGAAAAAACTTTCTTTTAGTTTTAAATAATCATAGAAAAGTAATGAGGTTCTGTCAAAATTTTCAAATATAGTGGGTTGCCTAAATGATAAGCTTGCATTATCTCTTTTCCATGAGATAGGGTAAGGTTAGATTAGGCATTCCCCTTTTAGTAATACATTAGTCATTAAGTTTAAAAGATTAATCATAAATGATTTTGAAATAAGAATAACAGATTTTATACCTCTTCTTTTTAGGAAAGAAAGTTAAAAAGAGAAGCTTGTCTTTCTTTTGAATCATTGGATAGATTCATCATAAGTTGTGCAACTTATGATTAAGGTTGGGCCAACCTTAATCATAAGTTGTGCAACTTATGATTAAGGTTGGGCCAATAAAGTGAAAGCTTTTTATGTTGCATACAAAAGTTTATTTAAGTGATACTATTGATGAACAAGGAGATGCATAGTACCTTTTTGCCTTACTTGCATAAGTTATTTGATTGATGCCATTGATAAGAACAACGAGATGAATAGAACTTTACTTACCTGTATAAGGAACCATTGCATAAAAGTAAAAAGAAAGAGTTTATATTAACCCATAAGAAGATAAAAAGTTCCCTTTTTTGTCATGGATAGGCTTGCATAAAGATTTGGTTGATGTTCATTTGTAAATTGTGTAGATGGTGTATTCATGAAGCTCCTTGACCAACCTTGATGGTGATGGAGGGATTTCAAAGAATGTACATTATGTTTCATTAGTTTTGATGCTAACATCTTGAGGGTAAGCATTGTTAAAATAGTAATAAAATGGGAGCAAGGAAATAGTATAATAGAAAGGTAGTTCATAAGCATGCATCATTTCACCCCAACAAAGAATGAGAAAGTTTACTAGTGTCCCTTTTTGTTTTTCGTTAGTGGTTAATCCTCTAATAATCAATGCTTAGGATAAGCATATAACTTATATTAGTCATTTAAATAAAGTAAGCTTGTTAATCTTACATTGATTATGTTTCTTTTCAAGATTAGTGAAACTAACCTTATGTTCTTACAAAGATTCTTGATATATTTTGCTAATCTTATATTTTGATGAGTATACTTTATATTCTTACAAAGATCCTTTGATGCATAATGCTTAATGCTTAATGCTTGGTAGGTTATACTAATCTTAAGATGTTATAAAGTTACTTTCATTCATAGAGCTAACTTTGAATCTTTATGATGCTAATCTCATAATGTTTGTAGTAGGTGATACTAATATTAAGACAACCCTTCTTAGTGCGAGGAAGTCTTGTGACAAAATCCATAGATATATGTGTCCACTTCCCTTCAAGAATAGGTAAGGAATGAAGCAATCCTGCTAGCTTATATTTTGGACCTTTATTTAATTGACATGACAAACACTTTGTGACATATGTATGCACATCTCTCCACTTTCCAAAAAAAACTCTTCCTTATCTTCTCAATAGAGACCCAAATGACTTGCCAAAGGGGTTGCATACATTTCCTCCATCACTTTGGCCTTATATGATAAACTAAATATAAGATATATCTTGTGCTTGTAGTATAAGAGACCATTCTTGAGCTCATAATGCGGTAAATCTCCATGGGTGTCTTGCTATAATTTCTTCACCATTTGCAATACCTCCTCATCCAAGAGATATTCCTCTTGAATATTCATGACCTAATATTTATGTACCTTTAAGATTGAATTCAAAGAATAAGCCCACATCCATAAAAGAGCATCGACTACTACATTGTCTTTCCCCTTTGTGTAAGTAATCTCAAAATCACAGTTTTACAAAGTGGCCACCATTCTTCTTTGCTTTGGAGATAGATTCGGTTGTGATCAAAAATATTTGAGTACCCAATGAATACTTCTCACATAGAAATGACTCCCATAGAGATAGTGGTGTCATTTCTTGATTGCATACAAGACATGCAACTCCATCTCCTTGTCATCATCCAATTCACGGTGGCTCTCAAATGCAATAACCCCATCATCTTGATATAATATAGGGTTAGTACCTCTTCCACATGCATATGCTCTTATGGTGAATGGATTTGAAAAGTCCAGACACACCAAATTAGGGGCTGATGTAAGCATTCTCTTGAGCTCTTCAAAGCTCTTATTTGCAGTTGCATCCCAAAAGAATGCTTCCTTCTTGAGATTGTCCATCAAAGGTGTGGCTATGTATGTGCGCATACCTCTCACAATAAACCTCTTATAAAATGACATAAGTCCCAAGAAACCTCTCAATTAAGTTATATTGGTTAGAATAGACCACTCTTACACATACTCCGCCTTCTTGGGATCCACTCTCATGCCATCTTTACTCCGCCTTCTTGGGATCCACTCTCATGCCATCTTTACTAAAAATATGCCCAAGGTATTCCACTTCAGTAGCTATGAATGTACATTTACTTTTCTTGGCATACAGTTGGTTGGTATGCAAAGGATCCAAAACCATGCACACATGGTCCAAGTACTCTTCTTCACCATTACTACACACCAAAATGTTGTCAAAGAAGACCAAAACAAACTAATAGAGAAATGGTTGAAGCACTTTGTTCATTAAGGCTTGAAAAGTGACGGCATGGACACATTGCATAGTTCGAACAACATAACCATTATTAGCCCATTTTTAGGGTTAGCAAGGACTACTTCCATTATCTTACATCAAGGAGTCAAGGTAGATACACCAAAAGGTCATACATTCAAGATATAAAGCAATGATGTCTAAATCTATAACTTGGACGGGCGCCCGTAATGGTCCGACGGAATACTTATGGGGATTTCCGTTCAAGGGCGTGTGGTAACAAGCTAGGATGAAGTTCCAAGTGATGTGCTTCATGGATATATTATGAGAGTATTCATTGTAATATCATTAGGCCTCTTATGAGTCTAAAGTGCCTGGTTGGCACAGTTTAAGTGAGTGTGAACACTTATGGCCATGTATATAAGTATCAAGCAACAGCTTATTGCTTGAAGAAGATGGATCTATTGGTGTGATGTTAAAGAGTGTTGATAAAGAACCATATGAATCACTTTTGCTACACTTAAAAATATACCCAACACTAAAATTTAAGACATAAAATCATCTTTACTTGAACATGAATCAAAGTTCAATGATAAAGAACCATTCAAATCACACTTAAGTGAGCAAGTACTCTATACAAAGGGTGGGAGATTTCAAAGGACAAATCAATCAATATCTTAACTTCCAAGATGCTACCACTATGGAAAACTTGGTCACACCAAGAATGAATGTCATAATAAAGATAAACTTGGTCACACCAAGAATGAATGTCACAATAAAGATAAACCAAAGCTTGTTTGTGACTACGGTGGAAAAATTGGTCACTTAGAAGAAGATTGCTATCACAAAAGGAAGCAGGCAAGCTACATCGAAGTCAAAGACGCTCCAACAGAAGACACACTCTTCTAGAGAAAGAACCATTGTATTTTTTACCCCTCTTGTCTCTACAAAAGTGTGATGCAATCAGCCTCTGAGGCTATATGATACACTCAGCCAAAGTAGCTATAATGCTGCCAAAGTAGCATAAGGGCTAAAGTAGCATAGCAAAAGGGGAGAGAGAGGAAAACTGAAAGCCTAAATACCCAATCTAGCATCAAGGGGGGTTGTTGAAATGAGTGACGCTAGAGTGCCAAGTCACCTAGTCAAAGTTATCCCACATGCGCTATCAAAGCTTTGTTGTAACTCCCTCATATAAAAGGGGTCATTTTCAATCAATGGAATCAAGAAAGCTCTCAAGTACAAATCTTAATCTTGTAAATTAAGTATGCTTAAGTCTAAATCTTAATTAGCTTAGGGTATTCATCATGTTTGTGTTTAGGTATCATCCTCCCTAGCTTAGATTAACACTAATCACATTATTAATTAGTATAGGATTAAGTCTTTCTTATCATCACACTCTCCATGGGAGCTTGGATCCACAAGTTTCAATAGTAACTACATTAAAAAATTTGCCAGAACCAACCTTTAAAGGGCGTGTCTCCTCTCTTTTCGAAGAAGAACAGGAGCTAAAGCAAGGAAGCACAACTGTGGAATAAGCACTCTTTAACAAAACAAAAAAGGAAATGCTTTCGATGTGGAAGGATGGGACACTACCAAAGTGAATGCACAAGATAAAGTGCAACCATTACAAATCTAGCACACAAAGAAGAGGAGTGTAGATTCAAGAACCAAGAGCCAACTACATGGAGTCTTCAATAGACTCTTCTAAGATCTACATTAACAAACCTCACTACCCAAGCCTATCTTTCAGCGTACATGTTGTAAAAGGGGTCACCATATGAGTAGACACCCATATCATCTCATTTCTTTTTATCTGCCACACCTAACCACCTTAAGCAGCTATGGTGGCACTAAGGGGGGGTAGGAAATCACACCTTAGCACCTTAAGTAGCTATGTTAAGCACTAAGGGGGGGTGATGACATGTTATAACACCTCACATCCAACCACCTTACAGGTAAGAATATGGCACCAAGGGGGAGTGTTGAGAAATATGGTGCCATGGAGCACAAGACTTGGTAAGGAGTGAGTGTCAACCTAGGATGCTGCCATATGAGCAAGAAATAATAATCCCACATGAGAAAGCCAAACCAATATGTTCCTCCCTCATATAAAAGGGATCATTTCCAAGCAATGAATCAATCCCACATGAGAAAACAAAACCAATATGTACCTCCCTCATATAAAAGGGGTCATTTCCATGCAATGAATTAAGCAACACGTCTCAAGTCTTTCTATGAGTACAAGCCTCAATCATGTAACCCAACTCAACTTGAGTCTAAAGTTTCATTCACACACACACACACACACACACACACACACACACACACTCATGAGATAAGTTTCCTTCACTTCTATCCACCTTAGCTTATCTTCTTCATATAACCTCTATGAAGAGCTTCAAATCCATGTCTTTTAACATATGTGACTCTCAAACATTTGTATAAGTTGCATAAGTCACGGTCTATGGTTTATTGGGTCAAAGAAGCCCAAAGGTTGAGTATAATGTGAAATGGCCATCCTATGTGGAGGCCAAAAGTAGGCGCCTAGAGGAAGTGGGAAAGGATGCCAAATGGGTGCTCACTTCAAGGGATATGGTGCTCAAATCTAGAAAAATTTAGGAGAAACTTAATCAAGATTATAGACCATGCTTAATATAAGCTTTTGAGCTAAACATCTTGCCTTGTTATTATGCTTCATTTTTATCATTAGCGTTATCATTAGTGTGTATCTCTTTCTTGCTTTCTAGCACTAAAATATTGATTCTACTTCATTTATACACACCCTAATCAACTCTAGATGCAAATCTCAAGTTGGTATCAGAGCCACCCATCATCCCTTGAGTAGCTATGCACCCTAGGATAGCCTAGACTAGGAAAATGATTATTTTTCTTAATTATCTCTCAAGCAACGTTCTCTTCAAAAGAAGGCACCACTTGGAGTTGGTACAACTCAAAGGCCTAAAAGGCATCAAAGGAGAGAAAAATTAATCAAATCAAATGCTTCAAAAGTGCCCAAGGTAGGCAGGGAAGTTTTAGTTAAGAGGGGGTAAATCATCATTCTCTCAAGTTTTTGGCTCATGGGTTTAACACGCGATGTAGAGGATGTATAAATGGATTTGTTAAGCAAAAACAAAAAACATTACGCTTCAATTGTCAAATCATTATCTACTTTGTTAGCCAAAAATGACCTTTGTTAACATGGTATTTAGTGCTAGTTACAATCAGTTTTAGAGCCATTGATGGTTTTACTTTACCATTGGGGTGTTGCTAAACACTTGTGCATTATCAAAATCAACTTGACCCCTGGTTTAGTACCCCAATATACTCTCCCAAATCAAGGTATTTTTTGGTTTACAATTTTTTGAATTTGGGAAGTATTAATCACATCAAATGTATATGTGCACTTTTGTAAGGGACTATTTGGGTAACCCCAAATACCTTCCCATCCCCATTAAAAAACTAGGTTAAATCCACACATAATATATAAATTTAACGACAAAGGTTTCCATACATCACATTAAATGCATATCTCTACTTTTGTAAGGGACTAGACACTTGCTTTGGGTAACCCTATTGCAAAGACCTTCCCATACCTATAGAAAACCATGTCAAATCCACTCATAGTAGATAAATTTAATGGTAAAGGTTTCCACTTTTATAAGGGACTAGACATTAGCAATGCGTAACCCCATTGCAAAGACCTTCCTATCCCCAGTAAAAAAACATGTCAAATCAACTCATAGTAGATAAATTTAATGGTGAAGCTTTCCATAAATGACAAGTAAAACTTCAATTTGTTCTCATGAAAGATGGGATTTGTAGAATATTAAGTGGAAGGGAGAAATGTACATGATTAGAAGGTGAGGATAAAAGATTTTAGCTAAGAAGAGATGAGAGAGCTCTAGCCATCATTGCATTAGTTTCATCCATCACATTGCATTACAAGACAACTCTTGGAGCATGGGATAAACTAGAGAAGCTATTTGGTGTCAAACAAATTAACTCCGAAATAAGTATAAAAATTTACTTTTTTAGGTTGGACATCAAAGAGAGTGAGTCACTCCAAGTACATTTAAAGAAAATTAAAAGTGTTATGTAACAACTTGCATGTGTTGGGTCTCTAGTGGAAGAGGAGGACCATAGCAATCAAGGTCATGACCTTGGAAGCATTCAACCTATTGGGTGAGACAACCTTGAAGAACCTACCCAACCCAACTTTCATTGGCATTGAAGGATCCTTGATCAAAGAATAGAAGAGGCTCAAAGTCAAAGTAGGTGGATCATCACACTATGAAGAGAAGGCATTCTTCACCAAAGGACCAAGAGCTGGAGTGAAGTGCAACTTTTGTGGTGGCGAGCCAGGCCACATAGAGAAAGATTATTAGAGCAAGAACAAGAATCCAAACAACACTCAAGAAAAAATCATAACAAAATAAGATCCAAATGAAGGGCTTCCTAAGAAAGAGATGAATCATAAAAAAGACTCTTCTACTTAAAGGAAGAGGACACCCCTTTTACCTTGTGTTTATACCCATTTATTGTATTCCTACCTTTGTGGTAAAACTACAAGCTCTAAGCCAACATTATAGCTAATGAGGCACCTATGATATACCACTCTAGAAAACAACTTAGTGTAGGTCTATTTTATATATGGTGGGTAGTAGTGCATCACTTGAGGGGTAGTGTTAAAATAGCAAGTGATGTGGGATAAATGTTAGAGCAAGAGGGAGTGGTATGTGTCCCTCAAACATTTGTATAAGTTACATAAGTCATAGAATCTATTTCAAAGGGTCAAAGGGAGCTCAAAGGTTGAAGAATATGTGGAATGGCTAGTCCATGTGGAGGCCAAAAGTAGGTGTCAGAGAAGAAGTGGGAAAGGATGGTGAATGGGAGCTTGAAGGGAGATGTTGCTTAAATCTAGAAAAGATTAGGAGAGGCTTACTCAAGCTTATGGGCCATGTTTAATGGTTAATGGAGATGTAATCAAGCCTTAAAAAATGCACTCTATCTAATGGTTC
Organism: Cibotium barometz; assembly: GCF_041138505.1. Lineage (NCBI taxonomy): Eukaryota > Viridiplantae > Streptophyta > Polypodiopsida > Cyatheales > Cibotiaceae > Cibotium > Cibotium barometz. The sequence continues at coordinate 2,005,482 of NC_141081.1, read as the reverse complement.
AAAAATATGAGCTTTTGAGCTAAACCTCTTACCTTGTCATTATGTTTCATTTTTATCAATAGCATTATCATTAGTGTTAATCTCTTTCTTTCTAGCATCCTAAGATGTTGATTCTAATCCATTTCTACACACCCTACTCAACTCTAGATGTAAATCTCAAGTTGGTTTACATACCCCCTTCATAATAGTGATGTGAGAACCCCCCTTCCTAATAGTGACAACATCCTCATGTCATCCAAGTCGAATCCAAGTTGGTGGTGAAGTTCTGCTGCTACTACTGAGATGAAAAGATACGTCATGAAATTAGAGGCTAAGGTTAAGCGGTATAGTTTGGGAGGCCTTTGTTGGTTATGGAAATGGCATGCACTCTTCAACATTAGGTAGTTGGTATAAGTAGTCCACACCATGTGATTAGCAGAATGAGTTCCAAGATCACCATGAAATGATGATTTATAGGGGTAGATGGCATTCCACATCTTCAGTGCCTACCCCACCGACATGTGAATATAACCTAAATCTCACAACGTAATATTGAGAGATGAGGCTTCTTTATGGCAAAAACATTGGCCAAGGCAAGGTTATGTTGGTGATGAATTGAAGGTGAAGCAAACGATACATGCATGAAAGCTCGTTGGAGGTACCTGCAAGGTTGAGGGTTCTCCACGCGATGGGTTATACTATGGGTTAGACTTGTACCTCTGCCAAATGGTCCTCCCATCCATAGATGTACCTGGAGGGTTTAGTATTTATGAGGTTGGTTGTAGGTTCATACATTTGCATGTGTTGTGAATTTATATGAGAAGTGATAAAATTGCAATGCCTGTAGTGAAATATGCAGGTGACGTGCACGGGCAATGGTGGGGGAGAAGGTGTGCTCGTGTGTGTTTCATTGAGTCTCTTTGCTGCTTTGACATTTCCTTGACATCCCTTTTCATGGGTGGGGAGTCAATATGGTTACATTATGTGAGGCATAGCATCTAACTTGTGCATAGTTATGTCCATAGTTGTAATGGAGCTTGGGTAGCCTCTGTGGCTTTATGTATTTGGTGTTATCAAGCACTTGGGATAGAGGCAGTGTGAATCATTGGGTGGTGTGGTCAAAGACAAGGCCATAAAAGGTTCATTGCTAATTATAGGAAGGTCCAGGCAATGGGTCCTACCATGGGTTAAAAGCTTGCATGGTCCCCCCAGCCCGTGTATATATTGCATGTGGTGTGCATGGGCATTGGGTAAAAGGTGGGCCTATCTATCAATGAAAACTCCAACACTTTGCTTTCTTTGATACTTTTCATTCTGCTTACTTTGACTCTCTTGTCTTTTTTCTTTTCTTCTTTTTATTTTTTGTGCAGTCTTATACCAAAAGTGGACCCATAAAGGATTGGGGATGTAGTAGCCAAGCCCAACATGGTGTGAGACTTATCAACCTGCATTGGTACCAAATATGTCATCGATCTCATAAAAAGGTGTGACAAAGGGCTTGCAGGAAAGCTATCAACCAGATTGATGCATGATCTCAAAGGGCTTCTAAAAGGCCATGGAGTATTTGACCATGTTGTAAAGGTTGAGCTATCGATGGGGATGAAAGTTAGGGCCATCATTGAGATCAAAGACCAGCTGCATTTGCTTTCCCCGTTGGTTCTTGGGAGCCTCCTCTAGGATGAGGATGACGAGCTAGAAGAATTGCCATGTGACAATATAGCAGGGTTAGGGACCTTGGCATAGTAGAGGTTAATGAAGTTCTTCATTTAGAGCTACATCTCCGTGTGGTGAGGGGTGTGGGGCCATCAAAGTAGGGGAAGTTGTAAGCTCACCCTTTTCTTACCATGGCATAATAGAGGTCAATGAAATTCTTCATTCAAAGCTGCATCTCTATGGTGAGGGCTGTGGGGCCATCAAAGTAGGGGAAGTTGTAAGTTAGCCCTTTTCTTACCGTGTGAAGTAATTTATGCCAAGACCACCTCCTTTTAATTGGCATGAACTTGGGGTCAATGTGGATTTCTCTCGGGTGCAGCCATGTATTCCCACCACATTTGGTGATTACTAGGGAGATAGGGTATGCACCACTCAGTTTGGACTCCTATGTGACCTATGGTTGTTTTAGTCCCTAGGATCCACAAAGTGCCCGTATCCTCTAGTGTGCCATGGGTGGTCAATCTTCCAATTGGCATATAAGTAATCCACACCAGCAAGTAGATTTATGCCATGTTAAAGGGTGTATCCAGTGACTATAGAAGTTGCCTTGGAATGTGAGATCCTACATGGTTGGTGGTGGGTATATGAGCTGTTGTTCATGGATAGGCAAAGACACCCTTGGATCCTTCTTGTCTTCTTCATTGTCTTCTTCTTCTTCTAAAAGTTGCTTTGGAATGTCAGATCATGTATGGTTGGTGTTGGGTATATGAGCTGTTGTTCATGGATAGGCAAAGACACCCTTAGATCCTTCCCATCTTCTTCATTGGCTTCTTCTAGTGTAGTCTGCAATGGTTCGTCATTTAGATCCATCCCCTCGTGGAATGATTCAAGGATGAGGGGACTCATGGATGCAGTTACTGAAGGGGTTTAGTTGGTTGAGAAGGTTTAGGCTTTGGGTTTAAGCAGTAGAAGGGATTCCCATGGAAGATGTTGCAGGATAGCTTGAGGAGAGGGTTATGGGTGGAAGCTCCCATATAAGATGTTGCAGATAGCTTGGGAGTTGGGTCAGCTAGATATGTGGGTGGCTTTCACTCTGGGGGGGTCTTCTTTGTCATCGCTAAATTGTCTGGTGATGAGGAGGCTTAATTGGCTTACAAGGATTCCTTCTCCGAAATCCTCGTGTCCACTTTGGGTTCCTTGTGAGAACTTGTCAAGGTCATCCTCCTCATCTTTAAGCTTATGGCTTTGGAAAAAAGCAAACGCCTTGTGTGCCTCGTCCACCAAGATATCCTACAGATAAGCCACATGGATGGTCTGAATGGTGGGTGCGCCCATGGGTGAGGGCTTCTTTGAGGTAAGAGTAGACTATATGATATAGTCAGAGGATGCCCAACGAGTTGTATTGATTATTGGGCATGTTACAGAGCTAGCAGAAAATAAAGTGCATTGCAAGGCATAAGCAAGGTTTTTCATGGCTATCATGGTGGCCAAGTGAAGTGAGTCCACAAGGATGGGGAAGTTGAGGCTAGGTGGTTTTGTGAGGTTGAGGAAATGATCTTCAAATTGTGGAATTTATGAACAAGTGACACCAAGTGGCCAGGTTGGACACAAGTGGATGAGATTCCATGAAGTATAGTGTAGTGCAGTGTAGTGTGTGTGTGTCTATGAATGAGATGTGGTCAAAGAAGAATAGGGTGGCAAGTGTAGTGTGTGTGTGTCCATGAATGAGATGTGGTCAAAGAAGAATAGGGTGGCAAGTGTGGGTTACCACGTAATGTTGATGTGGGCTAAGATGGTGTGGAAGGTGGGGGTGGAAATAGGGTCTAATAAAATGATATTGAACTGGGTTACCATGCAATGTTAATGCATGATAATATGGTGTGGAAATAAGGTCTGATAAAATGATATTAAACTAAAACAAATATATGTCTAGGGCATGGTTTATGAGGGTGAGAGTATCCATGGGAGATTGGCTCAAGATTGGCAAAGTGTCGAGGTTGGCAGGCCCATGAGAGAAGCATGTCTACCTTCCTTTGTTGGTGGCACCAAGGTTTCTTTGTGGAGGAGGAGATCTTGGTAGGCTTCTTCCTTACCAGGTGCTTTACTCATCCATCACTACAAGGTTGTACTCCTCTTGGAATTCCGTGAGAGCTTTGGTGGCCTCATGTTGTGGGTGAGGGCAATATCATGCTCCTTGGAAAATTGGTTACCCACATAGATTTCTTGGGCCTCTTCATATTTAGCTTACTTGAGCTCATCTAGGAGTTGGTCTTGTTGGGCTTCATATACCTGGGTGCATGTACCTAATATTGAAGGTAGAGGGCATCCATGTCCTACTTGTGAGTGTGGGCTAGCTCCTCCTAGGTGGCTTCGGGGCTACCACAAGAAGCTCATTCAAAAGCCAAGGGATTTTATGTGTGGCTTTTTTTAGCTTGGTTTTGAGCTTGGTATTCTTCTCATGGATGATATAGGTATATAAGATAATTATAAATGCTAATTGTAAATAACTTATAATCACTTTTGATCAATACTAATCATGTCTTACTTAGCAAGCTTTCATGGAGACCTTCTCCTATGTCTTAGACTCCATGTAAATGAGTCTCCTCTTCTCCCTTTCCTTTCATTGGTATCAAAGCTTGATCTTTGATCCATTTTCTTGTTTTCTTGAATTTTCTCAGATGGGTGATGGAGAACCTTGGATTGTGTCATTCACATATCCATAACTGTAAAAATTTCCTTTCATAAGAGGATGATATAAACGATTCTCCTCTTCTCCCTTTCCTTTGATTAGTATTAGAGCCTAGTCTTTGATTGGTATCAGAGCCTGGTCTTTGATCCATTTTCTTGTTTTCTTGAATTTTCTCACATCCATGGCTGTAAAAATTTCCTTTCATAAGAGGGTGATGGAAAACCTTGGATTGTGTCAATTTTTGCTTGATTTTGACAAGTTTTGATCTTTTTGGAGAGATTTTGAGATGTTGGACCAAATTTAGACCAAATTTTAAGTAAGTTTGAGGTATGGACAAGCCTTGGACAGCCAACGTGAAAGGGATTTTGGACTAAATTTAGTCCAAATATTGAGTAAGTTTAAGGTATGGACAAGCCTTGGACAACCAATGTGAAAGGGATTTCCAAAACAAAAAGCAAGAAGCATGGGAGAAATGGCACATAAACTGTTGAAAATCTACACGAGTTAGGGTTTGTATCCTTTGGAGAAGATTTGCTAGGCAAGAGAGGTCAAAGGGAGGCAAAAGAGTGCTAAGCAGGGTATATGCAATTGGGAGCTTAAACAGCCAAAATGAGTCTCCTTTCACTAATCTCATCTTATCTACTCACCCCACTAGTGGCTCAAATTTTTTGAGCTTGGAATTGCTTGCTCCAAAATCCTTTTGAGGGGAGATTCCTTAGCTCATTTCTAAGAGTCTCACCAAAAGAATTAGAGAAATCTCTTCGCCCACCACACAGCCCGAATTTCATGTTGCATGTTGCACTGTTGTTTTCGCTCATTCCCCTTCTACAATTACAATTGAGCCAATCCCTCTTAGAAGCTTGTTAACCATTATTCGAGGAACCCACAGTCCAAATTTGAGCAAATTTGATCCACTATAATGCAAAAAACTAGTCGGCGAGATTCATCCTAATCTCGCATTTTTGTACCTGAAGTTGGTGTGTTTTTTTATTTGGGCCTTTGCTTCTCATCATCCGGGATAAAATAGCCATTCTAAAACCCCTATCAAACTTGCTTCCTATAAGCTCAATTTCATCCTCCAATTTCTTGCCCTCTCTAATCATCATGATTAAGCACTACTATCATCATTTAATATGATTAGTAGATATTTAATAGATTAGAGCTTCAAGTCTAAAAAGTTGGGACTGATTTAAGCCTTGAGGATTTGTCATTGCCATTCAAACCCCTTTCACTCTCTTGCATTGAATCTTAACCACTCTCTTGTATTCAAGCCCTCAATTATAAGCAAGTAAAAGACACTGCCATGAGATTTGTCACAAGCTCATGGTAAGACCCTCTCATCATGGAACATGTAAAAGTTGTCTAAAGATTTAATGGTGATGGGTTTTACACATGGCAAATCAAGACGATGTACTTGCTTATGCATAAGGGGCTTTGGCACCTTATTGAGGATGAATAAGTGAAGGTTGAGCCACTTCATAATAACAAAGCATTGGGCCTTATTGCTCAAACCTTGGTGATAATGTGATTAGTCACATTGCTGGCATCAAAGATGCCAAATTAGCACGGCAAGAGCTTAACAAGATTTTCGACACACCTAAGAGGTTGAAATTAGTATTCTTGAGTGTTTTGAGAGCATCTTGATGCATCAAAACACCTAATTACATCAATTAGAGGAATTTTCCTCTCTTTTGCTTAATTTTGCATAAAGAGAAGAGACTAAAATTAAAAGTTTAATTAATCTCTAATTATAGACTAATTGGCCCATTAGTTGATGCACATAACTCAGCAATTTCATGCCCTATCCAATGATGTGCTCAATGGTGTGAATTAATTAGTAATTAGTAGTTAATTAGAACCCTTAATTTGTCTAACAGGAAAAAAGATTAGTAGAAGGATTAATGTTTGATTAATTCTTAAGCACTTTTTTTCATAACTCATTAAGGCTAATGAGCATTGAATAAAAAGATGCCCCTTAGTTGGCAAATGGCCACTTTTGGGAGTCATTTATGAAGAGTGTAAGGAGATGTCATAAAAGTGGACTTTTTTTATTCCCACTTATCTTTTGGGGAAAATGCCCATATCTCCCTAATTTAAAATTCAAGAAATATTCCCTTTACACAAGGAAACTCGAATTTCCCTCTAGACTCAAAAAAAAATCTGTGAAATACCCGTTTCACGTTTTCGTGAAACCCTGACTTTCATGTTTTCGTGAAACACTGAATTTCATGTTGTGAAAGTCCCACGCAAAAAAAACCGTGAAAGATGACTTTCACGTTTTCGTAAAACCCTGACTTTCACGTTTTTATGAAACACTGACTTTCACATCGTGAAAGTTCCCCGCGTATAAAAAAATAAATCCGTGAAATACCTATTTCATGGCGTGAAAAAGGTTCATGGAAAAAAAAATTTAATTAAGTCCGTGAGATCCAGATCCATTTCATGGCGTAAAAGGTCCCTGGACTTTCATGGTGTGAAACAGGTCCGAGGGAAAAAAAAAGAGAGCATAGAAAACAACCGTGTTTGGAGGCTCATATCTCCTAAACCGTGAGACGAGTCCAACGTGCTCTAGTGCTTATCAGAAAGCTTGCATCGAGCCCTTCAAAATTGGTTTAAGCGTCCAAGGGCAAAATCCTTTGTTTTGGCTCATATCTCCTAAACCGTGAGACGAGTCCAACGTGCTCTAGTGCTTATCAGAAAGCTTGCATCGAGCCCTTCAAAATTGGTTTAAGCGTCCAAGGGCAAAATCCTTTGTTTTGGCCTCCGACTAGCAGCCTCAAAATTCGACCCAAAAATCGAGGAAAAAAACGGATCGTAAAGCACAAAAAATCGCCCAAAACAGCTTGAGAAAGACTGCGTACCATATTCGGGCTACTTTTTGAGTGTCTAAAAATGACAAAATCACGAAAAAGTCAGAGACAAAGTTGTAGTACTCCAAAAATACTACAACTCTCTCATACAACGTTTTTCCAAATTCCTTTTGGAACATATTCAAAAACGGGCTTCAAAACAGGAAAAATCTTTATGTTTTTTTTTCCATCTTGAGACAGTAATGGAAAATAGGTTTTGAGACATCCTCTTCCATTTGGGATGCTACTAGCATGTTCTTTTTTTGGAAAAGTTTATCCAAAGAGGGCATTCACATGCGCTTTTGAGACCTCGTCTTCCATCTGGGACACTAGTGGCACACACTTTTTTTGAAAAAATATCTAAGGTTCACGTGTGCTTAGCACCTAAGCAAATTAAGGCAAATGGACCCTCTTTTGACCTAGCAAAGGGTGCGCTAGGCCTCTTGAGACTGTAACGGGTTGTAAGAAAAACTAAAAAGCAAAAACAAAAACGTGCGCTTGCTTTGCTTATTATTAAGGAGCAATTGGCAATGTCAAGATATGGCAATGATAGAGGGATTATGTGGACCCACTCCAAAACTAAACCCAATGTAACTGAAATCTTCGAGCCATTGAGATCCATGTTCCAAATGTAACTGAAATCTTCGAGCCATTGAGATCCATGTTCCAAATGCAACTCCCAATACCATTTGCCATGCTGACAACAAGCGTACCATATTCGGGCTACTTTTTGGTGTCTAACGACAAAATTACGAAAAAGTCAGAGACAAAGTTGTGGTACTCCAAAATTACTACAACTCTCATACAAAGTTTTTCCCAATCCCTTTTGGAACATTCAAAAATGGGCTATGAAACAAGAAAAATCTTTCTGAAAAAAAAATCATGTTGAGACAGTGATGGAAAATAGGTTTTGAGACATCCTCTTCCATTGGGGATGCTACTAGCATGCACCTTTTCCAGAAAAGTTTATCCTAAGAGGGCGTTCACATGCGCTTTTGAAACCTCATCTTCCATCTAGGATACGCACTTTTTTTGAAAAAATATTTAAGGTTCACATGCGTTTAGCGCCTAAGCAAATTAAGACAAACAGACCCTCTTTTGACCCAACGAAGGGTGCACCAAGCCTCTTGAGGTTGTAATGGGCTGTAAGAAAAACTAGAAAGCAAAAAAAAAAAAACGTGTGATTTCTCATTAAAGAGCAATTGGCAAACGATAGAGGGATTATGTGGGCCCACACTAAAACTAAACCCAATGGCTGAAATCTTCGAGCCATTGAGATCCATGCCCGAAATGCACTCCCAATACCATTTTCCATGCCAACAACAAGCGTATCATCGAGTTTTACACCTAACTTTCGATAAGAATGGAGGCCCAAGCAACACCAAGCAAGCCACTCAACCCCTCTTGTGCATACAAAACATACACACGAGCTTGCATGTTCAGTCAACACCACTGGCAACCAACCAAAAGCTGTACCTACTGCCTTGACAATAATTGAGCCACAGATTCAAGAATCAATCCCCGCGTCTACAATGGAGACTTATGAGTGCATCAAGGACAAACTCATAATGCTCTTTTCACCCCTTTGGATTAGAAGCATGAGTGCAGAAGCTATGCTCTACAAATATAAGAACCTTTTCACCCCTCTAGATGAGAAGCATGAGTGTAGAAGCTACACAGCAGATATAAGAACTATTCTCTCCAAAAGGAGAGTAGCCACAAGAACCTATTGCTCGCAAGGTGGTAAAAAGAAGAAGAAAAGAAAAGAAAGGAAAAAAACACAAGGGAGTCACACAAATGGCCTACCTAAAAATGATAGAATATCACAAGAAACTCCTAACGATCTTCAATAGCCAATACATTTTTGTTAAGGTTATGGCTTACTATTCTTTTGGCTAAGTTAATGTAGCAGAGCTTTGCTCTATGAGTACATATCCATACTCATGCATTAGAGGACATTTGCACCAGAGTCTCACCATCGACAACCTTCCAAGTACACTCTCAATGGGGGGCTATGGTGGGAAAAAGCTTGGTCAATGGTACAACCCATCGCCTAGAATTTTTCTTCAAATTGCAAACCTCTCCAAATGAAACTAGAGTCTTCACAACACATTGATCTCTAATCCTTAGTGAAGATGTCTATATTAGCCTCGCAAGTTAACATAATTCTTTCATGCATCACCAACAACAAGTTGCTACTTCAACAAGCAGCAGCTCAATAAGAGTCCATGTGAATCATTTAATGTACTTCATGTAACTAGAGTCTTCACAACACATTGATCTCTAATCCTTAGTGAAGATGTCTATATTAGCCTCGCAAGTTAACATAATTCTTTCATGCATCACCAACAACAAGTTGCTACTTCAACAAGCAGCAGCTCAATAAGAGTCCATGTGAATCATTTAATGTACTTCATGTATATCTACATCATAGAGTACTTAAATATACATAAATCATAAAAAGCGCATGGGAAGAAGCATGTAGGAACAGATCCTACTCAACAACATTTGACAAGAATCCTGCCACACAAAGGGACGTCATCGAAGGCCAAATTCTTCAAGAGATGAATGCCGCTTCAATGAATCAAATGAGGAATTGAGTAGAATCACAATCTTGTACTGATAATTTTGTCTACATTCCTCTGGATTCTTCCTTCTCTCCTCCCCTATTATTAACATCTCTTAGTTTCCCCATTAACACCAATAATATGTAACTCTGTTTGTGATTGCCAAAAACAAAGTGAGCAAAAAATATAAAAATACGATCACTAAAATATAAAAATACGATCACTAAATAAAAACCCCCACCTCGTTAGAAATTTTCACTAATCTCTACCCTTTTTATTTACTAACTAGTCTTTTTCATTCCTTTCGAAGGCACAAGGACCATTGAACGTCACTTAACCTCAAAATCCATCAACAAAGCTTGTCAATTCTCCCCACACAAAGGTCTTCAACGCGATCACGAGAGGACGTGATCGTCATCAGGATGGGGGAATGGTAGCCCATTCTAGGGTGGTTAACAAGAGCTACTGCCATTATCTTACATCAAGGAGTCAAGGTAGATATACCAAAAGGTCATACATTTAAGATATAAAGCAATGATGTCCAAATCTACAACTTGGATGGGCACTCATAATGGTCCGACGGAATACTTATGGCGATTTCCATAAGAGCGTGTGGTAGCAAGTCAGGATAAAGTCCCAAGTGATGTACTTCATGGATATATTATGAGAGTAGTCATTGTAATAGCATTAGGCCTCTTATATAAGCCTAAAGTTCCATTAGGGAAATTTTGGAGAGAGAAAGGCTTTGGACCAATAGGAAGAGAGCCACCATAACGGAACTTTTGATAATTAGACATTTTTCATATATTCTTTATATGAATATATTATTATTAAAGAAATAAGAAATGCATTTGACCACACTTTATAATGTCATTTCTTTAATATATATGAAAATTAGAGTGTTGTTAGCTCATTTAATAAATCTCAACTCATTTAATGAACGGTTTTCAATCTAAAAATTTCCCTCATTCAGCTCATTTAATAAAAGTGCTTTTTTCCTCTAAAAATTTGAAATGTTCTCTTGGAAGTTCCTAACTCATTGAGTGAATGGATTTTCCTCTAAAAATTTTACACGTTTTGGAGGTTATCTCTTCTTCCATCTCATCTTCTTCCATCTTCTTACATCTGCTTTTATTTTCTACTTGCTTCAATGGAAACCACACGTCCTAGGCATCCCTGCTCCTCTATTAGAGCTATTATAGTATACAACAATTCTGATATGGATAATCAAAGGTGGATTCCTACCATAATCTCTATTGGTAGTTGGATTATGTTGCAGACGAGGAAGCGAAAAAAAACAAAGAATGAGTTCATCGACACTTACAAAGGCAGAGTTCAAGATTTCAAACTCTCTGACACACAAGTAGAAGCATTAAGGAAGTCCTTATACAACATGCCTACATGCACTTAGAACTGCGCATGCAACATTTGCCTAATGGAATCCCACTCCATAGACCAAACTATAAGTAAATGTTTTTACATTATGTTTATGTAATGTGTTTCATTTCTATACTTATGCTTCTCTTGTATTCGTCTGTATAGATATATATCCTTCAAACTTGGTTGACTGGCAGCCTATAGATAGTATTGTGGGAATCTCCGATGCTTTTCATGCATCTATTGGTGAGCAGCCTATAGATAGTATTGTGGGAATCTCTGATGCTTTTCATGCATCTATTGGTGAGTAGCTATAGAAAGAAACATCAAGCAGGTCTTTGATAGAGAGAGGAGTTTTCTTTTATAAAATGAATCTTACATGGCACCTCATAGTGTTATAGGTTATGGATCTTTGAAAGCATTACCACTTCCTTCATTCAACAATCCAGAATGGCTAATACCAATAGCAGAAACAAGTGAGTGCTTTAGATTAAAGATATACCAAGACGTGCAGAGGTGTTTAAGACCAAATGTAGTAAGTCGTTAGGTGAGAATCGTTGTCTTTATGCCATTGCATGTTTTTGTCGACTTCTTTTATGATGACGAGGAGGTCAAAAAAACATCGTCAATGTTTATTTGTAAATCAGAGAAATGTTTGGATTTCTTAGGTCAAAATTGGGATGTGAAAGAATTAAATGGGGTTACCTGCAAAATCCATAGGAAATCTGTTGTCTGTAAATATATGATTGGCTCCTATAATTTTATTTTAGCCTTTCATTATATGAGATGGCATTATGTCAATGGAAAACTTGTAGCGATTGATCAAGACTTGGAGGATGACATTGAAAATCCATTGATGTTATTAGAGGTATGGTTTGAACATGAGCTCTTGATAGTACTCAATATAAGGTCAAATATCTCACTGCGTCAAGTGAGAACAGGCTTAGCAAATGAGGATGACCTATAAGTGCCTGTGATGATTATGTGTTCAAGTGCAATGACCATAAGGTATGTTATTCAATCTAACCTCGAAAAAGTATTCATTTCAAAACTATGCCATAATCATTATTGCTTATATACATTACTTTGATTTTTGGAAATAGGTACCAAGGAGAAAAGAAAGGACCATTCAATGTAAAGACATTACAAGGAAGCAAGTTTTCGTGGTGCAAACGACCATCACATAGAGATGAATGGAGATAAATGTATTTTTGACAGCATATAGTTACATCAATCATGACAACATTTTGTATCTCAGAGCAATAGAAAATAAGACAAGTATTCTACATTTTCTTATTGGATGTTTAAAACATTAATAGCATGTTCTTTTTTTTTCCTACGAAGCGTGCTCTTAGGTGTGGGAAGATTCTTGTTGTTGGGGCGGTGAAGCTTGTCGTTGAGGGGGTGCTTGCTCTTCAGGATGCTCTTGGGGTGGTTTTTCTTCTAGACGCTCTTGGGGTGGTTGCTCTTGGGGATGAGAAGCTTGCTCTTCTGGAATAGAAGCTGACTGTCGTTGCGGGATTGAATCTTGACTTTGCGTAGTTTGCTGTTGCCGCGGGAACTCGAAGCTTCCAAATCGACATCTTCAGATCCATCAGATTCTGGAAGCTTGACAACCAACCTGTCGACTTGTGTTTGGTAGTATTGCCATGGCGGTGGTGGTGGAGGGGGCACAAACGCAACAGGGATATTAGGCGGCCTGCTGTGAATGTTGATAATAATATGCTCAATGGTCTCTTCCCTAAACAGCCCCAAATCCATATCAGAGTATTCTGATAATCGTGGATTCTATAAAAAGCCAAAAAATTAGACATATGTCGTCAAAGAATGAGGAAGGAAAGTAAGATATCATTGAAAAAAAGAGTATGCCTACATTTTCTTCTGCGAGCAATGAGAGAACTAAGTGTAGCAGCAACTTTACGTTGTAGCACACCCTCCAATAGCAACTATGGCCATCCTGTTGTTACTGCGGGACTCTGCATCTCACAGTCCTTGTGTATCCTGGATTATGGCCTCGAGACCAGTTATTAGCTTTCTAACCGATCTGCACGAAACATTACTGTTGTCATCACAATACTGAAAGTTCTCTAACTACTTCTCTCTCTCTCTCTCCAATTCGTTTTAAGATATATGACTAATGATTGTGTGGTCTTACTGTCTCACGGTGCCATGGAATTCTTCACCTGAATTGGCCAAGTAACAAGTCTTGGATTCCATATCGTAAAGGATCAAACTCCAGTGTGAACTACAACATGCAATTAGGAGTATTAGAAGTAACATAAAAAATATATAGTAAATTTAGGTCACAATACTAAGACTATAAATGAGATTGCATGTCACTTACTCTTCATTGTATGCCATTAGAATTATTTGAGCTACATCAAAATTTATCTGACTAAACCATGGACATACATCAACCAATGAAGTATGTTGTGCAGTAAGAATCGAGGAAAGGAGGGAATCTACAATATATACACGATTTTGAAAATCAAATGGGAGATTTGATTATATTCAAGTTGCACAAGAAAATTACATTATATTAGTTACTTTGGACAAGCAAACCACTTTACAATAAAGATGATGATGAGGATGTAGCAAACCTTAGAACTGCTATCATAATTCTATCATTGACCTCCCTTAAAACATTGGATAAAACATCAATCTCCTCTGCATCGAAAGGGAAAAATTGTGCGGTAAGTCTAACGTGAAACGAGGGGACAAAATAACGTGAAGCTCTAACATTCGACTTATGCATTTATGGAATAGCTGCTTTCTTCGACCGTAATTCTTGGAGCTCCTGCATCCTGGCTCGGTCTCCAATCCTTTTGTGCATTGAGCCTTGTGTCATGAGAATGACTAGGCTCTGTCACTTCTGTGATCTTAACTTTCTTCGTCAAAGGAGGGATTTCCAAAATTCCTTTCATTCTTTTGTCACTAAGTAGGAGGGGCTCCAGCGTACGGTCATATTTGAACCCGAGCAAATGAAGCGAGTTCATGTCTTTCGGCATCACAGTGATTCTGTGTGTATGCACGTGGCAAGGACGTAGCTATCCTGAAAAAACTCGACAAGCCAGTCTTCCCCAGCCTCTTGCAAACATCCTAGGGCAGAGCCTGCCAACACATATTAATGCCAAAAATTTTGCATATTGACCTGACTACGCGCTGGAATGGCAACTTTGGAACTATGCAATGCATATGTTTCTCCACCTTCCTTAGTTCAAGAAGGACAGATCTATGTTGGTCGTGTCCGCGTCTCCTCATTGAGTGCAGTGTAGACATTTTCTTTCCCAAACTAGCTTCTTTACCTACTTTAGGATCATTTGTAGATGAGAGCCTTGCGGTCTTCTTCGTACGCGCCATCTAAAAATAGTCATAATGTTACATGATAAGCTTTCTCAATAAAGGACAATAAAATAGCAACAAATCACTACAACGCGATTTGGGCATATCAGATACAATCACAACACAATCCTCGCGCTGTAGTGATTTATCACGCTTAGTGCTTCAAAACTCAAAATAATACAAAAACTACTGCAAAAGTTAACTTGGATAACAAAATAGCTTCAAATCACTACAACGTGATATGGGGTACATCACATCAGACAAAATCTACATCAAATCCTCGTGTTGTAGTGATTTCTCACACAAACCCTTTCATTTGACAAAATAACACATGAACAATACACCCAACAATACCTATGGCAATAAAATAGCTTCAAATCACTACAACGCGATATAGGTACATCAGACCTCATCATCATTTCTCGCACACAGAGCGTTTCATTTCACAAAGTAAGTCATGAAAATAAGTCATAGATAACATACATGACACAAAACAATGTACAGGACAAGAAAGTATGTCCAAAACACTATAACATGATATGGCTACATCAGAAAAAATTGTAATTCATTCTTTGTGTCATAGTGCTTTGTCAGACATTGCCTTTCGTTTGACCCAATATCTAATGAACGTAGGTAAAACATGATATATATGATTGAATATAACATTTAAGACCAGTAGTGATAACTCACCAAAGAATCACGTAAGGAAAATGTTGAACAGATGTACGCTTGCTTGAATCGTAGAGATGGCGTAGATGAAGCACGATAGAGAAATACACGCAGCTGAAGGAGGCGAAACGAAATGGGGGTAAAAGACAAGGACACTTGACATTTACCGAGAATAAGTACCACATTTATCGAGGACAAGTATGACACACGTGTGGAGGAGTACGACACACGTGCAAAGGAGGATGTGGGGCCGTACTTATAAAATAGATGTTGATTATAATTAATCCATTTTTGACATGTGTCATCATACGTGCAGTTGCCATCATACGTGCAGTTGCCATCATGCATGTCTGCCACGTGTACAGACCGTTGATTATAATTAATCCAGTTGCCATCATGCATGTCTGCCCACGTGTACAGACCGTTAGTTTCTGTGGATAAAGCTGACCCACATTCATTATTCGTTGCTTCTTGCTCTCTTGTAACTTTTCTCGCAGTCGTCGTGATCGGCACGTTGCTTCTTGCTCTCGTACAGTCAACTTCATTAGTTGCTTCTTGCTCTCCCAGTGAATTTCGTGGTATATTTTCAAATATTTCTACGTTTCAATTTGGCCAAAATTGTATAATTATTTTATAAATATTCCATCAAAGATTTTTGCTTGTAGATTTTTAAGAAATTAATTTATTTCTCATAAATATTTCATTAAATCACTACGACGCGAAGAGGGATCTCGATGAGAACTATCGTATCCATATCGTGTAGTAGTGATTTTGCTTACAATCATAATTTTCTTGCATATATTTCTTCAAATCACTACAATGCGAGAAGAGGTCTCGGTGCAAACTCTCTCAAGCATATCGTGTTATAGTGATTTGTCCTACTACCGTTCTTTTTTTGCTCTTTGAAAGATTTTGACGTCTAGATTTTTAAGAAATTTATTTGTTTCTTACAAATATTTGATCAAATCACTACAGCGCAAAGAGGGAACTCGGTGAGAACCTCCCCAACCATATCACGTTATAGTGATTTGTCCTACTGTCGTTCTTGTAGTGATTTTTCTTACAATCGTCATTGCCTTTGAAATATTGCATCAAATCACTATAACATGAAGAGAGGCCTCGATGGGAATTCTCCCACACATATCGCGTTGTAGTGGTTTTGACACATTTTTCTTTGCATTTTCATTTTCTCGCTTATATTTCATTAAATCACTATAACGCGACTAGAGATCTCGGTGAGAGTTCTCCCACGCTTATCACATATTATATTGATCCTGCCTAATCCTTTATTATCTTACACAGAACTTTCGTCATCGTGACATATTTCCTGGCTTGTAGATGGATCCTTTCGGGATTGAGGTCGAGTCTGATGCTGGCCTTCAAGAAACCCTAGATGAAATCGACTTCCTTTATAAAGTTTGACAGCATCATCGCCATCCTGAAATCTCACACATGTTTAATTTCAATTTCTCCATCGAAGACATGATTGTTTCTACACGTTCGTATCTTGAGGAGAAAGGGCAACAATTTCAGCAGATCACTTCAAGTGGTACAGTCATGTTTGACAGCGTTTAGTACATGTACATGAATGATATTGAGCCTTCAACAACCCTAAGATAAAAGTTAACCATGGATGTTTTAAAGGTGCCAGATGATAAGAAAAAGACACACAATAAGTGTCCCATTCACAATCGCAAGTGTCATCTCGTCGCCTACCACTATGGATTTATCTACTACCTGCATGTGCTGCTTGAGGATGAAAAAGTTACAAATGAAGAAATTGAGAAGAAGGCAGAGGAATCTCCAAGAGCAGAAGATGAAGTTCAAGAGATTGCGGAGGAGTCAAGTAGAGATGTTGTATTCCTAAATGGGGGTGTGGAGTTTGTAAAAGGGTCTTTTGGATATAACCTCCCATCAATCCAATGTTTTTCTTCCCTTGCATCATCCTCAACATTTCTTTAGAAGCAGTACACAAAGTATTAAGTTTATTTCTCTTACTTAGAGGTTCATATTCACGTTCACGCTAGATGTGCAGGTTGTAGATGTCTCTTTTCTTTGTATTCCTCCTTGCTTCTTGATCCCTCTACCATCCTCTTGCTCCTCTCTATATTCCTCCTTGCTCTTGATGATCAATAGAAAAATATGAATGGAAAGAGAAATGTTCCAAAATATTAAAAAGAAGTAAAGAGTCGAACTAATTTATGAGAAAAACCTTGATTTTGAAGGTACCAATACTTGCAAACTTTGATATGTAAAACCTTCGAAAATTTGAGGTGAAGTTTCTTGCAGGGAGGGAACTCGAAAACCTTCGAAATTGGAGGTGAAGTTTCTTGCAAGGAGGGAACTCAAACTATTTTTGGATGATCCTTCTTCAAATTTCAAGAAATATTCTATTTCGGCTTGTACATAGAGATTTTGAGATATAAGCCATTAAACTTGGAGAATTGACCAATTCATTGTTCACATAGTATATATAATTCATGAACGGATTGAAGACTTCGAGAATTAGAAATATATCTTTTATATCTCAAGAAAATGCCAAGAGAAAATACACCAAAATCAATTTCACCTTGTTTTTTACGCTTTTTGGATTCTCTCTCTCTAAGCTTAGTTGGCACTTCTTAGAGGGCCCAAAGTTGAGTCTAAAATTCCCCTAATGTCACTCGGCCATAGTTTAAGTGAGTGTGAACACTTATGGCCATGTATATACGTGAAAATCTCTCATAATACGAAGAACCCTCCCATTATGCAATAGCATCTTGATCTTGCTAATCCTCTTGTTAATCTCTCTAATCCATACTAGTGAGTGTGTGTGAGTGAAGTGAGGTGAGAAGAGGGACGAGTACACGTAGTGCAATGCGGCAGTGTGACAACGCTCTCGTGAGAGGCACGGTGGAATTGCTTCTCAAGGATTTGTGTAGCTTGGAGACCTTAAGGGTTACAATCTTGGCTAATGAAAAGATCCCCACGATAGTTGTTGCGGTTCACTAGGTAACCTTCTTACTTGATGTGTTTCAAAGGGGGTTTGGGTGAGCCATAACAACCATATATAGTGATAAAGGCCTCTCTTAGTCCTAAATGCCATCTTGTACTCATCACCACTCTTCATCCTTATTTGATGGTAATCAGACCTCCAAATCAATTTTTATGAAGAAACAGGCACCCTTCAACTCATCTAAAAGATCATCTATGCAAGGAATGGGATACCTATCCTTGATAGAAATCTTATTCACATCACGGTAATCCACACACATCCAAAGTCACCATCTTTCTTCTCCATAAGAAGCACCGGCGGAGATGCAAAAGGAGATTGACTTAGCTCCACCCATCCCATATTAATCATTTCTTACACTTGTTTCACCACCTCGTCTCTCTCCACTTTGGACAATCTATATGGTGGCTTGTTGAGACAAGCCTAGCATTAGGCTCAAGCTCTATCCCATGATCAATTTCCCTTTTTGGTGGCAAACATTTGGGCATATTCAACATTTAGGCATGTTGAGTACATCCTTATACTCATCCAACAAATTTTGGATGTCCTTGTGCATTTCTCTCTTATTGGGATCATTGCTCTTATCCTTGCAAGCTGTAACACATATACATTATCCATATTCTTGAGCTCTCTCTTCAGTTGAGTGACATTGATCAATGTAAGCTTTGATGCATTCACTCCCACCAATGTGATACTCCATTCACCATGCATGAACCACATAAAACCTTGCTTCAAATTCATAATGAAGGATTAAATACTTGAGAGCCAATCATGTTCAAGAACCATGTCAATGGGCCCCATATCAAGAACAAGAAAATTTGATTTGCATGTGTATTATTTTGAAATCTCCAAACACACCTCTTGACACATCGAGATTAAGCATTTAATGTTTGGTCAAATCTTTTGTTTCTTGGCTTGATCCTCTACTAGACTAATTGCTATTGATGCCTTTGAAAGGAGTTGAGCTCATTTGAACTCTAAGACCCCAGATCTGGCCTCCCCGCACACTCTATTTTTTGCACACAAAATAAGAGATTATTTTACTAATAAGCAATTAATCAACACTAATAACTGCATTTTGATGCAGTTGAGGGCTTAAATTTACCATTCGATATTTGATACAGATCCCTATAACTTCAGATTACAATTTGGAGATGGTTTGATACTCCAAACATTCAGTACATATTTGTTACCCTTGGCTTTATGTAATTTTTGGTGGGTAGACACTGCCCTTGAATCTTGAATTAGATTAAGAGGTAAGACCCCCTTCACATCATCATGAGTACGACATAAGAAATAGCTAAATTTGATGGCGAGGAGTTTTATACATGGCAAACAAAGACCATGTATTTGCTCATGAGGAAAAATCTGTGGGGGCTAGTTGAGGGAAGAGATGAATGCCCAGAGGTGATTGGGGAGAATGAGTGGAAAAGGCAGAAATGAGAAAGCATTAGGACTCATTGCACTCAGTTTAAATGATGAAATCATTCACCACATCACAGGGATACAACGGGCAAAAGATGCATGGGAATTATTTGGCACTCAACCAAAAAATTCAAAGATAAATCTGCTAATGCAGTTCTACAAACTTGATATGAAGGAAAGTGAACCTCTAATCACACACTTGAACAAATACAAAAGCATTAAGCAACAACTGGCAACCATTGGTAAGAAGGTAGAGGATGATGAGGCTCTAGCAGTGCTTCTGAAGCGTGTGGACAAGAAGAGAAGAAAGGGGTGGACCCAACAACTGGAGACACCCAAGGAGGATTCTCACGAGGGGACAAGGATGAGGAAGAGGCACGGGAGGAGGAAGGACCTTCACTTGCCAACCACAACTGTGGGAAGCCAGAACACATGGCAAGAGACTGCTACAACAAACCCAGTGAAGAAGGATCGACATCGACAAACTTCATGGAGACTTTTAAGGAAGTGGAGTCAGATCATCTTTTCTGAGAGAGAAAGAGAGAGAAACCCCACAACCCAATGTAACCTGCCCCAACAGAGTAAAACTACCTCTGAGCCACCAATGATAGAGACTTCTAAGGAAGTGGAGTCAGATCATCGTTTCTGAGAGAAAAACCCCACAACCCAATGTAACCTGTCCCAACAGAGTAAAAATACCTCTGAGCCACCAATGATATAGGCCATGTGGTAGATGTATGTGTGAGCACTTTAGTCAAGGTCATGGGCACTTGTAGTAGTAAGCCTTGGACACATAGAGAGAGAGTGTCAAGGACTATAAGTTAGGGACTTGAGGCACTCGCCGCCGCGGGCTACCAAGTAAGAGGGAAACTTGGTATAGGGTCTAGGTGTGCTAGGATTATTCACTTGAGGGGAGGTGTTGAAATATACAAGTGAATGGGTGTGTGCGGGAACAAGCCCTTAGCAAGAGGCTATAAAAGAGAGTCTGTAAATGAGTGAGTAGCAGTGAAAAGGTGAGAGGTATCTACTGGTAGAGAATGAAGGGTAGCATGAGAAGATCTAGGATGTGTGGAGATATTCTGGGAAAAGTGAAGAGGTGGAGAGAATCAAGCAAAAGAGGTGGAGAGAATCAAGCAAAAGAGGTGGGAAAAGTGAAGAGGTGGAGAGAATCAAGCAAAAGAGGTGGAGTGAATCAAGGATGAGGTGTCCCCCTAGATGTAGGGGAGGTGGCACAAATCAAGGAACAAATTAGTGGAGCAGATCATGGGCAAACTTGTATAAATTGAGGCATTGGCCTAATGAGTAATTTGCTGGTTTTTGAGTATCCATGCCTACATTAAGCTATCAGTTAATTGCTCACTAATATTATCTTAATCATTATCTAATCACTTGCTAATGATGTTGATTCTTGCATTTGATCCACCATAGCTCATCACTTTGCTTGCATTTTAACAGAGCCTCATCTAGATATATACATGCAAGTGGGACAAACAGTCAGAGGTTACCAAAAAAAAAATGTGGGAGGAATGTAAGATTTTCCATGCATTGCAAGATGTAGCCACTTCTAATGAATTTACATGGAGCAAAGGGAGGTCTGACTTGTTGGCAAGAAAGGCTAGGCTTGATAGATGTTATATCTTAGATGCTCTTAGCCAGAAATTTTTGAACTCTAATGTTCAAGTTCTGAAGACTTTTGTTCTGTTTGATCATTATCCAATCCTTCTCACTCTAAAATCTACATGTTAGAAAATCAAGTCAGGTTGGCTCTACACAGACTCCAAGCCTTTTAAGATACCATTAGTCCTAGAAGGAGTAACCAAAATTTGGGAGGAACCCTTTTCTTCTTTTAGAGCTCATGCTAGAGCTTGGACTAGATCTGTAAGAGATACCCAAAACTTTCTAGTGACAGTCAAGAAAGAAGTCACTAAGATTCGAGCTCAGAGAAGGAGTAGGAAATACAACTGGCTTAAAGAGCTAGAAAACAGAGTGTCCACCTCACAAGATGATCCGAGCCAAGAAATCAATAGTCTAAAATCTGTCGTCAAAAGGGAGGAGGAAATTCAGTATCAACACCTCAAACTCTTCATTAGAGAGATTGGTGGGGGAAGGCAAGGTTGACAAGCCCTCAAAAGAGATGTTCACAATCCTCAAAAAGAAAGCTGACAGGGATTTCATTCCCTTTTTTTAAGAATCCTCAAGGAATACCTGCATCTTCTTCAATTGAGGAGAACATAAGCATAGCTGGAAATTATTTTTCTAATATTTTCAGTACCCCTACGAATGTGAGTATGGAGAAGGAGAGAGTTGGTGCCTGTCAGGACAAGGGTAGGGCAAGGTAGTTAGGCAATTCAGGGGAGTCCAAACTAGTGTGGATGACCAAGGCTATAGGTAGCTGGCTAGTGTCTATATCTGGTGATTGGGTGGAGAGTTTCCCTATTCTCTTCTAGGAGATCTCACAGTGCCTTACCTATATCACTGAATGAAGGGATAATTAAGCTTATACACAAAAGGACTTCAAAGAGGTTCTATCTAATTGGAGACCAATTTCAACGGTTCCTACAGCTTATCAAATTTTTGCCAAGGTTCTGGCACATAGACTAATTGATAATCTCAAAAGGTGAATAAGGGAAGAACAAAAAGGTTTTATCAAGGGTAGATTCATCCTCGATGCCATCATTGCCTTGTGGGATTTCATTATCCAATCTCTCAAGGATATGGGTTCGGGACCTTTATTCTTCAGACAGGTAGCAACCCTATTCGGAATGCCAAGGCTAGAGTAGCCATCAATGGGAGAATCACATATCATTTTGAACTTAAGAGGTCCATTAGATAGGGATGCCCACTAGCCCCCTTCTGTTTGCCATCGCAACTGATGCACTTGGATGGCTGGTGTAGGTTGCAATGCATAGGGAAACTTAGAGGTATTGACTCACCTAATGATAAACGACAAATGTGTCTTCAGCTCTTTGTAGATGACACCAATGGCCTTATTCACAATGATGAACAATCTATCAAAACTTTTTGGAAATGCCTTTAGATTTTCTATATTGCTCCAGGCTCTCAAATTAACCATCAAAAAAACTGGAATTAAAATGCTACTTAAAGACCCTCTAGATTGGCTAATTAAATAGGGATGTCAAGTCATCAAAGAAGGACAAGTCTTTAGGTTGTTGGAACCCCTATGGTATTTGGGGTGACCATGAAACAGAGATGCCAGTGGGTTATAGGGAGAGTAAAAACAAAGTTTGATAGATGGAAAGGGTTTCAATAAAATTTAGCAAGAAGATGCCTGGTTCTCAAACATTGGAGAGCTAAAAAACTTGGGATTGGAGATGGGTTTTATCCCAGATACTGACAAGAAGAGAAAACGCTATGTCGCCTCCTCTTCTTTTCCTATAAATTTAATAAAAAGCTACTTGAACTGGTACAAGTATGTCTTTTCCCTATTAAGAAATCTTAGATTACGTGGAAACAAACTTTGGTGAGAGACTTCATGTGATGCTCATCTAATCTTTGGAATACAATCCGATCAGAGTATATCTGGTGTATTTGGATAATTCGCAATCATTTTATGTTTCATAATGCAAACCCCAGCCTGAGTTATACTCTGTGTGTGCAGATGAGACTGATTCTCAAGGCGAATAACACGATATGCCAAGCCCAACAATCCAAGATCAATGTTGAGGAATCTTTGGAAATTAATGAAGCCCGAGAAGAATGTGAGGAAAAGATCTAAAACATTAGAGCAAACCGAGAAAGACACGAACAAGAGTGGGCTGAAGTTGCAAACAAGTTAGAAGAAGAAGATGCTAAACTAGCTAGGAATTGTCGACAGTGAAAAACTCTATAGAAAATTGAGCTTGAGTCAATCTTCTCTTAAAAATCTTGATATGATGTACTAAAGTTTCTTTTTTTGAATAATACTAAACATCTCATTCCAATTTTAAAATAATAATAATAAAATTAAAAAACCTGAGCCTACACCTATAATGCATTAAAGTACATCAAGTCAATAAGCATGAAATCATGTCTCTCTCTCTCTCACACACAGACAAAGCGAGAGGGGGGGTAAATGTAAGCTCTAATCGAGTTATTTATAAGCATCAAATCATGGTTATCTCTCAGACACGCAGACAAAGAGAGACACAAGCCTTTTGCTCTGTGATCCAGATGCCTGGAATCAAAGTGCAGGTATCGTGACTTGGGCATGGGATCTCTCAATCAGAAGCTTGATACATGGGGCTGAGGGCTTATTGGCTTAAAATCATCACTGTTGATACATAATTGGGAACTCATTGGGACCTTAACCTTTGACTACTTAATTTGAATACATAAAAGAACCACTGCCATAAATAAATGTCTTCAATAGCTTTCATTTTACTTGCTAATCCTCGACAAGTTTCATATGTATCATGTTAATGAGATCTTGTTGATAAATTTCTACTTTGATGAAGCATTATGTACCCTTGCTAATGCAAATGTTACTAATTGACACATAGTAAGAATCTTAAGTATGACTAATGCCTTGCATGCTAAAGGAGCTTATGATTCTCTCTTTTGATTGCGTTCCTTGGAGGAGCTATAGTAGGAGGCTGAACGACGATGACCAGAATTGTAGCCTGCATCATCTTTAAAAAAAAAGAAAAGAAAATTAGGTCTTGTCCACTTGAAGATAGATACCAAGCATTTGGATGTACCCAACTGGGATCAAAATATCAAGTTGTATGTGGCTACAGCTAGTGCCTTAGAAGGCATCATTGCCAAAACCTGGGGGAGATTTTCCAATCCATATGAATACATAAGGTGCCATAGAAGGCAATACCACCAAAAAGTACGCAAACCGCCGCCGTCAGTCCTGGGGCAACATAGGCTAGACCAGCTCTACATTCATAGCACTTCAGAGGGATGATGAATTCTTGGGTGTTCATGTGGGACCTTAACTGTGAGGATTATGTTGTTAATCCCTCATATTGTGTACTAATTACTACTTAAGTACTTAACTTAGAGAACAAGAGACTTCAGGAAAACACTTGAGAGAAGATTGAATTGAATTGATGATTAAACTGAGTACAATAGGTCTCTTATATAGGAGATGAAGAGACACATTTGAAGAGGCATGTCCTTTAACGAAAAGACATGACCATAGATGAAAGGGTACAACTTTAGGCTAAGGGATGTGTCTATTCGATGTAGAGGCACAACCATTCATCAAGGGATACAACCATTCGTCGAAGGGATGTGGCTATTCGATGAAGAGGTACATCCTTTGGTGTGAAGAGTCGCAACCAATCGAGGGCAAGGGTTTCCTTGGCTGGTTACTCTTTGCATCTACAACAGGAATCAGCAACAATGAAGAGAGAATTTGATACACACATACGTCACAATCATGACATTCCCTCCCATTTAAAATAAAACCCATGTGTCAAATGATAGACATCCGTTTGTCAAAGAACTCGTGAAGAAGATTAGGGTACTGCTGCATGTCTTCATCTGTTTGCCAAGTGGAATCAGACTCATCCAAATCCATCCACTTCACAAGAAATTCTGTTATCAACTTTCTTCTTGTTTCCTTCTGACGTACGTCAAGAATTACTTCTGGAACAAGGATAATATGGTTATCTTCAATTTCTGGTACATATGAAGATAAGTCTCGAACAGGCGAATCTCCTTGAACATACTACTTGAGCCAAGAAATGTGAAAAGTCGAATGAACCTTCCCCCATGAAGGTGGAAGTTCCAACTTGTAAACTGACAATTGAATTTTTCTGAAGAATCTTGAAAGGTCCATAGAAGCGAGGTCGCAACTTTGGAAAAACTGACTTCACTGTTTTGTAGCGGTGAGGTGCCACTTACAACAAGACCAAATCTCCTTCTTGAAAATCTGCATGTTGACGATGCTTGTTAGCATGTTTTTGATATTTTTGTTGCACAAGCACATCTTGCATCTTCTGAACCAACTGATCTACCAACACCACTTTGTGTTGTAAAACAAAGTTTGTAGGCACAAGAGGAGTATGCCCATATGCTGCTTGAAATGGAGTCAATCCAATTGCTGAATGATGGGAATTATTATAAGCAAATTCCACGACTGGCAAATAATCTTCCCATGATGCCAAACGGGCTTGAATGTAATGTCGAATCATTTCCTCCAAAATCTGATTGACTCTTTCAGTCTATCCATCTGTTTTGAGGATGATAAGCTGAACTGAACAACAAATTGGTGCCAAGAGATTTGAACAAAGACGTCCAAAAATGTCCAGTGAACTTGGGATCTCTGTCAGAGATGATGGTCTTCGGCAAGCCATGCAATTTGAAGACATGTTGCACGAACAATAACGCCACATCTGGGGCTGAAGCAGCTTTCTTGCAAGGAATGAAATGCGCCATTTTGGAAAATCGATCAACCACTACAAGAATCTGAGCATTGCCTTTGGATGAACGAGGCAAAGTGGTGATAAAATCCATACTAATACTTTCCCATCTCTCATTGGGAACTGGCAAAGGTTGAAGTAAACCTTGAGGAAGTTGTCGAGAGGCTTTCATTATCTGACACGAATGACAAGCTTTGACAAATTTGATAACATCTTGCTGCATCTGAGGCCAGAAGTATGTAACAGACAAAAGCCGATATGTCTTGTTGATATCAGGATGAGTAGCATAAGGAACTTCATGATGCTCTTGAATGAGAATCTTTTGCAATGAATGATTGTGAGGCACACAAATGCGATCAAAAAAGAACAACAATTCATCTACGATGGTGTAGGCTGCAAACATGTTCATTTTTGCAGGACTAGGATTAGAAGATTTGAGAGCACGATACGCATCTCCAAAATCTCTATCAGTCAAATACTCATTCTTGAAACAAGCAGGGATTTCCATTTGCACATTTGTGATGGCAAAATTAGTGGCTCGAGGCATGCGGCTCAAAGCATCTGCGACCACATTTTGAAGACCAGGAACATACTGGATAGTCATGTGGAAATTAGCCAAGAATTCAACCCATCGGCCTTGTCGAGTTCATTACAGGCTGAGTGAAAATGTACGTCAGAGATTAATGATCTGTACGTACGACTGAATATGCTCCAAGAAGATAATGTCTACAAGTTTGATAAGCATGCACGATTGCCAAAAACTCCTTATCATACACAGGATACCTGCTTTGAATGGCTGAAAACTTCCTGCTGTCAAAAGCAATGACACGATCATTCTGCATCAAAACTCCAATCTGAGGCATGTGTCATTACATCAAAGGGCTGGGTGGGATCTGCAATGGCCAAGACCGGGGTTGTCGTCAAGGCGTGCTTGAGATCATTGAAGGATTGCTTAGCTTCAGAAGACCACTTAAGTTTGTCCAACTTTGTCAATTTTGTCAAAAGGGGCAGCAATCTCTGAAAACTTATGCACCTTGTTGTGATAAAAGTTAGCAAGTCCCAAGAAAGATCAAACATCTGAAATGGTGAGAGGCAAAGCCCAATCCACAATCGCCTGAATCTTCTTAGGATCTACTGCAATCCCATTAGCAGAAATGATGTGACCAAGATATTTCACATGGTTCTTGAAAAATTCGCTCTTCTTCTTGTTGATGTACAGCAGCACATTGGTGCGTAGTACTCCAAAGACAATCTGTAAATGCTCTTTGTGATCGACCAAAGATCGGCTAAAAACCAGAATATCATCGAGATAAACGATCACAAACTTGTCCAGGTACGGCCCAAAAATTTCATTCATCAAGGTCATGAAAGTGGCCGGGACATTGGTTAACCCAAAAGGTATGACCAAGAATTCATAATGGCCATATTTTGTCTGAAAGGCTGTCTTGTATTCATCACCATTACGGATACGAATTTGATGATAGCCAGATTTCAAATCAATCTTGGAAAACACCTTTGCACCAAGCTGCTGGTCGAACAACTCATCGATGCGAGGCAAAGGGAATTTGTTCTTGATTGTTAACTTGTTGAGAGCACGGTAATCAATGCAAAGCCGCATTGATCCATCCTTCTTTTTGACAAGCAAAACCGGGGCTCCGAAGGGACTTTTGCTGGGACGGATGTGACCTTTGTCCAGCAACTCCTGTAATTGCCTTTGTATTAAGCATCAGGGTACTGACAACTTCAGAAACTCGAATAGAGCAAGCTGTTTGTTTGCCTTTGTCTTTCACAGGAGGCGGGGTCATGATCAGCATGGGGACAACTGTCCACTTGAGAATTGCGCCGAGTGTTGGAGGGTTTAGGGCGCTGAGGACATTCATACCACCGGTGATTGCCAGAACAAATTGTACATAGGCCTGGACGACTAGGTTGGGATGAAGTGGTAGTCGATGAAGAGGTTTGCTGTCCTGAAGAGGTTTCTCGCTTGAAGTTGCGCCGATCATTGCTGCGACAGTCCTGTCAGGACCGATCTCGGTTTCTGCTTGTGTAGAGGATTCGGCCTGCGTTTGACGCGGGAGCTTGCCTGGAGAAGCGCGACCGGAAGGACTGTTATCCAGAATATGGTCGCCTAGAGTTAGGTTGTCCAACATTGGGACGCTGGGGTTGGCTAGTCCCATTGGGTCGATTTCGCTGGTAAGAACGGGCGCCGGAGGAAAAGTTCCTCGGAGGACGCAAGTAATCACTAATGCGCTCGATATACGAGATTGCTTCATCCAGGGTGGCAGGATTGTACTTATGGACTTTGTCTTGGATCGTGGGTTCAAGCCTGTCAATGAAGCTGTGAAGCTGGTCAGAGGGGCTAAGTGTCTATCTCGAGAGCCAGTTTTTGAAACTTTGAGATATACGCGGCCACGAAGCCAGTTTGACTCAGGCGTTGGAGAGAAGACTTGGCATGAAAGTTCGCATTTGCAGGCTCAAAAGCCTTGCGAAGAGCACGCTGAAATTTATCCCATGTCAAAGTAGACTTGCCATCTGAAATCCTGCGGCGTCGCCACCAAAGGAAGGCGGTATCTTTCAAGAGGGTGCTGGCCAATGCCACCTTTTTATTCTTGAGCAACTCGGTATTTGAGAAATAAACCTCCATCTTGTAGAGCCAGTGATCGATTAACCGCTTATCGCGGCGGCCATTGTAGGGCTCAGGCAACTTGATATCCATCTTTCTTGTCTGTGCTGCGGTCATTAATTTATACAAAAGTTTAAGTTCAACATTGTCTACCTCGGCGGTTGGATCGGCAGGAGTTGACGGATCGTCTTGCTGGCCCACCGAGGATGATGACGATGTTGGTGAGCGCGATAGACGCGCTTGCTGTGACTTCCTGGAT
The DNA here is from genome assembly GCF_041138505.1 of Cibotium barometz. Taxonomy (NCBI): domain Eukaryota; kingdom Viridiplantae; phylum Streptophyta; class Polypodiopsida; order Cyatheales; family Cibotiaceae; genus Cibotium; species Cibotium barometz. The sequence continues at coordinate 1,976,687 of NC_141081.1, read as the reverse complement.
CCCTTGCGCTGGTGTTTGTTCCGTTGTTGCATGTCTTCCATTTGTGATTGCATGGATGTCATTCCTTCAAAAAGGACCCTTTGCAAGTCCTCCATCTGTTGTTGAAGAGTGGTCATCTACAAGGCCTCCATCTGTGGATCCGGATCGGCGGCGGGTGACACGTTGTCGTGCGAAGTTGACATCTGGAGAACTCAGAGAGAGTACTGAGGTGAAGCAAGAAAGGTCCACCCGGGATGTAGGATGGGAGGAACAGCTGCTCGAGAGGCAGTGACGGGATCCGCGTACTCGAAGTCGGGGTCCTCCACTTCCTCGAGATCGTCCTCGGAGGCGACTTCGTATGCTTCCACTTCCTCATTTGGTTCCGCCAAAGAGTTGGGCACAATAACGGAGTATAATCGGAGACGAAGATCTTGCAGTAGAATGTCACAAGAGGACGCATGGAGAGGATATTGCGGAGGCCATCCACACTGCACTCTGGAAGAAAATGTGTCAACTGAGGGTACCGTGACAGGAAGTACTCGAAATGAGCAAGGTGCAGTGGCTCGCAGGTGAGGAAAATAGTCCAAATCGCCCAAGTTTGGGGTTCTCGATTGCATGCGGGTTGCTGACATGTATGCGGTACATCTCTGAGGCCGGGGCTGCTAGGACAGTGGAGTCCGGGAGACTTGGAATCCACCCAGCATCGACGAGAAGTGGCACCAGTTCCGGAGTGGGGACACGAAGAGGGCTGTGTTCGGGAAGGAGAGCCTCGGGGATCTCGTCGATGTAACTCAGGTAGTGGATGTTCATGTAGGACTCCTCCGAAAAATTGTCCATGAAGCATGCACGTGAATGGCAAGAGCGCGGCACACATAACGTAACATGGGCAGAGCCGGGAGAGAGGATGGTAGCGAACGTGCAGTAGACGGCATCCTGACAGCCGAGAGGTTAAGTGTCGAATCGCCAACAGAAGGGGAGGGGAGGGAGGGGCGCTTCACACACGCGCACGTAAGAGCATGTTGTTTTTTTTTTGTTTGTTGATGAGGGGCCCAAATGCCTCGTAGCTTGCTTTTTTTTTTTGTGGTTTATGAGTTACGGCTGCCTGGAAACGTCATGTACATGGACAAAAGAGGAGGTGTGCCTCTTCGAAGGGGCGCAACCTGCATCTGCACGAAGCGAGGAGGGGACGCTCGATACTCAGCAGAGAGGGGGGGCTCATGGCCTGCAGCGAAGGGATACCATCACCGGTAGAAGGGAGGGGGTCATCCAGGTATGCACAAAGGGCTCCGCTCTCTAAGACACGGAAGGATGCGTGTGTGGGTGTGGAAAAAAAATATTTTACATCACCATGGGCAAAGCTTTACGCCAGGTCCACCATCGCTCCGCTACTTCCATACAACACCGAGAAGAGGGGTGGAAGGGGGAGTGCCGCAGAGAGAGTAAGGGCTTCACAACCCACGAGCAGGAAAAGTTTTTGCTCTGATACCACTGTGAGGATTATGTTGTTAATCCCTCATATTGTTGTGTACTAATTACTACTTAAGTACTTAACTTAGAGAACAAGAGACTTCAGGAAAACACTTGAGAGAAGATTGAATTGAATTGATTAAATTGAGTACAATAGGTCTCTTATATAGGAGATGAAGAGACACATTTAAAGAGGCATGTTCTTTAACGAAAGGACATGACCATAGACGAAAGGGTACAACTTTAGGCTAAGGGATGTGTCTATTCGATGTAGAGGCACAACCATTCATCAAGGGATACAACCATTCGTCGAAGGGATGTGGCTATTCGATGAAGAGGTACATTCTTTGTTGGCGAAGAGTCGCAACCAGTCGAGGGCAGGGGTTTCCTTGGCTAGTTACTCTTTGCATCTGCAACAGGAATCAGCAATGAAGAGAGAATCTGATACACACATACGTCACAATCGTGACATTAACCTCCTCTCCTTTCAACTCATCTCTAGAAATCTATTTCTGAACTTGTTTGGTGCTCTTCAATCATTTTTGCCCCTATTGCACATGCTCCAATGCACATGTAGGCTAGCAGTTGAAGAAGCTGCAACAATGGTCGAGATCCTGACATCAATCACTGCTGAAACTGCACCTGAACACCCTATATATAACAATGGAGATGGATGCGAGAGATGGTCTTGTTCTTTGGACTGTATATGCCTGCATTGAGGAGCAGGTTCATAGAGAGTGCATAACAAACCCTACAAGAAGCGGTCCAGATAATTGCTGGCTGTTGTATAATTTACTTCGGGGTACAGTGTACATGCTTCCAGCCCATTGGAGCCAATCTCAAAGTTTGAAGTGTCACCCTTGAAGCACACAATGTAAAGAAGTGCAAGCAAAGCACTGATTGGATATGGTGCTTCTGCACATGAAAAAAGAAGAAGAAGAAGCTTATCAAAACGAATTTCTCATGACATTACAATCCATATGACAGTCAACTGGTAGAAAGGAATACCTTGTACTTGGACCTCCATTTCCGATTCCGTAAGTTGCATTTTCTCAAGTTTTCTGTGGCTTTTTTCCTCCCACATTGCGACCATCTCATTTTGAGTCAAGATGTTAGAAGCTGGTCTTACATACAGAGTCTTGTTCAGTGTCCTTGGGTCATCAATGGCCTTAATTGTGAAAGCAGCTACATCAACCTCATCCACATAAACACCTGCAATCCGAACATATATGGATGGGAAAACTAGTGAAACACTATGCTTCACTACATTATTCAGCCCATATTGAGCCAGAACAGCTTGCTTTTTGTTAAGGAATGGACAAGAACCGACCTTTGACATCGCCGCTGCCATAGATCACCACCTTGTCTTGAGGAGGAGAAAAATGGCCAGGTTGTAAGAGACATCCAAGGAAGCTGCTAGCAAGACAATTGGAAGAGATGTATGTATATGGAATGCCTGCGGCCTCTATGGCCCTTCTTGTTTGTACTTTACCCTCGAGCATAGTTTGTAGAGGCAGGACTTGCGTGATCCTATCCACGTCTACTCCAAATTCTGAAGGAACAAACCTCTGCAAAGTAAACAATTGCAATAAGGAAAACTTCCTCAATAAAGCATCAAGGTGTTGATACAATCTGCACAGATGAAATTATGGAGAAGATGTTTTAACAAATACCTTTATTGTTCCAACTTTCTGTATGGCTTCGACAAGCTGGAGCTGCTTTAAGAGATTTCCAGTGCCCAGGACGGAGATGACAACATCAACTCGCCTCAAGGTCGCGATAAGCGTCAAATGATCTTCAATGGAACCCTGAGAGATGATGGGGAAACGAGGTAATCTTAGATTTTGTCTTGCAGAAGGAAGTAAGATAATAAGGAAACCCTCAGATGCGAGAGGGTCATCATATACGCATCATGTAGAGAGAGAGCCCGCACACAGACACACAGGAGCAGAAATCACATGCGTATGAAGGAGAGGTGATGCAAAGGCGTACCTCTATGATCTGGACATTGGATTGCTTGAAGGATTCGATGATGTGAGCCCTTTGAGGATCTGAGCTCTGATGTGGGCGGATGAGGGCGTATGTCTGATGGCCGGCATCGATGCTGGCTTGGGCGATGTGCCTGCCCAGGTACCCTGTTGCTCCTATCACTAGAACCCGGCTGCGCCCCATAGATCACGACGCACGCGCAATCTCTCTCTGTCTCTGTCTCTCCGTCTCTCTCTATCGTTGCGCACGCGCAATCTCAGCGCTTGATCTCTGTGTGTGTGTGTGTGTCTCTCTCTCTCTCTCAAAAAGCGAAACAACTGGCTGCTTCTTCGACTGCATGAGGCGGCATCATCCATCGTTTTGAGCTCGTCTGCGTGCAGGAATGCGTCAACTTCATTGACGGGGCCTCTGACGAAAAGGCTTCGCCGACACCTTGCCTCGTCTAAGGTCTAGATGACATCTTCTCTCTCTATCTCACACGCGCGTCCCGTTTTTAGCTTAAAATACAGGTAAAAATTACGCTTTGTCGAGCGTGTGTATAATCTGAGTGCTCGAAAAAATTAGAAAAAAAATGTTTTTTCAACCCTTAAAAATAAAGGCAATGCTTAGGCTCTTGGACTTGAAAATCACTAGAAATCGTAAAAAAGCCGAGATTTATAACTAAAATGTGTAAATTTCAACCCTTAAAATTAAAGGCAACATCGAATTCCAACCGGGATTTCTAAATTTCAGCCGGGAAAATTACACTACAAACCGAGTTATGTGAGCACTGGGCCAATGCGCACATTGATGGAGGAGAACATTTCATTTTCCAATTTGAGCAAGTATGTTGCGGTTGAATGAGAGGTCCAATACACCAAAATGATGGATAAACATGGGTCCCAAGGGGTGTTGCCAAATTCGAACGGTGTCTATCCAAATAGGTGATTGTTGCACAAAACAAGAGTAGCATGCTGATTAATTGTTGGCGATGGAACTTTAGGCAGTAAACGTACAAGCCCAATCTTCCAACTCGCAGGCATGATACCTGTATTCCATACCTCTTGAAAAATAGAAGTGAGAGGAGCCTTCAACTCATCAACATACTTCGTGAAAAGCTCATTGGGGAGCCCATCCCTTCCCTTTAGGCAAATGCTTCAACACAACTTCCACCTCATCCTCAGAAATATCTCTTTCCAATTCATTTGCAGAAGCATCTGATACCTGGTGATGAACCAAGTGAAACAAAGACTCTCTAGCTGCAATGACATCAGGGATATGACCTCCTGCGGACCTAACAAATGGCGATAAAAGTCTATACACACATCTAGAACAAATGGCGATAAAAGTCTATACACACAAATGGCGATAAAAGTCTATACACACATCTAGAACACAAGCAGGATCAATAATCAATACTCCTTGCCTATCTTGCGTCTTGACAATATTCTCACATGCATGCTTTTGCTGCAAACGAGCAAAGAACGTATGTGACTAACAATTAGAATCCATTAGGGCATCTATTTGCGTCATAAGCTTATATCTCACATATTGATTCTCATGCAATGTTGCAACCTGATGGGACAACCAATCAATAGCTATCTCAATGTCAGGGCAAGAACCGTCCTCTTGAATGATTGTGATTTTTGAGGGAGCTTTTCTTGGTTGTCCTCTCTCGCTACTTGAACTATCTCTCTTTAACTATTGCCGCGCCATCTCCGGCCACCACCGCCCAATCCAGCCTAGCCGAGCCGAGCCCGTCCTCCCTCTCTCTCCTCTCCAACCTCTTCCCCAATGACATTCTCTCCTTCTCTCATACTCCCTCTCTCTCTTTCCTTCTCTCACACTCCCTCCCCCTCTCTCCCTTTCTCTCTCCCACCCTCCCTCTCTCTCCTTCTTCCCTCCCTTTCACTCTCCCACCCTCCCTCCGTCCCTCCCTCTCTCTCCTTCTCTCTCATCTCTCCCACCTTCCCTCTCTCTCCTTCTCCCACCCTCCCTTTCTCTCTCCCACCCTCCCTCTCTCTCCTTCTCCCACCCTCCTTCCCTCTCATCTCTCCCTTTTGCCCTCCCTTCGCTCCTTCTCCCACCCTCTTCCTTCTCTTCTTGTCCCACACTACCCTCTCTCTCCTTCTCCCATCCTCTTTCCTCCCTTTCACTCTCCCACCCTCCCTCTCTCTTCTCTCCCTCTCTCCCTTTCTCTCTCCCACCCACCCTCTCTCTCCTTCTCCCACCCTCCCTTTTGCCCTCCCACCCTCCCTTCTCTCCTTCTTGTACCCTCTTTCCTCTCTCCTTGTCCCACACTACCCTCTCTCTCCTTATCCCATCCTCTTCCCTCCCTTTCACTCTCCCACCCTCTCTCTCTCCCTCCCTCTCCTCTCCCTCCCTCCCTTTCTCTCTCCCATCCTCCCTCTCTCTCCTTCTCACACCCACCCACCCTCTCCTCTCCCTCTCTCTCCTTCTCGCACACACCCACCCTCTCCTCTCCCTCTCTCCCTTTCTCTCTCCCACCCTCCCTCTCTCTCCTTCTCCCATCCTCCCTCTCTCTCATCTCTCCCACACTCCCTTTTGCTCTCCCTTCTCTCCTTCTTCCACCCTCTTCCCTATCTCTCTCTCTCTCTCTCTCTCTCTCTCCTTGTCCCACACTACCCTCTCTCTCTTTCTCCCATCCTCTTCCCTCTCTTTCACTCTCCCACCCTCGCTCTCTCTCTCTCTCTCTCTCTCTCTCTCTCTCTCTCTCTCCTTGTCCCACCCTCCCTATACATAATCTCTTCATCCAGATGTTATTACATGTAGATGTTATTGCATCTGGATGTTATTATATGTGCATGTGATTGCATGGTACCCCATGCCCTTTGCACGTGACTTCATAGCATTTAAAGCCTTTGCATGTGACAGCATATCTTTGCATGTGATAACAAGGTGAATAATTTTAAGATTATTACATACAAGCAATGAAGAATGTAAATTTATTAAGGTCAATAATTTTTTAATTATTGATAGGGATCATGGACTAATTCTTTGAGAGGAAGAGGAAGAGAGAGAGAGAGAGAGAGAGAGAGAGTGAGAGAGAAGAGAGAGAGAGAGAGAGAGTGAGTGAGAGTGAGAGAGATAAGAACATGACGTTGCTATTCAAAACATATAATAAATCCAAAATTTGATATAATTAGCCATAATAATAACAAATCCACAATTAATACAAAAGACACGACGATCTAGAGTTGAAGCTGCTTTATTCCAAAAAAAGGTTATTACATGGGCTATTGCAATCTAACATTATTTAAAATTGAAAACATACTATAACTACCTACAGATCCTACACCTATACACTCTTTTGGGCTACTTTATTCTTCAACTCCTCCTGTAAGGGCTCTTCCGCCTCTTCTCTACAATATATCCAAAACTTCGCCAAGTACTGATGGCACTTCCAATTTTCATGTTCCACACGAACAAATCTCTAGAATCAATAGGCTCATCTGCTAGCATCTTTGTCCAAAGATTGCGGGCCTCTGTCATGATTCTGAGATGTTCTCTTGCATCTCCGCCCGTTGTGTTGCATAAATCTTTGCAAAACCTTTCTAGGGTTTCCTTCAAAGTATATCTAGGGCCATTAGAAGAAGCCATTAGAGATGAACTAAGATACTTGATAGTCTTGAGGATTGTAAGGAACAGAACAATAGAGAGGGAGAGAAATACAATGAGAGGGCGAGGGAGGCAACAAGAGGGAGAGGAAGGCAACAAGATTCGAAAGTGAGGATTATAGTAAGAGGCAGGGGTCAAATTTATAAATGCACAAAGCAAAAAGCTACTTTTCATGGTTACCCACTAAATTTAGAAAAGTAGACGTTGGCTTTTCCCTAAATTTAGAAAAGTACATGCATGGCTTTTCCCTAAATTTAGAAAAGTAGATGCATGTCTATCCATTTTTTTTTTGAAAAAGTAGATGAATGGAATGAACATATTCAAGGCATTGATATAAAACCATGCTGAAATATTAAAAAAAGAAAAGAAAAGTAAAAAGTTGAACATTTTATTATTGCAACATGAAGGATCTTTTCAAAACTATAGTACAATGTCATGAACAATACTAGGTCCTTTTCACATTGTTCTCGTGCTACTACTAAACATTCTCATTAGGTCCTCTTTTTTTAGAGTGGGTTAATGGATAAACATATTATGGTTCGCACATCTAACCCAAAGATACGTAAATATACAAACTAAAGGTGCTTGCATGCACAATATGGTCACCTAGCATCTAGCCTGCATGCACAATATGGTGCTTGCATGCACAATATGGTCACCTAGCCTGCATGCACAATATGGTGCTTGCACAATATGGTCACCTAGCATCTAGCCTGATTTGAAAATCGGGACATGTGTATGATGGGTTCTTTCCCATAGTCACCTGGTATTTTTCATTGCACACTAGTGATTCCTCAATCTCAATTATAAAAATTTCCATCTGCCCAACTTTAATGACCAAATGCTCAAAGACTGTAACTGTACTTGAGACTGCCGAATCTATTCGCTTGGTTGCCATATCTGATATGCCATTTTTGTACCTTGTTGGCCATTGGCCCACATTATTTTCTTCCTGATGTTGTCCCTTTTGCAACACAAACCCACCAACCTCCAATTCTCAAATCTCATCCAGAGTCAGGTTTGTACCTCGTCCTACTGGCCAAACAACCGGGGGTCTAGTAGGTGATTGACAAATGGTGTTACATAATCTCCAAGTATGATCCACGCTGCTGTTACAAAACCACATGAACTGACGCTTTTGCCCCCCATACCATTATCTCATACCATAGAAAGAAGGAGCTCGAACACCTTGCCTACAATTCTTGATGCTCTTTTTGCACTTGCCATCTTGGCCACCTAACCATCCTTGGCAAGTTACCTTGCTATGTAGAGATGTTCGACGTATAGCCCACATTGAATCGTGTATGTCACTCTCATTGATCTGCTTCGCTTATCTCTCGCTTTGCATTTTTTTGACCACCTATAGTTAAAGGAATAGGGGGTGGAAAGCTTAATCTCCTACCTTGTTTCTTACGTGGCTGGTTTTTTGTGACATACTCTAGACGATGTGATGAGTTATCTTCCTCAAGATTTATAACTGTAGGTTTTCGATGTCAACTAACAGTAATGTTATCACCAAAAAAGTTTGGTTACACATGCATTGGTGTGCCACTCACTGCTTCCCCCACCAATCTGCTCTAGTGCTTGATGGACTTGGAGATTTTGATGTTTTGGCCTTCTCCATCAACTTTGTTATTATAGGACCTGCTTTGTGATATTTGCCTTGCATGAATGCATGCTTCTTTGTGGATTGCAAGAGGGCATTGGCAAGGTCTGAAACAACTGCATCATATAAAGAGATGGTTCCCCTAAAACCCTCTCCTGCTAACTAACTTGCATGCTTCGTTTTTGCTAGATTAGTGGTCGGCGTGTGCGACACACAAGCATCGTCGACATCCTACAGCAGGAAATTAGGTTAATTACATCATCAAACTGCATTCTATAACCAGATAGTTAAGTTGAAAATTAGATTCAAAATGCAAGCTATTCTTTTCAAGAACCAAGAAAACAATACTTACTCCTACAAGATGTTTCCTCCAATGGGGCACAACATTGTTAATCATCTCCCAGAAAAGCACTTGTGCCATTGTGTCCTCCTCTTTCATTTCACAAGTTCCAATTGTTATAAGCTCTTGCAGGCTGCATGCCATCATACGACAATTGAAAAAGTACCAAAATCAAAATTATTATTTTTTAAGAACTTAACAAGACCAAACTCTACCTTGGATCCTATACATGTGCATCCATTATTGTCCATCCTTGCACACACGTGAGGCGTGATCAAAACAAACCTAAGCCTTCCTCAAATCCCCGTCTCCTATTTGGCGTATACGGTTCACCAGATCTAAACCCAGTGCAGGCCCTGTGGTTGACATTTTAAACACATAACACCGATATGACTCATCCAAAGCTTGTCCAGAAAATGACTACCACGGAAGAACTCAAAAGCACATTGTCTCTTCAATTCTAGAATACTTGACTCTGCTCCTTGCACTGAACTGTTGATCCTAGAAGCACGCACCATCCTCCTGAATGTATAAGATAATTGGACCAATTAACAAACTATGTAAACATTCATTTACAAGAATTACCAAACAATTAAAGTAAATATGGAAAGAATATTACCTTTAACATTGAATTAGGGGATGCATGTGTTCTAATAATAAAGACGACTCCATGTTGCTAATATTTGATTCATTCTTTGTATACTTCCTGACAATTGCATCTAATACAAGTTGTTTGGTGATATCCATTTGTACCTTCCTTGGACCACATGTAGCAACCTTTGAAATTGCCTCTTGCACAAGTTCTTTGATCTTTTGCGATGCTTGCCTTGATGTGCCCCTTTGCACCTCATGCAAATGTTCCCCTTGATATATCATCAATCTCAACATATGTGGATCAGTAGGCATACAATAGTACACCATAGCACTACATATTCTTCTATATACAGGTTTGTTCTTGTGCAGTAGAAACAAGCTAGTGATCCATATTCATTTGTTGTTAAGCCCAAAGAGGGAAGTTTCTGTGTGAGCTTTCCTATTATGTGAAAAATCACAAAGTTCTAATAAATACTCTTGTAAGTCAAAGTTTACTAAAATTAAGTCAAGACAATACGCTCACCAATCCATGATGTTGTATTCGGTGTGCCATTTATAGTTTTGCTTCCACACAAGGCATAAGTGCACTCAAATAAGCCTCCACAAGAACTTTTTCGTACAACCCCAAGAAACTCCATATGACTCTCTGCAGGTTTCACCCAACAATGGCCATCATTCCTTACATTGGAGAGGCTAAAGGATCATGTACATTCGGCAACTCAAAAGCCACATTACCATTATAGATTTGAGGAATCTCTTCTACTTTCTCAATATGTGTGCTTGCTAATAACAATCTACGAAGAACACCAGCATGAGATAGTAAGTATTTGACCACACTCTTTTGAAGTGTTGTACCTATGGGAGAATCTCCTATTTTAAGGTCAATAATAACTTCTTTTGGGATGCTTGTTGTAGTGTTGCTTGACTCTCCTATTATTGGAATAACAAGCTATTCTGTTGTTATATCTTTATCAAAGATATAACATGGTTCCTCTCCAACGGGTCTAGTTTGATTAGATAGGTATAAGATGTTCTACAGCATCATCTTGTGGTTTGATTGCAAAACTTTCAATCTAGAGTGAGGACATAATATTCCATCAAAATTATCAGTGTTAGTAATATAATAACGACCCTGTACAGTTCTATAACAATAGGATCACTCTCTAAACCTCCCACAAAAATGTGAAAAGAAGTGCTCTCCATGGCAAGAAAAGCTCTCAGAAAATACATCATTGCTGTTATCAGCCATGGCCACTGACTGAAACTGATGCAAAAGCTACTTGTAATGAAGCAAAGACTGAACAGAAAACAACTCGTGCTATGTAGCATGGTCCACAATAGAATACGTATGCCTGTTTTGCAGAAAACTGCACTGTCGAAATTTCTGCACAGAATGACGAAAACACATGTACAGAACTTGTAATGCAAAAACGGAGCCCGAAACGACCTCAGATGTAATTTCTGAGAACGCCAAGCCCTACGAGTATATTTGTAGAGTATAGAGACCTGTAAGCGCTCGTGAAAGCTCACCTCAATCGGAGAACATGAGTCGAAGGGTGCTAGCAGCGTAGCCCTGGGAGTCGATGCCTGCTCTGATACCAATTGTTAGAATTAGGGTTGCAGGAAAGCACACAAAGCTTTGAGAAGAAGAAGCAAGAATGCACACAACACACTGTGTATTAGACTGTGTCAATGTACAAAAGATTAGTTAGCCCTAGAATGATGGGCATATATCCAAGCTGGGGGAAAAAACCTCCTAAAGAGGAAAAAAGTGCCCCGGTGGTCCTAAGTGTGTTCACACACATCACTGCCTATATATATGGCAACATTTTTAGTGATTTTTTTTAAGAGCAATCTGTCTTATATATGTCGATGTGTTTAGATTGTTATAAACACATCAAAGGAAACACCACATCCAAAGCGTGAAAAACGTGTTAAGAGCACACATGCTAGGCAACAAAGCCAAGAAGTGACAAGCACCAAGAAGAGGAAGAAATGCAAGAGGTAGATGATGATTGGAGTCCTCCTCGAAGGAATCCAAGTTGAGTTGCTAAGTCTTCGAAGAAAGGTGCTTCCTCAAAAATCATTGAATAAACTAAGGAAGTAGGAGAGGTGGATGAGGGAATTGAAAAAGAAGGCGAGAATGAAGAGAGTTTCATGGTGACTCTCGCAACTCGCTTGCGATTAAAACTCCTATAAGACACTCTTAATAGAGTGAAGGTAATTGTTAAACTACTTTTTATCAAATCTTAGATAAGGTGAGTATATGCGTGCATTGCTAGTGGTGAAATCCACTCTTTTTCCACCTATTCCCTTGGGCAAACTTGTACATACCTGACCCCTTTATTAAGAAGAGTGCAGCTTAGGTACAAGAAGCTAGCAAGGGAATTTTATACAAATGGCTATGTTGCCGATAGATGCAGGTTCATTTACTCCATCTCCTCATCCTGTAATCCTATTAGAGAAGTGACTGAAGATGATGTTATTGCATGGGATGACATTTGGCAATTGAAAAATGAGGAGTTCGAGAATATGATCAAAGGCATAGAGTGGGAATTCATGAGCAACAAGATGTATGTGTGGGACGGCAATCATTGAGTTATGGTATGGATGGAGGAGATTAATTAATGTGAGTCTACTTAAATTGCCTACTTTTATGAATGTAGTCTTTTGTTTTATAAATTAGTTTTGAGACTAATTAGATTTGCATTATCTAACTGTAGCATTCAAGAATGTCACATCAAGACATCCTTGTGGTATTGACCCTACCTTATTGAATTCAATGAGGATAGTGAGGGGGAGGTTCTCACAGTCACTTAAATAGGTAAGAGAATATATGTTTTAAGACTCTTCGAATTAGGAATATTCGACGTACTATATTTTAATCTTTCATCATAACCTTAAATTTTATTGTAGTAGGATGAATGAAGTGGGCTATGTTTCTTCTTCCCTTGTGGACAAAGTGTGCCTTATTAGGGCACTTGGGCTGGCAAACAAAGAAACAATTATGAAGCACTCTAGAGAAATGAACAAGGCATGGATGGACAAGCATGCCTCGACATAGAAAAAAAAGGGCCGCCCATCTTGGTGTAACTATGAGCTTTCAGAACTTTCCCAAATAGTATTCCAGGTAAACCTTCAATCTTTAGACATGCAATATATGATAAACATTTGCATATCGTCCACTACTATTGCAATTCGTGATAATAGGATGAGTACCTCGTAACCACCCGAGATATTGACCCCCTAGTAGTATGCACAAGAGTTTGAAGAGAGATGGAGAACGGCATTTGATAAAGATGAAGAGAGATGGAGAACGAAATTTGATAAATATGAAAGAAAGTGGAGGCATGCTACAAGGCGGCTAGCGGTGATTGCAAACCCTGCACAAGGGGAAGGTTTCTTTGAGTAAGAAATTCTACACTATTTTCTCTGTTTATTTCTTAGGTAACAATATTTTATGGTTTTAATGTTGCAGTTTAATTATGGTGTTGTGTTGTAGGCGACTAGTGCAAGTTAATTGGGATGAGAAACCGGATTGTTTGACAGAGGATAGGCTATATAGCTTGGTAGCTAGCTTGTTGCCAAATGACCACAAAGCACAGATTTTGGATATTTTTTATTGATGGCAATTTGCAGAGGCTGAAGGATTCACAAATCCCTAAAAGTATGTAATAATAACTTTCCTATCTTCTTGATATTTACAAAGTACTCTATTTTGTTTGAATAACAATTTTAATGGTAATGCAAAAAATGCAAGTTTATTCAGGGATTGGCTTCGAAGAGAATTCATATGGCATGAGATTGGAGTGCAGGGTGTAGCCGTCCTTGCAGAAATATCAAAAAAGTACAAGGTAATTTTTTCAGATACATTCCTTAATGACCTCGCCAATCTTAAGAGGATGTATTTTGGGAAGTTGTTCGAGGAAATGGTAGGATCCCTAAAGAAACAAGGTGTGGTAGCTTCAAACCTTGTTGTTGTTGTTGAAGACTACCAAGCGTGCTGTGTTCAGGTGCATAACATTCCATAAAGTGTACTTACTACTTGGTTGTACTCTTATATTTATAAACTAAATGGATGTAATAATGTGCAAATAGATTTGTAAGTGCCATGCGGAGAGATCTATTGTAGATGTGCCTACAATCTTAAAAGAATGGCGCAATCCAAAACATGAAAGCACTATGTATACACAACAGCAACTTCGAGACCTTTGGGATGCAGAGATATACAAGAGATGCCCATTGTTCCTTAACTTTCCAAGTGGCAAATTTCCCAAGAGCGAAAAGGAGATGTATACTCGGGCTTGTAAAGCAAAGCAATCAACCATGGTATGAACTATAAAATTAGAAATTTCACTTTAATTTAAATATTATTTCTTATATCTTTGCAAATGTTGAATTCTATCATGAAGCCTAGAAGTCTATGTGACAAATAACATGTCCAAGGCAAAGGTAAAGGTCTTATGAAAGATGAAGGGGATGGTGAAGATAAAGAGGATGATGATGACGAAGGGAAAAAAGTGCCAAAAAAGGATACAACAAAGGAAAAAGGAAAGTCAGTATAGGAAGAGGACGACTCTGATACCTCTCCATCAAAATATGACGAAAGCGATTTTGATGATAGCACACGCAAGATTGAGGCAACCCCAAAAGTTAAAGAAGTTGGTCATGCAGCAACACAGGCAGGGCACTCTTTTACTTGTGGTTCATTAGTATTATTGTTACATTGTTTGCATACTAACATAGATTAAGTTATGGATTCAAAAATAAGCTTGAGAGGTGAAGCACCAAATGCACTATTGTGCGACCAATTCTTCCACCTAGCCTGGGTACTTGACTCCAATATAAATGAATTTGCTAGGTATGGTATTACTTGACTCCAAGCCTGGGTACTTGACTCCAATCTAAATGAAATTGCTAGGTATGGTATTACTCATTGTTGGTAATGATAATGTAAAGTATTTGTGTGATGCATGCACTTACAAAATGTATGCTTTATAGGAGTGTCTCGACGTACCACGACAATAGTCCCGGTGCTCCCAGCGAACATCAAAGTGCCAGTTCCTCTACTGTTATAGAAGCCTCGGCGTTAACAGGTGTAATAATCAATTGTGTCCACATGTAAAATGATTGTAAAGGTGTATCTTTTATATCCTATAATAACAATTGATGTATAACTCTACTGAACATGGTGTTGCAAGACATCATTCTACAAAGATGATGGCATGTGTGGGGATCCTTTGAAGATAGGTCGTGCACTTCTGAACCAACAGCTAGTGTCTCGACGTACCACGACAGTAGTCCCGGTGCTCCCAGCGAACATCAAAGTGCCAGTTCCTCTACTGTTATAGAAGCCTCGACGTTAACAGGTGTAATAATCAATTGTGACCACATGTGAAATGATTGTAAAGGTGTATCTTTTATATCCTATAATAACAATTGATGTATAACTCTACTGAACATGGTGTGGCAAGACATCATTCTACAAAGATGATGACATGTGTGGGGATCCTTTGAAGATAGGTCGTGCACTTCTGAACCAACAGCTTTCATCGGAGCTAGAACATGTCTTTGATATGTTGCTGAAGGTCAACATGGGAGATAGGACCTTTACTGTTAAAGGTGTCAATACAAACACAGTGTGTGATTGTATTGTAGTGAGGTTACCCACAGAAGGTTCTGTTTATGGTTTCCCCAATGACATTGTCCCACCACGGAATCTTTGCACATGTGAGTAATGATATTATTTTCCCTTCATTAAGACCTTGTGTGTTGTTGTGCATATGTTGTGTGTGTGTGTGTGTGTGTGTATGTCATGCTTATGTTTTTTATGTATGCAGAAGAGTGACGATGGGAGAGGGAAAGGGAGGGAAGAGAGAGAGGAGGAGGGAAGAGGCTAGGAGAAGGAGAGAGAGGGTGGGCTGGGCGCTGGTGGGGCAAGGAGATAGAGAGAGGTAAGAGGGTGGAGATGATAGAGAGCGAGGGTGGGAGAGTGAAAGGGAGGGAGAGAGAGGAGAGAGAGGGGGGCTGGGAGAGTGAAAGGGAGGGAGAGAGAGAGAGGAGAGAGTGGGAGGGTGGGAGAGTGAGAGATGGAGGGTGGGAGAAGGAGAGAAGAGGATATAGAGATGGATATAGCCCACACCACACTTTCTCTCCTAGAGAGAGAGAGAGAGGGAGGGTGGGAGAGGGAAAGGGAGGGAAGAGTGAGAGGGGGAGGGAAGAGGGTGGGAGAAGTAGAGAGAGGGTGGTGTGGGCTAGGTTGGGTAGTGGTGGGCGGAGATGGTGGTGGCAATAGTTAGAGAGAGATTGTTCAAGTAAAGAGAGAGGGCAGCCAAGAAAAGCTCCCTCCACCAAGCTCCCTCGATGACCATCCCCCTCTTGAACTACTTGGTTCAAATATACCATGACTAGCACCCACATTTTGATTACCACTGTAAGTAGCTATCTGGCGCGTGCCTCTATTCGACACCACAAGCCAAGGTCTATCGTCTGTATCTGCCAAAACTTGTTTACCTTTATCTACAACTTGCTCACTTTGTTTTGGTACTTGTTTGCCCTTCTCTATATTCAAACTTGATGGCAAAACATGAGCTAATTATCCTTATGCGTTGGACCTTGGCACACATTCGGTTGTGGCTGAGCATTCACCTCCTCTGGACACAATTGAAATGAAGTCACCCATCTCCCCACAATGGAAGTAATGGCCTGCAAACAATCCCCACTTTAATTGGAAATACAATGGTCAAATCCATCCATGCATAACCTCAATTGTCGAGGATGGGGCTTCCCAGTATCCCACAACATGCAAACCCTATTTTTATTCTTGGATGACATTCTAGGCTCCACGAATACCTCCCCAATAGTACACATGGTCAATGGTAACAATTCCCACATAGTTGATGGAAAGTCTACAACCTCCACCCAAATAGGGCATGCCTGGTGCAACATATCTCTATACTCTGCCATAGGGCGCCAGGGTACAGCATGCACCAACTGTCCAACTAGAAAAAATGGGACTTTTTGCATAACCAAATCTCGAACTTCTTTGGATGAGAATAAGACCTCATAGAATCTTTTGGGACCGTCAAAGATCTTCTCCATAAAATTACCATTTAATAAATCATGTAACCAATCTGTAATCGTGTAAAATGAAATACATTATACCTCTACCTTGATGTCCCATACCATCAAGATATGATCCTCTACATAAGAGAGCATAACATAGCTTTGGCCTCACAAGCCCCAAGCCTCCAAGCCCCAATCCAATAGCATGTAGCTATAGTGTGAAATGGTAGGTGAGTAGATATGATCCTCTACATAAGAGAGCATAACATAGCTTTGGCCTCACAAGCCCCAAGCCTCCAAGCCTCCCTTGAGTGTGCCCCATGCCCCTATTATATAGGAGGGCCCTCAAGTGACTCTTGACTCTCCATTTCCCATGTGTGACCCTTGGATGCCTGACCCTAATCTTAACCCTTAAGGTTAGTCCTAACCCATGCTCCACTAGAGCTTGTTCCCATGCTCCCATGCTCCACTAAAGCTTGTTCCCATGCTCACAAGCCTAATGTGGGTTAGCCTCCTAGTATATGCACACATAATGTGCATATAACATAAATGAAGAGGAGAAGATCTACTACCCGGATGGAAAATCTGTCTGTACGAATGGCTCCAAAAGGGGGGTAAAACTCCAGCATAGTTGATGCGAACACAAACGCTATGTAGGCTAAAAATTTACGCACGGTCGCCGCCGTTGGGAATTTTCCACTACCCGGATGGAAAATCTGTTTGCATGAATCGAAAGGGGGGTAAAACCAAGCACAACTAATGGAACAGCTTCAGGTTCACCCACATAGAAATTAGGGCAAACACAAACATTTGGTCTCTCTCTCTCTCTCTCTCTCTCTCTCTCTCTCTCTCTCTCTCTCTCTCTCTCTCTCAGGCGCTACGCCACGCAACCCGCAAAAAGGAGGTTAGTTAAATAATAATAATAATAAAATTTACCTTTTCGACGTCGCCTACGTTGCCTACCTTGTGCGTCCATAGCTCCTTCCCACGCTACTGCCTGCCTGACTTCCTTGCGTTCACACACACACATAAATCCATATATAATTACTAATTAATTAATGTAATTAACTAATATAATTAATTAAGATCAATAAAAATATAAATTAATTATTAATTAGTATAATAATTAATATAATAGTTAATTAATATAATTATATTTTTAATTAATATAATAAATTATTTTTTTAATAAAATACATAAATTATTAAATATTTTTAATTAAGTAACTCTTTATAAAATAAAAATAAATTATTAATTAATTTTAATTAATTAACTTTTTTAAAATGATTAAAAATAGATTAATTAATTTATAAAATTAATTAATTATTTGATTAAAAATACTAAATAAATAAATAACAAAAAATAAACTATATATAATAATTATATTAATTATTTTAAAATTAATTAATTAACTCTAATTTTAATTAATTACTTTTATTTTAACTAAAATTTTATTGATTAACTTACTAATTTTATTAATTTATTGATTGAAAAATAAATAAATTTAATGAATGATTAATTATTAAAATATTAAATAAATAATTAATTAGTTATGAGAATTAGTTAATCAATTTAAAAAAAAATCTCAAAAAAAGAACTCAATGAAATTATATATATATATATATATATATATAACATAAATTTTTTTATAAAAATCCTACCACTCATCTCTACCCTCTCGCGCTATATCATAGTGCACATATTAGGCTTCACTATACCCTTGTGTGCGCCTCTTTAAATTTCTAAACTCGTGACGTGCGTACGTGAAGTAAACACATCCTTACATGTATATTTGCACACTTTTACACACATTCTCTCACTTGCACCGTGCACCCACCAACACATAGGCAATAGGCACGCATTAGCACAAATTCACAAGCAAGTGTACGTACACAAGCGTTGGCACATTCATCCTATATAAATTTGTGCCATCTTTATGATCCCACTTATGTGATCAATCTTTGAGTGATTAATACATGTACTCTTGAGTGGATTAAACCAATAAAAAAACACACAAAAAACAACAACATTGTGCACTTTCCTAAGGGCTGGATGCTCGAGACTATAATTTGAGAACAATTGTACGTCACGGTAGTTGTGAATAGGCCACAACATCATGCTCTTAGCATTGAACTAGCCACAGTAGGAAATTCATGCACTTGAGGTCTAGAGGGATTTTGGGTAGTGACTAAGAATACCTTGACGAGATAGCGCCTCAAACTGCTCTGAGTCTTCTTACCAACCAAGCCAGGGATTGAGAGGCTCCAGTCACACTCAATTGAGTACTCATTGTTGGCAAACCTTTTACGCCTCGGACACAACCACTAGTGAAGACTCAATGGATCCAATGCAAGAAGAAACTGCACCTAAGGGTTCACATACCTCCTTAGCACATTTGAACACAGTTGTAGAGTATGCTATAGGCTTATTTCATTTCGATGGAGATTGCCTAGGGTAGAAGAAGCTGCAAATGGAATATCGCCAAACCTTGGGAATACATCCCGTAACTGTACCTCAATCTCTTGACCTCAAAATTGCTCCACCCTTTTTGCCATTCACAGACACACAAGAATGGTTCAGTTCGATATGGACCTAAAACCACTTCGAGTCTTCTTACCAACCAAGCCAGGGATTGAGAGGCTACAGTCACACTCAATTGAGTACTCATTGTTGGAAAACCTTTGATGCCTCGGACACAACCACTAGTGAAGACTCAATGGATCCAATGCAAGAAGAAACTGCATGTGAGGGTTCACGTACATCCTTAGCACATTTGAACACAATTGTAGAGTATGCTATAGGCTTATTTCGATGGAGATTGCCTAGGGTAGAGGAAGCTGAAAATGGAATATCACCAAACCTTGGGAATACATCCCGTAACTGTACCTCAATCTCTTGACCTCAAAACTGCTCCACCCTTTTTGCCATTCACAGACGCACAAGAATGGTTCAGTTCGATATGGACCTAGACACTGCAAATCCAATGGGTGTTCACACCCCAACAACTCGTCCCTCCACCACAAAGAATGACCCAAGATCTTGAAACCTATTATAATGAAAAGTATGACAAAGAGGAATGGGAATGGCTAGCTCGCACTCGTACTGAGCAATCCCCATAGATAGCTCAATAAAGTATGGAGATCCCCAACCCCTCATCTTTACCGAGAGAGCCTACATCTGCATTTATGGTACGGAATCAATTCAAACTTCAAGGCACAGTTGTTGGGTACTAAGGAGTACTAATTGCCCCAATCTCACAACAAGAGAATGAAACGTATGTCCCACCTCTTGCCCCAGTAAACGAGGAAGAAGTAGAAGACTATGTTCAAGACTTACAAGAACTTGAAGAACACATTGATCTTGAGCATATAGTGGCTTGTGCGCTTTTGCCGCACAGGTCGTAGCTGGGGACTTGCCAGACACCGTATGCGAGCCACGAATGGCTACAAGCATACAACCAGGGAAGGAAGCTCAAACAGAATGCCAAAGGGTGTGTCACTCACCGCTTAACTGCTGCCTTGAAGGATTCCCGCGTCGCAGCCGTGAAGGAGGAGCCGCCGTCGCCGCTCTACCGCCTCTCCGCCGTCTCGCCGTGCCGCTAAACAGTGCGCTCGATCGCTCTCTCACTCTCTCTCTCTCTCTCTCCCACACGCAGGAGAAGGAAACCAAGGAGATAAGGCAAGAGCACTCTTCTATTCACAACACATGAGAATGAGGATTTTAGGGTTACATTTGACTCATATAGGTGACTTGGCCGTTCACACTTGGGCGCCCATACATGGCCGGCCGACCCTAACCCTTATCCTACTGATATCCAAGGTGCGCCTCTCATCGGCGATCACCCAATCCCTTCATCCTTAACATATGGTGCCGACAAGCCCGGCCCATGACTCAGAATATTTAAATTAATGACGTAAAATATAGTACGTCGCCATGTCCGCCATGGGTTAACATGCCCCCCTTCCTGATGTAGATTCCGTCCTCGGAAGCTATGGTATGGTAAGCTCAAGAGGGTTGTTGTGGTAGACCGTCTGCGAAACAGGGAAGTAGAGTGAAGGTATGCTAGAATTCAAAAGATATAAAGTGTATAAATTCAAGCATGTGAGACCACAATGGATGTTGCTATGAGAACTTAGTTTAAAAGTCACATGAGTGAGCTAGTGTAGCAAATTAATAGGAGTTTAAAATTATTGAAAGGAATTCAAGAGTTAGCAAGGTGTCACAGGTTAATCAAGGTTTATAACTGGCCTAAGTCAAGGAAAATAACCAAGCTTAATAAATAAACAGATGACCACACTGTGTCTACTCTAAGAACAAGTTAATACCACACGTCTAGGGACACAAGAAACATCACAGTTACAGGAGCCTTTTGCCTCTTTTTTTTTTTTTTTTTAATGCACGTGACAATTTTTACACACAATGGCGACCTTCCTAAGGCAAAACTAACATCGATCCTGGTACCATGTTTAACACAAGGCATTATCCAGGAATCTATTAGCTCACTTTAGGCAAGGCTACCCCCTACCAACCAAGGCATCGGTCTGGAGTAGAATACTCCTCGCCTACCAAGTATCAATAAGGCGATAGGCCAACATTAAAGCACACTAACCCTTGTATTGCCATTTATTGTAGGCTTTTTTTTTTTTAAATCTATTTCTTTTGATCTTTGCTCCTGAACTAAAATGTGTTCTTACATCCTTTCGACAAGGGGTAAAAGCTATGTCCTAGAGGTCAACACACACATGGCCAGGTGTCAAACATTAAGATGGTTTGACCCTAGACCTAAGACAATCGTATTCCAAGGTTAACTAAAGACATCATGCTGCCTAGGAATATTTCCAATAAAGTTAAGCTCATTAATGTTTTACACTAGCATGCAAGCAACTTCAAAAACTAAGTAGTACAGTGACAATTTCCATGTGGTCATGCCGTATAGTTTATGAAATTAATTGAACAGAAAAAACGAAAGAGAGTGGGTATGGAAGAATTACACCTGAAATTGGAGATCTCCTTGATTTGATGAGACAGCTTGCAATGTGATGTAGATATATTTTGATGATCGTTGCGGCAGTCTCAAGATATGGAAGCGAACCCACCTCAAACTTTTAACCTGTACAATCAACTAACAAGCACTATACCTCGAGAGGCACATCAGTGTGAAAATTTCAAGACTCGTTTAAGGAATCTAAACTAGAAAAAACTTGAAAACACTAACCTACCTACCAGTCACCACACTACTACTGAGAATACGGTAAGAGGATGTTGTAGAGTCCTGGCTCTAGCCCTAAGGCTAAGCCTCTATCCGCATCATCCAAACAAATAAAGTCAACCTCAGTAGTGCCATGAGTTTCATCCGTCCATTCATCATTGTCAGATATTTCCTTTTCATTTTCCCATCCACATAAACTCATCAAGAATATAACCATGCGAGGATAGTCATCTTGTGGAAAAGGAAAGCATTGGGCTATCGGGGATATTTCCTCTACGGAGTAGGGGTCAGTCATGGTCAATAGGCGAATTAGCCATTCTAATTCTTCAACATTTTCCTCTCTGGCCAGTACATCTATATGATCCCATTCAGTTTCAATAACAGGATAGCACATGTGAAATATCTGAGAAAGGTACAGATGATACCTCTCATCAAAGGCGGGAGTGGATGAAGTGTATGATGATCGTGCATCTGCCATATCTGCAAACACAGATATAGCATCAGTAGGTTTGTGAGACAGGTCAATCTAGTTCTTGATTGTATACAGATATTTATCCTCTTTTTGTGCTCTTGCTCTTTTTACTATTTTTTGTTTTTCTTTTCTTTGTTTTTGTTTTTTTTTTATTATTTTTTTTAAAAATGTATGAAGCTATATATATACATCCCCTTGAATTTGGCAATTACATGGTCAGGGGAGAAGGTTAAGGAGGAAGCATTAGAATGTCGAGCATGAGTACATGCTCCCCCTTTCCTTGGGTAGATCATATTATTTGCAATGATGTTGCAGCCTCTTGGAACCAATTTGTCCAGCGGGTCATAGGTTGTGATGTGGGCAGATAGCTTTTTATGACCCTTGTGGCCACATCCAATTGTAGAGATGGTAGTGTACGCTCCCATTGACGAATGGAGGAAATGGTTTCCGACGATACTATTACAAGGGGAGACGTAGACTCATCAGTTTTTTGTTGGGTGTTGACAAGAGTAGGTGTAGAGCATGTAGAAACTTCTATATCAGCGTGTGCCTGGCATGAGGAGCTAGAAGCTTCATGTGGCTCCCCCCTTCCTGAGCTAGGTGGTAATGATCGATATCGTTTGGGAATCCAAACTAACTCTGGAAGAAGTGGTGTGGAGCACTCTGTTACCTTTCCCTTACCACGATCTTGAATTATCGTTGGGGTGGCAACAATTGGTTTGCAAGGTTTTATAGGTGATGTAGAGGGATTCAGCTTATGTTTAGGGACCCAAATCTGGTCATTTCCCTCATAGTACCCTTGGGCTACTAATAATTTTTTAGGGATCCATCGCGATGTTACATTGCCCTTTCTCGGGTGGGTAGCTGCTTTCCTTTTACGAGGCTTCTTGGTGGCTGAACGAGATTGAGCAGGGGAAGTAGCTGTTAACGAAGCTTTGGGGACCCATTTGTATGTACTCTTTGGCATAGTAAGCGAAGCTTTATGGACCGCCTTGCCTGTTTCCACTCTTGGCGTTGAAGCGTTAGAGGGGTGGCCTACAATCGAAGATGGTTTTGCCACTGGACTTTGTGATTTTTCATTATCTAATATTTGAGTGGATGACTTAGGTGCGGGATTTTGAGCGGTCAGACCTAGTGTTGGTTCTTGCGTTGTGACTTGTCTGGTTGCCCAATCGATATTGCACTTGGTGACCATCATCCATTTGCGCCCTAAGATTACAGTCCCTTCCATGGTGCCAGCAGGCATAACCAAAAAGCTTTGAATTATGGTTCCCTTGTCATAAGCAACCGGAGTGTGCAGAATTCCTGAGACAGGGGTTTTCTTCTTGTTGATTCCTTGGACTTGGATAGAACTCTTGGTTAAAGGTGGTTTTCCCAGTTGACACCACACGCCATATGATAGCAAATTGTGTTGAGCTCCTGTATCCAATAATGCATTATACAGCACCTCCCCGTAAGGACTCTGTAACTCAATTGGGTATCTTAGAGGTGGGTCAGATTCCAGTGCATCCTCCTCTGCTTCCTCGAAAAATACTTGCGTAATTCCCAAGTTGGCTTCTCGTTGTCTCCTAGCACGCTGTTGACGTTCTTTGGCTTCGACTCTTGCTTGTATCTTTTTAAGCTCAGCATGTTCTTTAGCTGCCTTCTTTTGATGGATTGCGTGTAACTCCTCCTGGCTCAGGGGGTCATAGTATCTTTTGAATTTACTCCCATTAAGGAATCCAATGGTTTCAACTCCGTCGAGAGTCTCCACTCTGATGGTACCTTGCGGTGTAATTTCACATACTCTATACGGTCCCTTACCAGCATATTTGAGCTTCTTCTTTTCGTTTCGCACTCCATACATCAGGACTTTATCCCCAACCTTGATGTCCTTGTCCTTTAAATGGCGATCAAACCATTTTTTCCTTCTATCCTTCTCCATAAGGGCATTGTATACAGCCAATTGTCTTTCTTCGTTTAGCCGCTCAAGGATATACAGACGCTCTGCTAAAGGATTACCATCCCATCCCTCTTGAGTAGCAACACGAAGACTAGGAATGACAAATTCCCACGGCATGACTGCTTCTTGGCCATATACCATTTTGAATGGTGTGCAATTAATAGCCACTTTGTACGCAGTACGATAGGCCCATAAAGCTGTCGTAAGCTTTAGATCCCAATCCGTGCGATGAGCTTCAACTGTCTTTGTCAAAATAGAGATTAAAGTCTTGTTGGTACTCTCGGCTTGGCCATTCGCTTGCGGATAATAAGGAGTAGATTTATGATGGGATATCATGAAATTTGTTGTGAGCTCCTTAATCACTTCATTTATAAAATGCGTACCATTGTCGCTCACAAGTTCAAAAGGACAACCGAATCGTGTGATTATATTTTCAAAGAGGAACTTGGCTGTTGTCCTCGCATCTGCCTTACGTGTTGCTTTCGCTTCAGCCCATTTGGTCATATAGTCAGTGGCCACAATAATATAGCGAGATTGTGTGTTTCGGGCCGCTGGACTAATTGGACCTACAAAGTCTAAACCCCGCTTTTCAAATGGTTGGTTTACTTTGATCGGATGTAGGGGCATCTGATCTTTCCTCTGGGGTTTCTTATATCGTTGGCATTCATCGCAACCCTTCACAAAGAGTGATGCATCTTGGAACATAGTGGGCCACCAATACCCTGATTGTAAGATCTTTCGCGCAGTTAAGTCTCCTGAGAAGTGACCACCGGCTACGCCCATATGTGCCTCTTGCAAAATGTATAGATATTCATCCTCTCGGGCACAACGCCTAAGAACGTCATCCTTTCCTCTTTTATAAAGAGTCCCTGCTATCAGGCAATAGGGTTCGCATTCTTTGATTAGCTTTCGAGCTAGATCTTTACGGAGCTCCTTGGGTGGAAAGCCATTAACCAAAAAGTTAACAATCTTCTCACTCCATTCAGGCATTGTCTCCACCATAAACAAGGAAGTGTCCGGTAAGTCATCATCAACCCCCGTAGGAGCTTCACCATTAGGTATGCGAGACAAATGATCAGCCATAACATGTTTCTTGCCAGGTCTCACAACAACCGTGAAATCAAACTCAAGAAGAATCAATAGCCATCGTGTGATTCTTCCTGTGGAGCATGGTTTGTTTACCAGATACAACAATGCTTGATGATCCACATAGAAAACAAACTTGGTGGCAAGGAGGTAATAACGAAATTTCCTTACTGCATATATCATTGCCAACCCTTCTCGCTCCGTAGTGGTGTAGTTCATCTCAGCATCGTTCAACTGGCGACTGGCAAAGCTAATGGGGTAGTCTAGCTTGTGTTCTCCAGGTTGAGTTAACACACACCCAATAGCAAAGTTTGATGCATCAATATGCACATGGAAGAGTAAATCCCAGTTAGGCATTCTCAAGATTGGAGCACTTGCCAAGGCCTTCTTTAATAGCTCATAGGCACGGTCACATTCTTCGGTCCAAATAAACTCGATGAGAAGCTTATACAATGGTCGAGCTATCTCGGCGAAGAAGAGAATAAACCTTCGATAATAACCAACGTGGCCCATAAAGCGTTGGACTCCCTTGTAGTTGGTGGGTGGGGGTAATTCCAGAATGACCTTGATTTTACTCTCGTCAGTGGAAATCCCATTTTTGGACACTATATGCCCTAAGATAACTCCGTGTTTAACCCAGAATTGGCATTTGAAAGGATTCAAGGAGATGCGATATAATCTACACCTTTCAAATATTTTTCGTAAACACATCAAGTGCTCGTCCCAAGAGGAATGAACACAAAGATCATCTAAGAAAGCTTCACAGAAGTCCCTTAGATATTCCTTAAAGGCCGTGTTTATCAATCGTTGGAATGTTGCAGGTGCATTGGTCAAGCCAAAAGCCATGACGCGAAAGGCAAACACTCCAAACTCCGTGATAAATGCTGTTTTAGCTTGGTCCTCGACTGCAATTGTGATCTGATTGTAACCCGAGTACCCATCTAAAAAGCTATATGCCTCCTTGCCGGCCACTCTTTCAAGCACATGTTCAGAATACGGCAAGGGGTAATGATCCCTTCTGGTGGCTGCATTAACCTTTTTGAGATCAACGCACACTCTGAGTTTCCCATTCTTCTTTGGTACGATGACTATCGGAGAAACCCATTCTGAGTGCTCAATAGGATATATGAATCCACATTTTACCAGCTTTTCAATTTCCTCTTGTACAATCTTTGCGTACTTAGGATTCATTGGGTAGGGACGTTGCTGGACTGGTTTAGCAGTGCTAATCATTGGAATCGTGTGTTGCACCACCGAGGGTGGAACACCCTTCATATCATGATATGTCCAAGCAAATATGTCCTTGAATTCTTTAAGAAGCTTCGTAAGTGCAGCTTCTTCCGCCTTGGTGAGGTCTTGAGCAATATAAACTGGTTTAGACTCCTCACCCGGATCTGCTAAGTCTGTCTCCTTAACTACCGCAGGGCCATCGTAGACACCGCTACTCCCATTGGTAGGCGTTCGTTGGGCTTTTGTGTAGACTACTTTACGTTCCCCTGTGGTGAATGATTTGAAATGCTCAGGTGCGGGGTGTAAGTCTACTGGTTCCTGTTGTGCCAGACTTTTTTCTTTCAATTCCGCTTCCTTTTGCTGCTGAGCCAACTCTTGGTTTTGTCGCCTTCTTGCAGTACGACTTAGTTTTGGCTTCTCTTCGATTTCTAATTGGGCGACGTCATGAGGTTGCGGAATACACCACATGACACTTTGGAGGTATTGTCCCCAATTATCCGCTATCTTCCGATGAGCATCAATGGCTCCTACATAACTAAGCCATTCTGCAGTGGATCGCTCCTTGTTTATTGCAGTTCGTACCTTAGCTCGATAGCGTTGGCGCTTATGTCTCGTTTTCTTCTTACCAAGTTTTTGATTTTTGTTTCTATCAGATTCGAACTCACTTGGTCGATCTTCACTTTCGGATGAACTGCAAGAGGTCACTGTCCTAGGCCTTGAGCACCTTGCTTCCACCTTTGGGTGAATATTTGATTCATTTTCCCCATCAGGCTCAGGGTCAGTTTCTTCTTGAGATTCATACTCAGAGTTGCATTGGTCAGAGTCTTCGCTACTTTCAGTGTCGGTGGAGTTTGCCACGTTCTCGCCATCAGGAGTCAAGTGCATAACACCTATCATGTTTATTGGCACTAACGGTGGCATATCTTGCCCCTCAGGTGTTACCCAACTTGTGCCTCTATTTCCCCATGTGTCTATGGTTGCCGCTAGGTGTACCCAATCCACGTTATCCGACTCAGTCATACCCGGTAGGACATCCATATAAGGAGAATCTTTCCCATCATCAGTCTCTTTTTTGCATGTATAGCAATACCTTAATGGGGCGGAGTGAATAGTGGTATCCGATCGATTATCAATGATAACCTTGCTTCCTAAAGGATGTGCACGACCATTCTCAAGATCAACTCGAATGACAGAGTCCTGGAATTGTAGGTAGACATGGTTTTTCGACCAGTCATGCACCATTTGTGCTTCCCTCATGAAAGGACGCCCTAAGATCATTTGATATGACATAGGATGCTTGGAGAAATCCATTACAATGAAGGTATGTTTTACCTTGTATCCCAGGACCTTGATCTTAAGGTCCCTTAACATTCCAATAGGTTTAGCTATGGTTCCGTTTGCCATCTTAACCACTATGTTTGTGACTTCGAGGTGAGGCCTTCCCATAGATTCCCAACAGTTTTTAGTCACAATGCTCACTCCAGCACCACCATCAAGGATTCCCTTTAGAGTTAATCCCTTGGTAGTAATGGGGAGGGTGGCATTAGATTCGTCACCTTCAAAGTACTGTCCCAACTTGTTCACAGGTATTTCCACGACCGAATCTTCATCAAAGTTGGGTTGTAGATCCCAATGTTCTCCTTCATCTTGAAGCGTGTCGGGTCTATCCATATTTGCAAATTGTGGTAGCCCCGCCTTTAGTTCTCCATTGAGAAATGCCCGAAGAGCTAAGAATAGCTCAGAATCTCCGTATAATTTGGATATGATCGTGGTTCTGATCTCAGAGGACATGAAATCCATTAGCTTGGACACATTCAACGGTACTTTTCGAGACATCGCCCCTCGACTAGGGACTGGTGAAGATGGAATCACTTCCTCTTCGATGGGGTCAGGCATTCCCTCACTAAACATTCTTTCCAGCAAGAAGGGTGTTTGCCCACTTCCGGATGTCCTATCCTCACTTTCTTCTCGAATGATACTCGGTATAGCTAACGGTTTATGGTTCCGGTGAGGCTGAACTTGCGTAGGAAACACTGTGTCTGAAATTTTGACTTTTCTCGGGTTTGGCTCTAGTTCTCTTTGTGTTTCTTCCACCAAACCCCTTAAGTGTTGTACTTGTTCAATCTCCTCAACTGGGTTTGGGTAAGTTCCAATCTTTTTCTTGAGGGTTTTTGGTCCACGTGGCTTGTCTTGGGGAGTCTCAGTCAGTTTGGGTGGTCGAGAGGGCATTAACTGACTTGGTTGTGGGGCCGAGGAAGTTTCCTTCTGTTTTCCCTTATTTATGTACTCGCTTGATTCCCCTTCATTGAGCTCCCGTGTGGGTTCCTCCCTTAAGGTAGTGGCTTTGGTCCCCATGGTTTCTATTGAATCAGAATCGTCTTCAGGATCATTCATATACACGGGGTCATCTCCTGTCCCTATGTTAGTCTTTGAACTGGGCTTGGAGCTTGTGGCATTAAGCGATCTCTTTCGCCGTGTTTTCTTTTTCTTTGCCTGAGCGATTGATGCAGTATCCCTCTCTTCAAGAATGTAGTTTTGATTTTGAAGCATTGACCGTGTAACTACATTCGCGGGTACAACGGGTGTGGTTCTTCGTGCTTGGTTGGTGACCTCAACCAAATTCAATGGCGTAATCTTGGGTGCATTAGGATTATGTGGACATTGTGCGATCAAATGATCTATGCCACAACGATTGCATGTAAGTACCGGCATTCCCGATGTGCTCGCTTGATTTGGTTGCATCTGAGTAGAGATCTTCTGTAGCCTATTAGGGCACTCTGCTACACGATGCGGTCCACCACACTCGTAACATTGAAGAGGTGGTCTCCTTGCCAAGGTATTAAGGTTTTGCCCTCTTGTGGCAAGAGCAGCCGCTTGATATATAGGCTTGACTTGCCCGAAATGATCCTCCATGTAGTACTGGGGAATCATTTCAAACGTATCAATCCCATATGGAGCAGTAGGGTCTATCTCCTCTTCATAATCCCCACATGCACTATGTGACTCACAACCCATCTGGTTTATTGGGGTAATCCTTGGATGTGGAGGTTGTGGTCCTAGCACTGGCGGTGGTAACGGCACAGACTGGACTACATTCGGATTCCTTGGAACTATGTGCTGTGACGGTTGCTCGATAGGTTGTGCAGGCATTAGCGCGGGTACTTGAGGTGTGTTTGACCAAGCTAGTGGTGCCTGGTTTGCCAACATTCGCTTAAGTGTTAGGCAATCTTTAGATTGATGGCCATACTTACCACATGCATTGCAATTTCCATTGAATTTGACTCTAAATGTGGGACATTCACTCGTGCTATGTGGTCCTAAGCACACCGAACACCATTGTTGCTCTCTCCTTGGGTACATATGGCTATTCTGAGGAGCTCGATTACCCCTAAAGTATTCTTGGAGAGCCTTAGTAAGGTCGGTCACAGACATTTCAGATATCTTGGGCTCCTTGGCAATAGGTTTTACCGTCATTGGCTCGTGCCCAGATACTTGCGAACTAACGGATTTTGTTTCTGAAGACACCTTTTTACCTGCAATCATCAAGTTGTCTTCTAACTGGATTGCATTGGCAGTGACTGCTTCCCACGTTGTAAGACCTCTAATGACTAGGCCATTGTAAATGTCCTCGTGGCGCAATCCTCGGATGAATCTATCGAGGAGTTGGTTGTTATTGAAGCGTTCATCGGGAGTGCAGCGAGAATTTAGATGCTTCAATCGACTTATAAAGTCTCTCACTGACTCCCCTTCCTCGCGTTCAGCTTTTTGGAGTTGAGATGCTACCCCCCAAAGCACACCCTCACGTATGTATTCTTTCAAGAACAATCTCTTGAGAGTGGGGTAGTGAGTGCGCTCTTCAACCCTTAAGGTTCGATACCAATCTCCGGCCTTCCCACTCAAGGTTAAGCCTAAGGCTTTACACTTATGCAGCTCATTGTGTTCTTCCAAGGAATCACACACGTGCTCAAAGACTTCAATGTGCTTCCTAACATCCTCGTTACCACTGAAGTTTTGAGTGAGCTTAGCCACTTGTACTGCCTTGCTTCTAGGTTCTCTCTCAGGCATACCCCGCATGTTTTCCGCAATAGATCGTCCGATCGTCTGAGCAAACGCTGCGAGATCACCTAGGTGAGCAAGCATAGTTGGTGGAGGCACTTCTGGGATAGCCTGGCTGATAGGAGTTGGCGTTGGTCTGAGTAGGTTGGCAAATGACGTAGGATATGATATGTGACTAGGCCTAGCTCCCCTTGGATAATGGTTATGATAAGGCGGTCTTGGAGCATACGCCATTGGCATACTAGGAGGCGTAGGAGCTACATGAGCATGAGTAACAATAGGTACATAAGGCCGATAGGCACTGGCACGCACTGTTGTAGGTACTGTTCCACTAGGTAGCGGTGTCGTACTAACTACAGCGGCAACAGGTGCACTTTCAGCTATGCTCATCATTGGGGTAGGCATTGCAGATTCCCTAATGGAAAGTTGAGCCAAGGTTGGAAAGCTAAAGTTACTGCTCGTGGGCTCAACCTGCATTGAGACTCCAGGCGAAACAACATATGAAGGGTCTATGGGACTCACCGAGGGAGTCTCCAATTGTGATAGGGTTGGTTGTTTTGCCTTGCCCGTATCCAAAAATCTCATAGGGCCAGTGGAAACTAAGTTCACTCCCCTATTTTGCCTCTCAATTTGGATAATTCTATGAATCACCTCACATATCATGTGTTGTTGCTCCTCTAGATTAGTGGCGCTAGATGTAGATCGTAGGACTTCTAACCAACCTACATGATATGTGTAACCCGTGTATAGGTCCGTTAGAGTCTCTGTGTGTAGATCATATTCCCAATTTTCATTGAGAAATATCCCATCCAGACTTGGTGTGCCAAACGGTTCTCTTGAAGTGGACGCAATGTCACTTCTTATGGATTGGCTCCTAGGGACCTCTACTTTAGGAGGAGCATCGGAATGTGGTAGCTCAGTAGGGCCCTCATTGAACGAAGTGGGTAGAATATCCACATGGACACTCTTTGGGAGGGTAGGGTCTACATAAGATGTGAATGGCGAATCTACTACCCCTCCTTCCTCATTTACTTCGCTTGTCGCATGTTCAGAGCGTGTAGCTCTACTAAAGGTCTCTATTAGACGACTAAACATGCTAGATCCGGGTTGTGGGGCCCACACTGGCATGTTTTGGCTTGTCTCCTCCGGGTTCTTGGTAGGGTGTCCTTCCATGGCTTCTGAGTCAGAAGACGAGTCACTATCCACTATTCGTGGATCTTGGGTTGCACTCCCTTGGGTTCCAGCCGAAGGCCAAGATGCCAACGTGGAGGGATGGTGTGAGCCTGCGTAGACTGAAATGTTTTCTAGTGGCTCAGACTCCAGCACCCGACCAGAGCGTAGATGCATGTGATGTGGGTACCCTACGTGCGTTGGTAACTACCCTTGAAACTCACACAAGTGGTTTCTTAGGGTATTTTGCACCTCGTTTTTACTTGTTTTTAGATTGTTTTTAACTCGTTTTTGACCCCCTTACTTACGATCGAACTTGGACTAGGGCGTGTGATAGCTCGAAACGAGCGTATCGTTTAAAGGGTCCTAGTGTGCTTTACAGCACCGTGTTCGCCTATATAGAGCTCCTGTAGTCCTCAAAATAGTCTGTTTCCTTTGGGGGGAAGGGGCAAAAGCCTATTTGCTTGTGGAGGAAAGGGTGAGGGCTTTATCCCACATGCTCACTTTACTCCTTGGGGAGTGGGCTACATATAGGGCACGACTTCCCATAAGCTCTCACTTGAGAGAAAGCTATGGAGGCTCACTCTCCTATATATATATATCAAAAGACCGAGACCGAGACCGAGGCCGGGGCCGGGGTCGGGGTCGTGGGTCAATTGGGGTTCTTTCTTTTCAAATTTTTTTTCTCCAATTAGAAAATCTTTCCTCTCCACATGTTTGGTTCTTTCTTTGAAAATAAAATTTAATTTTTTTCTTTTTTTTATAATTTTTTTATTTTTTATTTTCTGTTTTTTTTTTGTGAGATAAGTTTCCTAGGGTTTCCTTAGGGTTCAGCCTTGGCCGCGGTGCAGTTCGCACACACAGCACAGATCTGGGGATTCAGAAATCCCTCTCATACGCAGAAACCAGATAACAGCACGTACGCCCACACGCGGAGCGAAAATATAACAAAAGAAACAGGAATACAGAAGACAAATTGCAGAAACAGAGATTGAAAACCACAGAAACACCTCAACAGCAACACAGACGCCTTTCCTACAGTGTAGATTAAACTTCACGCAGCAGCCGAGCTGCAAACTGGAGCTTGGTGCAGGGCAACTCCCCGGCAGCGGCGCCAAAAATGTGCGCTTTTGCCGCACAGGTCGTAGCTGGGGACTTGCCAGACACCGTATGCGAGCCACGAATGGCTACAAGCATACAACCAGGGAAGGAAGCTCAAACAGAATGCCAAAGGGTGTGTCACTCACCGCTTAACTGCTGCCTTGAAGGATTCCCGCGTCGCAGTCGTGAAGGAGGAGCCGCCGTCGCCGCTCTACCGCCTCTCCGCCGTCTCGCCGTGCCGCTAAACAGTGCGCTCGATCGCTCTCTCACTCTCTCTCTCTCTCTCTCCCACACGCAGGAGAAGGAAACCAAGGAGATAAGGCAAGAGCACTCTTCTATTCACAACACATGAGAATGAGGATTTTAGGGTTACATTTGACTCATATAGGTGACTTGGCCGTTCACACTTGGGCGCCCATACATGGCCGGCCGACCCTAACCCTTATCCTACTGATATCCAAGGTGCGCCTCTCATCGGCGATCACCCAATCCCTTCATCCTTAACATATGGTGCCGACAAGCCCGGCCCATGACTCAGAATATTTAAATTAATGACGTAAAATATAGTACGTCGCCATGTCCGCCATGGGTTAACATGGCTAGTGACCCACCACCTCAAGATGGGGAAGAACAAGACTTGAATCACCCAATCTTTTCAATGAAGGATCTTGAAGAGCTGATGAAAGCCCCAGAATTCTTAGTGGAGGTCAATGCCCACATGCAACTCGTCCAAGCTGAAGAAACGTAGAGAGAAACTAGAAACCCAACTCTCATAGTACTAATGGCACCTGCGAGATGTCCCATGGTAAATGTCGTTAGAAGCCCAAACACTATGCCACCTTGTGTGGGAAGAAGCGGTTGAGGACTAGCACCCTTTGTTCCAATTATACGACCAACAAGACAAATTCCATGAGCACATGCTAGACCAGAAGTTGGTAACCCTGCAGTGGATATGTTACCCCACCTCATGGATACTATCCATATGCACCCCCTCTTGTAGCTACACCATTGGACATAGCATGTGCGGACCTTTTAGGCATGGCGAGATAAATGGGAAGGGGGGTTTCACAAGAGCTTGCAATAGCAAGAGAACCAAGAGCAGAGTTAAGCAAGTGCACATTGCAAAATTGTTGACAAAGTTTCTAGGGGATGGTGATCCCATCCAACACCTAGGGATGTTTGAGCAAGTATGTGAAACCTACGAGGAAGTTGATAATGTTACTAAAATTCATGCCTTTAATCTAACTCTAGATGGAAGAGCGGAACAATGGTATCGTTGGTTAAAACCTGAGGAGAAGGTTAACTTCTCAACACACTCAAAACACTATTCATTCTTAGATTTCCAAGAAGTGGTGCAAAGTGGAGTGCTGTAATTCAACTTGGTAATCTCCAGCAAAACAAAGGAGAATCTATTCGAGATTACATATCGCACACAAGACACTTGAATTCTAGTTGCACACCAAGTGAACGGCTGAGCGATGATTAACTTTTGCCTAAATTCAAACTTGGAATTTGTAATGAAAGACTTCATGACTATTTAGTCTTAATGGACCCCTCGACTTTCGATGAATTTTGTAAATTGGCAATAAAAATGGACGATACTATGAAAGAGAGCAAGGGACAAGGAACTGATTCCACTACTCATTCTATTTTAACCAAAGCCAATAAATCAGATTACACTAGCCTTAGGATATCCAGGCTAGTGAGTAAAATGACCGTTGATGAGCTTAGTAATTCATTGCTTTTGCTACTACCAAAGAAACCTATAATCACAACCACCTAGACAAAGGCAATTTCCTCCGTTGAGACAACCATTGGCATTTCCTGCACCACCTCAGTTAGTGTAGCAAACCAGTGGGGCGGCCATGTAGTCCAACAAGCACCAATACCACAACAAAGAGGATTGCTTTGTTTTTCGGAAGCACCCATTCCAGCCCTTATCTTACCACCCCAACCACCAATTCCACGAATAACCCCTATGTACCAAGTTGGAGTGAAAGAGGCACAAGACTTTGAACAGTATGAAGGAGAAGAAGTTGAATACTAAAGCCACCCAAGTTGAGGTACTAATGGGCACAAGACGAATCTACAGAACATGTTCCAGTCTACTATCAATTTGGCCCACCAGCAAGAGGAACAATGCCCACGGCACCTGTGTGTGAACAACAACCCATTCAATGTTACCATTGTCAAGGCTTGCATAGAATTGCCGAATGTCCAAATAAGGGAATGCCAATAGCTAATCCAGCTATGCCACAAGCTCGAGTTCAACAATCAAATCCATTAGCACCTATAGCTACTTGCAATGAGTGTGGAGTATCTCATTTGTTCAAAGACTACCCACTCAAGGCACCTATTACAAGTGAGCTCATCCCCTCCACTAGCCTTAACTTGCTAAGTGTGAGCTGTAGCATTATATGGTGGTGATGTGTGTGAACACACTTAGGACCGCCGGGACACTTTTTCCCTCACTAGGAGGTTTTTTCCCCCGTGCGTATGTACACCCTCTTATCTACTCATTTTGGGGTGTGTACTTATCTTTTGTATCTGGCACACATTTGTTCATTCTAATCTAGTGAGTTTGTGTGCTCCCAAGCTTCTCTATCTTGTGTTGTGCATTGTTGCAACCCTAACCCTAATTTCAACAATTGGTATTAGAGCTAGCTTCCTTGAGACTTGATCTAGTAGTCTGCCTCCCTCCTCATGACCCTATTTTTCTGTCTCCCTCCTCACGACCCTATTTTTCTATCTCCGATTGAGATACCCTCTTAGGAGAAGAAGGTATATATTGTAGTGTGTTATATACAAAGTATATGATATTTTTGGGGTCCGTAGTGCAATTCGGGCGCGTTTTGGGCACCGCAAGGTTTCTACAGGACGTTTTGGAGAGGTGTCATTTTGGATTGGTTCTACTCAATTTTGGGTGTTTGGGCTGTGTAGTGGCAAAGATTTGGTATATGACATTTTTGGGATCTGTAGTGCAATTCGGGCGCGTTTTGGGCACCACAAGGTTTCTGTAGGACGTTTTGGAGAGGTGTCATTTTGGATTGGTTCTGCTCGATTTTGGGTGTTTGGGTTGTGTAGTGGCAAAGATTTAGTATGCAGCAACATCTATAGTGTCTTCAACATCAACCATCATACTTTCACCAGTAACACTATTCTCTACTATGTGTTATTTTTCATACACTTTGCAGGTGATTTAGTCAGTTGGTTGGCAACCATCCAGGGTTGCATTCAGTGAATATTAAGTACTTGGAGTGTGTTAAAAGATTTTGCATTTGGTAGAAAGTCATGGCTGGCAATAGTGATATATTCAACATGTTGTCTTGTGGTCCTTATATGATGAGGCATGTATTGGTTACTAAAGGCCTTTGGAATGTGGTCAGTGGTAGTGAAACTCATCCTGTTTCACAACTACCAGTGCAACCAGGTGCTGTAGGTACTTCTAAAGTAGAATCTGATACAGATGTGGCTTCTCCACGTGCACCACCAGTACCTCCCACTACTTCTCAAACAAGATGGGATGGAAGAGATGCACAGGCACATGCATTGCTTGCACCACCAGTACCTCCCACTACTGCTCAAATAAGATGGGATGGAAGAGATGCATAGGCACATGCATTGCTTGCACTTTATGATGTGAAGCGAGGCATTATTCCTCATATTCAGTCATGTAAGACTTCAAAACATGCATGGGATACACTTGCTACATTATACCAGGTGCACAATGAAGCACGTGTTGCATATTTGCGCAAACAGTTGGAGTCCGAGCACATGAATAAGGGAGACTCAATGGACAGCTTCTTGACCAAGATCAAAGATTTTAAGAAGCAGCTTGCTAGTGTGGATGAGATATATCCTGATAGTACATTGGTGCCCACAATTCTCAATGAATTGCCAGATTCTTATCAGAGTTTTGCCTCTACCCTTAGACTCATGATGAAGGGAAATCCAAATGCCCTTACATTTGATGAGATGGTTTCAGTAATCTTGCAAGAAGAACAGGCTAGGTAAACAAATCTGTTATGTGAGTTGGTGACCAAGCTTTTGTTGCCAAATCAGAAAGGTAAAGGTAAAGCTTCTTCGTATCGTGGCTATAAGCCAAAATCAGAATCCTCAGGTAAGGATGCAGAGAAAGAAGGTGATAAGCCTGAAAAGAAGGGAAAGTGTCACTATTGCATGAAACTAGGACACTACATACATGAGTGCAAGAAAAGGCTAGAGAAGGAGAAAAAGAAAGAATCGAGCATGGCTGTGGTGGCTGATGCATTTACACCAAGTGTAGAGAAGAAGGAATCTGCAAGTTTTGCTTAAGATGATTGGGCATGGATTGTACATTGCAGTTATGACCCTTTTGTTCATGATGTATGCATGTCAATGGTGGTAGAATCCGATGCTTGCTACTTTGACAATGGTGCTAGTAAGCACATTACTTCTTCACAAAAAAGAATGTTCTCATCTCTAGAATTTGTCCCAAGTGCAAGAACCGTCACATGTGCAAATGGTTTCTCATATCATGTCAAAGGAGTTGGTAGAGTTGTGCTCACTGCTGCAAATGGGGGCGCATTTACTCTTTCTAAAGTTTTATATATGCCAGGCATTAAGAAGAACTTGCTGTCAGTTTCAACCTTAGCCTTGTCAAGCTTGACGGTGAAATTTATGGATGACAAATGTATAGTTCAGGATAGAAATGATGGTTATCTATCATTGCCTCAGATACCTTGTTTCATGGCCTATACAAAATGGATGTATTTGAGAAGTTACAGTATGATGCTTGCTCAGTCTCTAGGACTCATGCTATGAGTGATGCATAATTATGGCATGCACGATTTGGCCATCTAAACTATAGTAGTTTGTTACGCCTTCAAAGACATGATATGGTGTTTGAGTTGCCAACTCTTGAGACCCCTACTAAATATGTATGTGAGGGGTGTATTCTTGGTAAAATGCATCGGGCATCATTTCTAAAGGATGGATCTATGAAAGTTGTTAAGAAATTATAGCTTATACATAGTGATGTATGTGGTCCTATGAGGACACCATATATTAGGGGATATCTCTACTTCATCACTTTTATTGAGGATTTCTCCAGATATAGTTGGGTGTGTCCATGAAAGCAGAAGTCAGAGGTTTTTATGTGCTTTAGGCACTTCGTATCCATGGCTGAAAATGTATGTGAATGTAAAGTTGGCACCCTTCGTTCAGATCGAGGGGGGGAGTATATGTCCAAGGAATTTCATGCATATATGGCTGAAAAAGGCATAAGGCATAAAGGTACAGTTTCATAAACGAGAAATAATGTTTTCACTTGTTAAGATTATGTTTGAAATAAACTTCATAAATTGAAAACTCATAAATTGAACTTGATTTTTACATGGATACCCCAAATTTGTCTAGCATTCCTGGACTCTCCCCCCAGAGTCAGGATATGATCACCTTTGCCTTCGAAAATCTCATCAACTCCGCTACAACCCGAGGAAGCAGAGTGAGACTCGCTCGTCACTTTGAGAATCTATACTTTCTTGATCTAGTAGAGCGACGTCAGCATATGTGGTTCTCTGGAGGGCGAAGTATTCGCATCAATACCAATCAACGACAGAGACTCAGACATAATATCTCGTTAGCCATGATCTTGATAAGGCTAGGAGTTGTTCATTATGTACAACTCTATAATCACTCACCCTGGAATTATAGAATTTCTTGCCGTATTTTTAGACTTCTTAGCCTCTTTATTTCTAGGAGAAGAATTACAACACCATTATCAGTGATGAATTGTGTATATCATAGCATGTCTCTATCTCACTATTCCCTTTTTATGCGTATGCGATTGAGGTGGTGACTTTTGGAGCTGAGACGCTCTATGTATATATCAAAAACTTTTGATAATGAATGATGTTTTGCAAAAGATTCCAAATTGTTTTCGTGGTTGTGAATATTGGTTAAAAAAATTATCAGAGTAAATCTTGTGTTTTCAAGAATTATGATGGAATATTTATTTGTTTAAGAAATAAATCTAAAAAATTAAATAGTCATAAATTTGATGAAAGTTAAGGTGACAAAAATATCATTTTGTCATAATCATGAGGCGCGCAGCCCGTGATAGGCAGCTGGATCCTCTTATAGATGATGAAGAGTTAGATCATAAAGCCCTACACCGATCCAAACCTGGTCCCTTCAAGGGTGAAGGGGAACATGAGAAGTAGTGGAAAAATGGATCGAGGCAATGGAAGAGTATTTTGATGTAATCGGTTATAATGAGAAGAGCAAGATGGCTCTCGCCAGATTGAAAATTGTGGAAACGGCCAGGGTCTCATGGAGGAACCATTGCGAGACAAACCGTCTCGCCCGAAATACCCAGACCTGGTCAGATCTTAAAGCTTACCTCAGAAAGAGGTTCTGTCCTCCGGGCTTTCTGGAAACCAAAATGAATGAGTTCTTGGAAGTGAAGCAGGATAGCCGGACGATTGAAGAATACCATCAGGCATTTGCGCTTCTCCTCAAATATTCTCCACTTTTGGATGAAGAGCAGCTGATGGCTAGATTCATTCGAGGGATGAACAAGCCATTGGACACTTTTGGATGAAGAGCAGCTGATGGCTAGATTCATTCGAGGGATGAACAAGCCATTGGACACTTTAGTGAAAAATGCCAAACCAGTCTCAATGGCAGAAGCTATCAGAATGGCAAAGGACTTTGCCAAAGCATTTGTTGTTAAGGTCCCGCCGAAGCCTGCACCCTCAAACTTTAAAAGGTTCAAAACCTCGGGAAGTGCTTCAAACTTTCTACCCCCAAAGAGGCAGCAAGGTCCTAATCAGAATCAAGATACTGGGAAATTCAGAAGTGAAGGAAGACCCTTCCCTCAGAACACTTTCTCAAGAGCCCCACCTCTTTCAAGGATTTAGAGGGATGAGCTTAGAAGTGAGAATAGGTGTTTTGGGTGTTAGGGTTTCGGTCACCAGCTTAAAGACTACCCGACTCCTGCCATGTCAAGAGGACAAGGAAGTTAAGGACCCGAAGTGTAGAGACCAGCTCCTTCGTATCAGTCAATCATCTCGCCAAAATCAGGGCAATCCCAAGAGAACTCTAGCTCAACCATCTACCTTTGTTCAAAGTAATCTCAGAACTCCCTCCCAGAACTGGGGTAGCCAAAGAGAAAGAGTTCTAGCTCAACCATCTACCTTTGTTCAAAGTAATCTCAGAACTCCCTCCCAGAACTGGGGTAGCCAAAGAGTTCCACCCCAATCTGCAGCAGCAGAGCAGCCAAAGCGATTACGATAGCAGAAGTAGTGGAAGAGGAAAGAGGTCAGATTTATGCTGCAATTGAAAACCAAGGGCCAAATCGTTAATTCTCTGTTATCCATGCTCCAGCTGAGTCTAAGGGTAAGCCATTTAAGCTTTTGATTGATTCAGGCAATACTCATTCATTTATTTTTCCAGGATGCTTGCATAAGCTAGTCTTAGAACAGAAATGAGGAAAACCTATGCAAGTTGAATTGGCCAATGGGAAGATTCTTTTCACTCACCATGAGATAGCTCGTATTCAGTTTAATCTAGATGGAAATGTAACTGACTACCAGTTCAGAGTCTTACCTTTGGGAGTTTTCGACGGAATCCTTGGAATGGATTGGCTCCACAAAAATCAAGCTGACATTCACTATCACATGGAACCATTTCCTTCCGTGACCTTCACAGGAACAAAGTTCAAGGAACTGGAATTTTCGGATCCCCAGATCTGCAATTAGTAAAAGCTTCTAGGTTACTAAAAGGACTTAGAAAGAAGCAGCTCATTTATGTTGTCAAAATGAATCCGGCTGACACAAAGTTAAAGGCTAAAGAACCAGAATGGTTAAGTGAGTATGATGATTTATTCCCAGCAGAGCTGCGCATGTACAAAATGCCAGTCCCTGAAGCCATTGAACTCAAGGAACAGCTTAGGTAGCTATTAGAACAAGGGTTTGTAAGACCCAGTGTTTCACCTTTGGGAGCGCCAGTTCTCTTTTAGAAAAAGAAGGATGGAACGTTAAGACTCTATGTGGATTACAGAGGTCTCAATCAACTGACAGTTAAGAATAAGTATTCTATCCTCAGAATTAATGAGCTTCTGGACAAGCTAAATAGAGCTTAGATCTTCACAAAGATAGATCTCAAATCAGGGTATTTTGTTTTTGTTTTCTTTGATGATATTCTGATTTACTCAAAGAATGCAGCTGACCATGAAGCTCACGTCTGTAAAGTTCTTAAGATTCTAAGGAAGCACCAACTCTTTGCAAAAAAGAGCAAATGCACTTTCTGTGTCGACCATGTCGAATATTTGGGCTTTCTGGTATCCAAAGACGGAATTTCTCCAGATTTCGCATTTCTCAAAAGTCTAAGCAGTCATAGATTGGCTTGAACCAAAGACAGTGAAAGAAGTCAAGGGATTCTTGGGATTCATTGGTTGGTATAGAATTTTTATACCTAAGTATGCTCTCATAGCTTCCCCCTTGACTAATCTTCTCAAGAAGAATACCCCGTTTCAATGGTCTGCCAGGTGTCAGAGCGCTTTTGATAAGCTGAAGACCGCCTTGGTAACCAATCCCGTTCTGAAGTTGCCAAATTTCTCTCTACCCTTTGAGGTAGTAACTAATGCTAGTGGTTTTGCCCTGGGAGGTGAGCTTATGCAGGAAGGCTTAAAGTGGATCTTCACTCAGAAGGATCTCAACATGCGCCAAAGAAGGTAGATGCAGACCCTACAGGAATTTGATTTTGAAATCAAGTACTGCCCAGGCAAAGAAAATGTGGTAGCAGATGCCCTCAGCAGAAAAGTCTTCTTACTTGCAAAATCACAGTGGTGTCAAATCCATTGATTAATGAAGCAAGAGAGAAGATCATGCACGATAGATTCTTTGGCCCTATTGCTACCCTACTTGTGCAAGAAAGCAAAACTCCTCAAGAGTTGAACCGAGTTCAAGGGTACAGCCTAGATGAAGGAAT
This sequence comes from Cibotium barometz, assembly GCF_041138505.1. Classification (NCBI taxonomy): domain Eukaryota; kingdom Viridiplantae; phylum Streptophyta; class Polypodiopsida; order Cyatheales; family Cibotiaceae; genus Cibotium; species Cibotium barometz. The sequence goes on along the minus strand of NC_141081.1, from coordinate 1,934,790 downwards.
TATGTATTATAATAGCAGGCTATGCATTCCCAATGATGGGGGAACTAAGGGTCAAATTTTGAATGAAGCCCATGATAGTCTTATAGCAGGACATCCAGGTTTCATCAAGACCTACATGTCTGTAAAGAAAAGCTTCTTTTGGCCTGGACTAAAAAAAGATGTACTTAATCATGTACGTCAATGCCTGATATGTCAGAAAGTCAAAGCCAAGAGAGTAAAAATGCATGGGAAGTTACATCCATTAGACATTCCCCAGATGAAGTGGGAATGTATCAGTATAGATTTTATTACTGGACTACCTTCAGTGCAATCAGGTTACAACTCCATCTTCGTGGTAGTTGAGAGACTAACCAAAGTTGCCCATCTGATTCCAGTAAAAGAAACAAAAACTGCAGTGGATGTGGCCAGAGTGTTCCTCAAGAAAATCTTCAAATTTCATGGCCTACCTACTAGGAGAATAGTAAGTGATCGAGATCCCAAATTCACGTCAAGATTCTGGACTGCATTCTTCGAAGCAGTAAGAACTTTCTTGGATCTCAGCACAGCTTACCACCCCGAGACCGATGGTCAAAACAGAAAGGGTGAACCAAGTAATTGAAGATATACTTCGGTCATGCTGTGGTGGCAGGGAACCCAAGAAGTGGCTAAGCTATTTGCACCTAGTCGAATTCGCCTACAATGCTTCTTATCACCGAAGTATTGGGATGAGCCCTTTCAAAGCTCTGTGTATGGACAAGACTACCTAACACCATTAACTTGGTTCGACCCATTGATTAGGATCGAGATGTCCAGACAGATGCTTGACGATATGGAGCAGCAGATGCAGTCAATCCGCAAGGATATAAAAGTTGCCAAGGATAGACAGAAGTCGTATGTAGATAAGAAGAGGTCAGGCAGAAAATTCAAAGAAGCAGATATGGTCTTCATTCAAGTACACCCCAAAAGAAGTTCTCTATCTCTTGGGAAGTACAAGAAGTTATCTCCCAGATACTGTAGGCCATATCTGATTACAAAGAAAGTAGGTGACTTAGCCTATGAACTTCTTCTACCTCCTCATCTCAAAGTACATAATGTATTTCATGTCAGCCTACTTAAGAAGTATGTATCGAGCCCGAATCATGTGCTTAATGAGATGAAATCTTAACTTCTTCAACCCAAGGGTAGATGAAACTCCAACCTGAAGAAATCCTTGATGTTTGAGAGAAGGTTCTTAGGAACAGAATTCTGAGAGAATTATTAGTCAAATGGAAGTTCTATCCTTTTGAAGACGCCACCTGGGAGAAAGAAGCCGAACTAATGCAGGATTACCCCCAGTTTTGTGAGATGAGGATATCTCGCGTTTTTCAAGTGGGAGAGGATGTAAGATTCCTCCCCAGCCCCTCAAGATGTCCAGTTTCTTCCCGTGTAATCAATCCCCTTTTCAGAATAATAAAAGATCTTGTTTCTACTTGTTTTGGCCTAGAGAGAGAAAATATTCTAGAGAGAGGTAATTCAATTTTTAGATATCTTTAGATGGAAAAATATCCCTTCTTATTAAAATAAATTCCCCCAAAACAGAAGTTTAAAAAGAAATTCCTAAGGTGCATTAGAAATAAATTATAATGTGCACAAAAGACCTTAGCCTAAGGGCCCTTGTTTTCAGAAAATTTTGGATTAAGGTCCAAACAAAGGTTTGACAGGCCAATGAGATTAATCCAAATGTAGGGAGGAGATAAATTAAAGAATAAAAGAAAAATCCCCCAAAAATGAGTAAATGCTCACATAAGATGAAGAGTGGACTAAGGACCAAAGAAAAGAATTAAAAAACTGAATTTTGACACCTCAGTGTGGGGATCTCCCCTCATGAAGTAGGCCCCTTTTTCTCATCATTACCCCCAATTGTTAATCAATAAAATGAGATATTTTCATCTCTCCTCTCTCCTATTTTTCAAATCTAGATCCAAAAAGTAAGCTAAACTGACCCAAAAATGGTCAAAAATTGACCAAACTGATCTAGAAAATTCTAGAATTAGTTTGCTTGGTTAGAGGCTCACTTTTTTCTATAAATAGAAGCCTCCCCCTTTTGTAAAATCTTAATGGTGTTTATGCACTGTTACTCTAATCCTGTCCTGAGCCATCTACATTGAATTTTTTAATAATTCAATTGTTTTTGGCCTAATCCTCTCCAAAGTGAATTGGTGGCCACTATTGCTTCAAACAAGAGTAGAACCCTCAATCCCTCAAGCCAAAGGAGAGCTTATAAGCTCCATGTAAGTTAATTTTCTTACTTTGTTTACGAATTTTAATGAAAAATCTATGGTTTTCTTGATTTTTATGTTTTGCAAATGATTGAATTAAATTCAAACGCTATGCCGTTGATGAAAAGGCCACCCCCTTCTCTTCTTTTACATTCCAACCTTTCTTAATCCTAGAAAGATTAACTAAGCGATTAATTAAACTCTTCTTATTGTTTACTCTCTTGAATTTAGAAAATTGTGTAGATTAAAGTTCTATAATTCTAAATTGGGTTAATTAAATTAAGGGAAGAAAGATAAAAATGAGAAATGGTCAGCCATACAATGGTTTTGAGGACGAAACCTTTTGGGTGGGGATGGTTTGTAATAAAGTGGAATGGTCTCATATGAATAATGGGCCCAAGGCCAATTGACCATGCCCATGGACCACACTTATGGTAGTGTGAAAATGGGGTTCTTGTATATAGGCCACATACACCATATTTTGGTACTTTTTTGATAATAAAGAATATACAAGTCTTATGCTCTCTTATCTCCCTAATCCTAGGCTAATGTCCATAATCTAGGCTAATGAGGCTAATTAGGCTAAATCTAGGTTCACTTTCTTTCAAAGGTAGCATGTTATCCTTAACAATAATTAAGGAGGACTCATTTGGAGGATTCATTTAACATCATAGGTAGCATGTTATCCTTAACAATAATTAAGGAGGACTCATTTGGAGGATTCATTTAACATCATAGTCCCCCTTAATTTAATTACAAGGCTCCAAGCCAAGATTAGGATAGTAGCCAAAAGAACATCTAAGGCTGCTAATAAGCTAAAAGCCCAGGCTTCAAATTCAAAGCAAACAGCTAATGAGCCACAGGTAAAAGCCCCAAAAGCTGCAGTAGTCCCTAAAAAGGTTATTGAACTAGACCCAAAGGTCCAGAAGAAGAATACCTCGAAGAGTATGCGTAAATGCAACATACAATCAATTATTAAGGGCAACAAATTCATGACCATCAAAAGTAGCTTGGACAAAGAGCTCCAAAGCTGCCTTCCTTCGGAGATAACCAACGATCTCCCACTTAAATCCACTCTTGCCAAAGAAAATAAATCCACAGACTATGAAAAACCTTTTGAAGAAACTCAAAGGGTACCCCAACCCCATGTTGGAGAAAGAGAGAATGAAACAAGCCCGACACAGGTTGACCGACACAGGTTGAACTAGAGCCAATGTAGAAGCAAGTGGTTGAGAACGAACCAGAACCATGCCAAGCATATATCCTAGACCCTATCCCAGATCTAATTATAGAACCAGAGGGATCCTCAAAGTTTCCCTAAGGCCTTAAATAAACCCGTATCCATTCTTAAGAGGCTTTTGTCGAGATGTTAAGCTTAACCAGAGCTGACATTCACAACGTGCTTGGGTGACCGTTCTAAATTTTCATAACTGGCACGTTTGGTAGGCTGACACGATGGATCTTCACTACTCATTCTACACCTGAGCTACACCTACATAGTCCATGTTGAGATATCGAGTTCATCTAGTGAGGCGGTGAACACTGATGACCTGGTGGGATAGGCCCCACACTTACACCACTGGTATGGTTGGTGAGATCATGGGTGATATGCGGCCAGTGGGATGACAGGCGATTTCGAGCACTGTGGGGTAAGTCATCGATTCTATGCAGAACTCTGTTTTAAGAACTGTAGGAAGACAGATTGGTTGTGTAGACATTGTGTGTGCTACCAAGGAGGTCAAACAGTTGCCATTGGGTGTATGTATGCACACTGAAGTCACTGGTTGTGACATTTGAGTGTAGTACAGTATCGCTGTAGAAAATACAGCAGTTTGTGCAGGACAAACCAGAGTGCTGTTTCTGGTAAATTTGTGTGTCTGGCAAGATGTCAAATGATGGCATAAACCAGATTGTTTTGCTGAGAAGCTTGACAAGAACAACTTCCATGCTTGGAGGTTCAGGTTGACAAATTTCCTGATGGGAAAGGGTTACTAGGACTACATAGAAGGTGAGCATGAAGAGGCATCGGAGATACCGGAGATCAATTCGACTAGCTGCAGATGTGAAAGAGTTCAAGGATTGGAACCAAGGAGCCAGAAAAGTTATGTATTGGCTCTCTATCAGTATACAAGACACCATGATTGGGCACATACAAGATGCCAAGTCCCCCAAGGAGGCGTGGGACACCTTGGTAAAACTCTATGAAAGGAATACCAAGGCACGAAAGATACAGTTGAAGAATGAACTTCATACTGTGGAGAAAAAGAGTATGTCTGTGAATGACTATGCATTGAAGATCAAGGGTATTGTGGAATCCCTTGCATCTATTGGTGTTTTAGTGTAGATGATGATGATAAGGTGGAAGTCTGTCTATGTGGTCTCGGGCCACAATACAAGGCATTCAAGACGTCTATTCAGACTCGGGAAAACATTCCCAATTTCACAGATTTGGTGTCTATGTTGATTATAGAAGAGAAGAGCTTGGGTGAAGACCAACAATCTTCACAAAACAAAAACAGTTCAGAGCAACAGGCCTTCTACACAAGTTCAGGAAGAGGACGAGGTAGAGGAGGCCGTGGACGCGGCCAAGGAGGTGGCCGAACAGGTAATCAGAATTATGGCCAGCAGCAATAACAACAACAGTCCCAGAATTCACAACAACAACAACACGCAGGTGGAAGAGGCTAATTCAGAGGCAGGGGGAGTCAAAGAGGTCGTGAAAATTGGCAAAGAGGCAATATAATGATACACGTGGATGCTTTTATTATGGTAAGCCTGGACATGTGCAGGTAGATTGTTATAAGAAGCAGGCTGACATGAAAAATGGAAAATTGCAGCAAAACAACTATGCATCCTTGAGTAGCAGAAACAATGAGGATAATGAAAGGTTGTTTGTTATGCAGCATGTCGTTAATGCCATGTCTGAAAATGTTGAAGCAAAACAACTATGCATCCTTGAGTAGCAGAAACAATGAGGATAATGAAAGGTTGTTTGTTATGCAGCATGTCGTTAATGCCATGTCTGAAAATGATGAAGCAGCACATAAAGATAATGTATGGTACGTTGATTCAGGTGCTTCGAACCACATGACAAGTCATGGGGGGAGTGGTTCAAGGAGATGAAAAACCTTGAAAGACCAGGTTTTTGTGGAAATAAGGGATCACACTGCTCATCCAATTGCCCATGTTGGAGATGTGCCATTGTCTATGCAGGATGGCAAAGTGAAGTACCTTGTAGGTGTACTTCATGAAAGACCAAGTTTTGTGGAAACAAGGGATCACACTGCTCATCCAATTGCCCATGTTGGAGATGTGCCATTGTCTATGCAGGATTGTCTATGCAGGATGGCAAAGTGAAGTACCTTGCAGATATACTTCATATTCCAAGCATCATAATACCAGTCCTGTAAATGTGATTAGTACATCACATAAAGGCAAAGAGAAAGTGGTTGAGCCCCTTAGTATGCCTGACATTTCTGCAGGGCATTTTCATGTTGATGGAGAGTCTAGTGGCTCAGAGATGAGTCTTGATGAGGATCTTGGGATACCAGCTATGAAAACACCTGGTGTAAAGAATGCTATGGAAGCCATGAATGCAAAGCTACAAAGATCTGGGAGAGTGAAGAATCCTGTGCAGAGGTTTACCTATGATCGTTATGTGGCACATCACTATGCATACATGGCAAAAGTTGTGCAGGTTGTAGAGCCCACATGCATTGATGAGGCTGTTGGAAATGTGTGTTGAGAGAAAGATATGGATGAGGAGATGGATGCACTATATGGAAATGAGACGGGATTTAGCCCTGAAGGCAAGAAAGCCATTGGATGCAAGTGGGTGTACAAAGTAAAACATAACAGTGATGGAAGCATAAGCAGGTACAAGGCTAGATTGGTAGCCAAAGGATATGTACAGACATATGGCATTGATTATGAGGAAACTTTCAGCCCAGTTGCCGAAATGGCAACAGTGAGAGTTGTGATAGCAGTGGATGCGTCAAAGCAATGGTCTTTACATCAGATGGATGTAAAGAATGCATTCTTTACATGTATAGGGATTCGGAGGAAGAGGTGTATATGTTGCAGCCACCTAGTTATGAGATTGTGAGTCACTTTGGGCATGTTTGCAGGTTGAAAAAATCCTTGTATAGCTTAAAACAAGCACCAAGAGCATGGTCTGACAAGATTTCTGAATATCTTGTCACTATTGGCTTTCATGTAGCCAATGCAGATTTCTCGCTATATCTGAGACACAGTGATAGACGGGTTGTGCTTGTTGTCATCTATGTAGATGAACTGATCATTACGGGGGACCATGATGCAGAGATCTTTGATGTAAAGATCTTGCTTAGACAGAAGTTTGAGATAAAGGATCTGGGGGAGCTCAGATATTTCTTGGGCATTGAGGTGATTAGGTCACCACATGGTATTGGATTACTGCAGAGACAGTATGGCTTGGACATGTTGTCCAAGTATGGTATGACAGGCTGTAAGCCTATCTCAGTGCCATTGGATCAGAATGGCAAGTTGAGTGTAGATTTAAGTGTAGATTTAAGAGAGATTTTGGAGGATCCTACTATGTATAGGCGCATAGTAGGAAGCTTGATCTACATGATGATCACCAGGCCAGATTTGAGCTATGCTATTGGGTTGGTGAGTTAGTTTATGCAGGTTCCTCACAGAAGCTGCATTCGGATGCATTGAGATGCATACTGAGGTATGTGAGGTCTACTTTGCATTGTGGACTATTTTATGAAACTGGGACAGAGATATGTATACATGGGTACACATATGCTGATTGGACTGGTAGTATCTCAGATAGAAGATCTACTAGTGGCTTCATGTTTTCTTTGGGGAGTGTTGCTGTGACTTGGAGCAGCAAGAAGCAGCCTACGGTTGCTCTATCCAGTACAAAGGCCGAGTACAGAGGTACTGCTATGGCAGCATGTGAGGTAGCTTGGTTGAGAAAGCTACTTGCAAATTTGGGTCTATCAATGGATAGACAAGTTGTCATTTTCTGTGACAACATTAGCACTATACAGTTGGCCAGGAACCCAGTTTTTCATGCTTGCACAAAGCATATAGAGGTCTACTACCATTTTGTCAAAGAGAAGGTTTTGGCAGGAGATGTTGACCTTGTTTATGTCAGCACACAAGATCAGGTCATTGACATCTTCACCAAAGCATTGGGTACAAAGAAGCTTCGTAGATTCAGTGCTTTGCTTGGTGTACATGAGATGGAGTTGAGCTCGAGGGGGGGAGTGTTGAGATATCGAGCTCATCTAGTGAGGCGGTGGACACTGATGACCCGCGTGGGGGATAGGCCCCACACTTACACCACTGGCATGGTTGGTGAGATCATGGGTGATATGCGGCCAGTGGGATGACAGGCTGTGTGACAACCATTCTAGAGACTGGCATAGTTATAGCACCAGCTCATTTAGTTGGGTTCACACTATAGAGAACCCTAGTATGTATTTGGTTGAGTACCTTTTCATATTGTGTATACTCTTATCTTTGTATATAGTGTGTTGAATGTTGTGTGAAGAAGAAGAAGATTTTCAGCCTCTCACCTTGTGTGTTCTCTTTTAGGGTTTTGTGAGTGTGTGTGTGCTTTGCAAGAGCTCAAGCTTTCTTCTCCCCTGCATCTTTTCAGTCCACCCACCAAGTTATGGCATACTTGTCTTGCCAACTTGCCTATTTAGTGTGTTCACATTATGGACCGCTTGTACACATAGTAATATAGTACTTATGGTGGATTTTCACTTATCTTTTGTAGCCTTCTTTTGAGAGTGAGAAAAAGAAAAAGACTTTAGTCTTCCATCTTTGTGTGTGTGTGTGTGTGCTTGCAAGATCTTAAGCTCTCTCTCCGCCCCTAATCTTTTCATGGTAGCTCGCGGTTCAAGCTAAGGAGCCGAGTAGCAAGCAAAGGAAGCTATGGAAGCAAAGGAAGTGTTACCCGGATAAGAGCATCATCACTTTCCCTTCTTGTTTAGGTACAACACCCCATGGTTAGCTCTAGGAGCTACCTAAGGAAGCTACCCATCTTCGACGGATTGAAGAGTTGTCTATGTAGGTGTGGAGGTTCTTGTGTGGTGCGTAGTACTTTGTATTGTAGTTTGGCGACAAGATTTGCATTTCGGCCTCCATTGTTGGCCACTGTAAGGTGTTTTCACGCAGTTCTGAGAAGTTCTGGTTGAGAACTATCTCTTCTTGAAACTTGGTTATTGTAGTGCAATAGTGCATTTTGGGAGTGTAAATAGTGTTTGCACATGTACTGCTAATCTTGGGTGTATATACATGTACTATGGTCACACTTGGTGACATATAGATATGAGCATTTATTTGTTATGCAGCACATGGTAAATACAATGACTGGAGATGTATCCACAAATACTGATGATGTATGGTATGTGGACTCAAGAGCCTCTAACCACATGACCTATCATGGTGAGTGGTTTAGAGATGTGAAGGACTTAGAAAAACTAGGTTATGTAGAGACAAGGAATGACACAACTCATCCTATTGCTCATATTGGGAATGTGCCATTGGCTGTGTAGGATGGCAAGATAAAGTACTTGTCTGATGTACTATGTGCCCACATCACAAAGAACCTAGTTTTTGTTAGGAGGAAGATGATTGAGCAGGGTTTATAGGTACGCTTCAACCTGGATGGCTGCTATATAGAGGACTTCAAGAACAAATGTCGTTTGGTTGCAAAGGGCAAGAGAGTGGGCTGAATGTTTACTTTGGATGTAAGCATGCCTGAGGTCAAAGTTGCTATGTTTGCACACGGTGTAGGTGTTGTGGCCAATATAGATATTTGGGCATAAATGTATTGGTCATGTAAATGAGTAGTGATTGAAGTCCACATAGAATTTTGATATTGTTATAAGTTTGCCAAAGTTTAAGGTGGATGAAATGCATAAGATTTGCAAAGCAAGTTGATTTGGGAAGCAAACAAAGAATGTATTTCCACATGATAAAAATGTAAGCAAGAGGGCACTCAGATGTATGGGGGCTAACAAAGATAGCATCAATGGAAGAATTTCACCTATAATGTATCTTTCATTGATGACCACACAAGGAAGGTGTGGGTGTACTTCATAAAAGAGAAGAATAAATGAGGAGGTATTGGGCATTCCAATGATTCCATCTAGAAAACCAATGAGATAAAAAACCTCCTAGATTAAGTTCCTGGGGTTATATGGAGGGGAGAGAATATTTCTCCAATGAGTTCAATACATATATGAAAATACATGGAATTCAAAGGTAGTTGGCAGGTATACTCTATAGGCAAAATGGTGTTGCTGAGAGAAAGATTAGGCACATTGTAGAAGTTTTAGTTGCATTAATGTTGAGAAAAGCATGCCTCATCATTATTGGGCTGAAGCACTGCAAATTACAGTATGAACAGGACCCCCACAATAGTGCATGGTATGACTTCAGAGGAGAAGTACAATGGAAGAAAACTACACCTGAAAGTTTTTGGATACAATTCAAAAACTTAATGGGAGAAAACCAGATTTGTCACACCTGAAAGTTTTTGGATGTAATTCAAGCTTTAATGGGATCCCCCTTCCTTGCATTGGTATCAGAGCTAGAAATTTGGTCCATTTCTTACTCAAATCATACATATTCGTGATGAACTATACAGTAAGCTAGATCTGAAAGTTGAAAAATGCATTTTCATTGGTTACTCGCTTGATCAAAGGGGATACGGATGTTACCATCCTGTCACATGTGAGACGAGGGTGAGCAAGGATGTTGTATTTGATGAGATGAGTAGCTGGTATACTCATGTAAAAGACTCAATTAGGACTGATGCACAAGAATCGGTGGTTGCGCAAAATGCAAGTCAACAATCACAAATGTTGAGTGGACAAAGAAAGTCCTCTAGCAGTGGGTCTATTGATAGACCATGAAGTGGCAGGTTCCATCAAAATTTCAGTCCTATAAATTGAGCAATTGCATCACGTAAAGGCAAAGAGAAGGTCGATGAGCCCCTTGGTATGCCTAACATTTTAGCAGGGCACTCATTTTTTGATAAAGAGTCTAGTGGCTCTCAGAGTAGAGACTTGACGAGTTTGGGATTCCACCTATCAGGACACCTGGTGTAAGGAAGGCTAAGGCAACCACGAGGACACCAAGGATGGATCCAGGACCACGTAGGTCGAATAGGGTGAAAAACTTGTTCAAAGATTGATGTATGATGGTTATGTAGCTCACCATTATGCATACATGGAAAAGGTTATGCAAGATGTTGAACCCACATAATTTGAGGATGCTATTGGGAATGCAAATTGGGATACAACCATGGTTGAAGCAATAGCTGCATTAGATGTAAGTAAGACATGGGAGTTGGTGCCTTTTCCTGAGGGTAAAAAAGCCATTGGATGTAAGTGAGTGTACAAAGTGAAGCATAACTCAGATGGAAGCATTAGTAGGTATAAAGCTAGATTGGTTGCTAAAGGTTATGCTTAGACCTACAACATTGATTATAAGGAGACATTCAATCCCATTGCCAAGATGGCAACCGTGAGAGCTGTAATTGCAGTGGTTGCGTCAAAAGTTGTTGGGTCTTACATGAGATGGATGTAAAGAATGCATTCTTGCATGGTGAGTTGCAAGAAGAAGTGTATTTGGAGACTAGTCACCTAGTTATGAGGATTTATGTCACCCAGATTATGTGTGCAGGCTACGTACAACCTTATATGATCTGAAATGGGCACCAAGAGCATGGCATGAAAAAATCGCAGAGTATCTTGTCACCATTGGCTTTCATATGGTAGATGTAGATCATTCGCTCTATATGCAAAAGAGTGATAAGGGTATTATCTTTATTACCATTTATGTGGGTGACTTGATTTTTGGGGGTGACAATGAGCATGAAATTAAGCATATGAAGGGTCTCCTCAAGAAGAAGTTTGACATGAAGGATTTGGTTGAGCTGAGATACTTTCTTGGCATTGAGGTCATCAAGACGCCTGAGGGCATATGGCTATACCTGCTAACTACCTCTGAATTCCATGTTTTTTCATATAGGTATTGAACTCATCTAGAAATACTCTCCCCCTCCATATAACCCCAGGAACTTAATTTTAGAATGTTGGATAAAAAACAAACAGGTTTGCAGATCAAGCTCCTGGGGTTATATGGAGGGGGAGAATATTTCTCCAATGAGTTCAATACGTATATGAAAAAACATGTAATTCAGAGGTAGTTGGCAGGTATACTCTATAGGCAAAATTGTGTTCCTCCTGAGAGGAAGCTTAGGCACATTGTAGAAGTTTCTCTTGCATTAATGCTAAGAAAAGCATGCCTCATCATCATTATTGGGCTGAAGCACTGCAATTTACATTATAAACAGGACTCCCACAACATTAGTGCATGGTATGACTTCAAAGGAGAAGTACAATGGCAGAAAACCAGATTTGTCATACCTGAAAGTTTTTGGATACAATTCAAAAACTTAATGGGAGAAAACCAAATTTGTCACACTTGAAAGTTTTTGGATGCAATTCAAGCTTTAATGGGATCCCCCTTCCTTGCATTAATATTAGAGCTAGAAATTTGGTCCATTTCTTACTCAAATCATACATATTCGTGATGAGCTATACAGTAAGCTAGATCTGAAAGTTGAAAAATGCATTTTCATTGGTTACTCCCTTGAGCAAAAGGGATACAGATGTTACCACCCTATCACATGTGAGATGAGGGTGAGCAAGGATGTTGTATTTGATGAGATGAGTAGCTGGTATACTCATGTAAAAGACTCGATTAGGACTGATGCACAAGAATTGGTGGTTGCACAAAATGTAGGTCAACAATCACAAATGTTGAGTGGACCAAGAGAGTCCTCTAGGAGTGGGTCTATTGATAGACCATGAAGTGGCAGGGTCCATCAAAATGTCAGTCCTATAAATTGAGCAATTGCATCATGTAAAGGCAAAGAGAAGGTCAATGAGCCCCTTGGTATGCCTAACATTTTAGCAGGGCACTCATTTTTTGATAAAGAGTCTAGTGGCTCAGAGAAGAGCCTTGACGAGTTTGGGATTCCACCTACCAGGACACCTGGTGTAAGGAAGACTAAGGCAACACGAGGACAGCAGGGATGGATCTAGGACCACGTAGGTCTAATAGGGTGAAAAACCTGTTCAAAGATGGATGTATGATGGTTATGTAGCTCACCATTATGCATACATGGAAAAGGTTATGCAAGATGTTGAACCCACATAATTTGAGGATGCTATTGGGAATGCAAATTGGGATACAGCCATGGTTGAAGAAATGGCTACATTAGATGGAACTAAGACATTAGAGTTGGTGCCTTTTCCTGAGGGAAAAAAGCCATTGGATGTGAGTGAGTGTAAAAAGTGAAGCATAACTCAGATGGAAGCATTAGCAGGTATAAAGCTAGATTGGTTGCAAGGTTATGCTCAGACCTACACCATTGATTATAAGGAGACATTCACTCCCATTGCCAAGATGGCAACCGTGAGAGCTGTAATTGCAGTGGTTGTGTCAAAAGGTGTTAGGTCTTACATGAGATGGATGTAAAGAATGCATTCTTGCATGGTGAGTTGCAAGAAGAAGTGTATTTGGACCAGTCACCTAGTTATGAGGATTTATGTCACCCAAATTATGTGTGCAGGCTATGTACAACCTTGTATGATCTAAAATGGGCACCAAGAGCATGGCATGAAAAAATCGCAGAGTATCTTGTCACCATTGGCTTTCATATGGGTAGATGTAAATCATTCGCTCTATATGCAAAAGAGTGATAAGGGTATTATCTTGTCACCATTGGCTTTCATATGGGTAGATGTAAATCATTCGCTCTATATGCAAAAGAGTGATAAGGGTATTATTTTTATTACCATTTATGTGGGTGACTTGATTGTTGGGGGTGACAATGAGCACGAAATTAAGCATATAAAGGGTATCCTCAAGAGGAAGTTTAACATGAAGGATTTGGTTGAGCTGAGATACTTTCTTGGCATTCAGGTCATTAAGACGCCTGAGGGCATATGGCTATACCTTCCAACTACCTCTGAATTCTATGTTTTTTCATATATGTATTGAACTCATCTAGAAATATTCTCCCCCTCCATATAACCCCAAGAACTTAATTTCAGAATGTTGGATAAAAAACAAACAGGTTTACAGATTAAGTTCCTGGGGTTATATGGAGGGGGAGAATATTTCTCCAATGAGTTCAATACGTATATGAAAAAACATGGAATTCAAAGGTAGTTGGCATGTATACTCTATAGGCAAAATGGTGTTGTTGAGAGGAAGATTAGACACATTGTAGAAGTTTCTCTTGCATTAATGCTAAGAAAAGCATGCCTCATTATTGGGGTGAAGCACTGCAATTTACATTATGAACAGGACCCCCACAACAGTAGTGCATGGTATGACTTCAGAGGAGAAGTACAATGGCAAAAAACCAGATTTGTCATACGTAAAAGTTTTTGGATGCAATTCAAAAACTTAATGGGAGAAAACCAAATTTGTCACAATTGAAAGTTTTTGGATGCAATTCAAGCTTTAATGGGATCCCCCTTCCTTGCATTGGTATCAGAGCTAGAAATTTGGTCCATTTCTTACTCAAATCATACATATTCGTGAGCTATACAGTAAGCTGGATCCGAAAGTTGAAAAATGCATTTTCATTGGTTGCTCCCTTGAGCAAAAGGGATAAAGATGTTACCACCCTGTCACATGTGAGATGAGGGTGAGTAGGGATGTTGTGTTTGATGAGATGAGTAGCTGGTATACTCATGTAAAAGACTCGATTAGGAATGATGCACAAGAATTGGTGGTTGCACAAAATGCAGGTCAACAATCACAAATGTTGAGTGAACGAAGAGAGTCCTCTAGCAATGGGTATATTGATAGACCATGAAGTGGCAAGCTCCATTAGAATGTCAGTCCTATAAATTGAGCAATTGCATCATGTAAAGGTATAGAGAAGGTCGATGAGCCCCTTGGTATGCCTAACATTTTAGCAGGGCACTCATTTTTTGATAAAGAGTCTAGTGGCTCAGAGCAGAGCCTTGACGAGTTTGTATGATGGTTATGTAGCTCACCATTATGCATACATGGCAAAGGTTATGCAAGATGTTGAACCCACATAATTTGAGGATGCTATTGGGAATGTAAATTGGGATACAGCCATGGTTAAAGAAATGACTGCATTAGATGTAAGTAAGACATGAGAGTTGGTGCCTTTGCTTGAGGGTAAAAAAGCCGTTGGATATAAGTGAGTGTACAAAGTGAAGCATAACTCAGATGGAAGCAGTAGCAGGTATAAAGCTAGATTGGTAAAGGTTATGCTCAGACCTACACCATTGATTATAAGAAGACATTCAGTCCCATTGCCAAGATGGCAACAGTGAGAGCTGTATTGCAGTGGTTGCATCAAAAGGTGTTGGGTCTTACATATGAGATGGATGTAAAGAATGCATTCTTGCATGGTGAGTTGCAAGAAGAAGTGTATTTGGACCAGTCACCTAGTTATGAGGATTTATGTCACCCAGATTATGTGTGCACGCTACATACAACCTTGTATGATCTGAAATGGGCACCAAGAGCATGGCATGAAAAAATCGCAGAGTATCTTGTCACCATTGGCTTTCATAGGGTAGATGTAGATCATTCGCTCTATATGCAAAAGAGTGATAAGGGTATTATCTTTATTACCATTTATGTGGGTGACTTCATTGTTGGGGGTGACAATGAGCACAAAATTAAGCATATGAAGGGTCTCCTCAAGAAGAAGTTTGACATGAAGGATTTGGTTGAGTTGGGATACTTTCTTGGCATTGAGGTCATCAAGACGCCTGAGGGCATATGGCTATCACAATGATAGTATGCTTTAGACATGCTGTCTAAATATGGTATGGCTAGTTGTAAGCCCATTTCTCTACCACTGGATTAGAATGGCATGTTGAGTGCGAATATAGGTGAGATGTTGGAGAATCCCACTATGTATAGGAAGATAGTGGGTAGCTTAATCTACATGATGATCACTAGGCCAGACTTGAACTACACAATTGGGTTGGAGAGCTAGTTTATGCAGGTTCCTACGAAACCGATTTGGATGGTGTGAGGCACACACTATGCTATGTGCTGTGCATAGTGGATTATGGTCTCTTTTATGAGGCTGGTATAGAGTTGCAGGTGTATGGATACACTGAATGCAAATTGGGCTAGTGGCATCTAGGATAGAAGATCTACTAGCGGATTTTTTTTCCTTTGGGAGTGGTGCTGCTACTTGGAGAGCAACAAGAAGCAACCGATAGTTGTCTTCTCAATTACAGAGGGGTGCTACGATGACAGCATGTGAGTAGCTTGGTTATGCAAGATACTTGGAGATTTGGGGCTGCATGTGGACATGGAGGTCGCCATTTATTGTGACAATCTTAGTAGCATACACTTGGCCAGGAACCTAGTGTTTCATGTGTGGACCAAACACATAGAGGTCCAGTATCACTTCATTAGAGATAAGGTCTTGCCAGGAGATATTGATCTCATCTCCATCAGCACAGAATAGAAGGTTTCTGACATGTTCACTATGGCCTTGGGAGATGAGAAGATTTGTAGATTCTGCAGCATGCTTGGAGTCTTGGAGAAGGAGTCGAGCTTGAGGGGGAGTGTTGAGATGTCAAGCTCAACTAGAGCTGAAACTCATGACGTGTCTAGGTGACCGTTCCACATTTACATCACTAGTGCTTTTAATAGTCGACGTGACAAATTTTTGCCAGTGATTCTACAGCTGGACTACACTTACATAGTTCACCCCGCCGCCGTCGAGTTACGGCATACTTATCTTGCCAGCTCACTTATTTCGTATGTTAGTACTTATGTTGGGTTTTCACTTGTCTTTTGTAGCCTTATTTTGAGAGTGAGAAGAAGAAGAAGATTTCAACTTCCATCTTTATGTGTATGCTTGCAAGTGCTCAAGCTCTCTCTCCTCCCCCAATCTTTTTAAGGCTACCAAATAGAACCTGTTTGGAGCCTCTGCCTCTGGGACCAATCCACCCAAGCCCCACATTGCTAGATGAAATGAGGGAGGACTCAGTGGGAGGTGAAAGATGGCCTTCCATGGGTTACCACACCATAGCCAATGTAACATCTTTTCTAAGGTGCTTAACGATGACTTTATCTCCTCCCCTTAAGAGGCACCACCTCCTATTGAAGAATGAGTGCACATACCTTACGTATTACCAGGTCCCAACCCACCTGAGAGTGAGTGCAAGCCTAGTGAGTGCAAGGATCTCCCATGGGACACAACAAGCATCATAGCCTTCTTATCCTTGGAGGTGTTCTAGTAAGTTCTCGTTTATAAAGAAATTCTTGACTTTGCATAGACTTATCAAGCTGGATAAATGAGAATTTAAGAGCCCATACAGCTAAACCTAATCCCAAGGAGGTGAACCATGCCCCATATTAAGCACCCTCCCTCCATAGCCAAAACCAAAAGACAACCCAAAGTGTCCCATGAACAATCTTGGACACTACTTCAAAAAAGAGAAATAAACGTAGTGTTACTTGTCGTGTACAAGGGACTTATGGTCTCCATGATCTTGGATGATGGTGCTAGTGTTATAATGGATTGATAGGGGGCCTAGGGTAACCCGCCACGCTCGTATAGGCACAAGTCTCATAGTCAGGCTTTCCCAATAGGAACATAACTAAACCCTTAGTTATCCCGTAGGATGCAAAAATCAAGATCTTTGGACTAAGTTTCCACCACACATTTGTGGTGATGGATAGAAGAGGGTCATACACAATGATCCTCGAAAGGCCTCACATGAGAGAAGCAAGGCTTTTTTATGATTGGATAGAAGAGGGTCATACACAATGATCCTCGAAAGGCCTTACATGAGAGAAGTAAGGATTTTTCATGGTTGGGATACTAATCACATCTATGTACACAAAGGCAATCTAGTCCTTGAAGATTAACCTGAAAACGGGGAATCCCAAAGGCCTTACATGAGAGAAACAAGGCTTTTTCATGATTGGGAACTAATCAAATCTATATACACAAAGGCAATCTAGTCCTTAAAGATAAACCTTAAAACAAGGAAGACTCATCCCATAGGCCTTACATTTGTGGTAATGGATAGAAGAGGGTCATACACAATGATCCTCGAAAGGCCTTACATGAGAGAAGTAAGGCTTTTTCATTATTGAGAAACTAATCATATCTATATACACAAAGGCAATCGTCCCTGAAGATAAACCTGAAAATAGGGAAGACTCATCCCATAGGTTGATGCATTCTTGTTGCCAATGAATCTAACACAACTATCTGAATGTTGCAACACATTTTTGGATAGTGAAGATGATGACTACTAATATGAGTCTCTCTTGGAGCTTGCTAACTCTGAGAACTAGATTTACATTCTTACAACCGTCATGGACACTCTTCCATTGAAGATTGGGACAAGGTTTGCATGCTTGGATGGTTTCAAAATCACATCCATGTTCATGCTTGACGCATTCAAGACAATTGGAACTGGCTCATCTTAATTTAGAATTGTGCCAAAATCCAAGTACCTAGCTGCATGGCATGCCTTAGTTGAGAGTGCTACAAGACACCGAGCGAAAATAACCGAGCAAGCCCCAAACTTGAGCGAGTGAAAAAACCATATAGTGCTATAGGTGATGTTGATGGATCCCCACATCCAAACCAAGGTTTTGTTATAGCTTCTGAATGTATTGACATGTATTGTCATTTTAGAGTTCTCAATTCAGCATGTAATCATAAAAGGTGAATCATGCAACATGCTTAGAGCATTGAAATGATTATGAAACAACCAAGGTTTCCTCACCCTACAAGCATGTGGTTTGCAACCAAAGTAAATAGTTTTTACAAGCATTGATTCATCTTGACAATCTATCAACACATGTGAGAGCCATGAACCAAAGAAAAACCAAATGGAATTCAAATTATGTATGTCATGACAACAATGACCTCGAGAAAACATAGGATTGGACAAATAAGGAGAGCAAGAGTTTTCATTCGATTAGTTGTCAGAACACTATTAACATTATCATGAAGAATTGTATACTCTGCATTTGGAACATCCCCCTCATAACTTTCGCACTCTGTGGGAACTTCACATGAAAGGGTATCTACACACTCGAGGCTACCTCTTGGCTTTCTCCACCACCTCGCACCTCCTTTGCACTCTCATTCTAGAATCCAACATCCAAACACTGAGGTTTTCCATTCTCCTCCATCACCGTGGACAGGAGGTGCACTCTCATTCTAGAATCCAACATCCAAACACTGAGGTTTTCCATTCTCCTCCATCACCATGGACGATGCCTCTTGCTTCCTCAGCATGACATGCACATGAAACTCTACATCACGACCTACTCGTCACATAAACATAATATGTATGTTGTTTAACTTTGTGCTCGATCCACGTATACGCCTTGACTATGGCATCAAGCTCGTCACCACCAGAGACGTGGCAACATCCGGCCTGCTATATAATCATCTCCTTTGCTATACCGTGAAGAGATGCCGCCGATACGAAGCAGCGATAGAGGAGCCAAGATGTCTGCATAAGATTCTTGAGATCATAGTGTTGCGCAGGCAAGCACTAGATGCTTTGAAAACTAGCTGATTTCCTTTGTGATTGTATGACGAGGGTTTCCAGTAGAATTTGCCGGCTCTGTAGACATTCATAGATCTGGTCGCGTTGATGAAGGCAGAGGCGCTCTTAGGTTGCTAGAAGAGCCACGACTGCTGTGAACTTTGTTGGAGCTCCGAGTGAAAAAAAAAAAAAACTGTACCACACGCACAACATCAATTATGAGCTCTAGCTTGAAATGGAACCTCTTTATATTCAACTGCTGCATAATTCCACTTCCATCTAGCTGCTTGCTTCTCCATTGGATTGATTCATCAACCCTAGTGCCATACATAGTTAGTTCCATCATTAATCTCACAGCTTCACGTACCCACACTTGCAGCAAAACCTAGCAAATCAAGCCCTGACATATAATTAGATGGTTACCCATCTCTCTTGCATCTATGTAACTGTGAGCTCAGCTGCTCTAGAGATAATGGCAGCAACCCCTCGAATGCCATCAAAATCATGCTAGCTTCCGATGGGGACGCATGTGTGAGCTAATGAAGTTGATGAAGGTGGCCAAGCTAATGCTGGAGCTCCCCAACCACTTTGTATAGCAGAATATGATCATGAATCTCATCACCCATCATCATCATCATGCGGGAAGCGCATCTCCCCCTTGCCTGCCAACCACGACACCAAGATTTGCGACATGTACGTCCTCCTTCCCATGCACAGACTGAACACTCGCCTGTCTGCTTGACCATGGCCATGAAGTGGAAAAAAAATTGGGAAGTAGCCCGCATCGATACATGCTGCTTCCCAATTTGTTTTCACTCCATGGCCATGGCCAAGCTCATAGCCATGGCCATGTGTGGTCATGCCATACCCATGGCCAAGAGACATAACCATGCCCATAGCCAAGAAACATACCCATGCCCACATTGAAGAATGTATCCATGGCCATGGCCATGGAATGTAGAAAAAAACTAGGAAGTAGCCCACGTTGACGGCGGCGGCCATGTATGCATGCTTGGCCATAACCATGGCCATGGATGCCCACTTTGTAGGATCAACCATGGCCATATTACGAAAAAAATTGGGAAGCAGCCCGAGTTGATGCCAAGGCTATTTCCCAATTTGTTTTGCAATCCATGGCCGTGGCAAAGCTCAACGCTTTCACCAACCTGCTCTTCCTCCCCCGCTTCATCCATCCCACTCTCATCTCTATCATCTTCATTCATCTCCGCAAGGCTGGTGGTAGGGTGAAAGCATGTTTTAATATTATCATTAGAAAATCCAATTAGTGGATTTTTTTCACTTGCTTGGATATTTTCCTTGCTCGGTTTCGTTCGCTCGGAGTGTGTTTATCCTCCTTAGTTTGACATCGGGGCCGCCTATAACATGTTATCTTGGGAGACATGGATCTCATCACCCCTCATGCCATGCATAATAACCATTATCATGGTAAATAATTTCCAACCTATGAAAGTCAATTGCTTTATAATGGAGTTTCTAATTGGATCTAAACATGCATTTTGAGCATCATCCTTGGGAAGGGATGGATCAGGGCCATGGATTACCTCATCCTAGCAAAGAAGAACCTTGATGCTCATGCTTCCCTTTGGAATGGTTACCTTGGTGGATGAGTGCACCTCGAACCTATTATTAACATCCCAAGCCTCATCCTCCACTTACAAACCACCACCTTAGGTAACCACTAATGCTAAACAATCCTATCGCCTCGCCACATTGGCTATCCCCTCAAACCATTATGGAGATCGAAAACTTCCCCAACGAAGATGAAGACCACCTCCCAAACCTCAACCTCAGCAACCATTTAGGGGGGTTACCAAGAATACATGGGTACTCGGGAGTACCACTTCCCCAACAAAGAAGAAGACCACCTCCTAAACCTCAACCTCAACAACCGTTTAGGGGGCTTACCAAGAATACATGGGTACCCATCGGGAGTACCCATGCTAGAACACAAATCGGCAGTCGACAATAGTCGCAGGCAACCGTAAGGGGGGTGACTATTCTCTCTCCACTGCTCATTTTATTAGCGTTTTTTATAATTTTTGAGTTCTCAGACTTTTATTTGTGCAAGAATTAAAATATGTTTGCTAGGCGTAGTGTGTCCCCACCGCCTTCTACTTCTCTAGGGTTTTCAAGTCTCTTGTCCTCGGTCGCGGGTTTGACCCCCCGACTGAATTGTCAGGCCGTATACGCCCGACCGTTGTCCGGTCCGGAGTGCGCTCATCGATCACGCGTGATCCGCCAGCGCCCTCCTTGTCTGTTGACCCCGCCTTAGGACCCAGCGAGCCCACAGTAGTAGATGACCCCTTTCTGGCCGATGAGCCAGATGACATGAACACCATCGTCATCGAGGGGACCGAGGAGGACCTCTTGGAATATGACGACGACGATTATGACCTATTGGACCCTGCCGATGTCCTGACAGAGACGGAGCTCTCTAGTGGAATTTTTAAATATCTTAATGCAAAACTGAACAATATGGGTAAAGTCTAGGCTGACTTAGTCACGATGCTACAGAGCATCTCCACGCGGTTAGATGCACTGACAGCTGCCTCAGCTAGTACTCTGACTCCTCGTGATAGACGAGCTCTTGCGGCACGGGTGAGCGTAGCCTCGCCAGTTTGGTTGCAGAAGTACAGGCCAATGTGCTTGCGGGGCCGTCCGTAGAGACAGCTTCGTCGTTATTGAAAGACTTGAAGCCGCTTAGTTTTGGTGGCGAGGAGAAGGAGAGAAACAAGGACTCGGAGAAGGAGAGAAACAAGGACTCGGTCAACATGTTTCTAGCGAAGTGGTCAGACTTGCACGCACTGCGACAACAGCCTAGCCAGGTGCAGCCCGTAGAGGCTAGCCTCTCATTAACCGGCAAAGCGTACATGTCACGTAGCTGTAATGCCTGTGATCGACGGCGGCGGCAGACCGGATGGCCATATCCGGGGTTCAGTGGGAGAGGACGCCCATGCGGAGTCATGGGCGGCCAGGCTAGTGTGGACGGCAGGCCACACACTATATAGCCTGGGGGATGAGGGGCAATTCTCATTCTTCCTCTATGGCTGGGTGGTGAGCCAGAGGCCGTCCCCTCTCGTGGTAACGCCCGTAGCGGCGTTACGGATATCTAACACTGGTATCAGAGCATGGTTCGAAGGGATCGTGAGAGTCCGTGCGCGAACGGGGAACCGCCGGAGCCCACTCGATGGTTTTCATCCACAATCTCCTCACCCTTATCTCCACAAGGGAGTGTGTGGAGGAAGGAGGGCCAAGACTTTTGAAGGGAAGAACTCTTTCTCTCTCTCTCTCACTCTCTCTCCCCGACACACACAGCATCGCAGGTAAGAAAATTTTTGGTTGTTTTTCTTTTGTTTTCTGCGTTGAATGGCTGCAAAATACTCGCCGTTGAATGGATGCGAAAAAAATTTGAAACGTGTGTTGAAGTGGGGGGGCGCAGACCAGCCCCATGACCAGCCCCTGTGTGTGTGGGGGCGAAGCAATTCCGTGTGTGTGTGGGGGCGAAGCTGCAATTCCGTGTGTGTGGGGCGAAACAAGCCGTCGCATTACGCTCAGGAACATTATTAGCTACTCGAAGCTGAAATTCCGTGTGTGTAGGGCGCGCGCTTCAGTAGCCTCCAAAACTCCCTGGCAGCGTCGTCTTCTGGCATAACAAAGGCCAAGCCAGCCCACAACCTCACTGTATACGGTGTGGTGGTGTTGTGCGAAGGGGGGGGGGATTGCCTTGCAAAAAACGAAGGGATTGCCTTGCAAAAAAAACGAAGAGGCGCAGGAGACCACAATATCTTGCCGTCGTACAGCCTTGTGGGGAGGAGGAGGCGGCCAGGGCCACGACCAGCCGGTGGAGGCCAGCCAGCCAGGCCGGCAAGCGGCGGCGGCGGCCAGCCAGCCAGGCCAGCCCTGGGCGGCCAGCAGGCGGCGGCGCCAGCCGGCCATGGGCGGCGGCGGCCAGCCAGCCAGGCCAGCCATGGGCGGCCAGCAGCGGCGGCGCCAGCCAGCCCCAACGGCGGCGACGGCCAGAGCCACAACGGCCAGCACACGACCTCACTCCCACCAGCGGACAGACACCAAAAAAAAAAGATTTAAAAAATATTTTTTTTAAAATTTAATTTTCATTATTCATTCCTTGAAAATTAAAAATCAGAAAATTCAAGGAAACCCTCTCTCTTGGCTGGGGAGGAGAATAATTCCCGCAAGAAATAATCCCGACAAGGCACCTCTCGATCATTTAAATTCTTGTTATGAGTCGCAGGCATTTTTCTCGTGGATCGGACATCCCGGAAGCATCCTGGTAGAGGCCCGCAACGCACAACAATTCGACAGGCGACCGTAAAGGGGGGTGACTATTATTCTCTCTCCACCATTGCTCATTTTTATTAGCGTTTTTTTTAGTAATTTCCGAGTTCTCGCATTATTTTTTTGCAAGAATTAAAAATGTCTGCTAGGCGTAGTGTGTTCCCACCGCCTTCTACTTCTCTAGGTTTTTCCAGTCTCTTGTCCTCGGTCGCGGGTTTGACCCCGACCGAATTGTCAGGCCGTATACGCCCGACCGTTGTTCGGTCCGGAGCGTGCTTATCGATCACTCGTGATCCGCCCCAGCGCCCTCCTTGTCTATTGACCCCGTCTTAGGACCCAGCGAGCCCGTAGCGGCCGCATTGGCTGATGACCCCTTTCTGGCCGATGAGCCAGAGGACATGAACACTGACGTCGCCGAGGGGACCGAGGAGGACCTCTTGGATTATGACGACGATGACTATGACCTACTGGACCCTGCTGATGTCCTGACAGAGACGGAGCTCTCTAGTGGACTGTTTAAATATCTTAATGCCAAATTGAACACTATGGGTAAAGTCCAGGCTGATTTAGTCACGATGCTACAGAGCATCTCCACACGGTTAGATGCACTGACAGCCGCCTTGGCTAATACTCCGACTCCTCGTGGTAGCCGAGCTCCTGCGGCACGGGTGAGCGTAGCCTCGCCAGTGGTTGTAGGAATACAGGCCGATGCGCCTGCGGGGCCGTCCGTAAGCGACAGCTTCGTCGTTGTTAAAAGACTTAAAGCCGCCTAGTTTTGGTGGCGAGGAAAAGGAGAGAAACAAGAACTCAGTCAATATGTTTCTAGCGAAGTGGTCAGATTTGCACGCGCTGCGACAGCAGCCTAGCCGTATACAGCCCGTAGAAAGAGGCTAGCCTCTCTTTAACCGGCAAAGCGTACAAGTGGTGGATGAGTCTGACAACTCGCCCTGCCACTTGGACGGAATTTGAAACAATGTTTCGAAAAGAATTTTTGCCTGTTAATGAGGCAGAGAGAAGCTGGGAGTTATGGGACAAGTGCTCGATGGAGAACAAATTCCTAACTCAGTACATCTCAAACTACAGGGAGATAGTACTCAAGCTAAAGGGAATCGATGCATTCCAGACATTGCGAGGCTTTAAGAGAGGCCTCAAAGATGATTACCTTGAGTACGTAGAACCCCTACAGCCTAAAGACTTAGCAGAGGCAATTCAATATGCACAGATATTCGATGACATCAAGCGTCGTAGTGCGCGTGGTGGTTCTAGCAGGGCCGAGGGTAGTGAAAAGAGGAGGTCAGGCCTCAAAAGAAAAGGGTTCCGCAGTGACAAACAAGGGGATAGGACGGACCAGGAAGGACAGGGTGGTCATTGGTCTAAAAAACCGCGACCATCCAGAAAAAAAAGAGACACCGAAAACCAAAAGAAAGAGCAATATATTAAAGCGCGAAAGGAAAATCGCTGCTTTAATTGCAATGAAGTAGGACACACGAAGGCTGAGTGTCCAAAGCCTAAAGCCAGCACGAGTGGCAACGAGCCCAAAAAAGATGGTAAATCTTCTAGACAGTTGCATACAGTGCAAAGACTCCCTCTCAGTTCCGCAGAGTTCAGAGAGGTGACAGTGTGTCATTGTGATGAGCATCACGCTTATTCAGTGACACCAGCGATGTGGCAGCCTACTGTAGGTCCGCATGACATGGTGCGCATGTATGGCACCATAGGTGGCCGTAGAGTCACAGTTTTTATTGATGATGGAGCTAGTCACAACTTCTTGAACTACTCGTTAGTCAAGAAGTTGGGATTGACTGAGACCCGGAGTGATCATGAGTATACTGTTGGCCTAGCCAACGGATATGACAAAACGGTATGGAATACCGTAGTATTGGGGGTCCCATTATCTATGCAGGACTACAAGGCTCCGCTTGACTTTCAGGTCATGCACTTAGCCAGAGCAGACGTATATCTAGGCAGGGAGTGGCTGTATGGCTTGGGCCCTAGTCTAGCTCGGAATTACTTACATAATACGCTATGTTTTGAGCATGGAGGTAGAGTCATCACCCTGCACGGCGACCGTACTGTCCCTGCCACACCACTTATTTCCTCCATGGAGTTGTGTACAGCGGTCCGCAGAGACCAGATAGCAGAGGTATATGCTTGTTACCCTCTTTTGAATTCTGTTTCCGTAGATGAAACGATAAATGATGTTTGCGTAGACAAACAAGAAAAACAAAATAACCTTGGACGAGACCCACTGTTTGAAAACCCTGTTTGGCATGCATGTGATTCAAACAAGAAAAAATCCAAGGTGAATGAGACATTAAAGAAAAAGTACGTAGATACTTTAACGAATTTATTAGAGGAATTTCAGGATGTTTTTCCTGATGATTTACCAGATGGTTTACCACCATCTAGGGAAGTAGACCATAGCATCGAAGTTATGCCAGGATCAAAACCTATAAGCAAACCTGCTTATAGATTAAGCCACTCCGAGGCACAGGAGGTGGAAAAACAATTAACGGAATATTTGAACAAAGGCTTTATTCGGCCTAGTTCAAGTCCGTGGGCATCGCCTATTCTTCTGGTAAAGAAGAAAGACGGATCTATGCGGATGTGCATAGACTATAGGGCTCTTAATCAGATAACGATTAAGAACAAGTATCCGATGCCACGCATGGATGAGTTGTTTGATCAACTCTATGGATCGAGATACTTCACAAAAATAGACCTGAGATCTGGGTATCATCAGGTTAGAATAAAAGCAGAAGATGTTGCGAAGACAGCATTTAGGACCCGTTTCGGGCATTTTGAGTTTTTGGTTATGCCATTTGGGCTAACCAATGCTCCAGCGACGTTTATGACGCTGATGGACAGTTTTTTACGTCCATATCTGGGAAAATTCATAGTAGTTTTCCTAGATGATATTCTTGTGTACAGTAAGACACAGAAAGAACACATAGAGCATTTGCGTCTAGTGTTCAAGTTGTTGCGAGAGCACAAATTATTTGCAAAGAAAAGTAAATGTGAATTTTTTGAAACAGAAATTCACTACCTTGGCCATATTATATCCGCCAATGGTACGCGGATGGAGCCAGAAAAAGTAGAGGCTATTCTTAAATGACCAGTGCCGAAGAATCTCGAGGAACTGCAGATTTTTCTTAGCATGTCGGGGTTCTACCGACAATATGTGAAGGACTACGCGAAGATCGCAGTCCCGTTGAGACTGACCAGTTTACGGTCAAAAACAAAAAACATTAGTTGGGGGGACGCCCTGGGGGGACGCCCAATAGAAGAGCTTTGACAAGCTCAAGGTGACGAGCAGCTGCACCTGTTTTGACAATTGTCGATCCAAATGAGCCGTTTGTTTTGGAAACAGACGCTAGTAATGAGGCCATTGGGGCCGTACTTATGCAAAGGGGACGCCCGATTACATTTGAAAGTAAAAAGTTAGATCGTGCGCAGCGTAACTACTCGGCTTACGAGCGAGAGTTACTAGCGATAGTTCATGCACTGAAAAAGTGGAGACACTATTTATATGGTGCCACTTTTGAGGTCCGGACGGACCATGAAAGTCTGAAATGGCTTTCAAGTCAAAATGAACTGAAGGGTAGAAAAGCTCGGTGGGCGGAGATTCTACAGGAGTTTGACCTTCAGATACGTTACCAGAAAGGTAAGTATAACGTGGTGGCAGATGCACTTAGCGCATGCCACAGATAAATGAACTTAGTTTCACAGTCTTCAAGAATGATTTCTTGGAGTCCCTACGTGGTTTATGTGAGCACGATCCATCTTTTACAGAGGAAGGTCTGGCGCGCTGTACGCGTACGCACTTCTTCACAGACGCGACCACCTCCCTCGTTGGCACGTATTGTTAGTCCGGAGAGACTAGCCGAAGGTGCAACGAGAAGGGAAGCGAGAGTTAGTCCGGAGAGACTAGATGTGTCTTCTGGGTATAGTTTGGAGCCGGAGAGTTCTGACGTAGACCCTTCATCACCTTTGACTGCCACGGCTTCAAAGGGGAGTGATAAACTTCGTCGGGGGGAGAAATATGCTAATTACTCCATTGACGACGACGGGTACTTACTCTACAATGGTAGAATATGTGTACCAACTATTGGTGACTTTCGGGCCCAAATTCTTAAAGAAAGTCATGATAGTCCAAGTGCGGGTCATCCCGGGATTCAGAAGACCTATGCACTAGTAAAAAGACAGTTTTATTGGCCTAGTTTGTTTAAGGACGTCCAGACTTATGTGCTGAAATGCAATAAGTGCCAGGTCAATAAACATGAACGTCTTAAGGTTGGAGGACTACTCCATCCGCTGCAAGGGAAATGGGAAAGCATTTCCATGGATTTCATTACTGGTTTACCCAAGACGAGTCGAGGGAATGACTCGGTGTGGGTGGTAGTGGACAGGTTAACTAAAATGGCAAAGTTTATTGCCACGAAGAAAACTGTTAAAACGCCAGAGTTGGCAAAACTCTTTATTGAACATCTCTACAAGCTATATAGCCTGCCCGCAGATATAGTGTCGGATAGAGATAGAAAGTTCAACAGTCATTTTTGGAGGGAAGTCTTCAAAAAGCTGGATACTACTCTGAGTATGAGTACGGCAGATCATCCGGAGTCTGATGGTCAAACTGAAAGAGTTAACCAAATTCTAGAGGATATGTTGCGTTCTTGGGTGGTTGCAAGATGAGGGTACTCACTTTCGTTCACTCTCTCTGAAATTGGGACATCCATGCATCTCGGGCGGAGTACCTCGATCGTGATAGTGCCGCGAATTAAAAGACGACACGTGCCTCCCGAGCCTAAATCGACATATCTCGATCGAGATGCCAACTAATGCCACGCTAGCAGGTCCGGGTTTCCAGGCGTCATCCATGTCACCAATACATGTCACCGCCACCACAATATCTCGATCGAGATATCTATGCCACTCGGATCCACATCAGGGCCACGCTGTATCCCCGTAGGCATATTTGACTAGCACATCTCCATCGTCCACGTATCTCGAACGAGAAATTTACATCCAATCGCGACCATTCATTGTTCGAGGTAATCGGATACGATCTCCACCGTCCCCATATCTCGATCGAGATAGCGAGTTCAAATCTCAGCCATCCAAATATCTCGATCGAGATACAGATATTCAATCTGCACCGTCCAAATATCTCGATCGAGATACGTAGATGCAATATCCACCGTCCAATTATCTCGATCGAGATACGGAAACGCAATCTATACCGTCCATTCACGTACGTTGGAAGATGCGATCTCGGCCGTTTAAATATCTCGATCGAGGTATATAATGAATCTTGACCGTCGAGATACTTTGTCGTGGTAATGCCTTTAAATCGTGGCCGTCCATTTACCTCGAACGAGATAGTAATATCAAATCTCAGCCGTCGATCCTTCCCCAACCCTAGAATTAGGTGTGTATCTTGGCCGTATGTTGCACTAACCCTAATATCTGGAGCGTTAATCTTGCAAACCCTAAATTGCACGATGTTACCGAACCTCGATCGAGGTTATAAAACCGGAAAACTTTTTTTTTTACCTCATTTTCACAAGTCGTTTTCACTCTCCTCCTTGCTCTCTTGATTTGGATTAGTATTAGTGAGCCCATTAGCTTTGTTTTTAGCTTCATTAGTGCTACTTAGCACTAAGCATTAGACCCTTCACATTGGACCCTTCACATTTGGCTTAGGTTTTAGCATGGAGGGCCACGAGGAGGGCCACGAGGAGGGCCGCTCATCTATTGCGGACCTCATCGTCGCGGAGATAGACCACGAGTTAGCGGCTATCCGTAGGAGTGCTAGAGACACTCCGTCTACATTACATATCGTGGCAGACTTGGAGGCGATGCTTGCGTCCCTTCGTAGCCTTCACGATATTGTTTATGTAGATGAGTGGATAGCCCACCATCGCGCTGCTCCTGTGTCACATGGCCTGACATATCGTCAGGTCTGTGATCTTGCTCCTATTAGGGATGGGGCTTTCCTAGATCTTTTCCTCGATAGTCGTGGGATGAGGCCCGGGGGCGGGCAAGCCCCTCACTATTTCGCGGTGTTCGCATCCTCGTATGGCGGCACATATCTATAGTCGATATGTTGCCGCATATGGGAGGATGCCGAACAACCGCCAGATTCCCATATACTTCGCAAAGCAGTTATATGCGGAGTTTGTCTTAGGGGAGGAGGTCGATTACACCAGCCATCGTCCGGGTGGTGGTGCTAGCCGAGGCCGTCTCCAGGACCAGGGTAGGCGGCCTCCACCAGCCCTTCGTGTAGCACCTACCACAGATCCTTCATTTGTGCCATTGTCGACAGTAGAGGCTCTTGGCACGCAGGTCGGCATTGACGTACGGAGTACCACGGAGAGCATCCAGCACGTGGTGCGCCTATTCTCACGTTCTATACCGACGACAGATGTGGAGGTATTTACATATATATTACGTCTTAAGTTTTTTTGGTCATTTATCTTCATGTTTATATGTACTTTTCTATATTTTTACATGAGCAGCATGGTTGATTATGTCACGCAGGTTCCCACACCTACCACTCAGAGGCTCACTCAGGAGTTGGTAGAGGCGAGAGCGGAGATTGATCGCCTCCGAGCTGCATTACAGATGGCAGAGGCAGCTACTGCAGAGGCACAGCATCTGAGAGAGTCCGACATCCAGCAGGTAGGTTTCTCTTGCACGTAAAAGAGTTATAATTAAGGTCCTAAGTTATAAATTTCTTTAAGTAATACCTAATGAGAGACTAATCAATTATTTTAATGCTTTACTTTTTTGCGTAGGCTCGGACCGAGGTAGAGAGCTCCAGAGCTGAGGCACAGCATCATCAGATTATGGAGCAGATTGCCCAGCACAGGGCAGAGCAGGTGATTTTGCATGTTCGAGAGTATCGTAGATCATCGGACGTGACAGTGCCTTACCTACCGTTATATCCACGGCCTGTCACAGAGGTTTTTCGACGACCTCTCCCGTAGGATGCACCACCCTTCCTGCATGATGCGTGCTGCTGTTTATGTATCGAGGACATTGATAGTACAGGAGGATATGCCCTGGGATGTGGACATATTTTCCACTTGTCTTGCATCACCCAGGAGCTCGTCCGGTTCTCAGCATGCCCATCCTGCCGTGCACGCGTCGACCTAGCGACGTACAGGGTATTGGGCATCGATGATCTTCACCCAGGCCTTGTTCGAGTAGATGCCAGGACTGGCAGGCCTGTCGACTTTACATCAGCTATGGACTTGGGACTCGACGCCTTCGACGATAGAGCCCAGGAGCCTGAGGTGCCTCCTGAGATAGAGTGGAGCTCACATGAGTTCGACGCTTACTAGAGAGTCCTACATGAGAGCCAGGTGACAGCATATGAGCGCGTGGGTGGTGCTGGCCCTAGTGGCACAGCGGGTGATGGTGCTAGCAGCAGTGCTGGTTCTCATGAGCAGCGTGTCCTTACAGCAGAGGAGCTTACACGAGCAGAGTGGCAGACACGCACCATTGCAGATTATAGATTTTGGGTTTACAGACAGAGGCATCTTGCATTAGCACGACGTAGAGAGAGAGAGAGGGCCATAGCAGCTTTTGGGACTCGTGAGCTCCCGAGTACACCGGCACCAGCTCACGATCCTGCCTTTGAGGCAGACCTCCCCGCAGAGATTCGACGACCCCCGCAGCCGGCACAGCCTCCTCGACGTGCACAGCAGCCTCGACGCGCACGTTGATCGGCAGTTAGAGATGACGATTTTGATTGGGTTGCTGTTGATAGTGACTAAACTCAGACTAGCTGGGTTAGCTCACTTACATTGTACTTAGATTTTTGGGCAGTGACTAACCTCCCACATGCTTGCAAAGTTTGGTCCCCATCGGAGCATGTTTGGATTGGCAATTAGCGCCCAGTGCGGGTTTTTCAAGTCTCTTGGTGCTTAAGAGGCCATGGAAAATCCGGGCCTTCCCCATACCATCGTACCCAAACATGCTCCGATGGGGACCAAACTTTGCAAGCATGTGGGGGTGGGTCTCCCCCACATGCTTGCAAAGTTTGGTCCCCATCGGAGCATGTTTGGATTGGCAATTAGCGCCCAGTGCGGGTTTTTCAAGTCTCTTGGTGCTTAAGAGGCCATGGAAAATCCGGGCCTTCCCCATACCATCGTACCCAAACATGCTCCGATGGGGACCAAACTTTGCAAGCATGTGGGGGTGGGTCCCCCCCACATGCTTGCAAAGTTTGGTCACAATCAGAGCATTTTTGGATTGGCAATTAGCGCCCAGTGCGGGTTTTTCAAGTCTTGGTGCTTAAGAGGCCATGGAAAATCCGTGCCTTCCCCATACCATCGTACCCAAACATGCTCCGATGGGGACCAAACTTTGCAAGCATGTGGGGGTGGGTCCCCCCCACATGCTTGCAAAGTTTGGTCACAATCAGAGCATGTTTGGATTGGTAATTGGCGCCCAGTGCGGGTTTTTCAAGTCTCTTGGTGCTTAAGAGGCCATGGAAAATCCGGGCCTTCCCCATACCATCGTACCCAAACATGCTCCGATGGGGACCAAACTTTGCAAGCATGTGGGGGTGGGTTCCCCCCACATGCTTGCAAAGTTTGGTCACAATCAGAGCATGTTTGGATTGGTAATTGGCGCCCAGTGCGGGTTTTTCAAGTCTCTTGGTGCTTAAGAGGCCATGGAAAATCCGGGCCTTCCCCATACCATCATACCCAAACATGCTCCGATGGGGACCAAACTTTGCAAGCATGTGGAGGTGGGTCCCCCCCACATGCTTGCAAAGTTTGGTCACAATCAGAGCATGTTTGGATTGGTAATTGGCGCCCAGTGCGGGTTTTTCAAGTCTCTTGGTGCTTAAGAGGCCATGGAAAATCCGGGCCTTCCCCATACCATCATACCCAAACATGCTCCGATGGGGACCAAGCTTTGCAAGCATGTGGGGGTGACCCCCCCCCACATGCTTGCAAAGTTTGGTCACAATCAGAGCATGTTTGGATTGGCAATTAGCGCCCAGTGCGGGTTTTTCAAGTCTCTTGGTGCTTAAGAGGCCATGGAAAATCCGGGCCTTCCCCATACCATCGTACCCAAACATGCTCCGATGGGGACCAAACTTTGCAAGCATGTGGGCGTGGGTCCCCCCCACATGCTTGCAAAGTTTGGTCCCCATCGGAGCATGTTTGGATTGGCAATTAGCGCCCAGTGCGGGTTTTTCAAGTCTCTTGGTGCTTAAGAGGCCATGGAAAATCCGGGCCTTCCCCATACCATCGTACCCAAACATGCTCCGATGGGGACCAAACTTTGCAAGCATGTGGGGGTGGGTCCCCCCCACATGCTTGCAAAGTTTGGTCACAATCAGAGCATGTTTGGATTGGTAATTGGCGCCCAGTGCGGGTTTTTCAAGTCTCTTGGTGCTTAAGAGGCCATGGAAAATCCGGGCCTTCCCCATACCATCGTACCCAAACATGCCCCGATGGGGACCAAACTTTGCAAGCATGTGGGGGTGGGTCCCCCCCACATGCTTGCAAAGTTTGGTCACAATAAGAGCATGTTTGGATTGGTAATTGGCGCCCAGTGCGGGTTTTTCAAGTCTCTTGGTGCTTAAGAGGCCATGGAAAATCCGGGCCTTCCCCATACCATCGTACCCAAACATGCCCCGATGGGGACCAAACTTTGCAAGCATGTGGGGGTGGGTCCCCCCCACATGCTTGCAAAGTTTGGTCACAATCAGAGCATGTTTGGATTGGCAATTGGCGCCCAGTGCGGGTTTTTCAAGTCTCTTGGTGCTTAAGAGGCCATGGAAAATCCGGGCCTTCCCCATACCATCGTACCCAAACATGCTCCGATGGGGACCAAACTTTGCAAGCATGTGGGGGTGGGTCCCCCCCACATGCTTGCAAAGTTTGGTCACAATCAGAGCATGTTTGGATTGGTAATTGGCGCCCAGTGCGGGTTTTTGAAGTCTCTTGGTGCTTAAGAGTTGGTGCTTAAGAGGCCATGGAAAATCCGGGCCTTCCCCATACCATCGTACCCAAACATGCTCCGATGGGGACCAAACTTTGCAAGCATGTGGGGGTGGGTCCCCTCCACATTCTTGCAAAGTTTGGTCACAATCAGAGCATGTTTGGGTACGATGGTATGGGGAAGGCCCGGATTTTCCATGGCCTCTTAAGCACCAAGAGACTTCAAAAACCCGCACTGGGCGCCAATTGCCAATCCAAAAATGCTTTGATTGTGACCAAACTTTGCAAGGATGTGGGGGGGACCCACCCCCACATGCTTGCAAAGTTTGGTCCCCATCGGAGCATGTTTGGGTACGATGGTATGGGGAAGGCCCGGATTTTCCATGGCCTCTTAAGCACCAAGAGACTTGAAAAACCCGCACTGGGCGCCAATTGCCAATCCAAACATGCTCTGATTGTGACCAAACTTTGCAAGCATGTGGGGGGGACCCACCCCCACATGCTTGCAAAGTTTGGTCCCCATCGGGGCATGTTTGGGTACGATGGTATGGGGAAGGCCCGGATTTTCCATGGCCTCTTAAGCACCAAGAGACTTGAAAAACCCGCACTGGGCGCCAATTACCAATCCAAACATGCTCTGATTATGACCAAACTTTGCAAGCATGTGGGGGGGACCCACCCCCACATGCTTGCAAAGTTTGGTCCCCATCGGGGCATGTTTGGGTACGATGGTATGGGGAAGGCCCGGATTTTCCATGGCCTCTTAAGCACCAAGAGACTTGAAAAACCCGCACTGGGCGCCAATTACCAATCCAAACATGCTCTGATTGTGACCAAACTTTGCAAGCATGTGGGGGTGGGTCCCCTCCCCATGCTTGCAAAGTTTGGTCCCCATCAGAGCATGTTTGGGTACGATGGCATGGAGATTTTCAACAAACAATATGATAGCCAAAGTGTTAAAAAATATAATAAAATCAAGAACATCAACTAAAATGTAATGATACTCAATAATGAGAAAACTCATAATGATATAAACATCAAATAAGTACATCAAAATGAAAATGAGCTACCCCAGCTAGTCTGAGGTTAGTCACTGCCCAAAAATCTAAGTACAATGTAAGTGAGCTAACCCAGCTAGTCTGAGTTTAAGAGATCTAGTCAGCAGCACCCTCTCTAGCTCTCAACTGCTCTAGAATGCTCTCATGGTCATCCACTCGAAGCCGAAAACGAGGGTGAGAACTGTGTTTTCGGCTCTGTACTCGAACAAGAGTGAGCCTGGTAGCAACCACTAGATGAGAGAACTGAAATGCCTCTAACTCCCACTTCCACTGCTGGAACTCAAGACTCCCCCGATGAAGTCGAATCTGCTGGTAGAACCGGCCTGCCACAATCATGCTATGGGCGTCATAAGAAAACCCATGATCATCCACTGTATCCTGGTCAAGCATGCACTTTGGCCTAGTGCAACTCATCAGATAGTAGTCTACTCCCTCGCTATTTCCCTCACTGGCAATAACAGCAAATACATCACCCTCCTGTAGCAAATCTGTCAGGTCATCATAACTGACCATGAACGCAGGACCTGTGTGCTCATCAGACACCACTGGATGTGAAGGATGCTCGGGGGAGAGGAATGTCTGTATCCATGCATCTGCCCATCCTCTCGAGGCACAATGTGACCAATCGCCATCCATACATGCTCCACAGAAGCATGCAAACTGTCGTGTGTAAATCGTGGGGGCCGCCATGCACGTGCTCCTGATGGAATGTAAGCCCAAGGTGCCAAGTACTGTGTCACAATCATGGGAGGCTCTACGGTCAATCGTGCCACCATCCACATGCCAAAAAAATCTCCTGACAATCCGAGCATCACGTCTGGGGTACGATGATGCTGAACTCCCACACAAATGTTGGGAGCACCACTCGACTACGTGGCCCGCATCTCTGAACCGCTGAGCATCCTGTCGCAGCTGATGACGCCTCAAGGCACGTTTCACACACGCGCCTGCACCATCATGCTCACCCTTCCCGTGACCAGTCTCAAAGAATGACCAAATCACTGGGATACTAGACTGCACATGCCACCTATAAATCCATAAAAGATAGTCTTAGTTATTGTTTTCTTTAAGATGTTCTAGTGAATTTAGTTTAATTGTAAATGTAAGAAAGCCATAAGTACAACCTGTAGAGCCAATAGAATTGACGTGATGACTTGAACTGTGCGCCACAACCATCCGACCAAACCCATCGCTGGACATGTCTGATCCCACAATCTCCTAAAAAATCGTCATGGAGACGAAAACAGTGTTGCACAAAATGTGCATCATGTGAACGATCATCACTGATATAGAAATGATACTCTCGAATAATGACACGGGTCTCGGGGGTACTCGCTATCCCATCTACATGAGCCTCTGCATGTCGATAGCTAATGTGGACCAAAATAGCAACCTGGTGAGGTAAGCAATACATACGTTTAGGACACAAAAAATCAATTAAGTAATGTAGCTCAAACATAAAACAAATATTACAAAATATAACCATTACCTGCTCTGAGAAGTAATACTCAGATTGTATCTCCTGAAAAGGTGTGAAAGTGTAGTTCTCTGCAAAATCAATCACAGAGACGACCACACCAATAGGAAACTCTGCTAGGCATGCTCGGAACTGACGATCCTGCCACTTGGCACAATGACTATGCCGTATGTAGGGGTAGATCTGCTCCCTAAATGTGGCTGTGAAGTGACAACGTGGTGTATGTTTGTCCACGAGCTGCAACTTCCTGGACTGTCCACCACTCTGGAGCTGGTGTGTCACATACTCATAACGTTGCCATGCCACTATCTCTTGGTCACTTGCATCAAGATCTACCATCTGTAGATGTGCAAGTGAACCACATGATGTGCAATTGCTCTCCACACAAGGCATCCTATGGAACTGGGCATCCTCCGTGCGTGCACACAAAAGAGAGTGGATGAAATCACGTGGACTACGAGGCAACTCTCTATGCCCACTAAGAGAAAGGAACACATCATAAAAAATTTTGAACTCAACATGGTAGCGACAACAACATGTGTCACGCTGACGTGAGTACCTCACAAACCAAGGCTTACACCCCTCAAATGATCTTTGCCCAATTTTAAGCTCTGGATACGAAGCCACAAACTGAGAATACAACTCAGTTTGGGACATTTCAAGAAAGCAAGCACCGTGCTCAATGAACACTCCTCTTGTCACTCTCTTACGCAAAGCTTTCTTGAAAACTGGCGATGCACGACAATTCTCCTCCCAAAAACTTTCTATCAAGGTTCTAGTGGTTTCATCTAGTAGGCGATCATGCCTAGCTACACGACCACTACTCGCCCACATAGCACCAACCTCATTGGCATCTAAACTTTGTCGCCTAATAGACCCAACTCTAAGTGCGTGTGGTGCTATGGAAAGGATGCGAGATGTGGCACTAACCTTACCCTTCATTTGGGAGCTACTTATGGCTGCCACAATAGCCCGTCGAGCAGCCAAAGCGTCCGCAGAGTTCCTCTTCTTGTTAACTATATAGGAATGACGAACACTTTGTAGCACCGCCATGCCAGCTCTCCTCTCTCTTCGACCTCCAATGTCGGAAAGCGCCCTGCAGCAGTTGGCCATGTTGGGCAGATCAATCAAAGCATCAAGCACACATGCCTGTGATGAAGACGTGAGGTCTTTGAAATAGGATTGGAAGATTGCATGGGCACGACGATGTGTCCCTGACTTTGATAGTTCTTTCCTATCCACACGAAGGGCGCCCAAAGGAGGGGGGGTGGGTTCTTGTAGAAGAGAGGGCTCAAGAAGGGCGGGTTCATGTGGATTATCTAAACTAAGGGGTAGTGGGGGGGAAGAGGGCGAAGGGAGAGAAAGTGGAAGAGGAGGAGCAAGGCTTGGATCATCGCCAACGGAAGGTGTTGCTCGTTGACGTGCTCTCCACTCTCTCTTTCTCTCACGAGCTACCCTTCTCCTCTCCTCCTCTTGAACTTGGTGGATGGGGGGGAGTCTAGTCCTATCACGTTTCCGACTCCTACGACTTTGAGAACCCATTCTCAAGGAAGCTAAGAGAGAAAATATTATAAAGGCTCAATGATGGGATAGTACTACAGATAAGTGTGGGATAGTACTAGAGATGTGTGATTATATAGGAAAAATAGGTTATCCACTTCAAATCTCACTGGATTTCCTATCTAAGATTGATTGGATAACTAAGATAAACATAAAGATAATTAAAGATAAACTATTATCCACTTAAAAATTAATATTATTTATAATATTTATTAACAAGTCTAAATATTTATCATTACTAGATATATAAATATATCTTTAAAGAAATCTTTTATTTTATAATTATATAACTATTTTTTTTAAATAAAGTATTTTTTTCAAATTTTATTCAAAGGTTTATTCTACATAAAAATTTTTTAAGAAATATAAAAATAAAAAATTTATTTTTTTTAAAATTAATAATATGATCTTTAATAATATTTTTATTGATCTAATCCCAAAATATAATCCTTTAAAATTAGTGATTTTAAATTCTTTTATTTAATAAGTTATATATATTTTATTATTTAAATTTCTATATTCTATTTCTCTAAATTAGTAAATTAACTTTTCCAAAAATATGTTTTTGAAAAAAGAGGGGAGGTGGGAAGGAGATGCCACGTGTCACAAGCGTGCATGACACGTGGCATTCTCTTGACATGTGGCACTATTATGGTTGATGTGGCAATTCCATGATGTGGCATGCCATGTCACCATGTGCGAGGTGGCATGCAAAGGTGGCAAGATGATGTGGCATTAATGATGACTAGGATGATGAGGTGGGGAGTCAACTAGGTTGACCATGTTGACATGGAGGGTGGAGGTGGCAAGCTGAGGTGGCAAGCTGCTTATGTGGATCCTCTCGATGCTCACGTGGACATAAAGTGGCATGCATATATAAGGTTTGGGCCTACCCAAGCCTCACACATGGAATGAAACCTAAGCTGTGAAGTTTACCAAGCCTAGATTTCCAAACCTAACTAGGATTGGTTTTAGACTTGAAAAGGGGAGAGTGGACACAATATGGGAATTTTCACTTGGGAGGATTGAAAATGGACCTTCCCATACTCAAATCAAGCCAAATTTTTTTTAATAAATTCATGGCAACAAGAGTATTGATCCCTTGAGTTTTTAGATTGAAAGATTCAATATTTAATTTTCTAGAATTAAATTACTATTGATTTAATGGGCCTCTGACAGTCATAATAAATTTTCCAAAGTAAATCTCCAAAAATCAAACCGTTAGATTCGTAATTTTATCTTATACCCACATTATACTAATCTTTCCCAATCTAATCATCACTAGATCCATACAATTTGAGCATTTTAAATGTTAGATGTGGTGGGAGGATAAAATAGTATGTTTTTTAACAATTCTAATATCTTTTAAATAATATAGAAAATAGTAGAACACATCAAAAATTACTCGATAAATCAAGTTAAGCTCTATGTTATATGTATTTGTGATATGCAAAGTGGGAACATCGTATGAGTAATAATGTAAAAGTTATAGGCAATTTACTCACATTCACTATACCTGTCTAAACCTAGGACAGGGCCTGTATACAAACTTGGTTCCCAAAGAAAAGGGGATTTGCAATTATTGGATATTCGATCAGATTATAGTTTTAGGTGCCCAACGTTGCATATGATGTTTCATTAGAAGACCTTGAAGTGAAACTCCTTGGCTAACTATGAGAGATTGGCTATTCTTCTTGAAAAAATGCTTGTTTTTCAGCTAAAGCCAAGGGCGCCCACGACATGAAACTAGATAACCTCATCTTGCAACCACCCTCTTATGTTAGTAAGAAGCAATCTAATTGGGAAGAGTACTTACCCTTACTGGAGTTTGCCTATAACAGCTCCAAACACTCAGCGACTGGATTTACACCATTCATGTTAATGTATGGATTCCAGCCGAGATCTCCAATGGCTGTAGGCCTAGAAAAGGAGAAGATTCAATCTGTCAAGGATTTCCTTGAAGATATGAATGATATGCTCAGAGCCGCACGTGAGAGCATTCGTAGCGCTCAGGATCGCGCTAAAACTTATGCGGATAAAGGACGAAGAAAGGTGACCTTTGCAGAAGGTGACTTTGTATTCCTCAAGGTTCCTGCGCAGTCAGAAACCATGAAAACGGAAAAGTGTGATAAACTTTCTCCGAGATATTGTGGTCCTTTTAAAATCCTTAAGAAGATTGGGGACGTAGCATATAAACTTGAGTTACCGGAGAGTTCTCAAGTCCATCCTGTCTTCCATGTCAGTAAACTGAAGAAATCAGTTCACGGGTTAGAGAACGCAGTTTCTCCAGAGATTTTGGTGGACTTGATAGAGCCACCAAAGATACCACATGAACCTGAAAAGATTCTACAGTATCGTGATAGACAGACCCGACATAAAGTGTACCAGGAGGTACTTGTTAAATGGACAGATAGGGATGAGGAGGTAGCTACTTGGGAACGCCGTAGTGCAATTTCCAAAAGGTTTCCCCAGTTTGTTTTCGAGGACGAAAACTCTTCTTAAGGGGAGGGTAATGTCACGTAGGCTGTAATGCCTGTGACCGATGGCAGACCGGATGGCCATATCCGGGGTTCAGTGGGAGAGGACGCCCATGCGGAGTCATGGGCGGCCAGGCTAGTGTGGACGGCAGGCCACACACTATATAGCCTGGGGGATGAGGGGCAATCCTCATTCTTCCTCTATGGCTGGGTGGTGAGCCAGAGGCCGTCCCCTCTCATGGTAACGCCCGTAGAGCGGCGTTACGGATATCTAACAGTACAAGTGGTGGATGAGTTTGACAACCCGTCTTGCCACTTGGACGGAGTTTGAAACGATGTTTCGAAAAGAGTTTTTGCCTGTTAATGAGGCGGAGAGAAGGTGGGAGTTATGGGACAAGTGCTCGATAGAGAACAAATCCCTGACTCAGTACATCTCAGACTATAGGGAGATAGTACTCAAGCTAAAGGGGATCGATGCATTCCAGACATTGCGAGGCTTTAAAAGAGGCCTCAAAGATGATTACCTTGAGTACGTAGAGCCCTTTACAGCCTAAATACTTAGCAGAGGCAATTAAGTATGTGCAGATGCTTGATGACATCAAGCATCATAGTGTGCGTGGTGGTTCGAGCAGGGCCGAGGGTAGTGAGAAGAGGAGGTCAAGCCTTAAAAGAAAAGGGTTCCGCAGTGATAAGCTTGGGGATAGGATAGACCAGGGAGGACAGAATGGTCATTGGTCTAAAAAACCACGACCATCCAAAAAGAAAAGAGACAGCGAAGTCCAAAAGAAAGAGCAGTATATTAAAGCGCGAAAGGAAAATCGCTGCTTTAATTGCAACGATGTAGGGCACACGAAGGCTGAGTGTCCAAAGCTTAAAGCTAGCACGAGCGGCAAAACGAGCCCAAAAGAGATGGTAAATCCTCTAGGAGGCAGTTGCATACAGTGCAGAGACTCCCTCTCACTTCCGCAGAGTTCAGAGAGGTGACAGTGTGTCATTGTGATGAGCATCACACTTGTTCGATGACACCAGCGTTGTGGCAGCCTATGGCAGCCTGATGTAGGTGCATGACATGGTGCGCATGTATGGCACCATAGGTGGCCGTAGAGTCACAGTTTTTATCGATGATGGAGCTAGCCACAACTTCTTGAACTACTCGTTAGTCAAGAAGTTAGGGTTGACTGAGACCTAGAGCGATCATGAGTATACTATTGGCCTGGCCAACGGGTATGACAAAACGGTATGGAATACCGTAGTATTGGGAGTCCCATTATCTATGCAGGACTACAAGGCTCCGCTTGACTTTCAGGTCATGCACTTAGCCAGAGTAGACATATATCTAGGGCGGCAGGGAGTGGCTGTATGGCTTGGGCCCTAGTCTAGCTCAGAGTTACCTACATAATACGCTACGTT
The DNA here is from genome assembly GCF_041138505.1 of Cibotium barometz. Taxonomy (NCBI): domain Eukaryota; kingdom Viridiplantae; phylum Streptophyta; class Polypodiopsida; order Cyatheales; family Cibotiaceae; genus Cibotium; species Cibotium barometz. The sequence goes on along the minus strand of NC_141081.1, from coordinate 1,893,673 downwards.
TTGAGCATGGAGGTAGAGTCATAACCTTGCAAGGTGACCGTATTGTCCCCGCCACACCACTTATTTCCTCCATGAAGCTGTGCATAGCGGTCCGCAGAGGCCAGATAGCAAAGGTATATGCTTGTTACCCTCTTTTCAATTCTGTTTCCGTAGATGAAACTGTAGATGATGTTTGTGTAGACAAACAAGAAAAACAAAATAGCCTTGGACCGTTTGAAAACCCTGTTTGGTATACATGCGATTCAAACAAGAAAAAATCCAAGGTGAAAGAGACATTAAAGAAAAAGTACATAGATGATACTTTAATGAATTTATTAGAGAAATTTCAGGATGTTTTTCCTGATGATTTGCCAAATGGCTTACCACCATCTAGAGAAGTAGACCATGGAAAAACAATTGACGGAATATTTGAACAAAGGCTTCATTCGGCCTAGTTCAAGTCCGTGGGCATCGCCTATTCTTGTGGTAAAGAAGAAAGACGGATCTATGCGGATGTGCATAGACTATATGGCTCTTAATCAGATAACGATTAAGAATAAGTATCCGATGCCATGCATGGATGAGTTGTTTGATCAACTCTATGGATCGAGATACTTTACAAAAGTAGACATGAGATCAGGGTATCATCAGGTTAGAATTAAAGCAGAAGATGTTGCGAAGACAACATTTAGGACCCATTTCGGGCATTTTGAGTTTTTGGTTATGCCATTTGGGCTAACCAATGCTCCAGCGACGTTTATGACATTGATGGACAACATTTTACGTCCATATCTAGGAAAATTCGTAGTAGTTTTCCTATATGATATTCTTGTGTACAGTAAGACACAAAAAGAACACATAGAGCATTTGCGTCTAGTGTTCGAGTTGTTGTTGCGAGAGCACAAACTATTTGCAAAGAAGAGCAAATGTGAATTTTTTGAAACATAAATTCACTACGTTGGCCATATTATATCCGCCGATGGTACGCGGATGGAGCTAGAAAAAGTAGAGGCTATTCTTAAATGGCCAGCGTCGAAGAATCTCGAGAAACTGCAGATTTTTCTTAGCATGTCGGGGTTCTACCCGACAGTATGTGAAGGACTACGCGAAGATCACAGTCCCGTTGACTGACCAGTTAAACGGTCAAAAACTAAAAACATTAGTTGGGGGAAAGCCTAATAGAAGAGCTTTGATAAGCTCAAGGTGACAGTAGTAGCAGCTGCACCTATTTTGACTATTGTCGATCCAAATGAGCCGTTTGTCTTAGAAACAGACGCTAGTAATGAGGCCATTGGGGCCATACTTATGCAAAGGGGACACCCAATTACATTTGAGAGTAAAAAGGTAGATCGTGCGTAACTGCTCGGCTTACGAGCGAGAGTTACTACCGATAGTTCATGCACTCAAAAAGTGGAGACACTATTTATATGGTGCTCCTTTTGAGGTCTGGACGGACCATGAAAGTCTGAAATGGCTTTCAAGTCAAAGTGAACTGAAGGGTAGAAAAGCTCGGTGGGCAAAGATTCTACAGGAGTTTGACCTTCAGATACACCAGAAAGGTAAGTATAACATGGTGGCAGATGCACTTAGTCGCATGCCATAGATTAATGAGCTTAGTTTCACAATCTTCAAGAATGATTTCTTGGAGTCACTACATGGTTTATGTGAGCACGATCCATCTTTTACAGAGGTCTGGCGCGCTGTACGCGTACGCACTTCTTCACAAACGCGACCACCTCCCTCGTTGGCACGGATTGCTAGTCCGGAGAGACTAGCCGAAGGTGCAACGGGAAGGAAAGCGAGAGTTAGTCTGAAGAGACTAGCCGTGTCTTCTGGGTATAGTTTGGAGCCAGAGAGCTCTGACGTAGGCCCTTCATCACCTTTGACTGCCACCACGGCTTCAAAGGGGGGTGATAAACTTCGTCGAGGAGAGAAATATGCTAATTACTCCATTGACGAGACGGGTACTTACTCTACAAGGGTAGAGTATGTGTACCAACTATTGGTGACTTTCGGGTCCAAATTCTTAAAGAAAGTCATGATAGTCCAAGTGCGGGTCATCTCGGGATTCAGAAGACCTATGCACTAGTAAAAAGACAGTTTTATTGGCCTAGTTTGTTTAAGGACGTCCAGACTTATGTGCTGAAATGCAATAAGTGCCAGGTCAATAAACACGAACGTCTTAAGGTTGGAGGACTACTCCATCCATTGGGGATTCCTCAGGGAAAATGGGAAAGCATTTCCATGGATTTCATTACCAGTTTACCCAAGACGAGTCGAGAGAATGACTCGGTGTGGGTGGTAGTGGACAGGTTAACTAAAATGGCAAAGTTTATCGCCACGAAGAAAACTGTTAAAACGCCAGAGTTGCCAAAACTCTTTATTGAACATCTCTACAAGCTATATGGCCTACCCCCGCAGATATAGTGTCGGATAGAGATAGAAAGTTTAACAATCATTTTTGGAGGAAAGTCTTCAAAAAGTTGGATACTACTCTGAGTATGAGTACGGCAGATTATCCAGAGTCTGATGGTCAAACTGAAAGAGTTAACCAAATTCTAGAGGATACGTTGCGTTCTTATGTTAGTAAGAAGTAATCTAATTGGGAAGAGTACTTGCCCTTATTGGAGTTTGCCTATAACAGCTCCAAACACTCAGCGAGACTGGATTTACACCATTCATGTTAATGTATAGATTCTAGCCGAGATCTCCGATGGTTGTAGGCCTAGAAAAGGAGAAGATTCAATCTGTCAAGGATTTCCTTGAAGATATAAATGATATGCTCAGAGCCGCATGTGAGAGCATTCGTAGCGCTTAGGATCGCACTAAAACTTATGCGAATAAAGGATGTAGAAAGGTACCCTTTGCTGAAGGTGACTTTGTATTCCTCAAGGTTCCTGCGCAGTCAGAAACCATGAAAACGGGAAAGTGTGATAAACTTTTTCCAAGATATTGTGGTCCTTTTAAAATCTTACACTATATGCCGACATGGTAATATTAGGTCGGCGATATGTTGATGAAGAGAAAGACACGGTTTCTTGCCCTTGTGCACAACACTAGTAGCACCAATTAGAGCAAGACAGGGCTTCTTGCCCTTGTGTACAGCACCAATCGCACCAATCGGAGCAAGGCAGGGCTTCTCGCCCTACACCGGTAGCAACAATCAAAGGAAAAGAAGGGAAAATCATGGCCCTTGCACAACAACAGATTGTGGGATGCTTAAATCAAAGAAGAAGAGAGGCGTCCCAGCAGATTGTTGGCCGTCTCTACGATCGTTGAGAGAGAGGCAAGGGTCGCCCCTTGGCGTCTGCAATGATTGAAGAGAAAGAAGGGCTATGCACAGATCATGGCCCGTCGCAGCGATCAGAGAGTGCCAAGCAAATCGGTGGCCACTTGTAGCAAGAAGGGATGTGTTGTGCCCTCGATCTGCCTGCAGCAAAGAAGACAAAGGCTCGACAGAGGAGAGCAAAAAGATAAAGAAGGGCCTGACCTCGTGATGACTGCCCAGCAACGAGAAGAGAAAGGAGGGTTGTGCCTTGGCCTGCCTACAATGGAGAAGAAAAGGGCTTGGCCCCTGGTAGCTTGCACACCAGTAAACAGGGAGTGGAGGAGAGAAGCAGTTCTTGTTCCTTGCATGCCTATGAAGCAGGGAGGAGCAGAGAAGAATCGGGCTTATTCCCTCGGCCATACCTACACAGAGTGAGAGTAGGCATGCATCTCCCACACTGAACTGTCTTCATGCACATGCAGAATGGTTTACTAATGCCATATTCTTAAGGTAAGTGTGGTGGTCAAGCTTTTGCAGTGGTCAAGCTTTTGCAGGCTCATATAGAGACCGACTTCCCCATCCTAATTTTGGACATTTTAAGGCATTTTTTGAAAATATTCGTCCTATTTTTTATAATTTTAGATTCATATAGGAGGAATAATCGCCAACCCACCTACACTTATATATTCATGGAGACATCTTATTTTTCACTCTGCTAATCACATGGGCATCCCAATCATGGTGTATGGAGCCATCAAATCCATGCACCCAAACGACGATCTTCACACTCCAACACAGTGATTCCATTAAGCACGCTCTGTGTCTGCAACGCACAAAATTGGCCTACATCTATGCTAATCAAGCGAGGTAGAGATGCCCAAAAACTCAAAGCGATGTTGCATGCCCACGGTCGGTAGTGTCTAGCATTCTATCATTTAACCCTCAAGTTACGAAAGCTCTATAATGCTTCCATTTTTCCTAGCAACATTACGATGCTTCTAGCAAGCGAGCTGAAGAGCCATGACCACTTCAAAATGAGGCTCAAAAAGTGCTCAAATCTATTCGGTCATATTTGATAAATGGCCACCCATCGTTCTCAGCTTATCAATGTCCTTGCTAGATACGGTGTCCTCAATTCTTCCATCCTCTTGGACATCCCAACCTCGGTCATACTTGTCTTATTGGCCAACCTTGTTACACATTGATTACCAATTTCCTCTCTCAAAGGAGACGAAGAAAGTAAACAAAATTGTCAAAGAAAGAAGTGTGTTGGAGTTTTCATCGGATAAAGCTCTTGTAAGGGTTCATCTTTTTTCCGATGCCCATGCACGCCACCTACAATATATCCATGGGTTTTGCATGTAATAGACTCATAGGCACTGTTGAAGAAAGTAGTGTATTGGAGTCTTCATTGAATGAAACTTCTACACGAGCCCACCTTTTTTTCAATGTCCATATATGCTACCTGCAAAATATATCCATCGGTTCTGCATGTAATAGACACATAGGAATTGTTCTTAAACGAATCTACATTGAGCCTCTTCATCGATATCCGTCCAAGTATATTTTTGGACTTTATTGGTTAACATGGTTTCGCCTTTTCGACCTACCATAAGGCGCTTTACCATCTTAGGACACTTAACTGTTGCAAAACAGTGTTGGAACATATAAAACAACCTTACATACGCTTAATGTCAAATAGGAAAGTCTACAGACTTATTATATATAGTTGCTTAAGACTAGGAATCGAGACTAGGTCATTTTTAAGTTTGGTCAGCCTAGTGTGAAAACTAGTCACTTGTATATAAGTTATTTTTTACAATAAGCATTATACAATCATTCTCTTATAACAGTTTTCTTGTGATCTCTCTTCCTTCCCTTTTCTTTCTTGCTTGCATGCTATTGTGTTCTTACTTGCTTGATGGATGCTTGTTTGGATAGATGTGATTGTAGGTTTTTCTCTTGCATTAGCTTCTTCTTTTCTCATTTTTTATGAAAGAGAACCATCGTTGAAAGGATCATCTCTTCTTACCTCTATCTAGGCATTGAGAGCTCTCCCTTCATCCTTTTGATAAGAAGCATTTCAATGTGACAACAACGAAGTGAGAACATGATGGACAAGCTAGTACACCCACATGGGAAGTTGCATTTGTGGCTTGAAGGAAAGGCCCAACGACACATGCTTCAGTAAGGTTGAGATAATCTCTTGACTTGAATAATGTTTTAGTAGTAGAGTGCTCTCCCTTATAATATATACACTTGTATTTATGCTATGATATATAATAGAAGAGAATAGAAAAATTCAACCGTGCATGACACAAGGATCCAATATCTCAAGAAAAATAATATTCAACCATTTAACTTAAGCTATTCCTATAACTTCAACATAAACCAAGCTTTAGAAATTAGCACATGAAAATATATAAAAATACTTAGCTCTTGTACGATACAAACATTGGTTGGGTGTAATCTTCTTTCCTCATGTGTGGCCTATTTTCCACACATGAATATTTATAAGTTATCAATTGCTAAAATAGGCTATAGCCTCCAAAAATACAAAAGATGTGCTTTTTCTTGCACGGTCCTCTCTCTCTCTCTCTCTCTCTCTCTCTCTCTCTCTCTCTCTCCAAAATAGAGAGCTCTTCAATATTATATTACTTGGGACTAGGGTTAAGTTTTTAAGCTTTACAAAATAAATATTCGCAAGTCTACTTCAAGTCTAAGCTTATAAAAATAAATAAATAGATATACACAAGTTAGCATGTAAATATAATGCTTGTCCTCCAAAATAATGAATATTTTTTAAAATTATTAATTTATGTGCTTTCACCTCAATCTTCCAAGTCCTCTTTACCTAAAAAATATCCAACAATAAATTGGTAAATAATTATTCCATAGACATATAAACCATCACCACACGTTCATCAAGTGTAAGTACTCTAGGAATCACCTTGCCATATAAACCAACTGTAACAAACATAGGCATCTCCTCAAAGCATACGTCAATGTGTAGTAAGTGACCGCGTTGAGGGCACCAATTTCTAGTTTTAAAACTTTTATACATGTTTCTAGTTTCGAGACTTTTACACATGTTTATTCGACTTTTACATTATTTAGTCTAAGTTAGATCCCTCGAGATCCCTCATGATACAAGCTTGATGCCCAAGAAATGTGAATGTCTTGAAGATGCTTACAACATAGCAAGATGCATTTACAATGATATAATTAAGATATATTGAAATTATCTCTTGTCGATTTAGAATGAACATTGTGAATGTAAGCTTCACAATTACAAATACAACTTAATTGGAGCAATCCATGTTTACCAGATTGCTTAGCATGCAATGGTTATACTGTAACTTTAAAAACGACTCCGAAATATGTTTTGAAAAAGACTCCACAAAGCTATGGATGAACCAAAGCAACATTGTTGTTTTACTTAGACAATGTGACTGGGTACATGAGATACATACTATAAGAAATTATAAACATCATGAAGATGTTAATCGTTTATCTAATAGTGTGGTTTTCATCTATTGATTTGTTTTCCATTCAGATTATTATGATCTAAGATGGTGGTATGGCTTTTAACTGCTATAAGGAAGAAAACTGACATATGAAGTCATGGACAAAGAGGAGCTTGAGGAGATGCTAGATAGGCAACTCGTTAGGGAGCAATTGGTAAGCATGGATGATGATAAATTTAATGACAAGTAGAAAGTGAATCATGAGGACGTGGACTAATGTACCACCAACAACACCAATCAAGATAACACAATTAAAGATGTAAATCAAGATAACACAATTAAAGATGAAAATTCAAGCACATCTTTACATGGTCATATCACCCATGAACATTTTCTCCATAAGCTTTTCTACCTTAGCTAGAGGGCTTACTATAGTTACTGAGGTTGATTTTATGGGATTGCAAGCTCTAGCACAAGAGGTCCATGATAATCCTATGGGATTGCAACAAGAGGTCGATGGTAATCCTGATGAAAACTTTTGACATTTATTTTTTGACTTTCTTTAAGAGTATCATTTAATTTCATATCTATAATTTAGCGTCGCGTGTCAAATGCTTTCTTTTTCTACTATGCATCAATGACCTTTGAGAATTTTGAATTTTCTAACTCATTATTACTTGGAAATGTATCGTTCTCCAAACCACGTGGCTAATGTTACATATGCATTTGGGAATTGATGTCCGTTCAGTCACAATATACAATTCTGTCACAATATACAATTCTATATATATCCCATGTGCTAGAGACGTATAGAAGGTGTACAGCGTATATAATATATATTTTTTAAAAAGCGAGGACGAGAGAGAGTCCAAACGAATGAGATAAGTTGAGAAAGATTACAACATATAAAATTCTCTTCATTTACAAAATGATCCCTCAAAAGGCTGATAAAATAAAAGGCGGAAGGGACACGACAACGTGAAGGATGTGACATTGGAGCAACAAAAGCGGGGCTGCGACATTGACCTCAAAAATACCGCCAACAACCTTATGGGGATTCGTATATATCTCTCTCTAAATATATATATATATACGTGAATATATATATATATATATGGTGGGGAAAAAGGCGTATTTATTTATTTATATTCACAAATTTGAACCGATTATCATAACTATTATCACCGCACATATGGCATGTATCGATGATGGAAGGGCGCCCATGGCGTTAGAGGTTGTTCCTTCGGTTGTCGTCGGGCTGCCAAAGGTCGTGTTGCTGCTGCTTGTTGGAGAAAGGGTACCATTGGACGTGGTAGGCGTAGGAGTTGTCGTACTAGGCGTTGTCGACCTGGAACGCACCACGCACAGCCACCCAACAATTAATTGACAGCAATTCGACCCAAGGGAAAGTAGGGGAGAAGATCCCCCCACCAAAAAAGACGCCATGATTGCTTGTGTTTGGAAAATAATTACCCGGTGTACGCGGTGTAGACGCAATTGCCACTACCTGAGGCAGAGAAAATCATACAGACGCATTATTTTTTTTTAAATTTTTTTTGGGAGAATATACAAACGCATTATTTTAAATGGAACATCACACTTTCTTTATTTTATTTTATTTTTGGGTTGAAAATGGAGAAAAAAAAGAGCGGGTGGTGGTGGTGGTGGTGGTGGTGGTGGTTAATGATGATACTTGGATTGGTGGTGGTGGTGGTGGCGACGCCGTTGAAGTTGCATGCCGTTGAGGCGCCGTTCTGGCCGACGTAGTAGGAATTGAACGCGTAGGAGGCGTGGGCAGCCAACGTGTTGGGGGTGTAGCAGGAACCCGACTGTTGTATAGCCGAGCAGTCCACGTTGCCCTGGCCCGTTCCACTGCCGCATGCCCAATTCAATGCGGTCAGCAGCTGCGTTTGGTCCGCATTGGATATGGCCACGCAGTATGAGGCCGTCTGCAAATGCCTCCTGTGCAGTACCTCCGCAATCTCCATGTCCGAGGAGAATCTCCACATCCTTGCTGACCCTGAAAAACCGAATAATAATAATAATTCACCAAATCGCAATGGTCACCCCATTGTAATGGTTAATGGTTTTAAGACGTGAGAGGCTAAGGGATTAAACACTATAAACAGCAATAATTTCCTCATCCTGGTAATTTGCCAGTAATTAGGGTTTCGAGACCACACTTGAGAGAGGCTAAGGGATTAAACCCTATATTTGGCCATTGTCTATCCTAGCACAGCCTGAAAAGTGGTAATTAGCCGTTGTTTTGCCAGTAATGAGGGTTTCCAGACCATATTTGAGAGAGGCCAAGGGATTAAAAACTATATTTGGCCATTGTCGGCCCAACTAGACTGCTTACACAATGTTTTCCCAATTATCATTAACACTAAAAAAAAGGGCCCAATTAATTATAAGGATTTTGAGACCATATAGTTGGGGAAAAAACACTATGATTTTTTAGGAGCTTACGAAGAGATCTAAAAGAAACACTCACCTCCATCCACAAAGAAGAGCAGCATCAATGTGGATAGAATGGAGATGCTGTTCCACACTCTCCGCTTGTACGAGCCCATGAAGCTGCCTGGCCTTTCTCCGCGGGGAGCTCAAGGAGATTTGCCCGGCCAAGAGCTAATCTGTATCGGAATGAATGAGGTTGTAAGTGTGATCGCTAACCTTCTTGGACGGGGTTAGGTTAAGAGTCGCAACAGAGGGGCGCAAAGAGGTAACAACTGGGAAGGCTAACAATCGAGACGTGCTAACGCCCCTCCAAAGAAATGAAAAACAAGTGAGAGTTGCTGGAAATAGGGATAAGCAAAGTGCCCTTGGGTGGATTGCGTTTTCGAGAAGAAGTCGGTGTTTGTGCGTGTATTGGGGTTTGTGTGTGTGAGAGAGAGAGAGAGTGTGTGTGTGAGGGGGTGTGTGTTAAGAGGGAGAGAATAAATCCTGTACACGTGTGTGTTAGAGGTGTTGTGTCTCTTTGTGTGTGTGAGAGAGAGAGAGAGAGAGAGAAGCTTTCAAGCCACGTAACCACCAGGACGACCTTACTAGAAACCAGACAGTAGGGAATCTGCGAGCAGACCCTTTTTCCCGGCTTTCACACAAGAAGGCTAAATGTTAGCGCGCAGCTAGGCCCACATATAATTTACATGTCCTAGGCGCATGCACAGTGCCAAGAGTCTAAAAAGCCACATGCACAGGGATCGAAGATCTACGATACTCTATCAGAACTCACATGTAGAGTGAGACACAGGGGGGGGAGAGTGAAAGAGACACGTGGCCACACCACCCAATTAAATATACTAGTATTTGTATTGTGTAAGGTTCCAAAAGAGAATTCTCTCTTTCACTCTTAGGCTTGCCGCCATATATATATATATATATCTCCCATCTCTCTCTCTCTCTCAAACACACAGTTGGTCGTATATGCCCTCTTGTTGCATTCTACCGACGTTAATATCTCTCTCTCTCTCTCAAACACACACACACATGCACATGACCCTCTCCCCCTCTCTCTCATGCCCATACACTCTCAAATGTTGAAACTCTATCACACACACATGTACACACCCACACTCTCTCTTTCTCTCTCTCTCTCACACACACATGCATGCACGTATGTGCACACTCCCTCTCTCTTCTCACACTCTCCCACACATAGAAGCTCTCTCTCTCTCTTACACACATACTCTCTCTATCTCTCTCACGCACACATGCACATGCACATGTAGATATATAGTATATGCAATATTATGTTTTAAATACATATACCTAAACATAGACACGTATACTTATACATACATATATACATGTATTTAAAAATATAAATACACCCACACAAAGAAATTTTTAATTAATTTTGATTAAATTTTAATGTGTGGAGATGGGTGGTAAGGTGTGCTCACTTTTAAATATATAGATAGATATATTATACACACACACATACACACACATGCATATATATATATGTATATACATATACATATACATACATATATGTATGTATGTATAAATTAAATAAAAACACACACATGTATACACACATATATATATCTATTTTTAATTTAATTTATATTTTATTAAAAGCTACTTTTTATTCTTTATCTCTCGCTCTCTTTTCACCCTCTCTCTCTCTCTCTCTCTCTCACACACACACACACACATGTACACACCTGCACAGACACTAATGCAAACACTCACACTTCCCTCCACACACACACACTCACACAGACTTCCATGTCCTTCTCTCTCTCTCTCTCTCTCTCTCTCTCTCTCTCTCTCTCTCTCTTACATGCAAGCACACACAAGATAAACACACTCTCTTTCTCACGCACGGCACTCTCTCTCTCTCTCTCTCTCACACACACACACACACACACATGTAAATATGCATAATATTATGCTTTATTATATTTAGAGACATATACCTATATACACATGTGAATTTATAAAATAAATAAATACACATACATATTTTTAATTAATATTAAATTTTAATAGATGGAGATACATGGTGAGGTGTGCTCACTCTTAAGTAAGAGTGTTTACACACTTGGGTGGAAGCCCACGAAAAAGTTTTGCCAACCAATCAAATCACCATAATCACCTGCCCGTCTGACTTTTCTTTACAGATTGTGCCACGCCCATGCACCCTGAAGCGCTGATGTGTTTGCTGACTAGAGCCCAACCATCGTTCCAGTTTTGGGTGGAATAACCTGTCCATAGTTCTTAGTTGCAAGATGCCTTTTCTGTGGGCATGTTTGCAGTCTATAAAGGGTATTGTCGCCTAGCACCTTTTTTTATCAAAAAGGTGCTTGCCAACAACTCTCAACCTTTTTCGTGGGTTTGGCCCGTAGTCTCTGTAAACACCCTAAGTGTACTTACATAAAATGTCTTTTTTCTTCTTCTTTTTTGCACTCATATGTGATTATGTGTGCACATACACACGTATATGTGATTGTATAATGTCGACTTCATGCATGCATGCATCGTGAAGTGTCTTAATTGTGCTTATGTGCTAGTGTGTGGTGTGAGTGTGTGTATGTTTGTGTTTGTGTGTATCCATGTGCAAGTGTGTAAGCATGTGAATATATCCGTGTACATCTTTTTTTGTCTACGTGTGTGCACGTGCACGTGCATATATGTGTGAGTGTGTGCATGTACCATGTGCAAATGTGTATGCGTTTACGTCTATGTATACATGTGTACATGCAAGTGTGTGCACATGTACTGGTTTTTGTGAGTGTATGTATGTGTGTATATGTATGTGCTTGTATGCATGTATACGCATGTACGTGTATGTACAAGCTTGAGTGTGTGTGTGTGTGTGTATGTAAGTGTGCATATCTCTATGTGTGCACGGGTGTCCATGCATGCGAGTGTGTGTTTGTGTGCATGTATGCGTGTATCATGTGTGTGTGTGTCTGTGTGTTGTTTGCGTGTGTGTGCATGCACATATATGTGTGTATGTCAACATACATATAGATCTATTTATATATACATGCTTATATACCTATATATATATACATACATATATAATATATGTGTGTGTGTTTGTGTATTTATCTATATATGTATAGGTATGTATATTCTCTCTTACACATACACATAATATAATATTAGAAGATATATGTATATGTGTATATTCTCTCTCTTACACACATACACATAATATATATGTGTGTGTGTGTCGAGGAGGGGGGGAGGGGGGGTGGGTAATTGATTTTGTATGTATGTATATATGTATATATATATATATATATATATATATAAGAAACTCATTCAATGAGCAAATGACTTGATGGTGACAATTAATTGTGAGCCCCAATGCATCTAGGCGTGTGGGAAAGAAACTCCCAACGATTATCTTCTCTTCTCCTTTCTTCTTTTCAAAATTTCTCCCTCTCCTTTCTCCACGTAAGGCTAGGTTTATAGGGTAGGCACTCTTGCTTTATCTTGTATAGACTAGTAAATGTCTCGCGGTTCCACTCTCTTTTTCAAAGTTCCCTCCCTCTCTCCCCAAAGCTACGTCAAAGCTCTTTCTTCTTCTCCCGAACTTGTCACATGTAATTCTTTCTCTCCCGAACTTGCCACGTATAAGGCATGGGAATAGTGAAAATGAAGAATAGATATAGATATAAATATAGTACCCTCTCTCATAATTTTTCTTACAAAAACCACCTTTTTCTCTTAATCTCTATTTCTAATGTTTCACATTCACTAGTCTCTCATATTGAGACAAAGAGGGGAAAATACATTACAATGACACGGAGAGGGGAGGAGAAGAAATTACTACGGTGGCATGACTCCATGTTGCACCACAAAATAAATGTTGTGACCAAGGTAGAAAATTGGGCCTTTTTTCTACTAATAGCTATTTTAAGAGGCCCTCCAAAAAGTGATGGGTTTTTTTACATGTAAAATTTATGGGAAACTTTTCTAAAATTGCCTAAAATCATTAATTCTGAGAGAGTTGATTTTTTACTCTCTCTCTCTCTCTCTCTCTCTCTCTCTCTCTCTCTCTCTCTCTCACTTAGTTGTGTGTTTATATATATGCCATAAATTTCAAGACAAGCAAGAATTTTAACCAACTTTTTCAATCTCAATCATGAAAAATACACTAAATGATTGTTCTTTGTACCAATGCAATAAACTTAAGCATGCAAAACTTGATCCTGAAGGATGTAAAATTTTTTCAATCACAATCATGAAAAATACACTAAAAGATTTTTCTTTCTAACAATGCATTATACCTAGGCAAGCAAACCTTGATTATAATTTTCACATATACTAAAGTTTAGAGTTTCTTTTTTGTGGAAGCCCTTTTTTGAAAAAGTAGAGTAGGTACCAATTTGCAATGCATCAAAAAGTCCCTTTTCTTAAATTCAATTTGTAACTGGCTTTCAATAAGAACTACGCAAAGTAAAGAGTATCTTTTCATTCTAACGCTAGGCATATCTTGCATTTAAATCTAAAAGACAAAGTATATATATTAATTTTTTTTAAATTTAAATATTTTATTTATGACACTTTTTAAGAATTAAGAAAGTTGAGTAGATATGAAAATGCAGCCTTACAATCTAACCTTATAATCTACTAGTCTAATATTATAGAAAATATATTGTTGGATTCTCTTAACAATTCAAAAATTGCAATTCTACTAGAATATCAATATGCCAATGTGGTAACCTTTCATAGTTGGAGACTTATGCAAAATCTCAAATACCTATTCAGGTGAAAGCATGATAAGGTGGTACACTTTCGACCAGTTGGATTGGTCACTACCACACATGAAGACAACCAATATTAGTGGATTTAATATCATAATAAGATATATTTATCAATTTATCTACTGCCTTTTAGATATAATAAATGTAAAACAAGATTAAAACAACCATGTTTTGATTCTCTAACTCTACATAAAAGTGTTTCACAACCAGTTGTAAACCATTGTCCAGGACACAAGTTTTTAGTCCACCTTATCTCATGCTTTCACCCATTCATGAAAGGCTTATCACACAACTTCCACATGCCAACGCAATCACCTTTCATAGTAGGATACTTATGCCAATGTGGTCACCTTTCATAGTAGGACACGCATCAATGTAGTCACTTTTCATAGTAGGACACTCATGCAAAGTCTCAAATATGTATTCTTGAAAGGCTTAATCACATAGTTTTCACCACATTAAACATTTTTCTCTCATTGATTTGGCTCCTCTTGAGCAAACCCTCTTTAATTCAAAATTCATTGATCCAAATCCCTTCTCAACTTTGACTTTCTAGGATCTCTTTGACCTCTAAGTTCTACTAGTGGGGTTGCTAGATCCAACTCCGAAGTCTCCCTCTTCCTATCACCAAGAAGTTTGTTGCTTCTGAACCTAGGATCTCTTTGATCTCCAAGCTCTACTAGTGGTTGCTAGCTCCAACTCTCAAGTCTCTCTCTTCCTATCACCAAGAAGTTTTTTGCACCTCCTTACAAAGAGTCACGTCCCTCACTCTAAACACTCTCTCAAACAACCAAGCATAGAAAGGCATATGTGCAAGAAACAACAAGCATCTCCTCTCAACTCTCTCTCTCTCTCTAGACTCTCTCTCTCTCTCTCTCTCTCTCTCTCTCTCTCACACACACACACACACACACACACACACACACACACAGAGATATACACAAGAGGAAGACCAAGGAGAAGACAAGAACTCACTTAGCACAAAGGGAGATTGTTCACAATTGGGTCCCAAAAACTTAAAACCTAATGAATAATATTGGTCATTTTCAAGCTTTCTAATAATATTTACAATGTTTATAGTATGACACACAGTGTGCTATTGTTATAGTAGAAAGTTTCTTTGTTAAGCCCAAAATGTGGTTAATATCACCCCCTACCAGATTGAAATTCCATCCTCAAAAATTTGTCATGACATGAAAGCCTTGTCGCCAAGCTTGAATCAATAATAATTTCTTCTTGATTTAATGTTGCACAATATTCTTTGAAAATAAGGACATGGTTTCTAAAAGGGTGTGTCTATCGTGTCTTTAGAAGTAACATGCATTTAGCTAGGCAAGAAGCAATGAAGATAATAATAGTAATGAAAACTAGGATGCTCCTATTCATATCAAAACACAAGATCTCTTTATCAAAATTCTCTATGGCCTCCTTCTTCTGGGAAAGAAGTATCATGATCAGCTTCATGAATCTGCATGATGCAATGATCATGCTTGTAGGGTATTTGTGCAAGGCTCGTTAGGAGAAGACTGGAGTGAGAGAGATAACCCCTTACAAGTGAAGCCCCTTGTCTCACTTGCACTAAACAATCCAGACCATTTCTCGATGGTAACGAGCAACGTTTTGTCTCGCCCCTTTTCTTCCAATGATCCAATACATTGAGCCCATCAGCTTTGAGTTTTCATGTGGTGAGACCAAATTTCGACAATGGAGTGAGCCCCTGCCGTCAGCTTTCAAAGTCACCAAGTTTTCATGTGGTGAGACGACCAAATGTCAAAACATGGGCTGTAGGCTCCAACTGAAATTTGAAGGCTTCAATGGTTAGTTGTCATTCGTAGTTTTAGTCTTCAAGAGAAGTCGAAGATAAATTTTGGATTTAAAAAAAAACTCAAACCTGAATGTTGGTTCTATCATCATAGAGCTCTATTATCTCCTAAAGGGACTTAGCCCAACTCAAAGTAGGGGGCAACGAAAATCATGGGCAATCACCAAAAATGCAAAAGTGCATCACCAAAAATGAGTAATCAGTGCCTCATCTTTAAGTGGATCCAATTCCTCTTGGACATTCTCTATTGGGTCTATAAGGAGTGCAAAACCCAAATATTGAAGCATTAATAAACTAAACCACTATACCACACATACAACATATCTAGTGCCCATATAGCCCCTCCCACACACATTTAGCCATTTTAGCTCACAAACAACCCATGTCATGGGCATTTATCATATCCCATGCACATACATTCCATCTAGATTACAAAGAACCTATCCCATCTATTTCATGCACATACAACTCATCTAGAATTGTAAACAACCCATCCCGTCATCTCGAATCTAGATCACAAACCAGCCCATCCAACTCATATACAGCCCATCCCATTGGCATACATCCCATCTCACACATATATAGCCCATCCCACATACACATGTATTCCATCACGCTCACATGTAACCTATCCGGTGCCCATACAACCCCTACAAGCAATCCAAACATGTCCTATGGCCATCTCACACATATATAGCACATATACATCCCATCTCGCACATATATAGCCCATCCCACGTACACATGTATTCCATCACGCTCACATGTAACCTATCCGGTGCCCATACAAGCCCTACAAGCAATCCAAACATGTCGTATGGCCATCTCACACATATATAGCCCATCCCATGCACACATGCAGTATCACACTCACATGTAGCCCGTCGTGCACACCTACAACTCATACTGGTTAGACGCAACCTATACAATGCATAGAGAGTCCATCTCGCACACATACAGCTTATCCTACACACATACAATCCATCTCGTGCCCCATATAGCCCTTCCCGTCATGCACACCTACAACTCATACTGGTTAGACACAACCTATACACTGCATAAAGAGTCCATCCGCACACATACAGCTTATCCCACACACATACAATCCATCTCGTGCCCCATATAGCCCTTCCCACACACATTTAGCCCTTTTAGCTAACAAACAATCCATATTATGGCCATTTAACCCATCCATATTATGGCCATTCAACCCATCCCATGCACATACAATCCATCTAGATTAGCCCATCTAGATAACAAACAACCTATCCCACATCCATACAATCCATCTAGATTAGCCCATCTAGATAACAAACAACCTATCCCACATCCATACATCCACATACACACATAACCTATTTGGGGCCCATACAAGCCCTTCTAGATAACAAACAACCTATCCCACATCCATACATCCACATACACACATAACCTATTTGGGGCCCATACAAGCCCTTCCATATACATATATCACATCCATCTCACAAACAAACCATCTTGTGCACATATAGCCCATCTAGAATCATAAACAACCCATCCCATCATCTACCATCTAGATCACAAATCAGCCCATCAAGCTTAAAAACAACCCATCCCATTGGCATACATCCCATCTCACACATATATAGTCCATCCCACGGACACATGTAGTCCATCACGCTCACATATAGCCCATCTTGCACACATGTAACCTATAAAGCAACCTATTTGGTTTCCATACAACCCCATACAACCAATCCAAACATGTCTTATGGCCATCTCACACATATATATCCCATCCCATTTACACATGCAGCCCATCGTGCACACATATAACTCATACTGGTCACATGCAACCTATACAGTGCCTATATAGAGTCCATCTTGCACACATACAGCCTATCCTGCGCATGCATACAACCTATCTCGTGCTCGATATAGCTCCTCCCACACACATTTAGCCCTACCACAGATTTAGCTCTTTTAACAACCTATACAATTCCTATATAGAGTCCATCTTGCACACATACAACCTATCTAGCCCCTCCCACACACATTTAGCCCTTTTAGCTCACCAATAATCCATGTCACTATTCAGCCCATCTGGTGCAAATAAAGGTCATCTAGATTACAAACAACCCATCCCACATCTATACATCCCACCATGCACACATACAACCTATTTGATGCCCATATACATCCCATCATGATTACAAACAACCCATCCCACATCTATACATCCCATCATGCACACATACAACCTATTTGATGCCCATATAGGCCCTCCCATATACATACAACACATCCATCTCACAAATAACCCATCTAATGTACATACAGCCTATCGACCATCTAGATCACAAATAGCCCATCCCACATCCATACATCTCATCCCACACACATACAGCCTATTTGGTGCCTATATAGGCCCTCTTGTATACGTACAACCCATCTAGCTCACAAACAACCCATCTCATGGCCATACAGCCCATCTAGAATCACAAATAACCCATCTCACACACATACAACCCATCTACCATCTAGATCACAAACAACTCATCCCACGTCCATACGTCCCATTCGGCACACATATAGCCTATTTGGTTCTTATATAGGTCCTCACGCATACATACAATCCATATAGCTCACAAGCAACCCATCTCATGGCCATACAACCCATCTCCCACACATACAGTACATCCATCTCACAAACAACCCATCCCACACATACAACATGCATGACATATCATGGGCATACATGATGACATATGATGGCATGGTAATAATGTTGTATGTATGAACATGTATAATCCCATGCTAACATGAACACACTCTTACCACCTCATCACCTCGAGTCCACATGAGCAAAACCTTGGCACCAAAAGCTCACCAAAATAAAAAAAAGCTCGCCACCAAATGCTCGCTAGAAAAAACCTCTCCTCTGCACACTTTTGAATCCTGCTCTTATCAAAAAGTGTAATAAAGTAGGAACTTTATTCAATAGGGTTAATAATGGGACAAGTCCATGTATAAAAGAGGGGACTTGGACCATGGTTGTAACTTTTGATGATCATTTTTAGAAATGGAAACTTATGTTTCTTGGAGCTCATGGCTTCTCTCTTGGCTTGTGGAAGGCTATTTCCATTCTCTTGGTGAGAGACTAAACACACTTAGGCATCATGTTTACATGGTGATTACTCATAATTTTCATGCATTACATCCCTTCATTCCAATTGGTATTAGAGCTCTTGATTTTGATCATGGGCATGCATGGGTTGTTGGGAAAATTTGCTTGAAAATTTGAGTTTCTTTCATTTTTTTTTCTCATTTTCTTGTAATCCTTGAGTGATTCTTGACAAATCTTCTCTAATCTTGCTTAATCTCATGGAGATGGTGAGCATTTCATGGAAATTGCTTGAATTTTGAGTGATTTTGGCCAATTTTACCATTTTTGGACCAAATTTTGGGTCTCTGGACCAAAAATTTGGGGCAGTCGGGCCAAAACTTAGGGCAAGTGACTAATTGCAATTAACTTTTTTGCTAATCACGTTTAGTAATCATCTTCTTCTTTCTCAAGCTTTCCATAGCCATGGGATGCTCTTCCTTTACCCGTTTTGATGCCAAACCTTAGGGTTTTTGTAGAGCTTCTTGAGATCTTTCATTTGAGCCTCTTTCTTGCAAAATTTTTCTCAAGATTTGGGAGCTTGTGAACCTTTCTCCATGGCTGAAAGTTGAGCTTTCATTGCCAAGTTCTACTCAACATAGATGGCTGCAAGCATCATATTATGGTGATTTCTTCTCTCAATGAGCATGGAGACTAGCAATGGGGCTGAATTTTCACTTCCACGTTGAATTTTGGGGCTGATTTTCGCTGATTTTCGTCGCCTCTTCCATGCCTCCTCCAAGCTATGAAGCTTAGCCACAAGCTTCATGAAGGATTGCTAAGTGTTTTAGCCCTTTTTGGTGAGATTTTGGGGAGCATTTCATGGCCAATGGAGAGGGAGAAATGGTGTTCTTTGGCTGCAAATCAAGGAGCAAACCATTGAAGCTTTCCGGATGACATTGGTGAGTCGTTTGATCAATCCCTTGCAAGTTTGAACCATTTGGTGGAGCTTGGGAATGGATTAGGGTTGGACACATTCAAACTCCCCTAATTTTCAGAAATTAACCATTAAAGCTTGACCATTCACATGCCAATATTGCTTCTCTGATTATGTCTCATTTGGCATGCCATTGATGGAATAGCAAGCTTATGCAATGTTTTTGGAGTCCCTCATGCTCATCTTGATGCCATATGGACACTATGGATGCTATACATAGCCATGCCAATGCTATGTTTTACACATGGGCATAAGAGAGCATAAGTTTTGGAAGCATGCATTTGTCAATATGATGTGAAAGGGATTGTTGGAATGCAATTGCAAATGCCTTGATTGTGGTTAACAAATGCTTATGCAAATGCCATGGTGAGGGCATTGTGAAATGTTGGTTTGTGTTGGAGCTTTTGGATGATGGATTGAGGCATGAGTCCATGCTTTATTGATGAGTTCTAAATTGTAAAAGGGCATGAGTCATGCTCAATACTTGTAAGCCAACAAACTTGTTCTATCATTTGATATTATCCGCATCATTTTGTACCTACACTCACCATTGCTACCACTTCAAGTTTCTATAGAATCTAGCAATGTGTGAGGGTACCTTGGCATTGGTTGGAGAGGCCAAGGGGAGAATGGCTTGAACTCTTTGTTACCATATTATAGTAGTGATGTGTGTGAACACACTTAGGACCGTCGGGGCACTTTTTCCCTCACTAGGAGGTTTTTTCCCCCGTGCATTGTATATACGCCCATTATCTTCTAGGGCTTGTTATCTTTCATTTTTGGCACTCATAATACACTACTGTGTTGTGCTCAAGCTTCCTCATCTTCTTGAAGTTGTGTGTGCATTCCTGCAACCCTAATTCCAACAATTGGTATCAGAGCAGGCTTCCTCCTCCCGGGCAGCATCACCGGCACCTGCCGCTTCATCTCCTCCGATTGCGACGAGATTTCACGAGCGTCTGCAGGTTAGTATATGCCCTCCGTTTTTGCATTCCGTCTGCAGGTTAGTATCTGCAGGTCAGAATTTTGATCTGAGGTCATTTTGCCCTCCGTTTTTGCATTCCAAGTACTGCGCAGGCAATATCGTCCTACTGTGCAGATTTTCTGTCAAGATTGAAATCTGCAGGACAGGTGCCCATTCGTCTGTTTTGGGCTGTGCTACATAGCACAGGTCGATTTTATACAGGTTCACCTCTTACAGACAGCATTTACATCCAGTAGTACAGTCATTGGCCATGGCTGACAACAATGATGTATTCCGCATGTTGGCTGCTGAGGATAAGTTGGATGGCACCAACTATCCATTGTGGGCATATATGATGCGACATGTATTGGTAGCAAAGGGGTTATGGAACATTGTGCAGGGTATTGATGCACGTCCTATTGTGGCTGGGAATGCTGCAAACACATCAGAAACAGGTACTGTTGATGATGGTGCAGGCACAAGTGCTGTAGCAGCTGTTCGAGAACCACCACTTTCAGCAGAGCAGATTCGTTGGGATGGTAGAGATGCGCAGGCTCATGCCTTGATTGCGCTGTCTGTCAAACGTACCATTATCCCACATATTCGCTCCTGCAGGACTTCTAAGGATGCTTGGGATGTACTTGCCACATTGTATCAGGCAAGAAATGAGGCTCGTGTTGCTTACCTCCGAAAACAGTTGGAGAGTGAGCATATGAACGAAGGTGATTCTATGGATAGCTTTTTGACAAAGATCAAGGATTTCAAAGAGCAGCTCATTTCTGCAGATGAAATCCTGTCAGACAGTTCACTTGTGCAGACTGTTTTGAATGGTCTACCAGATTCTTATCAGGGTTTTGCTTCCACTCTTCGCTTGATGATGAAAGGCAATCCCAATGCCTTATCATTTGAGGAGTTAGTTTCTGTTTTGCTGCAAGAAGACCAGTCAAGGCAAAACAGGAATATTATGCGTGTCGCAGATCAAGCTTTCGTTGCTAGTCAGAGAAGCGGGAAAGGTAAAGCTGGCTTTTCTTCTAGTAAGCAGAAATCTGCAAATGCTGCGCAACCAAAGAAGGAAGACAAAGATGAGAAGAAGGGTGACAAACAGAAGACATTTTGCAAGTACTGTAAGGGAAATGATCATGTCATCAAAGCGTGTCCTAAGCTGGCTGCGAAAGAGGCTAAGAAGAAAGAGGCTGGTATGGCTGTTGCAGATGCCTCTCCTTCTAACAATGAATCTGCTAATGTTGTGCTAGATACAGAATGGGCATTCAATGCGCAGTGCAGTTATGACCCATCTTTGCATGACACATGTATGTCTGCAGTAGATTCAGATGTATGGTACTTTGACAGTGGTGCCACTAAGCATATCACCTCGCAGCGCAGTTTATTCACTTTCCTTGAGTCTGCTCCCACAGGGAATACTGTCACTTGTGCCAATAACTCCTCTTATCCCGTTAAAG
This sequence comes from Cibotium barometz, assembly GCF_041138505.1. NCBI lineage: Eukaryota > Viridiplantae > Streptophyta > Polypodiopsida > Cyatheales > Cibotiaceae > Cibotium > Cibotium barometz. Next base: position 1,871,408 of record NC_141081.1, on the reverse strand, counting down.
GAGTTGGACAGATTGTGCTGAATGTTGCAAATGGCAACACCTTTACACTTTTTGATGCATTGTATGTGCCAGGGATCAAAAAGAATCTGCTGTCAGTCTCCGCATTTGCCAAAACAGGTTTGGTTATAAAATTTGTGGATGACAGATGTACTGTTCATGATCTCTCTTGTGGTGACATCATTGTAGCATCTGGTTCACTATGTCGAGGGCTGTATAAGCTCAATATGGATGGCAAATGTGTAGAGGATTCAGCATGTGCTATTATGGATACGCAGGCTATTTCAAATGCAAAACTGTGGCATGCACGTTTTGGTCATCTGAATTTTGCAAGTTTGCTGCGCCTGCAGAAATCTGAAATGGTGTCTTCTTTGCCTAAGCTTGAGGCACCTGTCAAGCATGTTTGTGAGGGCTGCATACTGGGTAAAATGCAGCGTGCTTCCTTTCCCAAAGATGGATCAGTGAGAGCTGAACGCAGATTGCAGCTTGTTCACAGTGATGTTTGTGGTCCCATGCAAACTCCATCATTTGGAAACTACCTTTACTTCGTGACTTTCATTGATGATCTTACCAGGCATGCATGGGTATATCCTTTGAAGGCAAAGTCCGAAGTGTTTTTGTGCTTCAAACAGTTTTTGGTTATGGCTGAAAATGTGTCAGAAAGTAAGATGGGCACCCTCCGTTCAGATCGAGGGGGGGAGTATATGTCTTCAGAATTTAATGCATTTCTGGCTGAGCGTGGGATAAAACACCAATGTACAGTGCCGTATACACCACAGCAAAATGGTGTGGCTGAGAGAAAAAACAGGTCTCTCATGGAAATGGCAAGATGTATGGTTAAGAGTCAAAGTCTACCACATGGTTTTTGGCTTGAGGCTGTCATGTGTGCCACTTATGTACTAAACAGGTGTCCCACCAAAGCATTACAGGTTGTCACTCCATATGAGGCTTGGCATAGCCGCAAGCCATCTGTTGGCCATTTACGTGTTTTTGGTTGCCTGGCATATGCATTAGTGCCTGTGCAACATCGCAGAAAATTGGATGACAAAGCTGTCAAATGTATTTTTGTTGGATATAGTGCTGAGAGCAAAGGCTATCGTTTGTATCATCCACAGACAAAGCGCATTTTGGTTAGCCGTGATGTTGTATTTGTGGAAGATGCAGTTCAGCCCTTGGTTTCATGTACTAAGGAGACAGATATCAGCTCACGTGATGTCTATGATACATTGTTGCCTCTTTTCAGTGGTGCACAGTCAAGTGCAATACCTCATGAGGCAGTTTTTCAGCCTATGCAGGTTTTAAATGATGGCACAGATCAGCCTATATCTGATGCAGATGTGCATGATGCACTTGAGGATGAGAGACAAGAGATTGAGGGCTCTAGAAACATGCCTAGATGGCTGGTGCAGACTTTGCGTGACAGCAAGTTGGATGCCCCTTTGTCTAGTCGCACTCGTTCTGGCTCTCATGGTGCCTCTTATGCGTCAGATTGTTATGCATTGGCTGTTTCTAGTATGTGCAATGAAAGTGAGCCTGTTTCATTTGATGAGGCACAAAGTTCAGAAAATTGGATGGCTGCTATGCAAGCAGAATACGATGCTATTATAAAGAATGGTACATGGTCTTTATGTGACTTGCCCCCTGGCAAGAAGGCCATTGGCACTAAGTGGGTATACAAATTAAAGCGTAAGCCTGATGGCACAGTGGATCGCCATAAGGCTAGGCTTGTTGCAAAAGGTTATGCTCAAGAGAAGGGCATTGATTTTGATGAGACTTTTGCTCCCACATGTCGTATGACCACTGTTCGTAGCATCTGTGCATTAGCAGCTCATAATGGTTGGAATGTACATCAGCTGGACATAAAGACTGCGTTCTTAAATGGAGATTTGCATGAGGAGGTGTATGTATCGCAGCCTCGTGGTTTTGTTCAAAGAGGGCAGGAAAACAAAGTGTGCAGGTTAAAAAAGGCTTTATATGGTTTAAAGCAAGCTCCACGAGCTTGGTATGAAAAAATACATGCATATTTGACTGCACATGGGTTTCAGAATAGTCCAACAGAAAGCACTTTGTATGCTAAACGTGTGGATGGTGTACATCTAATCATTGCTCTCTATGTCGATGACATGCTGCTCACAGGACCAAATGAGAGTCATATTGCTGATTTTAAGGCTGATTTGAATGCCTCTTTTGAGATGTCAGATTTGGGGCATTTGCATCATTATTTGGGGATACAATTTAAGCAGTGTGATGGAGGTATTGCTTTGTGTCAGACAAAGTATATTGAAACATTGTTGCAAAGATTTGGCCTTGAAGACTGCAAGCCTATTGCTACTCCAATGGAGACAGGTTTGAAGTTGAGTCTTCATGATGCTGGAGATCACTTTGATGTCACACTCTATCAGACAGCTGTTGGTTGCCTCATTTATGTATGCATTACGAGGCCAGACATTCAGTTTGCAGTCTCACAGGTGAGCAGATTTATGCATAGCCCAGGCATTAAGCATTGGCAGGCAGTGAAGCGTATCTTTCGCTATTTGAGTGGTACTCGGCATCTTGGGTTGTTTTATCCCAAGGGGGGATCATTGCCGCCAGATTTACATGCTTTTTCAGATTCTGACTGGGCTGGTTGTTATGACACACGCGTGTCCACGAGTGGTTTTTGCTTCATGCTTGGAAGCTCATGCATATCATGGTTGAGCAAGAAGCAGCCTACTGTGGCCACTTCTAGTTGTGAAGCTGAGTACAGGGCAGCTTTCACAGCTACGGTTGAGTGTGTGTGGCTCAGACGCCTTATGGCTGATTTGGGTGTTGGGCAGCCATCTGCCACCACCATCTTCACTGACAGTCAGAGCGCATTGGCAGTTGCGCGGAACCCAGTGTTCCATGCTCGTACGAAGCACATTGAGGTGCACTACCATTATGTCAGGGAGAGACTCTCTGCAGGAGAGATCAGTTTGGCTTATGTGCCAACACAGGATAACCTTGCAGACCTTTTCACAAAGGCTCTGCCTCGTGAGAAGTTCGAAGCTTTTCGCAAAGCTTTGGGCTTACTCCCTTTTGTGGATTCGTCCACATAGCTAGACACTTCCCTATACATGAGTGCTAGCTCTTGTTCACCGCATCACTCCAGGGGGGATTTGTTACCATATTATAGTAGTGATGTGTGTGAACACACTTAGGACCGTCGGGGCACTTTTTCCCTCACTAGGAGGTTTTTTCCCCCGTGCATTGTATATACGCCCATTATCTTCTAGGGCTTGTTATCTTTCATTTTTGGCACTCATAATACACTACTGTGTTGTGCTCAAGCTTCCTCATCTTCTTGAAGTTGTGTGTGCATTCCTGCAACCCTAATTCCAACACTCTTTGTGCCGTGATTGCTTGGTAAAGCGGTACAAAGGGGGATTAGGTACACCGGTGTGAAGAAATGGCCTCAACCTTCACCTTGGAGGAAAACTCGGTGAAGGGGTGAGAAGAGCTTGGCCGGGAGATCGGCAAGCTTCAACGCGCGTCCTCAACAATCCTCACCATCGACTTTGTGGATGCATTTGGGCAATGGGGCCCCTTTTCCGTCATATTGTGTGGATATTGCAAATGCTTTGATGGACAAAGAGTGCATATGATCTTTCATGACATTGTGGGATACAAAGAGTATTGCATTGTGATTTGAGAAGTTACATTTTCATTTGAGATTTGGTTCCAATTACAAAAGAGACTCTGGCGGAATTTTTCCAACAAGGGAGCCAAACAAGCTTATTGATTGGAGATTTCCCCATGGATACACTTGAAGAGTTATTCACAACTACCAAGGGGAGAAACACCAATCATTTGTAGCCGGATTGAGCTTTGGGACCGAATTTTGGGAATTTCTGGGATTTTACAAAACCCTAATTCAGTCCTAGGGTTTTTGGGATTAGGTCTGAGTGATTACATGACTCTATTCAAACTCCTTGAGAGTTTTCAAATGAGCCATAGAACCCCTTAATCGGATATCACAATCTCGGTCAAAGTAGTCATGTTGACTTTTTAGTCAAAGTCAAACAGAATATACTTCCACTTTGACTGAATCAAAATGCTTTTAGGGGTAGGTTCTATCTTCCGTTAGCTTTCTATAGAGCCGTCAAAATCCTAATTCCGACATATATTTTGCATTTTAGAGCCAAATTACTACTTTCAGCTGTCCCGCACAAACCCTAAAACAGAGAGTACTTGCCCACACCTAATTCTTACTGTGTTCATTTGGGAGGATAGTAGACACCATTACCTACCCATAGAACCTTCTTTTGTCCAATTCCGACATCATTTGGGCATTCTACCAACATCTTGCATTTCTTCACTATGCCGAAGGGAAGACCACGCAAGGGTGGGGATGTTGTGCAAGAAATGATCATTGGTGATGAGGACATGGAAGGTAATATGGATGCAAGGGATGCATTCATCAATGAAGACAATGGGGGCAATGTACATAATCAAATTTCTCAAGGGACACAAGCGGCGGTTAACCATGACACCCTCATGCAAATGCTTGTACAACGGTTGGAGACCTTAGACTCCAAGCTTGATTCTCATTTTGAAACATTATCCTCACGGATTGGTGTGATGGAGGACAAGTTTGGGAAGTCTCAAGCACAAGAAAAGCATGGGAATTATGGTGACTATGAGCAAAGAAAAGGCAAGGGCATCTTGAATGAGGATTCCATGAAGGCCGTACAAGAGGATTCCATGAAGGCCGTACAAGAGGATCCATTGGGAGCATCCACTCGGGGATTCATGGCGGATGCACGGAGACCTCTTGTCAAGGACATGTTTCCTCCTTCTTTTCATTCGGGTTTGTCTCACCTCAATGCATCAAAGGGTCCTACCTTTTCTAGGGCAATGCATTCAAGGGAAGAGGATGAGGTGTTTGTGAATGATGAGGAGATTGCACTCGATTGGAATCAAATGTCCTTTGCCCAAAGACAAAGGGATGCTCACGAGAAGTGGATGGAATTGTCGAATATCATCAAGAGGGATTACAAAGACTTTGCACAATTTATGGAGTCATACTCGAAGATGCAAAGATTTAAGCCCTCTACCCAACATGATAACCCATCCCACATATCTTCCAAGGATGTCAAAGACAAAATCTCACTATCAAAGTTCAAAGGTGACGGGTCATCTCTGCAAGAGTTGGAGGAGTGGGCTACCAAGCTTGACACCTATTTCCAACTTTACCCAAAAAGTGAGCGTGATATGGTACAATTTTCCTCCTTACATCTTGAAGATTATGCTCATCAATGGTGGAGGCACTTGGTCAAACAAGGGAACACGCCATCAACTTGGGAAGGATTGAAGCGGGAGATGAACTTGGCCTTCATTAGTGCTCGACCGATTCCATGAAGAATGGTATGAGCTTTCTCAAAAGGGGATGATGGTGAGAGGTTACATCAAGAGATTTTTGAAGCTTTCAATATACGTGGAAGGCTTGAGTGAAGACATGAAGATGAAAAAGTTTGTGCATGGGCTTGAACACTTCATCAAGGCGGATGTGTCGGCTCAAAGGCCTAGCTCTCTCAAAGAAGCTATGAGGTTAGCCGAACTCTATGAGCCAAAGTACAAGAGGTCTCAGCCCATGACCTTCACCAAAGACACACTCAAACCCACCCCACTACTTCTTACAATTTTGGGAAAGGTCCTACCTCTACATTACCATCCTCTAATCCAAGAACGCCTACATCATTTGGGGGTGGACAGCCAAAGAATGGGATACATCAATTTGATGCCAAAAAGAGTAGTGACTTCATGAAGAAGAAGCCCTTTCAACCCTTCAAGAAGACTCAAAGAATGGATGATCCAAAGATTGAGGAGTTGAGAAGCAAAGGGCTATGTTTCAAGTGTAAAGAGAGGTGGTCACCCGGGCATGTGTGCAAATCAAAGAAGATTGTGGCCACTATGATCCTCATGGATGAGGAAGAGAACAAGGATGACTCTCATGACATTCAAGAATGGGAGGATTGCAATGAAGAAGCACATGAGGAGTCACTTGAAGACCATTCTTTCATCACGGAGGATGGTGAGTTTCCGTTTGATCCGGGAGGTGGAGTTAAGGAAAGCCTTGTGGACGGAGACATGCCTACCAATGCAGAAATTTCAGCTTGCATATGCTCTATCTCACAAGAGTTGTTGGCGGGTTGCAAGAACCCAAGCACACTAAGGTTGGTGGGGACCATCAATGGGAGGGTTGTACATATTCTTGTGGATTCCGGGAGCACTCATAGCTTCATCAACTCTAAATCCATCAACTCTCTCAAACTCAACACAAAGAAGACACCTACAACGTTCCAAGTGCAAGTGGCAAATGGGGAAAGTGAGAAGACTAGCTTGGTTTGCCCTTCTACAAAAGTGGTTTTATCCTCTTCATACACTTGGGAAGGTGATTTGGTGGTTTTGGATATGGGTCCCATCGACATCAATCAAGAATAGGTATCCCATACCTCGCATTGATGGGCAAAGTTCTTCACCAAGATTGATTTGAGATCCGGATATCATCAAATAAGGATGAAGGAAGGTGATGAAGAGAAGACAGCATTTAGGATGGAAAGGGGATTGTTTCACTTCATGGTGATGACCTTTGGTCTTACAAATGCTCCGGCCACTTTTCAAGCATTGATGAATCGGATATTGGCTCCCCTTCTTTTCAAGTTTGTGCTAGTGTTCTTCGATGACATCTTGATCTATAGCAAGAGCAAAGGGGAACATCTATGTCATGTGAAGCAAGTGTTTGAAGTGTTGAGGAAGCACAAGCTTTATGCAAAGGAGAGCAAATGCACATTCATGGTCAATGAAGTGGAATATCTTGGACACTTGGTGGGTGAGAATGGCATAAGGGCTGATCCTAAGAAAGTGGCATGTGTCAAAGAGTGGCCAACACCAAGCAATACAACTCAATTGAGAGGATTTTTGGGATTATCTTCTTTCTATAGAAGATTCATGCAACATTATGCATCCATTGCGGCACCTCTTACCGACTTGCTCAAGAGGGAGGCTTTCTTTTGGGATTCCATTGCCAACAAGAGCTTCAATGAGCTCAAGGAGTTGCTCACTTCAGCCCCTATACTTGTATGTCCGGATTTTACAAAGACATTTTATGTGAGGGCGGATGCAAGTGGTAGAGGAATTGGGGCAGTTTTGTATCAAGAGCATGGAGTCATTGCATTTGAAAGCAGAAAGCTTACCGAAAAGGAGATGGGGCTTCATGTTTATGAGCAAGAGATACTAGCCATACTTCATGCCATCAAGAAGTGGCATCACTATCTTTATGGTGCTCATTTCAAGGTGAGAAGTGATCATAGGGTGCTGAAATTTTTCCTCTCCCAACCAAATCTTTCTCCAAAGCAAAAGAGATGGCTGGCCACACTTCAAGGATATGATTTTGAGATATCCTACACACCCGGGAAGGACAATGTAGTGGCGGATGCATTGTCTAGAATGTGGGCATGCACTACAACTTCAATCATGGAGGTATATAGTGAATGGATCAAGGGGATTCAAGAGGAATACCTCATCAATGAAGGTGCTGCCCATATTTATACCAAATTACAGCAAGGTGATGGTGGAGAGTTTCCTCATTACAAGCTTCACAATGGTCTCTTGTGGTACAAGGATAAGGTGTATTTGGTTCCTACCTCATTCTACATACCAAAGGTGCTTCATGAGATGCATTCTTCACCACTTTCGGGCCATCTTGGTGTACTCAAAACCTATGATAAAGTGAGCAAGAGTTTTTATTAGAAAGGTAGGGAGATGTGAAGAAGTTTGTGATGGAATGTGCTTCTTGTCAAAAGAAGAAGGATAGCCATCAACTCCCAAGTGGTTTACTTCATCCATTACCTATTCCGGATGGTAAATGGACTCACATTTCTATGGACTTCATCACGGGTCTACCAAAGACAAAGCATGGATGGGATCAAATATTTGTGGTGATTGATAGGCTTACAAAATCAGCCCATTTCATTGCTTCAAAGACCACTTATGGAGCATCTCATATTGCCAAGCAATTTTTGGAACATGTATTCAAGATACATGGCTTGCCACTCAACATAGTTTGTGATCGAGATACCAAGTTCATGGGGACTTTTTGGAGGTCATTATATGAGAGCTTGGGTACTCAAATCACTCCATCTACGGCCTATCACCCTCAAACGGATGGGCAAACGGAGTGCACAAACAAATGGCTTGAGGTGTACTTGAGGCACTATTGTCATGACATGCAAACATCTTGGGATGAGTGGCTTTATCTTGCTGAATTTTGCCATAATTCAAGCAAGCATTTGAGTATTGGCATGTCACCATTTGAGGCTCTCTATGGATATCAAGTACATGTGCCATCGATAGCCTTCCATGAAGACAAAGTGGTCAATCCATTGGCAAAAGAAGAGTTGGAAAGAATGAGACAACTTCTTCAACTTTGCAAGGACAATATGAAGAAGGCTCAAGATGTCATGAAGGCTAATGCGGATGTTCATAGAAGGAATGTGGAGTTTCAAGAGGATGATTATGTGCTATTGAAGCTTCCCAAGAGTCGGCATAACACTCTCAAAGGTGTAACCAACTCAAAATTGGCTCATAGGTATTATGGACCATACTTGATTATCAAGAGGGTTGGTGATTTGGCCTACAAGTTGGATTTGCCTTCTTCGACAAGGATCCATAATGTGTTTCATGTATCTAACCTTAAGAGGTTTATGGGATCTTTGCCTCAAGAGATGGAAGAGCTTCCATCCATGAATGAAGAAGGTGAGATCATTTATGAGCCGGAGAGGGTTATTGGCAAGAGGACAAGAGAGTTGAGGAATCGGAATATTGATGAATACCTTGTCAAATGGAAGCAATTACCCATGGATGAGGCTACTTGGAAATCATTGGAGTATGTCCAACAACATGGCTTACTCGTGGATGACTTTCCGTGACCAAGTGGTATGGTTTACTTGAGCAAATTGGGTAATATGAGGAGAAGTATACATGCTGTAATTTCTGGACAGCTTTGGGAAGGTCTACTATTGGGCCTATTTTTCTACTCCAACAAGCTTCATGGCGTATCCTAATGAAAGATTATGATGTGGGATACATATGGCTGAGTGTACATATCATTTTCAGCCCAATATATGGAGTCTAAATGAAGGATTTTCAAGGGTCTTCATCGACTAGAAGGGCTGTCATAACAGTCCCACTCATACACTTTGGGCTTGAAGCTTTGTGGACTTGTATACATCTGGATTTTCGTTGTATATGTGCTTTGGATGTACTTGAGAACTCTTAACCACTTCCCATTGATTACATTAGAGTCTCATACTTTGAGATTGTACATGTTATTGATTTTGAGGACAAAATCTTTGGGAAGGGATGGTTTGTAATAAAGTAGGAACTTTATTCAATAGGGTTAATAATGGGACAAGTCCATGTATAAAAGAGGGGACTTGGACCATGGTTGTAACTTTTGATGATCATTTTTAGAAATGGAAACTTATGTTTCTTGGAGCTCATGGCTTCTCTCTTGGCTTGTGGAAGGCTATTTCCATTCTCTTGGTGAGAGACTAAACACACTTAGGCATCATGTTTACATGGTGATTACTCATAATTTTCATGCATTACATCCCTTCATTCCAAAAAGTGGAGTCACTACATCTAGGATCTCTTTAAGGTCTCTATTTCCAAACTTTGCATTATTTGTAACCCCAGCACCTAACAACATTTGCATAATAATGTCCTGGGTCACTCCAACTCCTGATTATTTAGAAGTAGCAAAAGGATTAAAATGTGCACGCATTGCAATCTTCTCCTCCACACTTTTTTTTCCCTTAATGAACCCTCTTTGTAAGGGTGTTTATAAAAACCTGAATGGCATTTGACCACAATGTCTACAAAGCCAGACTTCCATGTTTAGAACCAACAATTACTATTGAACACATTCTTTTAATTCTTCCTTTCCATTGTGTCAAGTTAGCGCTCCCCATTCTTGCTAAGTATGGGCAATCAATATTTAAGCATAGTAGTAGATAACCACCACACTTGCTAAGCCTAACAATACTAGAAAAATAATCATATGTGCAAGTAATGTATTCTATCCAAACATGACCATTATGCTTTGATCCATACCAAGAATTATAAAACCTACTTCACACAGAGGAAGCTCAAAGGGAATATATCCGTCATATGCAATGGCCAACTCTTCCACTTGCAACACTTCTTTTGCACTACATAGTGCAACATGCAAGCTAATATTCAATGACAGGTTCCCTATCAAAACCAAAACACTCTGACCAGTAGTATTTTGTGCATGTCCTCTAGAAACATACTCATCATCAAGAACAATTGGACCTGTCCTTGTGCCATGATCAATAAACACTTTATAGAACGAATGAGCATATGCATCAAGAATGCAACCATCTTCTCCATTTGTAAGTGTAGCAATTTCTATCTTGATCGTCTCACTACCCAAAGACAATGGCCGAATAGTGATATAGAGCATCCCACTAACTCAAAGTGTAGAAAGAATATCAGCAAGCTTTAGATGACAATATCTTGCCTCATTCATATAACAACAAGATTTTGTCCAAGCACACAACTATAAAAAGTTATATGTCTAGCCATTCAAAATCCTTTAGTATGCAAGAACAACAAGAAATCACTTGTAGCCGGATAAAAGAGAATAAAAATAGTAAAAAAAAGAGCAATGTGAACAAATGACTCTTTTGCAATTGGTCCTAAAAGGAAAGCTAGTTTCACAATTCAACAACTAAAATTTTCTTTAATATGTAAAGGACGAAGCAAAATTCTTGGTGGAAGGTTTGAATATCATGCTATTGAACTTATAAAAGACTAGCAGCGGTAAATCAGAAAAATATTATTAATACCTCAATAAAGATAATGATTCCACTTTACTTTAGGACATGGGCTTTAAAAATCCCATAAAGTGCAATAATTGATATTTCATTTATGCTCATCCATTAATGACATACCAAATGTTTGATATTTTTGTTATGATTTTCAGAATAATTAAATCATATCTTTTGTGAAAATGGAAAATCTTAATGCCAAAGTATATTTTTAGGCGTACTTGAAAACTCTAGGAAGCAAAAGTCATCATTTTTTGTCATTTTTAAATTTTGAATCATCATAATAAACTATGTTAATTATTGAGAGAAAAGATAATGATTCCACTTTACTTCAGTACATGGGCTTTAAAAATCCCATAAAGTGCAATAATTGATATTTTGTTTATTCTCATCCATTAACGATCATACTAAATACTCGATATTTTTGTTATGATTTAAATCATATCTTTTGTGAAAATGGAAAATATTATTAATACCTTAATAAAGATAATGATTCCACTTTACTTTAGTACATGGGCTTTAAAATCCCATAAAGTCCAATAATTGATATTTCATTTATGCTCATCCATTAACGATCGTACCAAATATTTGTTATTTTGTTATTATCTTTGCCCTTTCTCTATCTTCTTCTTCTTCCTTTCTATGACACCATCTTCTTCTTCTTTGTAGGTGCCCTTTTCTTCTTCTTTGCAAATGCCCTTTTCTACTTCTTTACCCTTTCTCTATCTTCTTCTTTTTCTTGCAAATGCCAATAATGCCCTCTTCTCTATCTCATTGTGATTGCCATCACCTTCATTTTGCTACCAACCATTCCAATGGCTTAGTACAGCAAGCGGTCCTCTCCTCGTTTCTCGGCTCTTCCTTCTCCAAGGTAAGCCAATCTTGCCCGGCTTTAGGGTTTCCCATATACACACACAGCCATGGCAAATATCAATGCCATGTCCATGGTTGATTCTCCAAACTGGGCATCCACTGCCATAGTTGGATCCTCCAAAGTGGGCATCCATGGTCGTCATGGGCTGCTTCCCATTTTTGTTTTCACTCCATGGCCATAGCAAAGCTCATAGCCATGGCCATGCTCAAAGCTCATTTGATTATCATGGCCATGCTCAAAGCTCTTGGCCATGGGCATGGCATGACCACACATGTCCTAGATTAAATAAATTCCTTTCATACTAGTGATGTCTTTTGACTCACCATTTGCAGATAAATAATTAAAATAATAATAATAAAAAAGAACAAGTTAAAGTGAGATGAAACATTTGTGCCCTTCAAGTGACATACAAGGTTTTCATTCTTTCCTTTACTAGTTTTAGAATACTCTTGATGTTGGCTGATTATCAAAAAAATTTCTTCTTAATTTGTTTTTGTTATATAGTCTCTTGGCATATGCCCTTGTGGTGCCCTCTCTTAGAGACAAGATTGTCAACACTACAAACATTTGCAAGGCTAGCTCTCATGATTATTTGAGAGAGCTTCTAGATGTGGATATGAAGACAATACATGCCATCCGCCCAAGGGAGTTGAACCTTTAGATTTAGCACTTTCTTCATCGACTAGCCTTTTAGCTTCTTTTTTTGCCAGTGCACTAACTTTTTGTTGCGTACTCTGCGCGTTCAGCAGTAGTTGGGAATCGACGGGCTCGACTGGCTGTGGGATGGTTGTATGGACCAGAAGGGAGCTATTAGCGAACTTCTTTTGCCACATTTTGTTGAAATGGTCATGTGCTTCCACAACCCCAACATACTTCAGCCAGTTGTGAGTTCTATGGGAGTGTGTGGCCCTTGATGGCTCCGCTCTAATAGGCTTTTCAAGTTTCTGAGTGGTGACATTGGACAGGTATGCTGAGCTAAGCATGTATAGAAATGTAATCTCCTGCCCATCTATCGTAAACCTTGTGCCGGTGCGCCTAGGCAAAATGTCAAGGGTAGCAAGGATATGCATCCAATTCTCAGAGTCTTCTGGCTTCGGAAGAGGTACGCACTCCTCACTATTCTTCTCATCTTTGAGTGTCTTGTAGCACGTTTGACACAAATGGACTATGGTGGATCATGTTGTTGTGATAGAGTCCTCTATGAATGGTATGCCACTCATTGGGTATACCTTCCACCACATGCATAGATTGATGTTGAATGTTTGATCCCTTCTCCGAATGTATATGTGGTCGGTATCCCAGTCATCATGAATCTTTTTTTATTCTCTCATGAATGGTTTGCTAAGGATGCAGTTGTAAGAAACTGGTTGACGTCGTCCAAAGTTTATCACCACAAAGATATGGCGGTAAGTAGTTCTAAGGATCGTAATTTTCAGATCCCTCAGTAGACCAATGGGTCTGGGCTGTGGCTCCATCAATGAGTTTGACCCAACAATGTGTTGGTATCCATGGTAGGCACTCCCCATTTTTCCCAGCATTGTTTTGTAACAATGCTTACTCTTGGTCCCCCATCCAAGATTGTGACTTGGAGGCCATGGAAGGTTATAGGCAAAGCCGCATTGAGTTCATCGCCTTCAAAGTATTTTCCAAGCTTATTCACGCAAACCATGGGAGTGCCAATTATCTCGTGGGGTATAACGAGTTCTTATTCCTTGGATTCATTAGAGCTTTGTGTGTGCCTTCCTTGAGGCATCCCTCCATCTAATCCTTCATATCATTCCATAAACTTGGGCTGCCTTGGAATAATTGCCGATAGGGATTTGGATCTAAGAAGAAAGGAAGGAAGAGAGACCTACAATGTCTCTTCAAGTGGAGGTTCTCATGTGAGGAAGGTTGGTTTGGCTTAGTCTTAAGCTCTGTTGAGTGTACATGATGTGAACAGGGACTTCAGTACTCGTTCTCCTAAGATGGTCGTCTCGCAGATTTCTAGGATATTCGGTCACCCTGTTTCCCTACTACTGGTGGGGGTACCTGCTGCTTTTGTTAGCCTTTATGGGGGTGGATAGTTTGGGAGCTTTCGAGGATATACTTGAGCTTCTTCAACAGGTATTAGGTTTGAAACCGATGGTCATGGCTCAAGGTAGCAGTAGGAGGCTCATCTTCCATTTGCTCTTGGAAATCTCGGACCAACTCTTGGGCTGCCCACCAAGAGTCTCTCCTTTTCTTCTATGGGGTTAGGATATGCAGCAAGCTTTTTCGGGAGTTGGCTCATGTCGATAGGCTCTCTAGCTCGAGCGATAGAGCATAGCGAATCTTCCTCTTTAGATGAAGAAGTTGATGCATGAGTTGTCGTGTCGTCTTTTTGAACCAATTTTGATAACTACCCGACTCTCACCTTTGTCGATCTTTGTGGTTTTCTTTCTTGAGTGCCTAGTCGCTCGTGCTTGTTTAGGGGCACTTGCTTGGCCCTGGTCTTATGAGGTTGATGCCTCTACTATAGCATGAGTTGCGGCCCTCTACCTGTTTTGTAGTCTAGTTACAACGTTGAGTGGGACTGCTCGGATGAAGCCATCTCTAACACTCAGCAAGCCTTTCCTGTTATTCCAAGTTAAGGATAGTGCTGGGATTACATCGCCAGCCTTTCCTGTTATTCTAAGTCTTAGTGGACAATACTTATACATGTGGTCAATGCCACACCCTATACATGTGGTCAATACTTATACATGTGGTCAATGCCACACCCTACACATAATGAAGTCAAGGCGGGAGCACCTACAGAGGTACTTGCTATCCCTTTCCTATTGGGACATAGCCACTCAATGAGGCCCTGCACAATCATAGCATTGTATACGTGGTCGTTTTACAATCCTATTCATGTCTCGGGCCCATGGCATTGGAGCTGCTAAGTACACTAGGTACATTTAGTCTCCCTCCATAACGTAGTGACTTAGGAGGGCGGGCTTGTTGGCCCTAGGGTTTCATAGGTAGGAACTTTCAAAATTTCCCTCTCATCCCCTTCTTCGAAGAGTTCTGTTAGGGTTAACTGACAAACTGGTGCAACTCTTGGCAATGGGGGTTGAGGTGGGGGAACTGGGATAAGGACATTTTCGATACCCTCAGGATTCCTCTTTGGGCCACTTATTGGCCTGGTTGAGATGCGTTATGGAGCACCAGTGATGGCAAAGCCAACAGTTGTGTGGGGTCGGGTGGTAAGGCCTAAGGTAGAGCCCAAGATAAAGTAGCTCTCTGATGATAGCGGTTGTAAACTTCATGATTGCCCCATTTTACGCAGTATGTGCAGTAGAGGTTAGGACGGGGTCTCAGATGTGGACACTCCGTGGTGCTAGTATGGTAAGCTTGGGGTTGGCCACCTTGATCCCGACCTTTATCGGTTCTCCATTGTTGGGTCACTTGTTGCATTAATGCAACGGCCAACTGCTTGACTACTTGTCCAGACGTAGACTCTTTGCCTTTTCCCTCAGACTTTGTGCTAGTGGTCTTAAAAAAAGCTTCTGATGTCCCTCATGAAGTTCTTGGGAACGTGTTCCCTAAGTTGAAATTGTCCTCAAAATCCATAGCACTTCTATAGCATTGCTCTCAAAGGAGGTATGGCCCAAGGTATACAATGAGTTGTGTAAGCGCACGTCATCAAGACCCTCTAGAAATCTCCCTAATAATCTTTTGTCAAAGAACTTGTCTCTGGCATTGCAGCGTGAGTGGAGATATCTAGCTCAATTGATGTAGTCTCTGATGGTTTCTCCTTCCCTCTATCTGACGTTATGCAGCTGCTCCACTAGGCTCCATCTAGTGCCTTGGTGAGAATATCCTACCTTGAAGGCCTCTTTCAAAGCTTCAAAGGTGGCCTTGTCCTTAGCTTTCAAGGACCTAAACCATTGGCACTCACCTTGACTTAATCTTCTACATGACCAAAGGCGTCACAAATTTGATTAAACATCTCCAAATGTGGGATAGGATCTCCATTCCAATCAAACCTTAGTGATAAGTTTCAAGATGTTGGCAAGTTTGTTCCGCTCTAATCGTGATGCCCACAGCCACCCCCTCCCTATTTCCATGGCTAATCTCAACATTTCTGGTGTTAGCCCTACCGTGGTTGGAGTGGGTGTAGGTTGAGGAAAGGTTGGTGGAGGAGCGAGGCCAAGAGAATAATATACCATTGGAGACCCTTGTGTCTAATAGGTGGGTTAGCATATACTCCTTGTGGTCCCATTGGTACCCAGGGTAAACTCCCTGTGGTGGGTACTACTAATATAGAGGCAACTAGGCTGATGTGAAGGGCATGGATAGACCCTTTCTCTTTGGTGTGACGTTTTGGTCCTTGAGATGATGTACCAGGCCCTGGGTTTTGTATAGGGCTTTAGGCCCTATAAGAATCAGCCACATCTGAGACAAGCACGGCTCTCCAGACTGGTAGTTCAGTCTCGGTCTGTTGGCTTTCACTCTGCCCTAATTCCGCTCTAGGATCTAAAGATGGCGTGGGCTCGCTTTCTTGTGGTTGGTCCATACCTCTCACCCTACTAGGTTGCGGTTCTTCCAATTGTATGTTTCCCAGGATAAAATTTGGGAGCATCGAAGCAAGGCTTCTCTATGAATGTGTCGAAGAGGTAGGAGCTTGCTCTTGGACAGATGGTCTGTCCATGCACTGAAGTTTAGGCTCCCCTGTCTCAAGGTGCTTTTTAAGCGGAATGGCCATGGCACTGTCAGACCAAAGGCCTCACAAATTTGATTAAACATCTCCAAATGTGGGATAGGATCTCCATTCCAATCAAACCTTAGTGATAAGTTTCAAGATATTGGCAAGTTTGTTCTGCTCTAATCTTGGTGCAGGTGCAAGTTGTATTGGTGATGGGGGCGTGATGCCCACAGCCACCCCCTCCCTATTTCCATGGCTAATCTCAACATTTTTGGTGTTGGCCCTGCCATGGTTGGAGTGGGTGTAGGTTGAGGAAAGATTGGTGGAGGAGCGAGGCCAAGAGAATAATATACCATTGGAGACCCTTGTGTCTAATAGGTGGGTTAGCATATACTCCTTGTGGTCCCATTGGTACCCAGGGTAAACTCCCTGTGGTGGGTACTACTAATATAGAGGCAACTAGGCTGATGTGAAGGGCATGGATAGACCCTTTCTCTTTGGTGTGATGTTTTGGTCCTTGAGATGATGTACCAGGCCCTAGGTTTTGTATAGGGCTTTAGGCCCTATAAGAATCAGCCACATCTGAGACAAGCACGGCTCTCCAGACTGGTAGTTCAGTCTCAGTCTGTTGGCTTTTACTCTGCCCTAATTTTGCTCTAGGATCTAAAGATGGCGTGGGCTCGCTTTCTTGTCGTTGGTCCATACCTCTCACCCTAGGTTGCGGTTCTTCCAATTGTGTGTTTCCCAAGATAAAATTTGGGAGCATCGAAGCAAGGCTTCTCTATGAATGTGTCGAAGAGGTAGGAGCTTGCTCTTGGACAGATGGTCTGTCCATGCACTGAAGTTTAGGCTCCCCTGTCTCAAGGTGCTTTTTAAGCGGAATGGCCGTGGCACTATCAGACACCAAAGGCCTCACAAATTTGATTAAACATCTCCAAATGTGGGATAGGATCTCCATTCCAATCAAACCTTAGTGATAAGTTTTGAGATGTTGGCAAGTTTGTTCCACTCTAATCTTGGTGCAGGTGCAGGTTGTATTGGTGATGGGGGCGTGATGCCCACAGCCACCCCCTCCCTATTTCCGTGGCTAATCTCAACATTTCTGGTGTTGGCCCTACCATGGTTGGAGTGGGTGTAGGTTGAGGAAAGGTTGGTGGAGGAGCGAGGCCAAGAGAATAATATACCATTAGAGACCCTTGTGTCTAATAGGTGGGTTAGCATATACTCCTTGTGGTCCCATGTGGTACCCAGGGTAAACTCCCTGTGGTGGGGGGTACTGCTAATATAGAGGCACGCTAGGCTGATGTGAAGGGCATGAATAGACCCTTTCTCTTTGGTGTGGCGTTTTGGTCCTTGAGATGATGTACCTGGCCCTAGGTTTTGTATAGGGCTTTAGGCCCTATAAGAATCAGCCACATCTAAGACAGACACGGCTCTCTAGACTGGTAGTTCAGTCTCGGTCTGTTGGCTTTCACTTTGCCCTAATTCCGCTCTAGGATCTAAAGATTACGTGGGCTCGCTTTCTTGTGGTTGGTCCATACCTCTCACCCTAGGTTGCGGTTCTTCCAATTGTGTGTTTCCCAGGATAAAATTTGGGAGCATCGAAGCAAGGCTTCTCTCTGTGAATGTGTCAAAGAGGTAGGAGCTTGCTCTTGGGGACAGATGGTCTGTTCATGCACTGAAGTTTAGGCTCCCCTGTCTCAAGGTGCTTTTTAAGCGGAATGGCCGTGGGCAATGTCAGATTTAGAGCTTTTTAAGATTTTTCTAGGGATTTCAGGGAATTTAAGGCTGTAGGTCTGACAACCACCCAATATATTCTCTGACAATTCAGTTACACCCACTTGATTGAATGCAATTAAATTCACTTTATGGTCAATTTAATGCAAATATTCTAATTTTAATGTAATTACCACATTCAGGCTACATATCTTACCAGATTTGGTCAGCTGAGAAGGGAACGGACGTGGCAGACGTGGCCGTGGACTGTAAAGTGAACGACCGTTCACTTCTCAGAGCAGCCAACAAAATGCAAGTTTTGCTCGGCTTTTTCCTCCAATTCCTGCTAGTTCAGGTATTTTCACATTGACTTTTTATGTTTTTGATTTAATAGAGAGCTAAAGTTAGTCTTTAGTTATCTATTGGTGCCTACAATGCATAATGAAAACTAACTAATTAAGATAATTTATGGATTAAACTAAGATGCAAACTTGAATAAGAAAGAACAAAAAATCAAAGTTTTGCATGAATGTCAAGGGCAATGTGAGAGCACTTGCTTGCTTCTTCCACTCTCGGTGAAGATTTCAACACTTTGATGCTCGATTAACCTTCGATGCTCGATTAACCTTCGATGCTCCACGTAATCACCATCAAAAACAAAAACAAATACAAAATCAAGCAACCAACCGGTCGATTTGTACTCCAACCGGACTAAACAAAGACACTAGCAAACGAATAGAGTGGAGGACCCTAAGATAAATGCATTCCCCAGCAGTGGCACCAAAGATGTTAGGAATAACATGCTACCTTGCACATAAGAAGGAAAGAGGAGAAGAGAGATACATGCAAGGGTCGAGTTAGTCTAGAGAGTTACACTTAGCCAACCCTAATGAGGGTTAATTCCCCGATGTGAAGCCGATAGGGGCTCACTCCACCTCTTCTTGTGTCACCCAAGAAGAGATTCAATGTGACTGGTTAAAGAGCAAGAAGGAGGGAGCTATGGAGAGCTCAACCTTCACTTGCATGCCACAAGCATGCAAAAGGGACTTGGTAGAGAGCAAAGAGAAGGGAGAGAAAGAGAGAGATTAGAGCATTACCATCCCTTCATGCACACACTGATAAACAAGCATGCAAGCAAGTAAAAACACAAGCTAACATACATCCACAAGCTAACATACATCCACAAGCTCAAATGAGAGAGAGAGAGAGAGAGAGAGAGAGAGAGAGGAGAGAGAGAGAGAGAAGAGGCAAGCTCAAATGAGGCTAGTAGGATTTTCCCTTTTCATATTCAATAAAATGACTTATATACAAGAGTTCATAGTTACAATGGCCAACTGTCCATTTACAATTGGGGGCCCAAAACTAGTCTTCCTAACTCTATGTACAACTATTCCTAGTCTTTCTAGCTCTATGTACAACTATTCCTTATAACCAGCTATTGCGGACAGCCACAGCCGGATCAGCACTGCTAGATGTCAGAGCCGACAAAACAGTGCACTTTATTATAGAGTCATTATGTCGGAGTTGGGTGTACCCACCTACCTTATGTGGTTGGGCATTGGGATCATTCACTATGAGAGGTTGTGTGTGTGTTGCGTGCAATGGATACTTTCTTTGTTTTTTTCCCTCTGTGTTCTCTCTTTGTTTTCTCCCTTAGGGCAAGAAGGCCACTAACACTTTGGCAAACCACGATGTTAGCAACCCCCTATGGAGAGTTGGAGCACATGAACTGCCAAAGATCAATACTAGCATTACTCGTATTAATGAGGCGGCTGTAACCGACAAAGAAGAGGTTCAAGACGCGTGCTGGAGAGGTTGTCAAGACTCAAGAGCTCAGTAGTCACTTCAACACCTGCAAAAGTTAAGTCCAATGCTCAGCAGTCACTTCAACTTAGCTTCTCCTTCAACCTCTCAGCTAGCCCCCCCCCCCCAACCCGTGGAACCCCATCCCTGAAAAATCGTGGAGTGGAGAGACTATCATGGAAGCAGTAATGGACGAAAACTCAAGACTGATACAGGAATTAAAAGATGCCAAAGCCCAGCTCTTAAACATGAAGAACAAGGAACAGTACAAAGAGGCTTCCAGATCGTCAGCAAAAGAACCAGCAGTAGCAGAAACAGTCCCTTCGAAAGAGACAGCCAACTTCACCGACCGAGGTAATAACGTAGCCACCACTGTTCATGTAAATCTGCCTATAGAACAGGTAAGGAGCAAAGTAGAAGATTATACAGAAAGATGCCTGGTGGGCCTCCTCTTCGGGCCGAGACCATCAAAGGAAGCCATGAGAGCCTGGATAAGAGAAAGCTGGTCCCCTCTTGGAATAGAGGTGACTCTTACACAAGCCCTTCCCAAAGGATACTACCTCTTTTTATTCAAAGATGCAAGTATGGCAATGAAGGTCATCAGTTCGAGCCAATGGATGTTTAGACATATACCCTTTTGCTTCATGAGGTGGTCTAAGGACTTCAACCCAGACGGCCCCAAATCCTCAGTGTATCCAGTATGGGTCGAGCTCCCTAATCTCCCCATCCACGTAAACCCCTGGATCAAAGCTATTTTAGCCCCCTTAGGTCAAATTCTAGGAACCAAAGCCTTTTCGGACTACAACCCAGCGTGGCACCCCCAAGTCCTAGTCGAACTAGACCTTGCCCTCCCCCTCCCAGACAAGATAGAAATAGGTTGTGGTGAGTTCTCTCACTCGCAGGCTATCCTCTACAAGCACCTTCCCAACTCATGTTTCCATTGTGGGAAACAGGTGCATCTCATCAGAAATTGCCCCATTAAAAACCCACAGATCATCCTCCCCCAAGTAGCTGAAAAAGACCCCCCCTCCAACCCTAGTCAATCCAACCCGATTCTCGGACCCCCTCAGCCTTCCGGAGCCATTAAAGATCCTGAATTCGTTCAAGTCAATAGAAGGAAACCAGCAACCAAGCCCAAGCCCCCTCACCCACTAGTCAAAGCAAACAGATACTCTGTTCTCGCAGCTGTTCCAGATCCAGGGGACGCGGAAGAAGAAAACGACACTGTCGAAAATACCCCCATCAACAAGCTGAGGCTAGACAAGGAAATCGACAATCTGGACGCTGCTGACATGGACACTTCAGTCACATCAGCCACCACTGAAAAGTGCCTCATCCCACCAACTGGAAACCCCAATGACATGGAGATAAGCAAAGAACTCAAGAGAGGCAGAGCCCACTTGGGTTCCACCCCTCAGTCAATCTCGAAAGGAGGATCCCACAAACCCCCAAATAAAAGATAATGAAAGCAGCAAGCTTCAACGTCAAAGGTCTCTCAGACTCTAAGAAAGCACAACTAGTAAAACAATGGATCAAAACAAAAGGACATCTGGACTTCATCTCCTTAGTGGAGATTAAGACGTCAGGAGAGGAACTGAACAGAAGGCTTCACACCATCTCCCCCGATCACTTTTGGGTACCCTCACTTCATCCTCATGGAGCCGGGGGCCTGGTAGTAGGCATCCATTATGATATCATCCAGGATCTTAAAGACTTTCAAATAGACATCAACAACCAGTGGATAGTTTTCCATATGAACAACTTCTCCTTTGTAGGTGTGTATGCCCACGGCCCTCAGAAGCTGAGAACCAGGACCTGGAAATCTCTGCTAAGACTAAGAGCACCTTTGCTGATAATGGGAGACTACAACATGGTAGAAACCCTTAAAGACAGATTCAAATCCAAAGGTTTAGCCCTGGCTGGTTCAGAGAAACAAGCTTGGGAAAAGGTAAAACATAAGTTCAATTTGCAAGATCTGGGCCAAGAAGGAAGTTTTTCATGGCAGAACTACTCCTCAGGCGACCTAGTCAGAAAAGCCAGGCTGGACAGAGCATACGCAAGTGGTGAAATCTTTTCCAAATTCAACCAGATGCGAATGTGTTGTTGACAAAACCACATGCATCTCAGATCACTACCATGTCATTACTACAATAGACAACCAGGAGCACAGGCATAAAGCTTGCTGGTTTCACACAGATCCAGCCCTTTTTAAACTGCCATTAGTTCAAGAAGAAGTCAAACTCATCTGGGATTCCTTCTTCACCAATAACCTCTCTCCGGCCAAAGCTTGGAACCTCGCCGTCCAGTCTACCCAAAACCTTCTCAGGCATGTCAGAAAAGAGGTTTCAGCCCATAGAGGCAACAGGCTCAAAAAGCTTCAAGCGCAACTGCAAAACAGCAAGAGGCCTCAGGCAACCCAGCCAATACCAACCAGACCAGAGCCAAGATCAAAAGAGAAGAAGAAATAGCACTGCAACACACTAAGCTATTTACCAGGGAATGGTGGTCAGGAAAAGCTGACAGACCAAGCCAAGAAATGTTTAAAACTCTCAAGGTCAAACAAAGGCAAGAGCATATCCCCCTGCTAATAAATAAGGAAGGAACCCTGGCTTTGAACCAAGCTGAGAATAGAAAGCTGATCACTGAATACTACAGCAACATCTTCCAGGAAGAAGGACCCCCCTCCCCAACCAAGGCAGCCGCAATGGAAGCAATAAAACGAGTCAGACCTACAACAGTCCCAGCCAACACAGCTGCTACTCTAGAGCAAGACATCACTCAGGAGGAAATCAAAGAGGTCATCTTTTCCCTCAAACCGAACAAAAGCCCAGGTGAGGATGGTCTCCCTGCCGAGTTTTTTCAATCCTTTTGTGAGGTGCTAACAGGCCCCATCCTCAAAGTTTGGCATGAATCACTAAAGTATGGAGCACTGCCAACACAAATCAATGAAGGTCTCATCAAGTTGATCCATAAAAAAGGCCCCAAGGAGATCATGGGAAACTGGAGACCTCTCACTATGCTTAACAGTGTTTACAAAATTTTAGCCAAAGTGCTAGCCACTAGACTGAGTAAACACATGAAACACTGGATTTCAAGGGAACAAAAAGGATTCATCAAAGGTCGATTCATCCTGGACTCCATAATCGCCCTTTGGGAAGGTTTCGACTATGCAGAAAAATCCAGCCAGGATTTCCTGTTTATCAAGATCGACTTTGAGAAAGCATACGATAGAATCCAGTGGGGCTACATCCTCCAATCCCTAAGAGATATGGGTCTGGGACCCCAGTTCTCCCATATGGTTCAGACACTCTTTGGGAATGCCAAGGCCAAAATTATTCTCAATGGAGAGCTGTCAGACCCATTCCCTCTTGAAAAAGTATTAGACAAGGGTGCCCTCTAGCCCCCCTTCTCTATGCTATAGCTGCAGGATGGGCTCAATTGGCTGATTAAGGACAAGATAAACAAAGGAGAATTAGTGGGCATCAAACTTCCTAACGGAGAGCAAATGTGCACACAGATGTTCGCGGATGACACCAACAGCCTCATAGCAAACGAAGAGGAGAATATCAAGGTACTCTGGAGCTGTCTCCAAACCTACTGCGAGGCCTCAGGATCCAAAGTCAATCACAATAAAACAGGTATCAAAACTCTCATTGTACCCCCCCCCCTTGTGGCTCATGGAAACAGGATGTCATAGTATTCAAAACTCTCATTGTACCCCCCCCCCCCCCTTGTGGCTCATGGAAACAGGATGTCATAGTATCCAAGACGGGAAAATTTTCAGGCTTCTTGGAATACCCATGGGTTTCAGGGTGTCAATGAAGCAAAGATGGCACTGGGTAATGGAAAAAATAGAAAGTAAGCTGCTGAGATGGAAAAGGAAGCAACTGTCTCTAGCAGGTAGAATTATTGTCATCAACCACTTCATCATCCCCTCTACGATTTACTTCCTCAGTTGGCTGGAGGCCTCCTGATGCTGATCTCAATGAATTCACCAAGCTATGCAGAAACTTCCTTTGGGGAGGTGACCCATGGATCAGAAGCAGACCTAAAGTTAAATGGGATATCTGCACGGTCCCCAAAGCCAAGGGAGGACTGGGGATTATAGACATTCGTCTGCTTGCTGACAGAATGGCTGCTAAATGGATAATCAGAGCTTTGGAGAATCCATCTGATGAGACTGGGCCCAACTCTTGGTCAAAGACCTCCCCAGATTTACAATTACCGGACACAATAAATGGCTAAATCTACCCATTACCACCATAGTAGCATCCAAACACCCCATTACCCCTAAAGGGAGTCATCTGGTTACCTCAATCTGGAAAGCCTGGTTCAGGTCTAAAGGGTTACTGTCCATCAATCTCAATGACAAGAAATCAGAAGGCCGCCGACTCCTGCTGGTGGTCTATTCTTCCCCATCTGTTACTAGAACCAGAAGAAGAGAAAATAGCCCTTAATCTGCACAGAAAAGGACTCGTAACTTGGACAGATATCTTCAACCCCTACACCAGTACTTGGCTCACAAGAGCAGAGCTGGTAGCCAAATACGACTGCAGAACCCCAGAACTAGACCTAATACAAAGCAGAACAACCCAATGGAATACCCAGGAAAACTGGAGATTCAGCAGACCCCCCAACTTCAACATCCTGGCCCTTCGATGGTTAAAGAATAAACCCCTGCTACCCATTCCTTTTCTTGAGAAGTCCCCCCCTATACAAGTTACTTTGAACCGCAGATGGAACATAGCCTGGGACAGGAAAAGATGGTACAGCTGCCTCAAGGAGTTGTGGAGTCCACACATAGAACCAAAGAAATCTTGTCTTGCATGGCTGATTGCATACAGAGCCATCTGGACCCAGTGCAAGGCAGCCAAGTTCAACATTGCCTCAGACCAATGTTCTAGATGTGGCCTTTCTGAGGATGATCTACACATTTTTATACACTGCAATCACATCTCAGATTCCTACAAAGAGTTGCATGCAGTTATTCTAAGGTGGGGGAAAGATGTAAACTGGAAGCATACAATTCTAGGAGAAAACATAGGATGCTCTTCAAAGAGTTGCATGCAGTTATTCTAAGGTGGGGGAAAGATGTAAACTGGAAGCATACAATTCTAGGAGAAAACATAGGATGCTCTTCATCTCTTTGGAATGCAATAAGGTGTGAGTACCTATGGCATGCATGGCTTCAGAGGCTAGCTGTCACTTTTGATAACCCTGAAATTAAGGGCCCTCCTCTAGCTGTTTGCTTAACCACAACATGCATCAGATACTGGAACAACCAAACACAAGCCCTTTTCAAGCTAGAGAAGAGGCTGTTGAATAAATTACAAAAGAAAAAATCAGATTACACACTGGAACTACTTGAAAAAACCAGAGACAAGATCATCCTTATCCTCTCAAAAGACAGAGCATTAATAGAAGTTATCAGAAGGATGCAGTAAACAACCTAACTCTCCCCCTCACAGGAGAAGAGGATATACATCAGACATGCACGCATCAAGAATCATCCAAGAGAAGTTAAAAAGGCAGCTAGGGCAAAGTGACCTGTCGGTTACTTAGTGACACCGTTGGCCTGTCCACCAGGATCTCTGGAGAGGTCCATGCATCTCGGCAAATCAACTCAGGATAGTCCACTACCGCATGGCCACCAATCTGACAGTCATCGAAAGCAGAGCCCCAAATCAAGAAGAGTCCTGTACCAGCCTCTGCTTCCTCTTCTGTGCACCTGTAAAGAAGGAAAAAGATTCAGAGCAGAGGAATCCTGAATTATCTTAACCATCCCCGAGAGAGAAGGTCCAAGATTAAAGATCAAGGGCCCCATAAGGGCTCCTACCAAAGGATCGAAATCAATCAGTCAAAAGGGTGAGTAATATACTTCCCCCCTTCTTCTGCCAAGGGGCTCCGTCACCTGGACTCATGATCAAGCAAGAAAAGAAGAAGCTCAGAAGTTCTGCCGCCCCAGAGGCCTGTCGAGGGAGCCTGCAAATCAGAATAAAGAACCAGCACCTTCACCCCCCCAGTGTGGAGAAGAGTGGACCGAACCAGAACCGCCCGTGATGGAAGAGACAAAGGTGGAAGTGCCAATCAGCAAGACGAAGCCCCCTTGCAAGCCAGAAAGAGAGAAGGAGCCGGCGGCTAGGCCCCCCAGAGAAAGAAGGGAGCTCAATCCTCAAGTGAGGGGAGAAGATCTCAACACCAGCAAGGCGTAGTTCGAGCAGGCTCCATGCAATGATACCCCGCGTGGCGTCGACAAATCCTTTTCTCCCCTCCCACGCGTCGCACATGCAATCACATGCACTAAGTGTGCCAAATGGCCAGTTTGAACCAGCAGCCACCACGTGGCCTTTGTAACTTCGGATTCCTCCTTTTCTATAATTCAACTGCCTTTTTTTGAAAAAAGACTCGAGCTCATTTCTGCAGAAGCCATCCACCTCATCAGAAGGTCGGCGCCCTCTGATCCCTCTGGTTCACCTTCTGCCTTCATCGTACCATGAAGGCGAGTATCAGATTCAGCTCGCTATGGCCATGAGCACCTACAACAAGCATGTGGTGAGGGACGATGAGTCTGTTGGCATCAGCGCGCCGGTAGTCCGCCCACCCGTCAATAACCAGGCGCAGTTGTATCTCATTCCCCCGGAGCAGCGTTGAAACGCCATCCATTGTCCATGCAGAAAGGCCAATCTGTTGCCGGCTGTTGATCCAGGAGGCAACCCGCCTGCTGGCTCTAACCCAATTGCTGACCCGTAAGGTGCAACGGGGAAGGGGGGTGGACATCCATTACCGTAGTCAGGCACATCAGATCTTCTGAAGGTTGGGACACCCATAGTAGTTGCCTTGCTTGATACTGCTACAGATGGTCTGCATGAGACATGGAAACCGGAGTAAGGAAACAAAGCAGCATAAAGACAGCAACAGATATGCTCAAATGGGCCATTTTCGGAGATTAGAAGGCTACGATGAGCTTCAATGTGGGACTACGAAGCTATACTCAGCTGACAGGCACACGGAAAAGCAAAGCTAAGCACGGATGAAGCAGAGTAGGTCTTCAAGCTGAACTTTAGGCTGAGGGAAAGGAGAAAGCATGTTGGTAGAGGGTGAACCTCTATGTTCTAGGAACCATCATGTCCGGTACTCAGGATGCAGCACCCATCAAGATGAGGCTGACCAAACTATCTAAGATTGGCTAAACTAGCAACCAAGGTGGCCAACCCAATTCCACCAGATCTGGATGTACAGGTGGTGCCAAGTTTCAAGAGTCTAGTCCGACATCCACCTGACATTCTGTGAATTCAGCATGTGCTACAATCAGTATGCTAGAGCCGGGTAGACTTGGTTGATGGGTCAGACAGCATGCAAGCATTGTGCCAGTCATAAGCATTGGTCAAGTGAATGTGTGACTTACAGGCAGTGTGGCCAACATGCCCATGCAACCAATGACTGCTTATACCATGTATGTGGCCAATGCAGATTCCAGGATCACAGCTGTCGAGTGTGCTCTAATACATTGTTAGAGAAGTTTAAGAATGTGCATTATCGATGGCTCAAGCGGAAGAATGCACGTGATACCGCACGCCTTCTGAAGAGTAAAAAGGAGCTAAAGTAGTTTCTCAAAGATGTTTCCTCAGCCGTGGAATGGCATTCCCAACACCCTCGAAGAGGAGACTCTTCCTTGCAGGATAGGGCATGGACAACAATTGCAACAGGAAACCTCGTGTCTTATGTCAAGCATGCAATTGCAAGCCTTGAGGATGAAGACAGTAGTTCGGACATCAATTCAGAGAGTGACTCTGAAGCTTCTGATGCTGATCCGGAAGTTGAGTATGGTTGCCATGATAATGCAACAGATATGGCTGCAATTGCCCACCCAAATGAGGAGCTTTTGGCTGCCCAAAAAGTCCTTGAAGAGCATGTTGATGATCAAAAATAGTACATTAATATATCCCCCATGTTAGTGATAGTGCATGGCATAGGCTGTATGATCAGCTTGTCCCTCTTCCTGATGAGGATGATGCTGTATCACTTCTGGAAGAAGTCCATACCAATGGTGAAGCAGATGTATGGCACATGTTCTCGCCAAGCAGGGCAATAGAGGTCATGAACACTTGGGCCGAAAGGTTTCCAAATTCTGTCTTTGTACCTCCTACATACCGACAGCTGCATTATTAATCCGGATTGGGTTTTGGCCTAGCCTTGGGTTGCGCGAGTGAACAATGTTCCAATGTGGCAGAAGATCATGTATATGAGAATGCCCATCTTATGCCCAACAATCCGGAGAAGCAAGCTTTTGATGAGTCTCCATCATATGCATAGTTGATGGCGGAATTCTTGAATGATATGAAAGAGGAGGCTTTTGCTACAAATGAAGTATGTGGGAAAGACTTGACCTAGGACCTTTTTAGTTTGGTTGATGATAACCCGAAGGCACTGGTAGCCCCCACGGGGAAATGTCCTGGTTGCAAGCAGAAGTGGTAAATGCTCATGATGCAGTTCATGGTGATTCCGTTGACCTGGTGGTTCATCCGAAAGATGTGGTGACTAGCCAAAACGAAGAGAAATCAATAGAGGTTACCCACAAGAGCCGAACGATATTTGAATATGCAGTAAAAGTTGCTCACAATCCTGGTGGATGTGGTAGGGATCTTGCCTATATCCTTGCCAAGTGGAAAACTCTGTGTGATATGCATTCCATAGAGTCATGGTCATCAGATACATGGAAGGGGGAGAAGGACGGAGATGTACAGGCCACTTCCTTGAATGTGCATTGCCTTGAACCCCCATATTCTCATGTTCAGGCTATTGTGGATCAAGATCTAGATCCAAGTGATGAGAGTGTTCTCATAAAAAATGGGTTTCCTGCATAAGCACAAGAGGTGTTTGATACACTGTTAGTCCGAGAGACAATATCTCGGAATGCTTTGATCTCTGAATATGCTGATAAAGGGCTCAGTAAGCAAGCATTGGATTTCTTGAAACAAGTGCAATGTGCCATGATGGCGGAAGGAAGAGAAAAAGACAAAGACAACCAATAGGGAGATTTCCCAGATGTTATGGCTGCCTTGGAGTAGCTTGAAAGGGCTGAATTGCCTATATGGAATCTTGAACCGGTTGAGGACCAGCAAGTTCTTTTTGGGATCGAAGATGATGCCGATCTAGATGAGAAAAGGTGGCTAGACAACCCCATGACACCAAAGATGCAGCTCGAGTAGCTTTGAGAATGCTCGGATGGATGAGCAGGACAGGTTGCAGCATACACCCATGGATAAGTTAAAGGGTGAGGCAATGGAGGAGCAAAGTGGCTGTGAAAGCCCACATGTTGAGATCCCTTGTTGGTGACAGTGTGCCTATCCATGGTGATAGCCTTGCAGAGGTTGATGCAGCTTGGTTTGACACCTTGCTACAAGAGGATTTTGATCATGCAGATTTTTCTTATATGCTGGATGCACTGGAGCATGGATTGAGTGTTCTTGATGAGCCAAGTTCATCGAGTCAATCTCAAGGTGTTGTGCCATTTTTGGGGTACATCAGCATGTAGCAAATCCTGGAGCTTCATCGACATATCTTTTTGATGGGCAAGGTTATGTCTACACCGTGCCAGTGGAGTATGGACATACTTGTGAAACAACCTAGTTTTATGTTTTCATTTTGTATGATCATGGCTGGATGGCCTTGTATCTGATGGGTTCCCAACCCTGGCATGTTGCCATGAAATGGTTGCACTGTGCTTACACGAGATTCATATTATGTACACGACACTAGCATGACCCTATGATTGTGGGTTCGGGTCATCGGATTGGGAATCTGATCCACCGGGTGTGCCAAGTGTTAGCGGCCGGATAGCCACAGCCAGATCAGCACCACTGGATGTCAAAGCCGATAGAATTGTGCACTTTATTATAGAGCTGGCGTGCTAGAGTTAGGTGTGCCCACCTACCTTATGTGGTTGGGCATTGGGATCATTCACTATGAGAGGTTGTTTGTGTGTTGTTGTAAGAGAGCATTCACAACTATGGATTTGGAAGAGCTGCAATGGATACTTTCTTTGTTTTTTCCTTGTGTTCGCTCTTTTTTTTCTTTGTTAGGGAAAGAAGGCCACTAACACTGGCATTATACAGGCCGTAAGCTCAGTCATCCCATGTCTCTTTTACAATAAGCTATTTGCGCGGTTACAAAAGATGGATTACAATAAGTGTAGCCACACTAAAGGTAATGCTAATTGGAGTGGTTAACAACCTTGACCATGATGCAAAACACTAATCGAGGAGCTGACTGATGGCAAGCCCATCGTTAAGAGTATCCCTCGATGCACATGTCATGAAAGAGATCAACAAAGTAGAGAAGGTGCACTGTAATTTTTTTTTTGCACATATGAAATTTAATATATGGGGTCTCTAGGAGTTGTAGATGCCCATCCTTGAAAGGCATCTCCATTTAATGCTTGTTGAGCCCTTTGCAGGCATCAGATGAGGATTCCTTTCAAGGATGAGTCTCTGTAGGAATAAGAGAGAGATGCCTTTGAAGGATGGGCCTCTACAAGTCCTAAAGGCCCCATATATCAAATTTCCTTAGATTTTGGCTTTTTTTTAATAAAGAAAGTTGAAGCAGGCATCCTTCTATTGTGTATGTAAAAGTATTTGCATGTGCTTATATTTGATATTTTGCTTTTCATGATATTTTGTATATGGATGAGTTTGCATCGAGGCATGCTACTAGATCAAGAAGCCATGGAAGATTTCAAGACTCAATCCTAAAAGAGTACATTGGTAAAATATATAATGACAGAGAGATTCTGATAGCTTTTTAAAGTTGAAAGTGTCTAGAAGTCTCGGACATCATTGTCAAGATGGCTTACGAGACTGTCGCCACACCTATTGGGGTGCTAAAAGATTTGAAGATCAAGGTACTTACAAAGGGTGTTGCCTTCAAGTATATTCCCACCACATCGAGCTTGGAGAAGGTCATGATTGTGCGATGCTCCAAGTCACTTTATCTCTTCTCATCAGCTTTGCATGCTCTAGTGGCCCTTCACCGTGTTGTGCGGGTATAGATGATCCCCATGTAATCTCTCTCGAACTTCAAGGGAATTCTATTTTGATTCTTGATAACAAATTCATTGAGGAGACCAGTGAGAGAGTAGATGCCTAGGATATATCCATAGCTCTTTTATAAGAGGTGTGGGATATACCATCTTTATTGTATATCCCTACACCCCTTTTGCAAGAGATGTAGGATATACCATCTTTATTGTGTATCTTGCACCTCTTTTGCAAGAGGTGCATGATACACCATCTTTATTGTGTATCTCTTGATTCTTATATGATTTTTTGTGCTACGAAATTATTATTTAATACCTAAATGTTTTTGTTTACCATGCTTGAAGTAACTAAATGTATTCACACGTACTCAATGCGTTTTACTAAATATAGTGAAGTTAAATTGTGTTGGAATTAAATTCAACACAATTTATAAAACACATTAAAGCAGACTCAGAGTCCACAAATTAAATGCAAGGTATTGGAAAAAATAACTTTACATTCATCGGTGTATATATAAAAGATTCCATAGCCACTGAGATTTGCATAGCTAAGTATGATCATGCTTTGGAAGGGATGTATAAAACAATTAAGATCTTATACCAAGAGGATCTCCCCACTTTCTCATGTGCACCATGTTGCCAAACATGTTGACAACGTATGCCACAACAACCTCTTATTACAGAGCTTCCATTACCTACGATGCTACCATGTGTAGGTAAAGGGATGTCCACACAATGAGTCCAAAATCTCATCTTGCCCCTATTCTATAGGTCATCCATGAACTCTCACACGAGATGGGGAAAGGATTTCCTCGAATGAGCAAGTGCACCGTCTTTTGATATTGTCTGATTTATCTACTATAGTGCCTAGCTCCTACACTTATTATGTCGAGGTTGTGCTCTTAGGCGGTTTGGCCTCTGTCCACACTCTCTTACATGTTTGCTTGATGTGTGAGCCTTGTTTTGAAGATAAGAAATGAGAATTGAGGAGAAAAGAGGCCAAGTTAAAATTTATAGCCCAAAATGATGTAATAATTAGCAAGTAACACTTTATTTTCAATTATTCCTAATTTAAAACAGTCATAATTTTTTCAAAAAAACGAGGACTTAATAGAATGAGCTAAAAATTACAACTCCATAATATGAGGAGCACCACCTCATATAAAAAATTTGGGCTTCATCTAAGTAGTTTAAGGGGGTGAAGCCTCGCTTGTTGGAAGGGCCATATTTTCAAAAAAGCAAGGCCTCTCACACAAGCGAGCCCTACAACACTGCTCAGATGAAGTCCATTTTTTTAAAAATGGGCTTTTCTATTCTAGATCGAGATTATGTTCAAATTTCACTTGATTCTCACAACATTTGAAATATCATCTTTTTGTCAAATTTTTCACTCTAAAAAAAACATTGAAAAATATTACTGGTGTCCAAGAGTGCTCAGATGAAGCCCATTTTTTTAAGGGATTGCTTCACTATGTTCAAATTTCACTTGATTCTTATAACATTTGAAAAATTATCTATTTCTCATTACTTTACTTTAAAAATGTTGATAAATATAACTGATACATTCAAATCTCATACATCACACCAAGTACAACAAACAAAAATGTCCCAAAAATACACACATTGATACATTCAAATCTAGTATATTGCATCAAGTATAACACACAAAAAAGTCCCGAAAGTACACATAAAACCGATACATTTAAGTCAAGTACATCGCATGAAGTATAACATAAAATATTCCTGAAAGTACACAAACATAAAATGACTAAAAACCAAGGACACACTAAATGATACACTAGCATCAACATCGCTCTTCAATCTATATTAGGGTTAAGTTCAAAGATAAGGAGTAATGTGGTTGGCATGGACTGATGCCAACTCACCATCATGCATCAAGTCCAACATGTAGGATTTAGTTGCCTCTTGGGTTGGGGACAACAGGACATTACACCACATTATAGGATTGATCTCAAGTGAAAAACTTGTAGCTATTTCCTCTTTGTAGATCGTGCAACACTTCTCTAACTAGCCTTCAGAATGGTGCCTTAGGTATGATCAAGTCGGGATTCTTCTGGTACTTCTTATTGACACTTATCATGATAACTTATCAACATTTACTATGATAACTTATCACCATTTGCTATGATTACTTCTCACCATTTACTATGAATGGCTATCAACACTTACTATGACTATCAACGCTTTCAAAAAATTATGAATGCCAACTACGACAACTTTTCTTATGTTTACATACATGACCAATATCATTACATTTCTCCTTTAATCACATTTATATTGTCTCTTCTAAATTTACAACTCTGAATCACATCCATCACCACATTGCTCTCAATTATTTCATTTGCTACCAACAACTACTTCTTGAGTTCTCAACCGATTTGCAGGGTGTTTTTTAGCCATCGAATTCTCATACCTTCCTTTCCTAACTAGATGTATTACTCTATGGACTGCTTGTGTCTCGTTGGACATGGACTTCAACATCATCTCCTCATACCTTATCTCTATTCTCCTACTGGTTCCATTGTAGTAATTCTCGTTGGACATGGACTTCAACATCATCTCCTCATGCCTTATCTCTATTCTCCTACTGGTTCCATTGTAGTAATTCTCATGGGGTTGGCATCATGGATTATCCACCTCCATGAGCTATTGCTTTCTGAAATCACACATCAAGCCAATGAGATCACTCCATGCCGTGTGCTTGACCAAACCACCAAAATTCCTTGGTCAACAAAGTAAGACCCATGAGCCTCTAGTATGTGCTGCATTCACAAACAATGCATCCACAATTAAACTCAAAATTAAACAATGCACCTAGTATAACAATAACCGATATTCCAAACTCCTCATCAAGGCTCTATTTTGATCCACTATCCCTATACAAAGGAATGACCTGTTGAAACATTAAGCACTTTGTACACTAGGTGTAACAATAACCAAGATCCCAAACTCCTCATCAAGGCTCTGTTATATGTTCCATTATCCCCATCAACAAAGGAATGGCCTATTGAGACATCAGGCATTATGAAAGATTGATCCACCTTCTCTTTTCTCTTATGTGGTACATGTGAATTTTTTGAATTGAAAGAAACTTTTAAAACATTGATCTTTGTTTGTTGTCCTTTTTCTTGATGTCATACTAGTATGGGATGATATAGATGCTATGATCACGATGTTCGTATGGTCCGACTATATTCCTATAATAGATTTATTTGTAGACCACTTGATAATAAAACTTGTGATTACATATTTTGAATATAAACCATCATATAGAAGATGCTCGGTGGATGCTTGAGTAATAATTTCACACTTATCATACCTCATCCGCTCATATAAGCAAAGACATAATCGAGGACAACTTCTAATTTAAGTAAGAGGCATGCTAGATAGATCTGTCTATGGTAGATTGAAGATGCCTGAAATACCATTGCACCATTCTCACAATTGGTACCATAGTAGGTTATTCCACATGAACTACTCTTGGGCTAGTGTTATTATATATTAACGGGTCGTTGTTGGTATCATGGGTGATTCCATATTAAATACTAATGGACTAGTGTTATTGGTGTATGCACATTTGGAGCCATGCTAGTGTTATTGTTGTATGCGTATTAGGTGCCATACTAGTGTTATTGGTGTATGCAAATCTGGATCCATGCTAGTGTTATTGGTGTATGCAAATCTGGATCCATGCTAGTGTTATTGGTATTGCAAGTGATCCCATGTTATATATTGAGCTAGTTTTATTGGTTTTTATGTTTGTGCCTATTATATGAAGTCATGTTGGGATTAATTGTGAGAAGTCCAATTGACTTTATGTAACTAACATGATTGGTATTGTTGAGTAATAGGTGATGAGCACTACTACCATGGAGTTGACTAGGATGTATGGGTGCAGGATTGCACATAGCATCATTTTTACGATAGCATTTGGAGTTATTTTATTTATTTAGCCACCTACCAACATTTTGATATTGTGCCACTCATTTTGTATATTTGGGGTGTGCTATATTTTGTGCACATGTGAGTGAAATTATATTTTGTGCACATGTGAGTGAAATTATATTTTTCCCTTAGTTGAAAACTTATGGTTTTTTTGTAAAAGACAAGACCATTTTTTAAAGGAAAGCTAATTATAGCCTCTTAGGCTATTTTTGAAGAAATAGCAAAAATACTCGTGTGTGTGGAAAGTGGGAGCCACTCACATCAACAGAAGGGGGGGAGAGGAGTGATTACACTCATGCTTTGTGTTGTGTTAATTTCTTCATGCTTCTATGTGCTTTTATATGCTTTTGGCAAGCATGGTTGACTTATTTTCGCATGTCGTTCAACTCTAGTTTGAAAGGTAAGTGAATGGTGAGATTTCTCCTTGTTCTAAGATCTTGACATTCAAAGAAGGCTAAAGTAACCAACCTTACAACACTGAAAAGTGTTAGAATTTATGTGATCGCTAAGCATCCATATTTAGTGCAAACCTTAGTGGAAAATATTTTGTGGTACCTAAGACAATTAGTCTAAGGTCATAAGTCTCTATTCACTTGAGTTACTAGGCGTAATGTCTAGGTAGAATCTCCTTGATCCAAGGTACTCACCTTAATGGAGGGGAGGTGGAGAAGATTGAGGGGAAGTGGAGGATTTCTAGTCCTCCTTGGAGACCTATAAATCAAGGCTATCACACTCACTTGGTGGTGTAGAGAGCCTACTTTGTGTACTTGCTTAGTGCTTAATTTACTAAGTGGTCCTTTGTGGAACATACTCTCTATTTTGTATGGTATTGTATCCATTTTACATTCCTTTCATGTTTATGCCTATGTGGTGGCTCTTGAGCACATTCCATTGCTCTTGGGTCACATTCATTTATGATTGTGAAGCTTGTTTATGTGTTTAGCACATTGATGATAGCTTGAGGTAGTGTCAATCACTCATAATGGATTGCACCTCATCTCTTTATGATCAAGCTCTATCATGTCTTTTACCATTGTATCAGAGCTCATTTCCATGGGAGTGTGGTCCTTCATGTGTTGATAGGATGCATCTATGTATGTGGGTGTATGCGATGTGTTCACAAGCATTCTTTCTCATCCTTAAGTTGAAGTTGGTGAGAGATTCATTGTGAGCATTGGTTGCTTGGTGAGCATTGCTTTACACTGTGTGTACTCTTCTCATTGCATTGGTATGGGTGGCACACACTATTTTGAGGGAGGGGAATAGTCTTGTAGCTTTATTTTCTTCATTGGGTGGCACTTTGAAGTGAAAGGTGTCAAATCAGTCCATCTCTTTGTGAGTATACTAGCTTCTTTGTGAAGATTGCATTCTCTTGCATTGCTTCATGGAGTGGCACTTTGGAGCACTCTTTCCAAAGACAGCATGCAAAACTGTGACCTCTTCCTCCAATAGGTGAGCTCCTCTGTGTGTGTGAACGACCACCTCTTGTCAGAGGAGTAAAGTAAGAAAGCCCGCTGGATAGCAGCTCCCTTTTCATCTTTGAAGACTTGTGCAACTCAGTGGTTGGATGTGTGTGCAAAAATCTTAGCTAATCGAGCCTTCAATGATAAGATCTATGTGGGTTGAAAAGATTTGGGGAAAGAAGATAGATCTTGAGCTCTTGCAAGCACACACACTCACACAGCAATGGATAACACACACACAAAGATGGAAGGCTAAAATCTTCTTCTTCCCCTTTCTCTCAAAAGAAGGCTACAAAAGGTAAGTGAAAAAGCAACATAAGTACTAGAAAACTATGTACAAGTGGTCCATAATATAAACATGCTAAATAGGTGAGCTAACAAGATAAGTATGACATAACTCGGTGGGTGGACTATGTAGGTGTAGTCTAATGATAGAATCATTGGTAAAGATCCGTCATGTCAGCTACCAAATGTGCCAGTGATATAAATGTGGAACGTCACCCCATGAATATCGTGAGTGTTAACTCTGGTTGAGCTTGACATCTCAAATGTGCCAGTGATATAAATGTGGAACATCACCCCATGAATATCGTGAGTGTCAACTCTGGTTGAGCTTGACATCTCAACACTCCCCTCAAGCTCAACTCCATCTCCAAGACTCCAAGCATACTGAGGAATCTGCGAAGCTTCTCAACTCCCAAGGCCTTGGTAAAAATGTTAGCAATCTACTCCTCTATGCGGATGTACATGAGATCAATATCTCTTGCCGCCCCAAGGCCTCTCTCTCATGAAGTGATAGTGGACCTCTATGTGTTTGGTCCGTGCATGAAACACTGGGTTCCTAGCCAATTGTATGCTACTAAGGTAGTCACAATAAATGACAACTTGCCTGCCCACATGCAAGCTATGTCACGTGCTACCATCGTAGCACCCCTATACTCTGCCTCTGTACTTGACAAGGACACTTTTGGTTGCTTCTTACTGCTCCAAGTAATAGCACCACTCCCAAAGGAAAACATAAATCCACTAGTAGATCTTCTGTCCAAGATGCTACCAGCCTAATCTGCATCAGTGTATCCATACACCTACAACTCTATACCAACCTCATAAAAGATATCATAATCCACAGTAGACCTCACGTAGAGTAATGTGCGCCTCACACCATCCAAATGCAGTTTTCGAGGAACCTTTTCGAGGAACCTGCATAAGCTGGCTCTCCAACCCAACTGTGTAGTTCAAGTCTAGCCTGGTGATTGTCATGTAGATCAAGCTACCCACTATCTTCTTATACAAGGTGGGATTCTCCAACATCGCAATTGTATTCTTTTCATTTATTCTTTCCCAAACTTATCAACTAGAACACTTCATTCAAGTTTAAGGAAAGCCCCTGGACCTTTTTCCAAACCAGCATAAGCATTAGGAATTTTTTGAGGTCATTTTTGGGCCTTGTAAGGATGTTTGACCGAAATATTCCCTCCAAAAAGGGGGCACCGGATAAAATTTTTGCAAACGAACTCCAAATTTGTCGGACCTCACATATTTAGATTCTTCTCTTTAAAAGCTATCCATTGATATATAACACGATAGGGTTCGAAAAAGGGACAAGATAGATACCTAGAAGATTCCTTTTTGCCTGGGGAAGATTCACGTTACCCCCAGGCAAAAAGGAATCTTCTAGGTATCTATCTTGTCCCTTCTCCGAACCCTATCGTGCTTTTGAAGAGTAGAATCTAAATATGTGAGGTCCGACAAATTTGGAGTTCGTTTGCAAAAATTTTATCCGGTGCCCCTTTTTGGAGGGAATATTCCAAACAAACTTCCTTACAAGGCCCAAAAATGACCTCAAAAAATTCCTAATGTGCCACCAGTGGATTTACAATCCATCCCCATTAACCACTCGATCATCAACCCGCAAATTATGGGACATTTCAGTTTCAAAAGTAGAGTTACCGATTGGACTCAGCTTGCCATTTTGATCTAGTGGTACAAAAATGGGCTTACAGCCATTCATACTTAACAACATATCCAAAGGATATTGTCATCGTGACAGCCATATGCCCTCAGGTGTCCTCATGACCTCAATGCTAAGAAAGTATCTTAACTCACCTAAATCCTTCATGTCAAACTTCTGCTTGAGGTGACCCTTCACATGCTCAACATGCTCAACTTCCTTCTCTTTGTCACCCCTAACAATCAAGTCATCCACATAAATGGTAATGTCGACAATCCCCTTATCAGTCTTTTTCTTATAGAGTAAATGATCTGCATCTGCCGCCATATGAAAGCCAATGGTAACAAGATACTTGGTGATTTTGTCGTGTCATGCTCTTGGTGTCTGTTTCACATCACACAGGGCTTTACGTAGCATGCACACATAATCTGGGTAACTCAAATCCTCATAACCATGTAGCTGGTATAAATACACTTCTTCTTGTAACTCACCACGCAAGAATGCATTCTTTACATCCATCTAATGTAAGACCCAACATTTTGATGCAACCACTATAATTACAGCTCTCAAAGTTGCCATCTTGGCAACGGGGCTGTATGTCTTCTCATAATCAATGCCGTAGGTCTGAGCATAACCTTTAGCAAACCAATCTAGCTTTGTACCTATTAATGCTTCCATCTGAGTTGTGCTTCACTTTGTACACCCACTTACATCCAATGACCTTTTACCTTCAGGTAAAGGCACCAATTCCCATGTCTTATTTGCATCCAATGCAGCCATTTCTTCATCCATGGCTATATCCCAATTTGTATGCCCAACAACATCCTCAAAACATGTGGGTTCAACATCTTGCACAACCTTTGCTATGTATGCATAATGGTGAGCTACATAACCATTATACATGAATCTCTAAAAGCAAGGTTTTTGACTCTATTCAATCTGCATGGTCCTAGAACTATCCTTGGTCTCCTTGCAGCTGCCTTTGTCTTCCTAACATCAGGTGTTGTGATAGTAGCTGGAATCCCAAACTCCTCGGCAAGGCTCTACTTTGAGCTACTAGAGTCTCCATCAACAAATGAATGCCCTACTAAAATGTCAGACATACCAAGGACCTTCTCTTTGCCTTTATGTGATGCATCTACTGAATTTGTAGGACTGACATTCTAATGCAACCTGCCACTCGATGATCTATCATAGACCCACTACTGCTAGAGAACTCTCTCAATCAACTCAATGACTATGATTGTTGACTTGCATTTTGTGCAACCACCAATTCTTATGCATCAATCCCAATCAAGTCTTTTACATCAGTATACCAGCTGCTCATCTCATTAAATACAATATCCTTGCTGACCCTCATCTCACATGTGATAGGATTGTAACATATGTATCCCTTTTTCTCAAAGGGAGTAACCAATGAAAACACATTTTTTAGCCTTCGGTTCTAGCTTATTGCGTAGCTCATCAAGGATATGTACATATGCAATGCATCCAAAAACTTCCAAGTGTGACAAATCTGGTTTTCTACCACTGTACTTCTCCTCAAGAGTCATACTATGCACTATTGTTATGGGAGTCCTGTTCATTATTTAAACTACAGTCGTAACGGCTTTAGCCCAATAATGATGAGGCATGATCTTCACAGCCATTAATGCACGAGCAACTTTTGTAATATGCATGTACTTTCTCTCATCAACAATACCATTTTGCTACACAGTGTACCTGCATGTAAATTGCCTCTTAATTCCATGCTTTTTCAAATACCTATTTAACTTGTTGGAGAAATATTCTCCCCCTCCAACTCACCTCATGCACTTAATCTATAAACTTATTTATTTTTTAGCCAACATTCTGAAAGTGAGTAAACACTTCACTTTTCTCTTTCACATGAAGTACACACCCACCTTCCTTGTGTGGTCATCCATGAAAAATACATAAATAGTGACATCCTCCCATCAATGCCATCTTTGTTTTGGCCCCCATACATCTGAGTATTGCACCACATCAAGCGCTCTCTTGCTTACATTTTTATCATGTGGAAATACATTGTTTGCTTCCCAAATCAACATGCTTTGTAAGCCTTATGGATTCCATCCACCTTAAACTTTGGCAAACCTATAACAATTTCAAATTTCTACATGGACTTCAATCATTGCGCGTTTACATGACTAATACATTTGTGCCAAATATTTATATGGGCCACAACACCTGCACCTTGTGTTCATAAAAATGACATGGTTTGTCACAATGATAGCAATCTCTGGAACTTGTCATGATTGTTATCTGTTCCAATTGCCATGGCCTCTTTGGCTCCCCCTACCTTAACACTAGCCTCTTCCACGTACGTGTGATTGTTGATGTTGTGAATCATTGGACTATTGTTGTCCATAATTCTGCTTTCCTTGTCGACCACCACCTTGGCCTCAGCCACGACCTCTACCTCTACCTCTACCTGAATTGGAGTAGAAGGCCTATTCTATTATGTTCTTGTTTTTTAAAGAAGATTCCTCACTAAGAGACTTTTCTTCTATGATCACTAAGTCCTGAAAGTTGGGAACATTCTCCCTGACTGCAATATGTCCTTCAACATAGTCCCAAAATCTTTTACCCCATCAGGAAATTAGTCATTCTAAACTTCCAAGAATGGAAGTTGTTCTTGTCCACCTTCTCATTGACAATCTGATTGAGTGTGTCACACATGTTTGCTGCAACAACAAGAAACCTACAAACTGAGATTTTTTTTATACAACCTGTAACACAGCAGTATCTTCTACTGCCAGCAGTACTTCTACACAACTTGTATGTCACCAAATGTGACCAGAGTACATATACATACACCCAAGATCAACAATACATGTGCAAACATTGTCTACACTTTCAAAATGCATTGCTGCACTGTAATAACTAGGTTTCGAGTAGAAACAGTTCTTAACCAAAACTTCTCAAAACTACCAGAAACACCTTACAGTGGCTGAACGGAGGCCAAAATGTGAATTTGGCCCTCAAAGTTTTTAATAAAAAGTAATGCGCACAAAACATGCACCTCCATGCCTACGAGTGACAGCTCCTCAATCAGAGATGTGTAGCTTCCCAGAGCTACCTAGGGGGTGTTGTACCCAGATAAGAAGGGAAAGATATGGTGATGCTCTTACCCATGTACTGCTTCCTTTGTCTTCATAGCTTGAACCAGGCTCTGATACCATGAAAAGATTTGGGGGAGGAGAGAGAGCTTAAGCTCTTGCAAGCGCACACACACACTCACACAGCAATGGATAACGCACACACAAAGATGGAAGGCTAAAATCTTCTTCTTTCTCTTTCTCTCAAAAGAAGGCTACAAAAGGTAAGTGAAAAACCAACATAAGTACTAGAGTACTATATACAAGCAGTCCATAATGTGAACACACTAAATAAGTGAGCTAGCAAGATAAGTATGGCATAACTCGGTGGGTGGACTTTGTAGATGTAGTCCAGCTATAGAATCACTAGTGAAGATCCGTCGTATCGGCTACTAAACGCGCCAGTGATATAAATGTGGAACATCACTCAAGCATGTCGCACGAGTGTCAACTCTGGTTGAGCTTGATATATCAACATGAGCTGGATTAGCTTGGGCTCAAAGCTCACAAAGAACTTCTCTACAACAGTTATGAGACTGAGGATAGTATGCTAGCTTTTTGCAGTAATTGAGGCAGCCTTCATGCCTTCTCATGCACAAGATACGATCCTCGATGTGCAATCTAAGAAGCTAGCGTTGAGATTGAGGAAGGTTCAACTGTTTGTTTTTTTAAAGAGGAAGGTTCTAAAGATTTAAACCTTAGTGGCTTTAAACCCTTTAACAAACCTTTGTGATAAAGGGGTTCATCAAATCTTGGTATAATATCTTTGTGGGGAGAGTAATCTAGAGCATATCTTGTGAAAATCATATTGTACATGCTCTAGAGATATAAAGAGAGCATTACATTTTTTGCATTTCTCAGTGAAAAGAATAAAGGTTCAAGTGTGTATTTCATGTGTTCATCACAATGCCTAAAATTTTACACACTAAAACCAAAGCTCAAATTTCATTAGCCAAAGGTTTAATGAAAAATTTCAAGACCAAAGTAAAGTCAAATTACTTGGGGTGGACAAAGTTCTATACACTCATCTTCATCTTTTTGGTGAAGGGATTCTTGAGTGCAGTTCTTTGTTGTGACAACTAGCTCTATTGTAAAGTCCTAAAGCTATAAAGGACTTCCCTATTTGTGTAATTAGGAGACATTGTGTGTGTGTGTGTGTGTGTGTGTGTGAGAGAGAGAGAGAGAGAGAGAGAGAG
The DNA here is from genome assembly GCF_041138505.1 of Cibotium barometz. NCBI lineage: Eukaryota > Viridiplantae > Streptophyta > Polypodiopsida > Cyatheales > Cibotiaceae > Cibotium > Cibotium barometz. The sequence continues at coordinate 1,828,763 of NC_141081.1, read as the reverse complement.
ATTGCGTACCATGGCAAATATGGTGAAAAAAATGTTTGATAAGTCATACAAGTTTTATAGATCTAAGTACCATACTTGGTGCATCAAGATGAAAATGTGTCTTATAAAAAAAGACATGTAGGGAGTTTAGCTTTCGTAGAGGCAAGATGGACATGTTGTCCAAGTACGAGATGATGGATTGTAAGCCAATCTTAGTGCACAAAATCAACTGTAGATATAGGTGATCTTTTGAAGGACCCTATTGTGTATATGCGCATTGTATCAAGTTTGATTTACATAAATATCACCAAGCTAGATTTGAGTTATGTTGTTGGATTGTTAAATCAGTTTATGTAAGCCCCGAGCAAGCCACACTTGGATGCCAGCTAGGAGAATACTGAAGTACATAAAGTTCACAATAACTTATGGACTTTTGCTTTTTTATGATGCTAGAGTAAAGGTACATGTACATGGGTATACAAATGCAAATTGGGTTGGTAGCGTCTCATACATGAGATCCACTAGCAATTTTATGTTTTCTTTTGGGAGTACTGATGTTACTTGGAGTAGCAAGCAGCAACCAATAGTTGGTTTATCAAGTACAGAGACTGAGAACAAGGCGCTACTATCACAACATGTGAGGTAGCTTGGTTGTAGAAGCTACTTGTTGATATGGGTGAGTCCATGGATAGTGCAATTATCATTTATCGTGATAATGAGCAGCATACAATTGCCTAGCAACCTATTGTATCATGCTAGGATGAAGCACATTAAGGTACACTATCATTTTGTGAGGGAGAAGGTTCTAGCAAGTGATGTGGATTTGGCTTATGTCAACACAAAGGTTGATATCTTCATAGAAGTATTTGGTACAAAGTAGCTCCAAAGGTTCAGGAGCTTTACCAAGAATGCACGGTATGGAGTTAAGCTTGAGGGGGAGTATTGAGATATCAAGCTCAACTAGTGTGCATATAGATAATGGCATGTCAGGATGAAAGCTCTACACTTATTCCACGGACTTATTGGTGAGATTATGAGTGACATGCTGCCAATGGTTTACAGACTGTGAGAGAGCCACTTTGGTTTCCTAGAGTTACGACATAGTCATAATGCCAGCTCATGTAATCAGGGTTCATCTATGGATCGACCTTGTATGTCTTAGTAGTAGAGTACTCTCCCCTATAGTATGTACTCTTTTCTTTATGTTATGGTTGTAGAGAAGAGAAGAGGTATAAAACAAAATTCATAGTTATGGAATGATCATAGTGCCAGCTCATGTAGTCAGATTCACACTATGGATCAACCTTGTATATTTTAGTAGTAAAGTACTTTCCCTTATAGTATGTAATCTTTTCTTTATGTTATAGTTATAGAGAAGAGAAGAGTTATAGAACAAAATTCAACCACTGATCTCTCTTATGTGCTTTTCTTCTCTTGTGTGTGTTTGCTTGTATGTTTTAATATAAGAGTATTTTTCCTTCTAATAGTATGTACTCTTTTCTTTATGTTATGATTGCATGAAGCATCACAACTAGCATTAATAAAGAACTTACTAAAATGGCCAACCCTTATATAGACCCACTTCCTGCACAACACATGAGATGCAAATATTTTAACACCCCCTCTGCAGCTCATAGTGTGCAAATGTCTGATGAAGATGCGACCATGGACACCCCAGTGCTGCAGATACTAGCGGAGGATGCACCTCCCAACCTGTCTCCTCAAAACATAATGCCACCCTGAACAGCAAAGAAATCTGCTTGGCTCTGAATTCCCACACCAGTGTGCAGTTAACTCCCAAGTAGTATAGAATGATTAGCTGACAGACATACCAGCCCATAATCTCCAACAACGGATTGTGAACACACCATGTCCCAAAACCTCGGACAATAAACTTGGAACACATCTAGTCCACAATATGTGCTACACTAAGCAAAGTTCACATTGCCTGCCAGATTTTTTTATTTTTTATTTTTTAACATATACCAATATTAGGAGCTACTCACAACCCACAAGCCTTCTTTGGCTGGATGCACATGGCGAGAAACCGGTCCTTAATGGCTAGAGAAGCACACCGTCCAGGTCCTCCTCAGTCGGGATGGCCCTAGGAGCGTTGGAAGTGCCAGTAGAAGAATCACAGTCACTTTCCTGTTCTTTGTCCTTGCCCTTCTTCGTTGATGAAGACTTTTCCTTGACCTTGGCTTTGTCCTTCTTCTTGGACAAACAATCCTTTGCCAAGTGACTTTTCTTCCCACAAGAATAGCACCGGCTCCGAACTTTCTTTTGCATTGTAGCAAGTGCTTGATCCTAACTATTAAGAGATGCCCTAACCTTAGCCTATGAGACGAACTCTTCTTCCAAGAGAAGGGAGCTGAGGGCATCAAAATCTAGCTTGCTTTGCTTTTTGTGACCTGCCACCGCAAAGCTCGAGAAACCACATCGTAGTCTAGAGGAAGCTTCATGAGGATTAGTGTAGCCAACTGAGTAGAGGACAAGGCAGCACCCATTGCCAGTAATTGGTTATGGATGACCTTGGCCTTTATAAGAAATGACTGCATAAAACTGCCCGCCGGAACAATAGACTATAAAGTTGAACTTGCAAAGAAACTACCCACATCAAGGAATCCCAAGCATAGAGATTTGCCAACTTGGCCCATACTTCATGTGCACTGCCAAGGGTTTGCACGGCCAATGAGACGTCCTTCGTAATGGTCCGCACAAGTGCCGAGTGCGCCTTAGAATCACGATCCTCCTAGTCTTCAAGCTCCGCAAGAAATTCATCCTCCTAAACCTGCGTCCAATGCCTCAAGTTTTGAAGACACTCGGGCTTCTCACTACCCTGGACAATATTCCACAAACCCTTAAGAGCGATGATACCGTGTTGGAGTGCACACGCGAAAGCATGAACATGAGAGAGAGAGAGAGAGAGAGAGAGAGAGATTGCAGACAAGATCACCTTGATATTAGCAAGAGGTTTACAATGGGTCGTACTCACCAGAAGATAGAGTTAGCAATATGCACTGAACAATGGATGATTACAACAAGATGGAAGAGGGGCCTTTCTATAGGGCAGCCATAAAGCACTACGACCTACATGAAGCATCACAACTAGCATTTTGATAAAAGACAACTTAATAAAATGGACCCCAATTCCTGCACAACACATGAGATCCACATATTTTAACACAACACCCACACAATAAGTGCCGATAAGTCAATACCCATAGCGTCCCTATCCAAGGCCGCCCATAGGAAGCCTCAAGTAATATGCCGGCCATGGTCTAGTTCATTCTTTGATGCTAGGCATTACACCTAACTACTCGTCACTAAGATTTGTTTGCATTCCAACAATGAGCTCATCACTGAAATAAGCGAACTCTAGGAAACACGCTGTATTTTTTTGCTGCAATTCCCAAGCAAACACAAATATATAGACTCTTTCTTTTCATTCTTGCTATTTAACGAACCATACCCAGACAGCAAAACAACCTGACCATGGAAAAAACAAGATATACACTACAAACGCAAAAGAAACACATGAGCAACTCACAAGGAAAGAGATATTTCTACCAAGCTATCGTCATTGGCCTGTAAGGCGCCTCTCTGTGTGAGGGGCAATGATGTTTGCCTTTCAAGTTGGGCAACCTTTGGGGTTTCATGACTCTTGGCTGTTATTCTCACTGACCCAATACCTGTCTGTCCATGAGAGAGAGAGAGAGAGAGAGAGAGAGAGAGAGAGAGAGAGAGAGAAAATCATATTAGTGTTCGCAAAACACCAAGGTGACCTATGAGACCAAATACATCACATGAAGACCATGAAGGTCTCTAGCCAAATCTGTGGCCCAATAAGAGAGAAAGAGAGAGAGAGAAAGAGAGAGAGAGAGGTGCATGTGAAGGCACCTGCCCATTATAGTGCAAGATAAAGAACAGCAAGAACTACCACATCTAGCTAGTGCATATCGACACACTACTCCACGACTAACAAATCACAACTGCTCAGAATATGGGCGTGACAAAGTTGTAGACACTTTCCACTTTCTTTACAAAAAGAAAGAGCTCTCAATCCACTCTCACAAGAACTGCCCCTTGGAAATCACCAGCTTAAGGGACCAAAAAAATTCCTCTACATCGATGTCATTTATCAAGTTTAAGGTGGACTGAAAGTGTAGGTTTGCTCCATGGGACTGATAGCCTAAAAACTTCCACTTCTGCCCGGCAACAGCACACACCAGCTGGGTTGTTCAGGCTTGGTCACACAGCTAATAGCCTATGCTTTCACTAGGGCTGGTGCTGGGTTGGTGGCCGACTCTTTGCTCGAAACCAGCCCTCCTTTCACAAACTCGCACTCTTCAATATGCACACCTAGCTGCCTCTGGAATTTCTTGAGAACGAATGCTTCATTTTCCTCACAAATTGACACTACTGTACCTTTTCTACCAAGTCTTCCGGTTCTGCCTGCTCGATGGGCGTAGTGGGTCATGTCTGTGGGAAGTTCAAGGTTCACAACGAGATCACATTCAGGAACATCAATGCCCCTTGCCCCAACTTCACTTGTCACCAACACCCTGATCTTCCCATTTCTGAATGCTGCCAGAGTGTTGGTCCTTTCCAACTTGCCAAGCTCACCATGCAATGCAGCTGCCGTAATGCCCCTAGCTTCAAACTTGAAGACGGTATCCTTCAGGCGGCGAGGGTGATTCATAAAAACAATCACAGACTTTGCACCCACTGCATGAATGCACTTTCGTGCAGTGTCCACTTTGTGTTGCAGCTGACACACTGCAAAGAAATGCTGGAGAGAAGGCGGCATGCTCTCTTTCACTCCCCGAACATCTTCTGGAGCTGGCTGGGATAGATCCCTGGCAGGAGCATTCTCAACATCTATGACAGTTTTCCCCTTCACAAGCAAAGGCTTTTGACCCCATTCTGCAGCTGCACGCAAGACCGCGGCGGGCATAGTAGCAGATACAAGAACAGTCTGGCGTTCCACTCTTTCTAGATCTTTTCGTGTTTCTTTCAAGTTAGGACTAGCTTTTCCGGTTCCACCGGAATCAGGGAGATCATTCTGTGGAGCTGTTGTGGTGTCTTTGACTCTTTCGGAAGCTCTTGAGGCTTCTCTGGAGTTCGGGTTAGCGTTAGGATTACTTGTCGTGCTTTCGCGGGGACCAGGCCTATGCTGTGGTGCGGCAGCAGACTTCCGCCTACCCACATGCTCTAGGATTCTACGCATATCTTCCCGGAACTGAATGGAGAGCAATTCATCCGCTTCATCTAGAATCAAGAAACGGCAGGTGTGGGTATGGAGCTTACCGTCACGGCTGATCTCAGAGATGCGCCCGGGGGTACCCACAACAATGGCCGGCTTGTTTTTCCTGAGAGCTTCCTCTTGTCTGCTGCGGTTGGCCCCGCCCACCAGCTGCTGCACGGTCTTCCTGTGGTCTGTGCCAAGAATCCTTTCGGCCTCGCGGACAATCTGCATCGCAAGCTCTCTAGAAGGGGCGACCACCACGGCTTCAATCCCTTGCTTGGACATCGGTAGCTCTTCCACATCGCTAGCCGAGGGTTTCTTCAAGGGCCCTACCCTGCTGAGGATGGGGAGGAGGTAAGCTAGGGTTTTACCAGACCCTGTGTATGACTGAATGGCGGCATCTTCACCTCCGAGAAGAACAGGAATGGCCACAGTCTGTACATCGGTGGGCACCTCTAGATCCAACTGCCGGAGCCTCGCTTTGACGAGCGAGGAGAGGGCCAGCAATTGGAAGGATTTGGGCTCCGGGGATGGAGGTGGAGCGGGACGCTTGGTCGACCTCCTCTTGATAGGCGCCCTCTTCTGCTGCTTGTTGCGCTCCGCTAGCTTGTTTGCATAAGCTTCCAAGCTCTCCAAAGACAAGCCGAAGGAGGAAGTGGAAGGAGCAGGGCTGGAAGAAGGAGAGCGTGTTTTTCTGTCTACGAGGGAGGAGGAGGCGAGAGTTCGGACCATGAACAACTTGTGGGTCGCTGCAGCTAGCTGGTTAGGGTAGAGGGTAAAGGCGTTCGTGCAGAGGCGGAGCATGGCGCCAGAAGAGGGTGCGGTCTGTAGCAACGCCATTTTGGTCCTGTGTCATTTACATTCTCCTAGTTCTCCTGATACTTTCTTTTGGTGATGACCGGTCATGGACCTTTTGTGTAAATCTGTCTAGCCTTGATTTTAAAGATTCAAAATTTTCAAATTTTAGTTATAAAACCCATTAATCGATTAACTTATGTGTTTTTCAAAATTTTCAAATTTTAGTTATAAAACCCATTAATCGATTAACTTATGTGTTTTTCAATAATAACCGATTGAGCTTGAAGGTTATCTTTTTTTCCACTTGTTAAAAAAAGAAAAGTTTATTTTTAACATGATCCTGTGTTGTGTGCACCTTGAAGACCACCTGACGTCTTTTTTGACGCTAACATGTCTGTAAGTTTTCGCTATTTGTATGTACCCACTATTGTTGTGTGTCATTCTAGCCATCCATGACAACCCAAAACGGCTCATTATTGATCATTTTCCAAGGAACGACGACCTACTCGACTTCGAAGAAGTTCATACTCCAAAACCTTTCATCAACAACATTTTACTTGGGGGCATGCTTCCATAACCTTAGGATACATTTCAGCGGGCTTACTTTGTCTTATTCACACATGTAGAGGTGAGATCACTTTAAAAAATGCCCCCTATAGGTGGCTTGGTCTCAGCCCTAAATGTGTCAATAGGATAAATTGTCACAGATCTTAAATTTCTAGGGAGATAGAATTCAAATAAATTTGCAAGAATTGATTTAAATTCAAACAATTCATTAAACACCACATGATCATGATCAAAATATTCAAAAACAAATAAAAATACTTAGCTCACAAAGATTAGACTCCAAGATTGGGTGCAATCATCCCCCCTCATGTGTGTATGGCCTAATTTCCCCTACACATAAGTATTTACGAGATACTTTATTCCAATTTAGGTCATAGCCTCCAAAAATACAAAAAGAGTGCTTTTCTTGCACGACACTCTCTTATCTTAAAAAATAGAGTGCCTATAAATTGAGGCTTGGGTTTAAAGCATATCACGCTTTACCAAATATTAAAGATCAAGTCTATGCTTGATAAACTATGGCTCTTTCAAAATAAATCAAAATGTGCACAAGCTAGTACATGTATATACAAAGCTTGTTTACAAAAATGGTGTGCCAAGTAATAAATTTATGCGACTTCTCTCCAATCCTCTGAATCCTCTTCACCTATAAAATAGCCAACAATAAATTGGTAAAATAAATATTCCATAAGCATACAAACCATCATCACACACATGTTTATCAGACGTAAGTAACTCGAGAATCACCCCTACATACGAACCAATTGAAACAAACATTGGAGACCCCAAGCATATGTCAATATCCACCAAACGTATCAATATTTATAATGGTATCACCCATGATATTAACATAATTTGGCATGACTCAAAGATAATCCAATAATATTTTTAAGAGGGCTTAAAATATATTCCCATGACACAAATATAGGTCGCTAAAATGTATCATGCGCTGCTTCCAAATGGGAGTTCACACATACTCCATAAAGTTAAAAGCGGACGTCGCTTTTTAGACCACTAGTTGTAGAATGTAAACTTCTTCTTCATGAAATCCATTAAGAAAAACACTCTTTACACCCATTAGAATCCAATTATGATATTTTCCAATGGCAAGAACTGCTCAAATTGTGTTCATTTTAACAACTCGAGCAAAAGTTTCTTCATAATCAATGCCTTCTTTTTTAACATATCCTTTTGGTACTAACCTTACCTTGTGTTTATCAATGCTACCATCTGATTTATACTTGAGCTCGTAAACCCATTTCGCTCCAATTGTTTGCCAACTTTCCTTTGGTAACGTGACAATTCCATTTATTATTCTTCAAATATATTCCTCATCCATGGCCTCTTTCCATTGCTGACTTTGACATGCTTCTACATAAGATGTTGGTTCGAGTTTTTGCATTTGCCACCATCAACGCCAAAGTCACATAACTCTTTGCCTTCCTTTTCATCAAGACATGATTTGAAGATTGTTCACTATCTGTGCCGATCTTTGATCGTCTTCGAGTACCACTTTGAAGGCTTCTTCACCACCTTTGGAGGTGTCAGGATCATTTACCTACTTGTCTTTTACAAAATTATTATAAGTCTCGCAACTAAGGTTGCAAACATAAATAATTGTATTCAAATGAGCACAACGGCGGAAGCAACGTCAGTCCCCCGCACGCGGTGGGGATCCACACTCGGGGCCTCACCCCCGCGGATGTCTAAGAGACTAGCCCGACGGTTCCTTCGAAACCAAGCTCGGAAAAACTCCCCTCGCCCGGAAGGCACGGGCGATTCCACCACGCGAAAATCTTCTAAAGGGGGAATTACTATAACGAGTCAAGGTCTTAACTAGTTAAACTGATCTGACCAAACCTGAAGTCACATGGTCAGATCAAGAAGAGACTTGCACTTGGTCCATGGAATCACGGCTTTTTTCCTCCTTTAACGAGGCACGCTGATCCCCTCCCATAGAACAGGGTCTTCTCAGGACTTAATCTAACTAACGTAACTAATCGCATCTTAATTGTTTCACAGGAATCCTCCGATCCAGCCTTACCCTAACCCCAAACGGCCCATGGGTAACCACCCGACCACTGTATTGGTGGGATTCTTTTATAAAGATTTGGTTATGTTTTTTCCGGGTACCAAGGAAAAGAGTTTCCACGCTCCCTAGCCAGCGATTCATGCAAAAATTAAGATAGACATGCCACGTACACACCCAATATGAAATTTCCATTTATAACATATTCAACTGGCTTTTAAAACAATCCTATAAATGGAAATCATAATATTACTGATCATCATCCTCCAAAATTTTGAGTCCATTGTATTACAAAATGTGTCCTCTGGATCTCCGTTGAAGACGAGCTGGCTAACTAACGAGATCCAGTATCAAAATTTGATTCACAAAAATCTTTCCTTTTAGTTCATCTGAATCTTCCTCGACGCACGCATGGGTGTCCTAGCAACCGCCACCACGAGCCCGTGCATCACCTCGTCCTCAAAACCCTCTAGGATCCTCCTTAGGTGTCCTAGCACTTCACTCAGAGACCGCTTTGTCGGTCCTCGCCCATTGTATCGGAAGTGCACCATATTAATCGTACCAAGGCTGGTCAAGACCTCGGCAGGCTTTGCCGCGAGCGACGTCTCTCGATAACTACCCGCCAGCTGTTGTTGCAAAACAAACCTCCTCTTAGTAAAAGACATGCTAAATGCTTCTTCCAGTATTCTAGCGTAAAACAGTCCTTTGAATGAAAACAGAGGTTCTATGCAAGTAAAATTTTCAGTTTGAGATTGCTTCCACAAAACTCCTTTTTTCTTAATGCCCAGTTTCATAATGAGAATCCTTGATCAATCATCAGGGTAATCTACCCATCATTTATCTAACTATCAGATTAGATTCTTGGTGATTTCGGTCAAAGCAAAACTAATTTAGTTCAACGGTAGTCTATTCTTTATATTTAGGAACTGGAATTGGTCACAAAGTTTTTGCTTAATTCAAATTGAGAGATAGACAAGTAGGTTTACTGTCCGTCCCTCTCGTAATCTAATCATTCGGTTTAGTTCTAACAATGATTTTTTCAGATAAACATCTATTTTTGGATAAATACCAATTTAGTGATTTAACCACGTAAAATATCTAAAGATATTCTTTCTACTATTTAATTTCTCAACCTTAATTCCCTAGGTAGAATTAAGGTGAAAATTCATCTTTTTACACCAAAAATTAATTCAAATCTTTCTTTACTCAAAAACCATAAAGATTTTTCTTTTAAATGAATACCAATATCCATTTTTTGAATAAGCTTGAAATCCCTCTTTTTCTCATCTAATGAGTGCAATGCAAATATCATGGGAATTCTTCTTTTATCATTTATCTAAAATTTCTCTTTAAATTAAGTAAAAATATTCAATATTCCAAATGTACCAAGAATCCCTCTTTTTTCATTTAAATGATTGAATTCCAAACATGATGGAAATTCCTCTTTTATCATTTAAATTTTTTCTATCCTTAAAAATAAATTTAAAACTTAAATTTCTCTTAAAATTAATTAATTCCATTATACTAAGAATTTCATTTTTCTCATTTAAATGATTGAATTCCAAATATGGTGGGAATTTATCTTTCATCATTTAAAGTTATTCATGCGTAAATTTAACTAAAATTTCTCTTAAAATTAAAAAAAATATCCATTAATCTAAATATAGCAAGAATTTCACTTTTTCCATTTAAATGATTGAATTCCAATTATGATGGGAATTCCTCTTTTATCATTTAAATTTATTCATGCATAAAATAATTTATCTAAAATTCTTCTTTAATTTTAAATAAAATATCCATTATTTTAGTATTCCAAATTTTCTCTTTCTCCATTGGAATACATGGATCTCCATTATCATGGGAATTTCTTTTTTATCATAAAAATAAAATTACTAAAAATTTCTCTTTTTCTCTAATTAACTATTTATGCATAAACATTAAAATCAATTTTCCATGGATATGATGAAAATTATTCATTTAACATAGGATGACTAATCCTAGAATACGGTAGAAAGTCCTCTTTTCACATTATGCATAAAAATGATTTATGTGTTAATTTTTAAAAATTTTACCATAGCTCCGCTGTTGCTATTATTGATAATTTTTAATAATTTTGAAAAGCATAAGGTTTAGTAATACAATATGATATAATAACTATCATTTGGACCAATATCCAATTTATGGACTTAATCCCTAAGTTTATCATAATTTAAGTAACATAAAAGCATTAAAAAGCCACTTCTTTGGCCTCTAGCTTGATTAGCATAGAGTTTGCTTTTAGAATTAAGAATTGCTCCATGAGAAGTATTATTTGAATAGAGAATTGATCATAGGAATGACCATACATAAAAAACATCTTAAATTAAGCATAAATGTAAACTTTATGTGATTAATCATTAAAATTCATTAAAGAGTTTCATTTGCATTGAAAAACCATTCAATTGAATACTTCTCAAGCTTGAGAGGGGTTGAGAAGTGAAAAACATTTAGAAGATTAAGAAAAAACCATAAAGTCACACCTTACCTCTTGTTTTGCTTGATTCTCTATTCTTAGGAGAGGCCCCCAATCAATCAATTGGTTAGTATGTTGAGGAAATCTCCAAGGAAGGTTGAAGAGAGAGAGAAGCTCCAATCTCTCCAAAATGTAGAGTATTTTTAAGGGATAATAGAAAATATACTTATTTTAAGGTAATAATGGCATGGTCTAGTTCTTCACAAATGAGAATACAAAAGAGTGAGGGTCTATTTATAGGTGAGAGAGGCCACTAACTGAGTCCAACTAAGTTTTAGAATTTTCCAGCTTCAGCTTGGCTGAAGCTGGAAAAGGTTTGGACCAGTTTGGCTCCCTTTTTCATTTGGTTTGATCCAGGAGAGAGGAATATCTTAATATTTTTGAGTTTAAAACTCATTCACATGTGTGAAATAGGCGTCTCCTTGAAGGCTCCCCCTTTCCTTACCAAGGTGTCAAAATTGTATGATTACTCCAAAATATCTCATTATTTTAGTAATATTTCATAATTTTTAACTAATAAATCTTATACTCAGTCAACTCTTCATCTTATGTGGGCATTTACTCATTTTTGGGTATTTTCTTTTATTCATTGGATTTATCTCATCCCAACACTTGGATTAATCTTATTGGTCCATAGGAATCTTAATTGGTCCATAGGAATCTTAATTGGATTAATCTTATTGGTCCATAGGAATCTTAATTGGATCATAATCCAAAAATTTTAAAAAATCTTGATCCTTAGGCTAAGGTCTTTTAAATCATTTTTAATTGATTTCTAATGCACCTTGAAAAATTTATTTTGATTTTTTGTTTCAGGGAAACATATTTTTGATATTTGTAAAATTTATATATCCAAAAATATCTCAATATTGAATTACCACTCTAGAAATTTTTATCTCACTAGGCAAAAACAAGGAAAAATAATATTTTCTTGTATTTCAAAAACAGGGAATGATTATAGGGGATTGAAGATAAGCTTATTCATTATTCAGGCTGAGGAGGATTCTTACATCCTCTCCCACTTGAAAAACTCGAGATGTCTTTATCATCTCGCAAAGTGGGAGTATTGTTTCGCCAACTCTTCTTCTTTCTCCCAGGTGGCGTCTTCTAGAGGGAAGAACTTCCACTTCTGTTCCTGAGAATCTTCTCCCGAATGTCAAGGATTTCCTCAAGTTGGAGTACCATCTGGCCTTGAGTCGGAGAAATCAATTGTTCATCATCAAGCACGTGACTCGGGCAGGCTAGGTACATACTTCTTAAGCAAACTGACATGGAATACATTATGTATTTTGAGATGGGGAGGCAGAAGAAGTTTATAGGCTAGATCGCCTACTTTCTTTATAACAGCATATGGCCCACAGTATCTAGGAGAGCTTCTTGTACTTTCCTAAGGATAAGGAACTTCTTTTTGGTCGTACTCAAATGAAGACCATATCTGATTCTTCAAACTCTCTCTCTGATCTCTTTTTATCTGCATCATACGGCTTTTGCCTATCTTGGGCTGCCTTAATATCTTTATGGATTGATTGCATTCGTTGGTCCATGTCATCAAGCATTTGTCTGGACATTTCGACTTTGATCAATGGGTTAGACCAAGTCAACGGTGTAAGGCAATCTTGTCCATACAAAAAGCTTTGAAAGGACTCATCCCAATGCTTCGATGTAAGAAGCGTTGTAAGCAAATTCGACCAGATGCAAATTCGACCAGATGCAAATGGCTTAATCGCTTTTTGGGTTCCCTGCCGCCGCCGCCGCCCCGCAGCATGACCGAAGGATATCTTCTATTACCTGATTTTCTCTTTCAATCTGGCCATCTATTTCGGGGTGATAGGTTATGCTGAGATCCAAGAAAGTTCCTATTGCTTCGAAGAATGCAGTCCAGAATTTCGATGTGAATTTGGGATCTCTGTCACTTACTATCCTCCTGGGTATGCCATGCAATCTGAAGATTTCTTTAAGGAAAACTCTGGCAACATCCACTACAGTGTATGTTTCTTTCACTGGAATCAGATGGGAAACTTTGGTTAGCCTGTCAACTACCACAAAAATGGAGTTGAAACCTGATTGCACTGAAGGTAATCCAATGACAAAGTCCATACTGATACATTCCCACTTCATCTGAGGAATGTCTAGAGGTTGCAGTTTCCTTGGCATCTTGACTCTCTCTGCCTTGACTCTCTCTGACACATTAAGCATTTCCGTACATGCGTACATCCTTTTTTAGTCCTGGCCAAAAGAAGCTTTTCTTCACAGACATATAGGTTTTTATAAACCTTAGATGTCCAGCTATTAAGCTATCATGGGCTTCTCTCAGAATTCTTTCCTTTATTCCCTCATCATTCGGGATACATAGCCGATTATTTTAATACATGCATCCTTCATCCAATTTTAATACATGCATCCTTCATCCAATCTGTACCTAAGAACTCGACTCATTTCTTGAGGAGTCTTGCTTTCCTGCATCAGAAGAGTAGCAATAGGGGCAAAGAATTTGTCCTGCATGATTTTCTCATTTTTGCTTCACTGATCAATGGATTTGACACCACTGTAATATCAAGCAAGGAGGCTTTTTTGCTGAGCGCATCTGCCACCACATTTTCTTTTCCTGATCGATACTTAATTTCAAAATCTAATTCCTGCAGGGTCTGCATCTATCTCCTTTGACACATGTTGCGATCCCTTTGGGTGAAGATCCACTTCAGACTTTGATGATCTGTCAAGGTGAACCTCTGTCCCAAAAGATAATGTCTCCACAACTTCAGAGTATAAACTACTGAGAGTAACTCTAAGTCATGGACGGCATAATTTCTCTCATGTGTTCTGAGTTTTCTGAATTCATAGGCCACTACATGACCTTCCTATAAGAGCACCGCCTAAGGCAAACCCACTGGCATTAGTAACTACCTCAAAGGGTTTGGTAAAATCTGGTAACTTAAGGACAGGGTTGGTTACTAAGGCTATCTTTAGTTTATCAAAGGCACTCTGACACATTGCAGTCCACTGAAAACAAGTACTCTTCTTGAGAAGGTTAGTTAAAGGGGATGCTATCTGAGCATACTTGGGTATAAAGATTCTATACCATCCGGTTAATCCTAGGAATTCTCTGACTTCCTTTACTGTCTTGGATTCGAGCCATTCTACGACTGCTTGGATCTTTGCGGGGTCAAGAGAAATCCCACCTTTTGACACTATGAATCCCAAGTATTCCACCTGGTCAACAGAGAAAGAACACTTGCTCTTTCCTTAGGATTTCCAGGACATTGCACACATGATCTTCATGATCTGCAACATTCTTTGAGTATACCAAGATATCATCAAAGAAGATAAGAACAAAATCATCCAAGTATTCTCTGAGAATATCTTGCATAAGATAATTAAATGTCGTCGAGGCATTAGTAAATCCAAACGGCATGACTGTGAACTCATAATGCCCATAGCGAGTATTGAATGCTGTCTTTGGGATGTCCTGCTCCTTGATTCTGATCTGGTAGTACCCGGATTTGAGATCTATCTTTGTAAAGATTTGGGTCCCACTTAACCGATCCAGAAGTTCATCAATCCTAGGAATAGGATACTTATTCTTAATTGTTAATTGATTCAATCCTCTGTAGTCAATACAGAGTTCAATACAGAGTCTTAACGTTTCATCTTTCTTCTTTTGAAAGAGAACGGGCGCACCCCAAGGTGAGACACTGGGTCTGACGAATCCCTGCTCTAATAGTTGTCTTAACTGCTCCTTAAGTTCTATGGCTTTAGGGACTCACATTTTGTATGCATGCTGAGCCACTGGCTGAGCTCCGAGGGTTAACTCGATCTCATGATCTACTTCGCGAGACAGAGGCATCTCAGTCAGCTCTTCAGGGAACATATCTGCATACTCAACCACTTTGGTTCCTTAGCCTTGCATTTTATGTCTACTGGATTCATCTTAATGACATAAACAGCTTGCCTCTTTTGAGCCCTTTCAATAATTTAGAAGCCTTGACTAATTGCAGCATTGGGGATCCGGAAATTCCAGGTCCTTGAACTTTATTCCCGTGAAGGTCAAGGAAAGAGATGGTTCCTTTGTGAGACAATGAATGTCAGCATGATTCTTTTGGAGCCAATCCATTCCAAGGATTCCATCATAGACTCCCAAGGGTAGGACTCTGAAACTGTGGCACTCTGTTACGTTCCCATCTATGCTAAACTGAATAAGGTCTATCTCAAGGTGTGAAAAGAATCTTTCCCCTGGCCAATTCCGCTTGCATAGGTTTCCCTGATTTTTGATTTAGGACTAATTTACATAGACATCCTGGGGAAATAAAAGAATGAGTACTGCGTGAATCAATCAAAAGCTTGAATTTCTTACCCTGGTACGAGGACTAAAAATTGACGGTTATTCCCCTGATACTCTATTACTACATAGATCTGTCCTTTTTCTTCCTCCACTTCATCAGCTATAGTGACTGCTCTAGCTGCTGCAGTGTTTGAGGTGGAACTCTCTCTCTTTGGTTACCCCAATTCTGGGATGGAGTTCGGAGATTGCTTTGCATGGAGGCTGCAGGAGGCTGAGCTGGCACTCTTCTGAGGTTACCCTGATTTTGGTGCGGGGAACCCTGATTGGACTGATATGGAGGAGTCTGTCTCTGAACTCTGGGACCCTGGCTTCGAAGCTCTTCCCTCTGCATTCTTGAGAGAGCCGGAGTTCCTAAGAAACTACTTCGAGGGAAAGGTCTTCCTTCATTCTTGAAGCTTCCTGTCTGCAGATTCTGGTTGGAACCTTGGTGTCTCTTTGGAGGCGGAAGGTTAAAAGAACTTCCCGGTGTGAGGGAGCTAGCTTTGGGGCAGGTGACAGCTTCATCCATGGACACTGGCTTGGAATTCTTGACCAGTGTGTCTAAGGGTTTGTTCATTCCCCGAATGAACCTGCCATGAGTTGCTCTTCATCTAGAGGTGCTGAATACTTGAGTAGAAGAGCAAATGCCTGGTGATAATCTTCGATGGTTTTGCTCCCCTGGTTTAGCTCTAAAAATTCATTTATTTTGGTTTCTAAGAACCCGGGGGGGGACAAAATCTCTTCCTCAAATAGGTTTTAAGATCGTTCCAGGACTGGGTATTCCTGTCCATATGGTTGCTGTCACAATGGTTCCTCCATGCCACCCTGGCTGTTTCCACTATTTTCAGCCTGGCAAGAGCCATTTTGCTCCGCTCATTGTAGCCTATGACATCAAAATATTCTTCCATAGCTTCCACCCATTTCTCCACAGCCTCGCCCAAGTTCTCCCCTTCACCTTTGAAGGGTCCTGGCTGAGTTCTGTGAAGAGCCTTGCGAACGTCGAGGTCAAGCTCTTCCTTTACAGAGAGAGGGTCTGGCTGCTGATGGCCATGGTTTGCTCGCCTCATGATTCTGCCAAAAATGATATATTGTTAAATTTTTATTTTAATATCGTCCACGAGATCCTAAGACTTAAGAGGTTCGAAAAATAATTTTTTAAACAAGATAAATGATCTTATTGGAGATCTATAACATATGCCCGGTAATAGATTTTGCTTTATCAGTTCATCCATAAACAATCACTTATACAATAGGGAATTTTTCCACAAAACATTTCTTTATTTATAGAAAGGTTGTAATATGTACATAGAGTAGTATGTACATAGAGCAGCTCGGCTCCAAAAAAATCTCCTCGAGAGCGCATAAGATGACGGTACTAGGCTATAGACATGCCCTGATACAAATGTTCCCTTATTGTCCCAAGGGAGCTACTATCTTTCCTTATTAGGAATAAAATGACTAAGGAGTCTGTAGATTTGGCATGGAAGTCTTAAATTTTGAGGCGTTGAGTGATATAAAATAACACCATGTATCACTTTCAGCTTCATCAGAATCATGGTCAATGAGAGATTCTACCTCAGCATCGCACGCTAGTCGCAAGAGGCGTGGACATAATGCCCTGCAAACCACTTGTGTGTTGCCGTCTCTCCGCTAGGTGTCAGGAAAATATAGATCCTAAAAATGGCCTCGAGTCTGGCTCGGCTCGTTCGAGTTATAGCGGAAGAGATGAGATGCTCGAAGGTGAACGCAGTCATGTCTTGTGACTGGGTGAGGTTAGGAACACCAGATAAGTGTGAAACTTCCATCTATAAAATCAAATTCTTTGATTAAAAATCTTCATTAATGAAGCTTAAGGAATGAAAATACAATATGTAAATGCTCTTTCTGAGTTTTCATTACAATTTTCTGATAAGAATTCATTTCTCCTTTATTAGCTTTCAACTTGGCTTTGATACCGGCTATGAGATCCACCTCTAGAGGCGCCGACGGAAGCAGCGTTGGCCTCCCGCGTGGGGCACACTCGAGGCCTTGCCCACGGATGTCGGGATGAGAGACTAGCCCGATGGATCCTCCGAAGCCAAGCTCGGAAAAACTCCCCTCGCCTGGAAGGCACGAGCGATTCCACCATGGGAAAATCTTCTAACGGGGAAATTACTCTAACGAATCAAGGTCTTAACTAGTTAAACTGATCTGACCCAACCTGAAGTCACATGTTCAGATCAAGAAGAGACTGTCCATGGAATCACCGCTTTTTTTCTCCTTTAACAAGGCACAGCCCCGCTGATCCCCTCCCACACAGACAAGGTCTTCTCAAGACTTGCACTTGGTCCATGGAATCACCGCTTTTTTTCTCCTTTAACAAGGCACAGCCCCGCTGATCCCCTCCCACACAGACAAGGTCTTCTCAGACTTAATCTAACTAACATAACTAATCGCATCTTAATTATTTCACAGGAATCCTCCTATCCAGCCTACGGCCCATAGGTTAGCCGACCACTGTATTGGTGGGATTCCTTTATAACGATTTGGTTGTGCTTTCCCCGGGTAGTACTGAGGAAAAGAGTTCTCAGGTCCCCTAGTCGGTGATTCATGCAAAAATTAAGGTAGGCATACCACGTGCACACCCAATAAAATAATCCTTCAATAGAAATCATAATATTACTGATCATCATCCTCCAAAATTTTGAGTCCATTGTATTACAAAATGTGTCCTCTAGACTCTCCATTGAAGACCCGCTCGCCAACCAACGAGATCCAGTATCAAAATTTGATTCACAAAAATCTTTTCTTTTAGTCCATCCGAATCTTCCTCGACATGCGCATGTGTGTGCCTCTAGGATCCTCCTTAGGTGTCCTAGCACTTCACTCAGGGACCACTTCGTCGGTCCTCGCCCATCGTACCGAAAGCGCACCATTTTAACCGTATCGAGGCTGGTCAAGACCTCGACAGACTTTGTCGCGAGAGCGACGTCCCTCGACGACTCCCTACCAGTTGTTGCAACAATGAGCCTCCTCTTAGAGTAAAACACATGCCAAATGCTTCCTCCAGCATTCTGGCATAAAACAGTCCTTTAAATGAAAACAGAGGTTCTATGCAAGTAAAATTTCCAGTTTGAGATTGGTTCCACAAAACCCCTTTTTCTTTAATTCCTAGTTTCATAATGAGAATCCTTGATCTCTCATCAGGGTAATCTACCCATTATTTGTCTAACTGTCCAACTAGATTTTTGGTGGTTTTGGTCAAAAGAAAACTAATTTAGTTCAACGGTAGTCTATTCTTTGTATTTAGGAACTGGAATTGGTCACAAAATCGAGAGATGGACAAGTAGGTTTACTATCTGTCCCTCTCGTAATCTAATCAATCAAATTAGTTCTAACAAGGATTTTCTTCAGATAAACATCTATTTTTGGGTAAATACCAATTTAGTGATTTAACCACATAAAATATCTAAAGATATTCTTTCTACCATTTAATTTCTCAACCTTAATTCCCTAGGTAGAATTATGGTGAAAATTCATCTTTTTACACCAAAAATTAATTCAAATCTTTCTTTACAAAAAAATCATAAAGATTTTTCTTTTAACTAAATACCAATATCCATTTTTTGAATAAGCTTGAACTCCACCTTTTTCTCATTTAATGAGTGCAATCCAAATATCATGGGAATTCTTCTTTTATCATCTATCTAAAATTTCTCTTTAAATTAAGTAAAAATATTCAATATTCCAAATATACCAAGAATTCCTCTTTTTTAATTTAAATGATTGAATTCCAAATATGATGGAAATTTATCTTTTATCATTTAAATTTTTTCTATCCATAAAAATAAATTTAACTAAAATTTCTTGTAAAAATTAAATAAAATATCCATTAATTCCATTATACTAAGAATTTCACTTTTCTCATTTAAATTATTGAATCCCAAATATGGTGGGAATTCCTCTTTCATAAATTTAACTAAAATTTATTCATGCATAAATTTAACTAAAATTTCTCTTAAAATTTCATAAATTTAACTAAATTTATTCATGCATAAATTTAACTAAAATTTCTCTTAAAATTAAAAAAATATCCATTAATCTAAATATGGCAAGAATTCCACTTTTTCCATTTAAATGATTGAATTCCAATTATGATAGGAATTTCTCTTTTATCATTTAAATTTATTCATGCATAAAATAATTTATCTAAATTTTATCTTTAATTTTAAATAAAATATCCATTATTTTAGTATTCTAAATTTTCTCTTTCTCCATTGAAATACATGGATCTCCATTATCATGGGAATTTCACTTTTATCATAAAAATAAAATTACTAAAAATTTCTCTTATTCTCTAATTATATATTTATGCATAAACATTAAAAATTAATTTTTCATGGATATGATGAGAATTATTCATTTAACATAGGATGACTAATCCTAGAATATGGTAGAAAGTCCTCTTTTCACATTATGCATAAAAATGATTTATGTGTTAATTTTTAAAAATTTTACCATAACTTCGCTGCTATTACTGATAATTTTTAATAATTTTGAAAAGCATAAGGTTTAGTAATACAATATGATATAATAACTATCATTTGGACCAATATCCAATTTATGGACTTAATCCCTAAGTTTATCATAATTTAAGTAATATAAAAGCATTAAAAAGCCACTTCTTTGGCCTCTAGATTGACTAGCATAGAGTCTGCTTTTAGAATTAAGAACTGCTCCATGAGAAGCATCATTTGAATAGAGAATTGGTCATAGGAATGACCATTCTTTGGGGGAGAGAGATATATACATAAAAAACATCCTAAATTAAGCATAAATGTAAACTTTATGTGATTAATCATTAAAATTCATTAGAGAGCTTCATTTGCATTGAAAAACCATTCAATTGAATACTTCTCAAGCTTGAGAGGGATTGAGAAGTGAAAAACATTTAGAAGATTAAGAAAAAACCATAAAGTCACACCTTACCTCCTCTTGTTTTGCTTGATTCTCTATTCTTAGAGAGGCCCCCAACCAATCAATTGGTTAGTATGTTGAGGAAAGCTCCAAGGAAGGTTGAAGAGAGAGAGAAGCTCGAATCTCTCCAAAATGTAGAGGATTTTTAGGAGTATAATAGAAAATATACTTATTTTAAGGTAACACTGGCATGGTCTAGTTCTTCTCAGATGAGAATACAAAAGAATGAGGGTCTATTTATAGGTGAGGAAGGCCACTAACTAAGTCCAACTAAGTTCTAGAATTTTCTAGCTTCAGCTTGGCTGAATTTGGACAAGATTTGGACCAATTTGGCTCCCTTTTTGATTTGGTTTGATCCAAGAGAGAAGAGATAAAAATATCTTAATATTTTTGAGTTTAAGACTCATTCACATGTGTGAAATAGGTGCCTCCTTGAAGGCTCCCCCTTTCCTTACACCAAGGTGTCAAAATTGTATGATTACTCCAAAATATCTCATTATTTTAGTAATATTTTATAATTTTTAACTAATAAATTTTGTACTCAGTCAACTCTTCATCTTATGTAGACATTTGCTCATTTTTGGATATTTTCTTTTATTCATTGGATTTATCTCATCCCAACACTTGGATTAATCTTATTGGTCCATAGGAACCTGAATTGGACCATTTCAGAAAAATATTGATCCTTAGGCTAAGGTCTTTTAAATCATTTTTAATTGATTCTTAATGCACCTTGGAAAATTTATTTTGATTTTTTGTTTCAGGGAAACATATTTTTGATATTTGTAGAATTTATATATCCAAAAATATCTCAATATTGAATTACGACTCTCTAGAAATTTTTATCTCACTAGACAAAAACAAGGAAAAATAATATTTTCTTGTATTCAGAAACAGGGAATGATTACAAGGGATTGAAGTAAAGCTTATTCATTATTCAAGCTGAGGAGGAATCTTACACATGCTCTTTTGAATCATTCTATTGAAGATTCCATTGGGCAACTTTTGTATCCATATGCAAGGTTCACATATTGAAGGTTCCATTGGGTGACTTTTGTATCCATATGCAAGATTGAAGCAATCATTGGCTTCATATTGGCATTGGGCATACTTAGAATCTTCCGTTTGACAATGGGGATGCAATGATGCATAAAGAGGCATGATGGATTTGGAAATGCATATAACATATTGGGATGGCTTTCTTATGATTTCTTGAGCCTATGGTAAAAGGCTTATTGGAAGCAATAAGGTTCATTGTATATGTGAGTGAATGATGAGATAAACATGAGTACATGCTACCTTTGTAATAAAGTGAACTCTCTCGCATACTTGGATTGCAAGCTCTTAATTAAAATTTCAATTTCAAAATGCTTGTAAAATCTAGTATGATAAGAGGGTGCTAGGTATAGAGAGAGCAAGAGAGAGAAAGTTGGGCACAACACAAGGTAGTTGTATTATGAATGAGAATGAGATATGAATGAACCACCAAGGTAGTTGTATTATGAATGAGAATGAGATATGAATGAACCACCAAGGACAATACCCTTTTATAGGCATCAAACCATATCTTTTGACTCTAACTAAGAGGTTGTTCACACCTAGAGTGTTCACACCAAGTTGGCTATAAACCTAATGACCAAATGCTCATATCCCCAATGTCACATTGTATTTTGGTGTATTTCTAACACCCTCCCTGAACAAAATATCCATGGCTACTATGATGTCAGTGCTAGCTCTAGTTACTATTTACAATGCTAGGTATGATGACCATGTTGGTTGTTGGTGCCCGTAGGTCTTAGTCCAATTAGGTTTACAATGCCAGTTATGATCACAGATGCTAGACATCTAGTTATGATGACCATGTTGGTTGTTGGTGCCCGTAGGTCAGTCCAATTAGGTTTACAATGCCAGTTATAATCACAGATGCTAGACATCTAGTTATGATTACATTTCACTTAGGATAGAGGGGTGACCACAGGTGGGCATGCCTTGGCTAGTTTAAGAAGCCACCTATGCCTTTTATAACATCAAGGCTATATAACAAACCCAAAAAGGATTCAGATTTTGGGGGACGACTGGGGCAAAGAACCCTTGACTCAACATAAAATAAGAATTTAGAAATAAAGGGAGAGTCCCTCCTTGATGACTAATATGCTAATGAAGATCTTCTTAATGTAGCTCGTAATGTTGATGTTGCTTTTGATCTTCTTTATGTTGATGTAGATCTTGATGATGATGTAGCCATTGGTCTTCTTTATCCTTGATTTCATTGTCTAATGAAATCCATGTAGGCAAAGATATATCATATTCTCAATGTGTTCATAAAGCCTGGCATGATGATGATGCATGTCCCTTTCAAATGATAATGCATTGAATCTCCTTAAGGAGGTCTTAGCCTTATCAATGGCCAGTTTCTTGCCCTTGTATAACTGATTTATACACATGATAGATGCAGTACATGAAGCATATAAGCTCACAAATCCCATTATCCCAAACAATGCTAATATAGATTTATACATGAAATTTGGATTAACAAATTGACCACTAAAATCAAGAGGAAAATATGATTTGATGCTTTACAAAGGTTTAGCAACACTTGAATGTGAGATATGAACCATTAATGGCCCTAAAAACCTTAGATGATTAGCACTAATCAAGGTGAAAGTAATTTTTTGTATTTGAGCAAAAAATACCCTCATTTGGAGAGCACCGTCGGAGGGTAAAATTAAGGGGCTTTCTCAATATGAAGCTTTGGAAAGAAATAGCAAGTCCCCAGATTGAACCCTCACTGATCCACGAACATAGGGATTAGTACCGAGATTAATCACTAATTAAAAGAGAGAATTCACTTTTTGTAGTGCAAAAGAAGGGGTAACTTGGAGCTTTCAATTGAAGCCCTTTCATAATTCTTCTTCAAGAAACCTTCAAGGGGCACTAATAGCAATATATCTAGTTGTGTTTGAAGCCCACAATCATGAGATTAACCAAAGTATGTATATCTTCATCTCTTGACTTGAATTTTGAAAGTACAACTATACTACTCACACACACTAATGCCATCACTCGCACATGGAAATATTTGAGCCCGTGACCTTAAGACTCTCAAACTCCTACCTTACCTTGGGACTCTCAAACTCTTACCATACTGTTGCACTAACACGCAATTGGCAGTGTATGGATTTCACTACTAACCTGTCATTCTCTTATAATGCATAAAGTATTTGTGAAAATTAATTTAAATATGAAATCAATATAATACCTTCCACTACTACATGTTAGCCTAATACCGGGGCTTGTACCGACGCTATTTAACGGGGTGTAAAAAAGCCACGTCATCGGTATAAGCGCCGGTATATGCGCCGGAACCACAGCGTCGGTATAACTGTCGGGTATTACACCCGGCACCTATACCGACGTCTATACCGGTGTCTATACCGGCGCCTATACCAGCGTCTGTACCGACCTTAATACCGACGAAAATACCAATGAATATAGCGACGTCGGTACCGGGGCATATACCGACGCTGTAGCAGAAATTTTTTTTTGGGCAGAATAGTACTGCCTGGCTGTTGCCTAGCTGCCTGCAATGAGCAGGATCAACAACAGCAAAACAGACAGCACCATTCTGTCTACAATAGAGCACAAAAACAACCGTGCTCGTTTGCATATTCTCCTGATCGACAAACAAGAAATTAAATTAAACATTAATACTCAAGAATGTTTTGATCATATTTCATTAGTTTGAAGGTCATCTTACATCATGGTAATGCCTCCCAATTGACGGTCTCTCCTTCTTCTTCAAGCATCTCAAACAAGGCCACAAGGCCATGTTTGTGAGCGTACTTCTCCTCTCGCCTACTTGGTGGGCGATTCATGGCCAACTCCTGCACACACGATTAACAATTATAACTTTTAGAAATCAACATTTAGTCCACAAACATACATTTAAATAAATAAAATTGCTACAAACACTTACGAATTCATGGCGCATGGTTTCGTAACCACCACTCCCGAGATGAGAAGCCCCTATTGTTTGGAGTCTTGCCCTTGCCGCCTCTCTTTGTTGTTGAAACCTGTCTGGTGTCTCGGTGAGCTCCTGAGCAATGGCTGCCCACTCCCTGTCATCTAGCCAAACAGGTTTCTCCTTCCCCTCTCTAAATGCGTCCCTCGCCTCTGACCTACGATGCCCCATCAAAATGCGAGCTGTATACTGTATCCACTCATTAGAGACGACATTCATAGGGTCAGATGGCTGGAACTCTTGCTTTATCTTTGTGTTTATATAATTTTTCTTCCCCTTGTCTTGCTGATCCCATTTAGTCATGACAGAGTCATGAAACTGTATAGTGCACAATTGTCGAATGCGTGTCTTCATTGCTTTCCCTGCACTATCCATTATTGGTGCCCCATTTCTAATTGTGTAAATCTTGCTGTTGTCATGGTCATGTGCACCCCAGGGAGTGGAAGGTGACCCTATGGGTGTGCTATCAACAGATGAGAGCGAAGGACGACGCTCACGTGGTGGTGGTGTCACAGCATCTGTGGCACTACCACCACAACAACCTCCCCCTGAAGACCTACTACGTGAGCGCCGTCTATGTGAAGAGGTGGTAGATCGAGCTGTAAGAGGAGTGGAAGGCTGTGTGGTATGAGGTGTGGGAGCTGCTGTCGTACCCACGGGTGTGGGAACTGGCATCGGGAAGCCAGATGGTGAGGCAGATGTCCCTGCTCCAGAACCCCAATAACTCTGAGCCATGGCTCTCTGCTCTGGAGTCATGGACGAAAGAAAACCATATAACTGCTGGGGACTCATGCCCTGCGGTGTAGGATTAAATGAGAAATCTGGACTGTAGTCGTAGGGCGGTGAGTCACCCATGGCCTGTTGGACAAAAAACCATATGACAAACTTGTACGAAATGAAAATTACACGGTAAACAATGAATGAAAGAACCATAAGATAAACATTAACAATGATAAACAACATTGGTAAAACTATATCGACTTGCTCCTACAGTAGTGATTATGATGGTAAACAGTTTTCGAAAGATTTGGTACTTACATCGCATGCATGGACACGCTATTCTCTCTTCAAGATTGAGAGGCTCCATTTAGCAGGATAACATGTATATGCAGCTCATTAAACACAGATCAGCTTATCTCCTCTCCATACAAAATTAAATAGAATTTGAACAAGGATGGCAGGAGAAGCTAACTCTATTCATAAATAGCTGTTTATAAAGGCCTTATGCAATAATCTAAATGCATAGTATAAGTATAAGCTTGCATAATAAGGCTGCAAGACTTATGCATAAGCTCTATGCATAAGCCTTATGCATAAGCCTTATGCATAAGCCATATGCATAAGCTCTATGCATAAGCCATATGCATAAGTCTTATGCACACGCTCTATGCATAAGTCTTATGCATAAGCCATATGCACACGCTCTATGCACAAGTCTTATGCATAAGCCATAAGCTCTATGCATAAACCGTAAGCTTGTTTGGCTCCCTTGTTGGAAAAATTCCGCCAGAGTCTCCTTTGTAATTAGAACCAAATCTTAAATGAAAATGCAACTTCTCAAATCACAATGCAATACTCTTTGTATCCCACAATGTCATGAAAGATCATATGCACTCTTTGTCCATCAAAGCATTTGCAATATCCACACAATATGACAGAAAAGGGGCCCCATTGCCCAAATGCATCCACAACGTCGATGGTGAGGATTGTTGAGGACGCGCGTTGAAGCTTGCCGATCTCCCGGCCAAGCTCTTCTCACCCCTTCACCGAGTTTTCCTCCAAGGTGAAGGTTGAGGCCATTTCTTCACACCGGTGTACCTAATCCCCCTTTGTACCGCTTTACCAAGCAATCACGGCACAAAGAGTTCAAGCCATTCTCCCCTTGGCCTCTCCAACCAATGCCAAGGTACCCTCACACATTGCTAGATTCTATAGAAACTTGAAGTGGTAGCAATGGTGAGTGTAGGTACAAAATGATGTGGATAATATTAAATGATAGAACAAGTTTGTTGGCTTACAAGTATTGAGCATGACTCATGCCCTTTTACAATTTAGAACGCATCAATAAAGCATGGACTCATGCCTCTATCCATCATCCAAAAGCTCCAACACAAACCAACAATTCACAATGCCCTCACCATGGCATTTGCATAAGCATTTGTTAACCACAATCAAGGCATTTGCAATTGCATTTCAACAATCCCTTTCACATAAGCCTTATGCACACGCTCTATGCATAAGCCTTATGCACACGCTCTATGCATAAGCGTTATGCATAAGCTCTATGCATAAGCTCTATGCATAAGCCATATGCATGTCTTATGCATACGCTCTATGCAAGACTTATGCATAAGCTCTATGCATAAGCTCTATGCTATATGCCTTATGCACTATGCTAACCCTTAATCCCATCACCCAATGGTGTAATAAACATGATCTTGTTTTACATGGATAATAGATCTTACCTTGATAACATATATAAACTCTATGAATAAAGAGAATACCTTATGCATAGAAAAACAGAGCATAAGACTTATATGTTATATGTATAAGAGAGTAAAAACATTCAAAAAGCTTTCAACAAGAAGGCTACGCAAGCTCTATGTACAATGTCCATGCAAGCTTTCAAGAAACCTATGCATAGAGATTTTATAAGCTTGTAAAAAACCTATGCATAGAGATTTTATAAGCTTGCAAACTCTATGCATAAAGCCTATGCATAGAGCTTATGCATAAAGATTTCACAAGCTCACAAGCTCTATGAATAGAGCTTATGCATAACGCTTGCAAGAAGGCTATGCATAGAGATTGCAAGCTTATTATAGGTTTTATGCATAGATATTAAATTAATCCTATGTGTAAGCTTACAAGAACCCAAAACTAACCCTAAACCATAAAATAGGGATGCAATAATTCATAGAAAATAGCATAAACAAGAAAAATCGAAAGAGGATTTACCTCTTTTTTGCAAAGCTGAAGGAGAGGATTGGTGAAAGATTGGTGAGGTGAAAGAGCTGCAAAATAAAATATTAAACAAACTAATTAGTAAATTAAACACAAGAAAAAGAACTAATACAAAACCCTAAAATCTCTATGCATGCATTAGGAGAAATATGCATACATAGAGAGCTCTCAACATGCATAGAGAGCCAAAAAAACACAAAATCTTAAATGTCCTAATTCTTAAATTAAAAAGTAAAAGCAATTGCAAGAACATATTAGGAGAAGGAGAAGAGGAGAAAAGAAGAAAGAAGGAGAAAAGAGGAGAGAGGAAAAAAGAGGAGAGAGAGAGAGAAAGAGAAGAGGGAGAGAAAGAGACCTTCTTGGGTTCTTCCTGCGCCGTTTTTGCGAAAAAACCAGAAAATAGGCTCTCGGCTGTGAAAAACTTACGAGCGCCGGTATAGGCCACGGAATATGCGTCGGAATATGTCTCGGTATATGCTACGGA
This sequence comes from Cibotium barometz, assembly GCF_041138505.1. Taxonomy (NCBI): domain Eukaryota; kingdom Viridiplantae; phylum Streptophyta; class Polypodiopsida; order Cyatheales; family Cibotiaceae; genus Cibotium; species Cibotium barometz. The sequence goes on along the minus strand of NC_141081.1, from coordinate 1,800,887 downwards.
ATATGTGTAGGAATATGCGTCGGTATATGCTACGGAATATGCGTCGGTATAAACGTCGGAATGAGTGTCGGTATAGGCGCCGGTATACGCGACGGGACACAAAAATTTAAAAAAACCCCGCCATGCTTGTCTCCTCCAACATTGCGACGGACATACCGACGTTCGACATTTGCGTCGGTATTTTAACGTCGGTATGCCCTCAAGCTCTTGTAGTGTTCAATTTTAACGCATTTGGAAAATTTTCTTTGACTATCCCAAACCCACTTGCTCCACCTATCACGGATTACTTATAAAAAATGTAGAAAATAAATATAAATTGTTGATATGGTACTTAAATTTAGAAAATAAATATAAATTGTTAATATGGTACTTAATGTCACTAATAACAATGATGAAACTAAAATGCTAAATATATTCTTTTAAGCTTTTCATATTTTGGTAATAAATATATAAGACTTAATTGATAATATAAAACCTAATAAATTGAAAATTATAAATAAACCAAAAAAAGAGAGGTGCTTAACGGAAATCCTACTAGTGATTGACTAGTGATTGGTAGGAGGAGGGCAATCGACGACGTAGTAGAGTTTGGCAGTGAGAGGGCGTGGCGGTCCGATGTAGAGGGCCTCGTAGGTGGACGAAGGCAGGAGGACGGAGAGCGGCCAGAGATTGCAGGTATCGTCGCCGTTGACGACGAGGAAGCTGGGATCGATGACGTCCTGTGTCCAGCCCGGGCAATCCACCGTGATGTCTTCCACGCTGCACCGACACTTGACGTCCGTCGTCAACAGGATTACGGCGCTGTTGCCATGCAGGGGCGTGCTTTCCAGAACAAGGTCCGCCAACGTGCATGGTCCCTTCTGATCGTCGCCTGGTTACATTTATACTTTATTTACACAACCTGATCAATCATGTGGCGTTTAAAGGAGGAAGGGGGGAGCGGAGCGGAGCGGGGCGGGGAAGGAAGAAAGCAGCTGCTTACTCGCTTCAGAGACTATATTCGCAGCGTCGCCCATGATGAATGCAGCAAGAATCGTGATAACTACTAAAGACCCTTGTAGCAGTCTCTGAAGACCTGCCATGGATGAGACCTTTTCGGTTTAACGCTTGCTTATCAGCTCTAGATCTTTTATATAACTCCTTTGTGCGCGCACCAAGTCGGCTTAGCCCTTACTAAATCGTGGTTTTTTGCCATTAAAAAATTTAATGGTGTTTTTTATATGGCAATAATATCATCTTTGGAGAGAAAAAAAGACAAAGTTGGAGTACAATCGGTTTCCCTTACTCAGAATCTTATTTTATTGGTAACCGGTTTTCATAACTAAAATCTTATAAATTTTATTAGGTTTTGTAAAGACGAGAGTAAATTCAATTGGTTTTTTTGAATTTTAACTGGTGCAAAATACACTAACAGACGGGTTTTTTTTTTCCTAGCACTGATTTGGGTCACCACACTTCAACGTGAAAGCTCATTCCGCATCACCTCATTGAAGTATTTAAAAAGCATGCAGAATATTAAATTAAATTTCAGCTGTAATCTTACCCAATGCTATTACGAAAGCCATGGATTGGAGATTCATAGGTATTACATGACAGTCTCACCATTTAAGATAGTTTATCAAGACCAAAGCTAGTTCTTGATAGCTAAGTAGCTATCAAGACCAATTCTAGCTCTTGGAAACTAGAGGAAGCGTACATTGGAGTTCACATGGAAGATTTGAAGAGAAAATTGTTGACTCTAAACATCATACCCACTCATGGGATGATTGATTTACTCTAAGTCATGGCCAACCTAGTAGAGACCAAGGATAATTTTATGTGCTAGTAGTGAGGAATCTTGGCAAAGCATCAGCTATAGGAGCTTGAGTACACCTAGCTTGAGGGGTGTTCTCTTACTTGCAACCATCCCAAATACAAGTAATAACCGAGTAGATAAGTGGGGAATGCAAACTTTAACACACTACTTCCTCTTGTTATCGAGGTCACATCGATGACCTCAGTTAAGGGACATACATACAAGTGAAAGATGTAAATATCACTTGACACGGTCTCTGGCTACTTTGAATGTACAATATAGCACTTTGCTAAACAAGCATATAAAAAAATCTTGCATGTGGGGCACATCACATGAAGGTAATGCAATATGCATGTAAGCGTTTTAGGAAACATGGGTATACAACCTTACTAGGCCATAATTGTTTCAAGAAGACATGCACATGGTGATGTTTGTTAAATTGCCAAAGAAACATGGACAACTTTATGTAATTAGATGGAATGAGATAAGAGTAACCTTACTATGTTATACAAATTTTCAAGGTATATGTGTATTTAACTGCTACTAGATAAATGTGGAAAACTTTATGGAATGAGATAAGACTACAATAAGAGAAACTAATAACAAAGATGTTATTAAGTACTCCTATCAAAAGATGTTATCAAGTACAATAAGAGAAACTAATAACAAAGATGTTATCAAGTACTCCTACCAAAAAATTTAAAGTAGTTGTCATGAACAAGGTAGATGTTTTGACCATCAATTACATAAGCATCCTCTCATAGAGGCTTCTTACATATGAACATGTTAACCAAAATCACTCATTGGTGAAGTTAATCATCATTCTTAAACCGATGACCTTAGTTAAGAGATGTATAGACAAGTGAACGATGTAAATATCACTCATCAGTTTATAACATGGTCACTAGCTACTTGCATGTACAACATAGCACTTAATTAAGCATATGATTATTGTTTTTTGCATGTGGAGCACATCACATGTGATATACATGTGATGTGTGTTAAATTGCCAAAGAAACATAGACTACTTTATGGAATGAGATAAGACTACATTAATAACAACCTCACTAGGTTATACAAATTTTCAAGGTACTATGTGTATTTAACTGCTACCAAAGAAATGTGAAAAACTTTATGAAATGAGATAAGACTAAAATAAGAGGAACTAATAATAAAGATGTTATTAGTTTACTATGTCGGAGACCTTTGATACTATGTGAGAGGATACATTTATACATGGGTTTTGGTACTCGATCGGAGAGCTTTGATACATTTTTACAAAAAAATGCTCATACGAAGTAGGATTGTTCACCTTAAAACTCAAATAGCATAATAAGAGAGTAAAAGAAGAATACTGTGTATAGATACAATAAGAGAGTGAAAGAAGAATACTGTGTATAGATACAATAAGAGTGCAAAAGAAGAATACTGTGTATAACAAGAGAGTAAAAGAAGAAAACTATGTATAGATACAATAGATGGCAAAGCCCCACACCGATAAAGGGAGAGGCTTGATCTCCGATCTGCTAACTTGCAGGCTTGATCTCTGATCTGCTAACTTGCAGGCTATATGGTAGTAGAAGCTAGAGAGTAAACTCATAATGATGATTGATGAGATGTGTGGAGAAGGGGCTCAACGAGTATCTATATAGACTTGTATACGCAAGCATCTTGTATACATAGGAGGGCAACCATGACATGACCTTGTAGGTCAGTGGGTCATAGTCGGTGCCATTGTCCACGGTGTAGACTCGAACCATAAAGATGTGTACTAGTAACTGCTATCCTATCTCCCAACCATCCATGCTCATCTTGGGCCCCGTTCGAGCTTTGCAAAGTTAGGACAGGGTGTCCAAGAGTATAGTCTACCTATTCCATGTGTGGACCATATGGGATAATCGTCTAGTGTAGCATGTAGCCTATCTAGCAGTGTGCCAAATCTAATCTAAGCTGTCTCTAAACCATCTGGCCTCCTAGGCCACCATCTTGTGTATGAATATGACAGGGCTATACAAACATGACACTTACAAAGAGGCCTTTGTTATTGATAGGGTAGGAGATATGAAGAGGCTGTTAGAGGTATGCTTAATCCACCTTGGATAGCTTTCCATGCTCTTCCATGATTTTTAGAGGATGATGGATGCTAATGCACGGGGACAAAAAGCATGCATTACAACAACCCTTCTATTTCTCTACTTTGGGAAGGGCTCCCAAGGCTAACTTCATATACTCTTCACAAAACCTTATGGAATCTCTCTCTAGGACAAGCCAACATATTGGGAATCGAGCTAGGGTGAGGACTTATTATTATAAGTGGTGACCTGTGGAGGCATGATATCATGCAATTGAGGAAATCAAAGAAATTTGCTAAATTGGTAGACGTCATTGGATGTTCATCAGATCGAAGAGCCTTACAACCAATTTTACACCAAAATTGGTAGACTACATTACATGTCCATCATTCACAACACTTACGACCTACTTTACACCAAAAATGGTACCGATTTGAGTGTGTGTGTGTGTGTGTGTGTGTTGGCGCGATGAGAGGAGTACATCACACACCCATTTACCAATTCTTTGATGAAGTGGAGGGGAGGTATTATGGAAAAGTGGGTATATAATGCCATATGTGGGCTCTATGGAGGAACAAGAGGGCAAGGTTTGAAGTGCTTACAATCCCTTCATTTCCCACCACTTCATAGTACCAGCTGTGGATAAGGGGCATGCACTCACCATTCATTCGATATCTTCAGTAGAATCTCTCAAAGGGCTTGTGTCTGCGTATCTCTTTCTCTTTCCTTCTCTGCTCTGTGTAGTTGTAAGCTATGGAAAGTGTTGCTAGCTTTAGGGCGGCCACACTGTGCTTTGCGACCAGCCCATCGCCAGCATCGTGCTCTCGCTCCACCCTGTGTCGCCTCCCTGCCATCAGAGGGTCATCCAAGCAGCAGCAGCAGAAATGCAGCAGCAGAAATACCCCTGAGCCCAACACACCCCAGGAGACAATCCAGTGCATGGCGACCAAAATCACACAGAACCCAGCCCTCCGCAACGCAGCCTTCTTCGCGATGAATACCCTGTGGGCTGTGCCCGCCATAGCCGCGGAGGTAGCCGAGGAGGCAGAGGAGAAGGGTAAGATCTTTGACTTCAATCTGACGCTGCCCATCATAGCGGCGGAGTTCTTACTGCTCATGGTGGCACTTGACAACATATGGTTCAAGCCGGTGGCCAAGGTGATGGATGAGAGGGATGAAGCCATACGGCAGAAGCTGATGGGGGTGCGGGACAACTCGGATGAGATCAAGCAGCTGCAGGAGGAGGCCGAGGCCATCCTGAAGGCCGCCCGGGCGGAGACGACTGCTGAGCTCAACAAAATGAAGAGGGAGACTGCGGCCGCCCTCGATGCTAAGTTGCAGGAGTCTCGCGACAGGATCGAGAAGGAGCTTGCTGATGCCTTGGCCAACCTTGAGGTCCAGAAGCAAGAGACCCTGAAGAGCCTTGACAAGCAGGTGCAAGAGCTAAGTGAGCAGATCGTCGCCAAGGTCATCCCTTTCAAGATCTGAGATGTGAGTGTGCCCCCTCCACATCCTGCCGCCCTCCCCTCACATCTTGCGTTCTGGTTTCCTCTTGTTTTTTTCGCGGTGGCCTCGCCCCTGTCCCCTTTACAGCTCCCCAGGGCCTGTTGTACCACTCCTTGTACCCTCCTTAATGTAACTTCCTCTCACATCTTAATTGCCAATTATTCAAATTTTGGCCTCATCAATACATAATGTTGGCTTGTTTTGATTTGCGAACGCCTGTCATCCTCGTTCCTCTTTCTCAGGTCAAGTAATGGAAAAGATTATCCTTTCTGATAATGAAACTGCTGTGTGCCAGCTTAGGCTATGTGCTATTGATCCTTTGAGGCCCTTTTCAATCATGTCCAGTTCTTTTTTTCAAGTCATGGAGGTTTTACCAGACAGCTGTTGTTACAGTAGCACTAATTTATCAAGAGATTATTGTGTCAGGAATGCTGTATCTTCTTACTTTTATCAGACACTTTTTATCTAATGGTTATGCCCTCTTTTGTGTGTCGCGCAAATTCAACTACGTGATGAGATCATCTAGGACTGGTTGCTAGCCACTATACAGTGTACTTGAACAGATATTGTTACTTCCAGTTCTTGTATAATGCTGTAGGCCAACAGGTTGCTTATCGTCAAGATTTAATTTGTACTTGAATGATAGCCTTTGGATGCAAGCTTTGCTGCACAGATGTACTGGAGTCCTTGTGTTTATTGGAATGTAAGTCCCTGATAGTAGCCTATATTAAGTGCATGCTTGTTCAGAAGGGCATTTTGAATTTAGCTTCCATTGAGATTGTTTTAGTGCATCCTTTGATTTGGTGTAATGTTGATTATGTTAGAGTATCCAAGAGTGCGTGCGTGTGTGAGTAGTGAGTGAGTGAATGTGAGTGTGAGTGTGCTCCTGCGTGTGAACATCTGATTGTAGCCGAGATCATGTGAATTGCTGAATGTGATATTTTAGCTCTTCTTACTGTGTCTCACTTTGGTCCTTTGATTTTCAAAACATTTTATTGGATCTAGAGGAGTGAAGAATGTGACAAACGACTTTGATGACCAAGAGGATACAGGTGATGCTTCACTCTTTTAGGTTTACTTTGTGCATATTAGTGTCAAGAGTCTCAAGAAATTTGAAACATTGTCCAACCTGTTGTATCGATTATCAGTGGCTAAACTTTCATTGGATTGCATATAGTATTCTTTTTCTAATATCCCCCTTGCATTTTATTTCTCCCATTCTTTTTCTTTCTCTGAGTTCTGCATGTTATGCTAGCGTTGCTGAAGGTGAGCGCACACACAATAATGAGGATTCTTGCTCACATTCCATTGCTGGTCTTATGTTGGCACCTGTTGCTGTAAAACTGTTAACATAATGCACACAACTGTGCACAATTGATCACACACAAGAAGGTGCATCACGCGTCTCCAGATGGGTCGTGATCCAGATCTTTAGTGGCAGCATTACCATCTCCTAGTGTGCCTGACATACTGCACTTTACCCCATATCTTACAGGCAAGACAAAGCTTAAACACATGGTTTACAATACCAGAAGCTACATGGATGAATTTCTAGACAGTGGTTTCCCAAGTGAGCATATGCATGCAGCCTGGTTGGCTATTCGCTCATGTGTGCATTTATGGGGGAATAACAGCATAAATGCCATGGTGGTATGCCCCCTCTTTTTGGAGCCAGTTTCTGTCACCTTAGTGAGGTTGGCTTGAATATCCCTATAAAAGAGAGTCCGTAGGTTTCCAATAGAAAAAGACCTTTAACGGAAATAATATATACATTTCAGGAGAAAAAATCTCAATAAAAAAAACCTGGAAAGAAAACAGTTGTGGACTTTTACAGCGGCGTAATGGTGGTATCCTAAGTTGAGCACTTATAACCTGTGGCTGTGCCACTAGTGTATGCTAATAACTTTTTTCACAAAAATCAAAGATAAAACTATTGGATATTTGTTTGGAATGCATGCCTCTGTCCATCCCATCTCTTCTTACAATAAATCTTTTGAAATCTACCAAATCTAAATAATGATTGTATATTAAAAAACTTTCATTATAGCACACATGCTTTTGGGTGTCATTCAATTTCAGTCTGTAGGTGATGCTTGCTTCTAGTCTTCTTCAATAGCCATTTGACCTCAAACAGCACAGATCATGACCAAGCTTCACATCACGCCATCTATAATCATCCAAAATTACCACATACATTGAATGCCACAAAATTAATTATATGTAAACATGAAATCTCATCCTCATGAAGATGGAAAGAAGGAAATAATTTTGTCTTTGGACCTCCACATCCTCTAGGATCTTGCATCTCTTCATCTTGTGTAAGTCATACTTGATAACATGTTTTTAAGTAAAATCAATGTCTGAATTATAACTTAAGATTGGCACTTTGTCAAAACCTCCGATGTAGGTCTGCCATTTCTTATTGTGTCTCTATTCACCTCTACCTAGAGCATACAAGGAGTGAAGCTAGGAAATCGCTCTCAATGCTTGTTATGGAGTACACTAACATACATGCATACCTCAATGATTGTATACTTTTTAGGGGTGCTTACAAAATGTATGACATGTTTCCAAGTATGAGGCATGGATTTGAAGGTACTGTCAATATTGTTATTTTCTATAACTTCATTAAATCATATGCTATTCCACACACTCCATGCATGGTTTGCGAATCAATTTAATGAATTTATAATTAATTTAAATTTTAGCGAGCATCGGCGCGCACAGTTTACCCTAAATCAGCCAGACATCGTATTACTCGTGCCTATTGCACAGCTATGCATTGCTCCTCATCAAGTTAAGGAAGAAACCAATGTGTTAGTGGTATTAGCCTCGCATCCATAACATAGAATTAATGAAAATTTAGGAGAGCCGAGAGATTGCCATGAAAAGCTCTTTCATCTATTGGTGTGTCGATACATGAAGATGGTGGTTACATGCATGTATAAGTGAAATTGAGATATGAAGGGGTATGGTTGCTACCCTTTTTTACTATTATTCAATACCTAAGGTTATTTGTGGGGGGTTCATATGGAACATTATAGGAGTGTGTACACGGTTAATAATGAGGTTCTTATGGTGTTGAACTCAATCCATGTATAGGAGTGCATGCACACGGTTAATAGTGAGGCTCTTATGGTGTTGAACTCAATCCATGTATATAATTATAATTACACCTATGTATAAGTAATTTAACATTGTATTTTATTATTTTCCTTATGCCTTTTGAGCTTGTTTCCTTATTGCATTCATGTGTCACTTTTTACTCCTCTTTGTAGGCACTTTATGAAAGAATGTAATCATAAAACTCCGATCTGCTTTCTCAATCATGGTCGTAGAGCGAGACCATAATTTAAAAACAAAAATATACTCACTCACTCGTGCTTGCTTTATACCCATCGCCAGTGGGCCATTGGTGTTTTAACTCAGTCCATGTATATAATTATAATTACACCTGTGTATAAGTAATTTAGCATTGTATTTTATTATTTTCCATATGCCTTTTGAGCTTGTGTCCTTATTGCATCCACGCGTCACCTTTTACTCCTCTTTCTAGGCACTTTGTGAAAGAATGTAATCCTAAAACTCAGATCTACTCACTCAATCATGGTCATATTGCGAGACCATAATTTAAAAACAAAAATATGCTCACTCACTCGTGCTCGCTTTATAGCCATCACCAATGGGCAACCATAGTCAAGCTTGGAACACCTTTCCTATTATGTTTTCAGAGAAGTGACTCCCCACTTACCCTCTGATGTGCTTTGGCCAAGATAACTTGTTGGTTGTTCATGATCCAGGAGAGCTTACTAGATCTGGCTTGTTTTCACTAGGTACAACAGTGCCTTGTGATCCACATGAAGTTCAAAAGGACTATCCATGCCTAAACTTCTTGATGGAATAGATAATTCCCAAGCTTCTTTCGCAGTGGTGGAGTAGTATCTTTCTACCTTTGTGAGTCATCTTCTTGCATAATACACTGGCAGGAACCAACCTTTTTGTGCTTCCTACATAAATGCACTCCAAATGGTGAACTGCATCTCTGATGCATCCACAAATACATGAAATATCAGCTCAAAGTTGGGTTGTTTTGCAAGATGGGTTGTAGATGTAAGCATTTTTTCCAAATTTTGGAATGCTTCTTGACATCCTCCAGGCCAAGCATACTCAGTGTTCTTCACAATCATGTAGTAAAATGGCATTGCAATATCTGCTACTAGAAACCTTAGGAACTTGCTATGCCACTTAATTTGGATAAGAAACCTAGCAAGTTCCTATTATCTCTATCTCCTCTCATAATTCCTACTGGTCAGACTCTTCTTTGATTTGCCATTTAACATTAGGTAAGCTCCAAATATCTCTTCCACTTTTAGCACCACAAACACCACAAGAAAGGCACATCCTGTTATCTCTCTCTCCTCTCCTCTCATAATTCCTACTAGCTAGACTCTTCTTTGATTTGCCATTTTCTCTTGGAATGGTGTTGGTTGTCTTACAATTATGGCCATAATTTTGGCTAATCCTTTTGACAGTATATTCCCTCTAAATTCAAAATCTAGAATGACATGTGGTATGGTTTATCCTTTCAACTTGACCATGACATCCGAAACTGTTGTGTGTTACAGTAGTCTGCCACCTTCTCCACATTGGTGCAGTCACGTCGTGTAGCTTTTGGCTCTATCCTTGGCAATGCTGTTAGCTTCTCCTTGCCAGCTTTTCCTGAGGTGCTACCAACGACAAGAAATGATCTTCATCTTGCTGAGGTTCATCTTGCTAAGGTTCTCCTAAAGCTCATATCTTGCTAGATTCTTTCATCTCTTTCCTTCTCTTGGGGGCGAACTTGTTGGTCCTGTTGGTTTCCCTTGTTTCCCTTGCTTCATGATTAGGGTGGTATTTCTCTTTATTTCTTGTTGGTTCTATCCGAAGATGCATTAGGCAAAATTTGGACTCGAAAAGGTCTTTATAAGAAATGCCATGTCAGCTTTTTCTTAAAAAAAATGGCCTGATGGTTGTGGATTGGGAATCTACTCTTCGAGACCAATGATATGTAGCGTGATGGGCAATTTTGCATATTCAAGAAGTTCCCAAATTGGTGATGGTGTGGCATGTAACTCTAAATGAGAGAGACGTGGGACAAGGCTCAAAGAGAGAGAGAGTACTACACATAAGAGAGAGAATCGTATGACTCAATGGTGATTTAGATTGACATTGTTGAAGTGATGGTCACTCACCAAGTACAAGGCTTTTATAAGTTTGTAGCCTTATTTTTTTACCAATAAAAATAACACACACGAATAAAGTGCATACCACATGGCACACTTATCCTACGGTACTCACAAGAGTGTGTTCACACTTATCCTATGTACTCACAAGAGTGTGTTCACACACTACTCAGCATAATAATCCTTTTAGGGCTTAAAGGTCTTTGGTTTTGAAAAATGTGCAGCAGAGAATAATAAATTATTTTTGTAGTATGATTTACATGCCACATCATCACCAATTTGGAAAATTCTTGAATATACAAAATTGCCCATCATGTTATATATAATTGGAAAGATCTCGAAGAGTAGACTCTCGATCTACAATCTCTGACAAATTTTGATCTAAATTGTAAAAATTTAAACATCAATCCATTTTTAAAAGAAAAAACCGATATGGCATTTCTTAGAGGGCCCTTTTTAAGTCCAAATTTTGCTTAATGTCCAGGTTAATGGTCCCATTGCCCATCTTCCTTTGAGTTGCTTCAAGGTATTTCTAGTATTCCAGCACCTCTCCACTTCCGTCAAGCTGAATTGGCCAAACTTCACTAGGAGAATGCGTAACTATGAAGACACATGCCATGAATGCATAAATGTGAACTTCAACTATGAAGACTTGGGTCTAGGAAATTCAATAGGAGCTTTCTGATGTTAAATGAAAGTCTATTGAGATTTCCATTGAGAAAACTCATTCCCTAGACTCTGTCAAAGATGGAGCACTGAAAAGCTTTGACTTTTCCTTACAGGATAATGCAAGAAGGTAGATATCCTCCTACCTCGAGAATGAGGATTCATATGAGAATGCCTAGTTTGCAGGTCCACACTCCAAACCCATAAAAAGGCACTGCAGACTATAGTTCAAGTGGCACACCAGGAAATGTAAGGAGGATCTTTCTCTTTTGATTAACCTCGGGATGTGCAGAAGATGGAGCACTAGGAAACCTAAGGAGGATCTTCCTCTTCTGATCAGCCTTGGGATGTGCTACTATAGAAGATGGAGCAACTGGAGAAAGAAGTGGCCAACCTATTTTGGGGTGGGTCCAACCAACCTGCTACTCTGCTGCTGCTGCTGCTAATGCTGGTGCTTCTATTGTGCTACTACTACTCTTCTGTGCTCGTGCTCTTGCTATTGGATGGTGCTAGTGATGATCATGAAGGTGACGTGGAAGAGTGAGCACCTTTGGCATCGAGGGATCACGAATATGCCCAAGAAATTCAACATTAGAATTGCTTGAAAGTGCAATGTTGAGGGAGCTACCAACAAGGAGGATCTATACTACTACGTTACCATTGCTAATATACCTACCCCATTGGGTACATGGAGTCTAGGCACGAAGGTTGTAGAGGAAAATAGGATGGAAAAACAAGTACTTGTGGAGCCAAACAATAGGGCAAACCTCTACAACATTGAAATCCCAAGCAAGGGAATCTATGGCTTCGAGTCTTTGAATTTTGAATCCGATCCACTAGGTGTTCATTTACATCTAGTATAGCCTTTTTTACTTTCCATTTTAGTATAGATAGGAAGAATCACAAATAACTGATTAAATTTGAACTGATGTAAGGGATGGGACTATTCAAATCCTATGTAAATTCTTGATAAGCAACATTGGCTCTGTTGTCTAGAGTATATATACAAAGTTCACTGTGTCTTTGTAAGGAGATTTCCCTCTTTGTGAAGTAATGAAGCTATGTTATTTGATCTCTGTCTTTTATCTTTTATGTTTTCTTTCATAGTCATTTGTGTATGTTCTTTGAGTTTACACTAATGTTGTGTCATGTATATAATCAAAGAATCCTCAGAGTATATATAAAGCAATTCACTGCGTCTTAGGAGATTTCCCTCTTTATGAAGCAATGAAACTATGCTATTTGATCTCTGTCTTTTATCTTTTACGTTTTCTTTCATTGTCATTTGTGAATGTTCTTTGAGTTTACATTGATGTTATGTCATGCATATAATCAAAGAATCATCATAGTATATATACAATAATTCAGTGTGTCTTTGTAAGGAGATTTCCCTCTTAAATATGAAGCAATGAAGGTATGTTATTTCATCTATGTCTTTTATCTTTTTTATGTTTTCTTTCATAGTCATTTGTGTATGTTATTTGAGTTTACATTGATGTTATGTTACACACATAATCAGAGAACCCTCAGTAGTATGTTACCATGAGTTGGACATCTAACAAAAATATATACAATTTATATATTTAGATTATTATTTTTTATGTTTTCTTTCATAGTCATTTGTGTATGTTATTTGAGTTTACACTGATGTTATGTTACACACATAATCAGAGAACCCTCAGTAGTATGTTACCAGGAGTTGGACATCTAACAAAAATATATAAAATTTATATATTTAGATTATATAGACATGTATATATGTGTGTGAGAGATATTTTATAGAGTCTACACTACTAAAAGCTTTATGCTAAGGAGCTGGTAGTGGAAATGGAGTCACAGCTAGTTTACCTGTGATTAGGGTTTTAAGGTCTTCTCCATGCCTCCTTGCTATAACCCCTGTTCCTTCAGTAACATAACTCCTTCCTTGGGGGGAGGCCCCCCTCTCTGTTCTTTGGAAACATCATGCCGATCACCCAATCACCCCCTCTATGTCTTGCATGTTGTCCACACCAAGTCATCTCTGTTGACCATCCCCAAGCTATGCATTGTGGCCATGCAGAGTCCCAAGAGTGTATCCAAAACAGAATATTTCTGTTCAGGAGCCACAACCCCTTCTAGCAAACAATCAAAAGAAGTCGTCTCCTAGCTATGGAATCTAAGAAATTGGAAGAGAACCAAAATAGGAGTTTTTCTTATTATGACAATTCACACAAGGACATCGCCCCCTCTCAGGAACATCTCACTGGCGCCACAACCCCTTCTAGCAATCAAAAGAAGTCGTCTCCTAGCTATGGAATCTAAGAAATTGGAAGAGAACCAAAATAGGAGTTTTTCTTATTATGACAATTCACACAAGGACATCGCCCCCTCTCAGGAACATCTCACTGGCGTGAGGATGATGGAGTGAGTAGATTTCTGTTTCCCTTCCTTTCCATTTGGTGAAGGATTGGATGGAAGTCTATGAGCCAGGGCTTTGATCATGGGTTATGTCATTCCCCCCACCCACATTAGCTGAAACACTCAAAAGTTGGATTAGGAAATTCTAGGGGGGTGATGATTGATCAAATCCAATATCTTCCTAATAACTACTTTAAATTTATATTCAGAGATGAGGGTATGATCTTAAGAATTTTGGGTGTGGATGGTGAGGAACTCCCCACTTTCCTTGTTTCGATGGGTGGACCCTGTTTTTTCCCTTAATGGGCCCAAACATACAAAAATTCTAATATGGGTTGAGTTCCCTAGCTCAAGCTCTGTGTGGAACCTTTGGGAAAATTTCTAGGACAAAGAACCATCCTAGATTTAAACCCTTGTCGGCACACCCATTAGGCCCTTACAGAAATGGACCTCAACCAAGCTCTACCAGAAGCCCTAACTATCAACCTAGGGAGAGAAGATTTGTTCATTCAAACTCTCTAGATATTGGTTTTAGGCTGCGGGAATCACGTTGGTACTTGCACAACACCCCAAAAAGTTTAAAATTTGCATAAACTTACTACACAAACTGGTGCTTGGGTGCCCTAAAAAAAGTGCATATACAACCCTTCCCAAAGTGTTCAGAATTATCTTAAACTCACTTTGGACAAATCACTGTAATGCCCAAAAAATTAAAAGAATAAAAATTGACCAATTCCTTTGTCCCCGACCAAAACCCTAGGTCATATGCACTATAGTCTGGATGTGTGTTTAAGGCCAATGTAGAGGACAGTGCATTTGTTGAGCTAGAGATGTACCAACCTACTCTAGGATCTGGACCTTCCATTGGAACCCAATTTAGCATAGTAGTACAGGGTCCTAGACTCTCCACTAGACACCTTATTTGAACTTGACTCAATGGAAGGCTCTGAAGATTTAGGGAGAGAAAGCCATGCCCAATGCCCTTGCTTTCATTGTAACGAGAAGGGACACCATATCAAGAATTACCAGATAAAAACTCCTCCATATTTCCCTGACCATAGCAATTAGGACCCTTCATGTGACATACCAGGGAATAATGATGGTTTTCAAAACAAATAAATAGAAAGTGAAGGAGTCTGAGGGTAAATAAGAACAAAAACCCATCACATGATAAAAACTCTAACATATTTACTCACTAGCTAGTTGATCTAACTCACCCCTCCTCATAGGAGGATGCCCAGACTTAAGCCTGAGTAGAGGATGAGCTTGATCTAATTACTCAAAAGGTCAATTTAAATTCTGACACTTTGGAGAGGCAGGTTGATAACATGGATTTTTAGGATGATCTTTGCATGGTGTTTCTCTACCCTAGAAAAGGAGAGACTCCCATGCCCTTCCCCATCGATTAGGAAGCCTATCTTGATGAAAAGAAACCTCAATTAGACATAAACTCTTTAAAGCCCAGTAGCTTAACCCCCCTTAAGGAGTTCCATATGTAAACTCTTTAAAGCCCAGTAGCTTAACCCCCCTTAAGGAGTTCCATATGTAAGACATCTCAACTTCAAAAAGGCGAATGAAAGTAGGTGAAAGCATTGACTCCCCTATAACCCTAGAAATCATTCCTATGACCTATTCTATATTCAAATGAAGCTTCTCATGAAGCAATTCTCTAATCTAAAAGTAATTTCTATGCTTGTCAAATTAGAGGCCAAATAAGTGGCTTTTTAATGCTTTTATGCTATTTAATTTATGGAAAAATTAAGAATCAAGTCCATAATTGGATATTGATCCAATTAATGGTTATTCTAATCATAGGGATATAACTAAACTTATGCTTTCAAATTATTGAGAATTATCAGTAATAGCAGCGGAGTTATGGCAAAATTTCTGAAAAAATTAACACAAATCATTTTCATTCATAATATGAAAAGAGGACTTCCTACCATATTCTAGGACTAATCGTCCTAGATTAATTGAATGATTCTCATTATAATCATGAAAAATTTAATTTTTATGTTTATGCATAAATAGTTAATTAGAAAAAAGAGAAATTTCTAGTAATCCCCACCATGACAATGGAAATCCATGTATTCCAATGAACTAAGAGAAAAATTGTGATTCTAAAATAATGTATATTTTATTTAAAAATTAAAGAAGGATTCTAGTTAAATTTATCTTTTTGTATAGAAAAGTTTAAATGATGAAAGAGAAATTTCCACCATATTGGAATTCAAGTATTTAAATGAGAAAAGAGTAATTTTTAGCATATTGAAATTAATGATTATTTTAATTAAATTCAAAGATAAAATTTAGATAAGTTTATTTTATCTATGAGAAATATTTAAATGATAAAAGAGGAATTCCTATGACATTTGGAATTCCATTATTGAGATGGGAAAAGAGAAATTCCTAGTATATTGAAATTAATGAGTATTTTAATTAAATTTAAAGATAAAATTTAGATAAATTTATTTTCTCTATGAGAAATATTTAAATGTTAAAAGAGGAATTTCTATGACATGTGGAATTCCATCATTTAGATGGGAAAAGAGAAATTCCTAGCATATTGAATTCATGGGTATTTTATTTTAGATGAAATTACTTTATCCCAGGGAGTCCTTTCAAACATCCATGTTAATACCTTCGGTACCTCGAATGCACCAAGCCACCAGACCTCTTTCTCAGATTGCACACTAAAACTTGGTTTGGTAGTCTTTTCCCATGCACAAATCATGGCCTCATTCATGAGCGTAATGCTCATACGTTCTAGCTTCCAACCTTTCACAATTTGGCACTCATCTAGCTTGAGCACCGGCTAATGAATAGAATACAAAGTACAACAAGGGAACAAGAATTCTACACCACCAAGGGCATAAAAGAATGCTAACACTGCGAAAGGAAAGGGCACTTCAAAAGCGAATGCAGGCACAAACACAAGCCCAAATGTGGACACTGCAACAAACTCAGGCGCAAGACCAAATGTAGACACTACAACAAACTTAGGCACAAGGAAGAAGATTGTAGACTGAAGAACCAAGAGACCAACTATGTGGAGGATTCATCAATCAAAGAGAAGATCCCCATGAGCATCTCTTCTAAACTAAAGCTGCATCGACAAGCCTCACCACCTTAGACCATGATTGTAAAAGGTCACCAAAATAGTCCTTTGTATTGTGTTTTCTTATCACACCTGCCCATCTGAGAGTAGAAATATATGCACCCAGGGGGGTGATGACATCTTGTATTACCACACTTAACCACCTTGAGTGGCATGTTGCACTAAGGGGAAGTGATGGATCTTTTGTAATTCACATCCAGCCACCTTGTAGTAGCCTATACTTCATGGCACCAAGGGGGGGTGTTAAAATTTGTGGTTCCATTGAGGGCAAGGTATATGTAGAGGACCAAGATTAGGAGAATACAACCACATCACACTTGGACATTATCCCACATGAGCACATTTGTAAGAGGTGTACCCTCCTCATATAAAAAGGGGCATTTTCAAGCAAAGCTCTCAAGCCTCTCTACTATGAGTATAAGTTTCCATCTTGTAACCTAATTGTGCTTGAGTCAAGCTTGATTAAGTCATTAGGATTATTATTATTTTGTTAATTAGGCTACACACACCATAAGATTAGTATTCTTTAATCACAATAATTAGGATTAAGAACACCATAACTATTCATGCTTGAGGATTCATGTTCAATATTTTGACAATAAAGCCAGGCTAATCCCTTGGGCCTCCAATAAGCCTCTCCTTGACATAATAATAATGAAGTTTAATGTGCATTGTGTGAGCATGAAGTTTAATGTGCTTTGTGTGAGCATGAAGCACTATGTTCACATTGGGTCCCTCATAAACGGCCGATGCACTCTCACTGAAGATAGAGATGGGAGACTATCAACACCAAGATCTACCAAAGGCATCTGAGCCATAAACACTCCTCAATATAAAATATACCTTATACTCAACTCCACAGCTCAATGTGACTACCATGAATCATAAAGATGAAAGCAAAGGCCACTACTAGTGTGGACACTTGCATGTCATAATATCCAACCCAATCAAAATCACTAAAAGCATGGAGCTGAATATCACCCCCCCTTAGCATAAAATAACCCAAGGTATTGTGTGCCCTATAAAAGTATCATAATGCTCGCTAGCCTCCGAATGCTTACTTCTAAAACTATGCATAAACTACTATGTAGGAGACCCAAAACTAAATGTCTGGCCTTGTATTGCATAGACAATAACTTGCTAAGTGATGCATCAAATGATTCTCCTTTATCTTGGAGACTAAGCCTAGTACCTATCTCTATTGGTGTAGCAACAAGATATAATCTTTAAGATCAAATCATGTAACCAGTCTCTGTATGTACTTTGATTGCAACATCACAATACCATCATCACATTGCATAAACTATATGATGCCCAAATAATAATACAATGAGCCCAAATCTATCATCTCAAATGATACATGTAATTCATCCTTGAAGGTTGAAATATTCTCCTCATTAGGGCATGTGACTATCTTGTCATCCATGAATGTATAATGATAAAAAATTAATCTTAACTCCTCTTTACATAGAGGGTATTGTTGTAAAAACCGTTTGAAACCAAGTATGCATGTATCTTCTCATACCACTACCCTTTAATCATTACAAGCCTAAATTTTGAACGTTATAAATTTTATTTCCCTCCTCCCACTAAAATGACAAAAACCACTTGTGTAACCCTTCAAAAAGGAGATAAATGATACCACCTAACCATGCTTTCACCCCACGGTGGGGACTAACATTGAATCCACTACTAGAGGACTTTGTAGGTTCACTAAACACCTATGATTGTTTCTCTATATGTGTGACATCATTACTTCTTACATCTACATCTTATGTTGCCTTCAATTGTATATACCTCATCTCATCAAAGATAACAACTCTTCTTACATCTACATCTTATGTTGCCTTCAATTGTATATACCTCATCTCATCAAAGATAACAACTCTTCTTACTTGCATCTCACAAGTGGTAGGGTTATAACATTAATAACCTTTTTGCTCCAAAGTATAACCAATGAAGATGCATTTCTCTCTACCTTTGGATCCAACTGGTTCTCACTTCATTCGAGAACATACATATATGTAATACATCCAAACACTTTCAAGTGAGACACATGTGGTTTTATGCTTGTAATACATCCAAACACTTTCAAGTGAGACACATGTGGTTTTATGCTTGTAAATTTATTTTTAGGAGACAATGACACTTTACCAACATGGGCAATGGGATGCACAATATCATCACGTATTTTCACATATCTTGGTTTTTTCATTTTTTGCATGTCTCTAAACCATTCACCATCTAACCACATGACTAGTCATGTGGTTAGAAGCACCAAAATCCACATACCAAATAACTCTAATCCTAACACATCTCCTATAATGGAGTTGAGCATTTATTGTATCATAAACAACTGCTCACTTCTATTATTGTCCTATTTACTTGTTGATAATACATAGTTACCTTGTTGCAACTGCTCACTTCTATTATTGTCCTATTTACTTGTTGATAATACATAGTTACCTTGTTGCAACTTTTCACTTTTGGTATCATTTGGTTTTTTATAGCAGTCATTTGCCATGTGCATTTGTTTTTTACCATAGTAATAGCACTCAATGCTATTTGCATTTAGATTTCTTTTCCCAGCACCTCGGTCTCTCTAGTTCCCCTTGCCTCTAGAGTGGCCTCTTTCACCTATTTGTACATTTGATTCATGTTGTTGTTGTTGCCCATGATTTTTGTTTCTAAAAATGGCCTCCACCTCGGCCTCTAGATGATGATCTACCTCTACCTCTATTGAGTAGAAGGCCTACTTATTTCAATTTCTTGAGGATGAATCTCCCCCAATATTCATCTCCAGATGAGGAGCAATTAGTTCCCAAAAATAAGGAAATTCCTTTTGAACTCCAATGGAAGCCTGAAACTGGTTATATTCCTTGCCAAGTTCATGGATACCATATCATCATCATCTACTGGTGATCCAATAGAAGTAAGGGCATCTACAAGCCCTTTAACTTTCACAGAGTAATTATTTATACTTAGCTTCCTCTAATCACATTATGTAGCTCCTGCTTTAGCTGCATCTTTGGAGCTTGGCTATTTGTGTTGTACATCTCCAGCAAGGTGTCCTAAGACTTCTTAGGTGTTTGTGCATGCACAATTATAAAATATGTCATAATGACAAATAACTAGTAAAGCACCTTTTTGACTTTTTCTTTAGCAATCTCCGACTCCTTTTTATCATGTGTGATGAACTTCCAATATTCTTTTCCCGTAAGCAAATTGTTCATCATAAACTTCCATACTTTGAAGTTATTCTTGTCAGCTTCTTGCTCATAATCTATGTGATAGAAATCTTTACTTGCAGCAGCAACTTCACAATAGTGCTTGTTGCAAAAATCCTTCTACACTTAAACAAATCTACAACCTTAAACAGTGGTGTTGTAAACCTAATATAATGCCATTATATGTGAATTGGCCACATGAACATACATCCACCAACACCTTCCACTGCTGCAACACTTAGATTCTCTGTACAAATTATCTTGTAACCAAATTTATGTTGCAATTTTGCTTTGACCAAAAATTGGGCATATATAGTCAAAATCAACACTTTCACAAAATGCCTACTATGAACACTTTCACAAAATGCCTACTATGAAAATCTGGTAGAGCCAAAACAGGACCAAAAACATGCCTAAATTGCATTGATAGATGTAAAAATTCAGTTAACTACAAATAATATAGTTTTCTTCCTTCACCCAAGAGGATGCCTTAATATGAGATGGTGACTTCCCTGTTTGCCCTATAGCTTTCATAGCTACCAAAGGTGTTGCTCCAAAATCAAAGAGGGAAAGAGATGAAAATATACCTTGTGCTTACTTCCTTAGCTCTCACACAAATCGGAGCTCTGATACCATAAAGAGAATGTGGGGAAGAGGGAGATCTTGAGTTCCTTTTATAAGCAACCAGACATACATAAGAGAGAGTAAGAAACAAGAGAGAGATGGATGGTTGGATTATTCTCTATCTTCTTCTCTTCTCTAACAACCACAAACTAAAGAGATAAGAGTATATACTATAAGGGAAAGTGCTCTCCTCCTATAACACATAAAAGTCGGTCCATAGTATGAATCCAACTATATGAGATGGTGCTATAACTATGCCATACGCTAGTAATCTAAATATGGCTATCACATAGCTTCTCATTCACTGGTGACATATCAACCATAATCTCACCAACCGTGTCGAAACCATGTCAATAGAATAAGTGCGGAAGCTATCACCAAGGTAGGTCATCAATGTCTACAGCACTAGTTGAGCTTGATATCTCAACATGGAGGTGGATCTAAAGGAGTCTAGCCTTCTTAATTGGAGAGCAATCTCCTGAGTGTTGTTGGATGTTTGGTGGGGCCGAAGGCTTGGTGCATTTTAAGAGGTATGGTGTGATATGTTACAATTGATTGTATTATTATTTCCAATTAATGTAGATCGGGATCACATCAAAGGTTCTGGGTGCTTTTGGATCAGGTTTAAGAATGGTTTTAGGCAAGTTTTATTTTCTTCCATTGCCTGATGTCTGCTGATAGGCTCAAGTGACCAAGTTTCACGTCTCTAGGCTCACTTCTATATAGGTTCACGTGTCTAGGATCACGTGAACCTACACACTCACATCTGTAGGTTCACGTGTTTGGGCCCACGTCTGGGTTCACGTATTTAGGCTCACATGTAAGTTCACATTGAGCTAGGATCACGTCTCTTGGCTCACATATATAGTTCATGTGTTTGGGCTTATGTCTCTTGGTGGTCACCTACGTAGGTTCATATGTCTGGGCTCACATCCCTTGGCTCACATATGTAGGTTCTTGTGTCTAGGTTCACGTATGTAGGATCACATCTTTTTTGTATCAACATGGCTCACTTACTTGGTATCAAATAGGCCTATCTGAGGCATGAAAATCTAGGAACTGGGCCTATGACAGGGTTGGTGTGCACATGGGTAATAATACGAAGGATAAGAAATTTCCTTAGCATTTCTAGTTGGTATAGATTGTATGATAAGAATATCTTCTAAGGACACAGGTAGGTGTGTTCCTATAGGTCTTTATGGCTATAATAATTGATGTGTATTGTATTAGGTATATTTATCTCTAGGCTCATGTTTGCACGTTCATGTGTCCAAGTTCACGACTCACGTCTCCAAAATTTAGTAACAATTTTCAAAATCATCCAACTGAAAATAGATAATGTGCATGAGAGAGAGAGAGAGAGAGAGAGAGAGAGAGAGAGAGAGAGAGAGAGAGAGAGAGAGAGAGAGAGAGAGAGAGAGAGAGAGAGAGAGAGAGAAGGCAATGTGCATCAGATAATTGGTTTATGCAATTTAAACACACCAAGACATCATATTTTGCCATATTTTCAAATAGCATCCTAGCTAGTAAATGCATATATTTTACATTAGATAAATCATAAGATGTCTAGATACTTTATAGAGAAACAAGATTTTTTTTAAAGTCTAAAACAATCTCATGTATTTGAGATATTGAAAATCTATTGGAGGTTTAAATAACAAAGGAATTTTTATAAGCACTTGTATGGTATCATGAGTAGGAATTTTAGTATCCAATAATGTATGATATATAGCTCACATTAGAACTTTTATCCTATGGTATAACTAGATTCAAAATATAAGATTTTACTAAGGATTAGAATATCCACTTCCATAATGACCATAAAAAAGAATAGAGATCAGAATGTTCACCTAGAGAAATCATACATGGACAAGATTGGAATACTTATGGAGATTAGCAATTTTGATGTATTTTTTATAAAAGAGATTGATTAGATTTGTGACATGGTTTAAAGTAATACTATTTATCTAGTTAGGAATTTTAACATTTTGGTTGATGAACATTTATTTTATTTGAAGTACCTTCATATATAATGTTTTGTTATGATTGATACATGATTAGATATTGTCTTTTAAATGTACATGATGTAGGCAAATTTAGTTTTAAGGTATTACATTGAGAGAGACCGAATTTTCAATAAAGTAAAGCAAGAGAGAGAGGGAGAGAGAATAGATGATGTAGACTATGAAGAGAGGAGACAGAGTATAAACAATGTGCATTAGATAAACAAAATAGAATATATACACATATAAATTGCAATATAAACTATGACACATTACGGCCAAATTATATGACCCAGTGTAAAAGTATACACTCATATACAATTTAAATGATGACACATTACGACCAAGCAATATGACCTAGGGTCGAAGTTTACATGCACATAAAATATGAGCTAGAATGACACATGACATTTGAGCAATACGACCCAATGTCGAACCCTAACACACTACATATAAATCCTGGAGAGATGACACAAACAGTCGAGCAATACGCCTTAGACTCAAATCCTATATACCCCACCCTATGGCTAACAAATAACATGGTACAGTCGAGCATTACAACCCAATGTCGATCTTAATTTGCAAACAAGGGAAGTTGTCTCGTCCTCCATGACGACAACAAGAGTCAAGTGATACGACCAATTGTCGAAAAGATGGACAGAATTATCTAACAACATATAGAACCAAACATTACGATATTGTGTCAAGAGATAAGCAGCACATTGTGCACAGGGTGGCCCAAAACCTAGCTAGTTCTCGACACATTACATGCCAAAAATATAACACGTCATCGAGATAAGCAGCACATTGTGCACGGGGTGGCGCAAAACCTAGCTAGTTCTCGACATTATGTGCCACAAATATGACACGTCGTCGATTTCTAACTAGGTTTCTAAAAAAGGAACTAAACATAAAACGTTAAAATAATTACATATGATGCAGCTCTGCACTCTCTCTCTTTCTCTCTCTCTCTCTCAAAGTGAAAATGAGCCCAGTGGACCTGGTAGATGATATATATAACCTTGTCAGGCTCGTCGAGCCCAGCAGGCTTTTATAGGTTTTACAACAAGTGACCATAGCATGTCAACATTTTTTATGTCAATGATGTTGATGTGTTATTGACTTATTTACGTATGTTAATAACATAAAATTTTTGAGTAATATTAAATCCCTGGTAGCAAAATATAAGAGAGAGATTGATGGATTTTCTTCTTCTCTTCTCCTACAACCATAATCTAAAGAGATAAGAGTACATATCATAAGGGAAAGTACTCTCCTACTATAACATACAATGGTCTAACTATAGTGTGAACCAAACTATATGAGTTGGTGCTATAACATATAATGGTCGACAATCCATAGTGTGAACCTGACTATATGAGCTGGTGCTATAACTATGCCATACTCTGGTAATCCAAATATGGATGTCACACAGCCTCTTATCCATGGGTGGCATATCAATCATAATATCACCAACCATGCTAGTGGCATAAGTACAAAATCTATCACCTATGTGAGTCATCAATGTCCACAATACTAGTCGAGATTGATATCTCAACATAGAGGTGGATGTAAAGGAGTCTAGCCTTCTTAGCTTGGAAGCACTCTATTCTGAGTGGGTCTAGCTATTGGTGAGATCGAAGACTTGGTGGGTTTTAGGAGGCTGATTTTGATGCACTACAATTGATTATATTATTGTTTCTAACAATAATATAATTGATTATATTATTATTTTTACAATAATATAATTGATTTATTATTTAGGAGGCTGATTTTGATGCACTACAATTGATTATATTATTGTTTCTAACAATTAGTCTAGATCGGGTTCGCATCAAAGGTCCTAGCGGGTGTTTATGGACGAGTCTAAGAATGTTTAGGCAAGTTTTTTTGTTGCTTACTAGGCTCCTGTGTCTAGGTTCATGCCTATAGACTCACGTCTCCACCAGTAAGCTCATGTATATGGGCTCACGTTGTGAGGCTAGAAATATAAACTAGAAAAACATGTATATTTGTATAAAACTCTAGAGTTTGTGTGTCAAAAACTGATGGTTGGTTGCACTTGGGATAGGGGTTATAGCATGTTTGATCTTCAGAGTAGGGGGGGTTGTATCTAGAGAATGCATCTATACATTTTTATAAATATAGCATTGTGCTCTATGCATTGTATGTCGATGAATATCATAGTTTAAGAGGTGATTCGGTTGAGATGGCCAAATTGTGATAGTTTTAAGTTTTGCCAAGGGGTGGTAATAGGGTTTTTTAAACCTTGTATATAGAAGTTTTATTAAAAGTTTTTGGTAAGGCCTTTACTAAGGTGTTTAACACCTTAGAGGCCATTACCTTATGGCTTGACACGTGTGAGGAAGGTGACGGAAGCGAGAGAATGTGAAGAGCTAGTCGTCAGGAGTCTTGACCATGAGAAGGATCAAGTTGGATGAATTTAACAGGGCATGGTTATGGTAAGCAAAGGGTAAGGAGGCCATTGTCTAGTGATCTAGAACCGAGCAATATAGTAAGCACATGAAGAGGGAGGTCATCGTCTGAGCTGGAAATGAGTAGAATGGTAAGCATGTGAAGGCAGTCGGCACTGAGGATGCATTAGAGACAACAAGAAAGACTTCATCGCCCTCAGAAAACTCTAGGCCCTGAGCTGCTATAAATCAAGCTGGTGGGTGGTGTTTGTTAGTTTTTTGGGGTTTTTGGATAATGAAATGTTGCTGGGTTTTTTTTACTGAGGAGTTGCACAGCAAACCTTTTGCCTATTCAACTAATATTTGTGCTATCTATACTGAGCTTTGGTATTCAAGAAGAGGAGGCTGCCATGTTTTTTCTTGAGGGAGAGTTGAGAATATGTTGCCATAGATATTCAATGCCTCTAGCTTAGCTGCTTGCAATATCTACCCCCCTGAGTTTCGCTACTGGGAATTGCTTTAGATGATCAGTGGGAACAATAAAGACACTAGTACAAAGCTTACTACCAAAGGGTAGTGAGTAGACTATTGGGGGATGCTCCAAAGGAACAATAAAGACACTAGTACAAAGCTTGAAGTTTGGTGTTTAAAGCTTGTTTTTGTGGCCTACACTAAGGGTGTGACGAGGCCAAGTTACAATACCAAAGGGCTTTGTGACGAGGATGAATACCTTGAAGACTCAAAGACAAGCTAAAGTTATGATCCACTACATCAAAGGGCTCCTGGTTCTTGCTAGTTCTATGTTTTGTGGGTGTTGCGTCCATATGAAAATATAAATTGCACCTTCTCATTACCACAAGAGTTAGCCTAAGCAAGGGTATATGAATTTTTATTTACTCATTTCATAGTTAGTGGGTTGTGTTTGTGGAGAGTTTGTTTTTTTTCAAACCTGGGGAAATTTGGTGGTTGTTAACGAGGTGTTGGGTTGTGTGTAAGAGCATACTCTTAATGAGAAGCATAATGAGTTTGCTATTGGGACAATAAGGCAGAGTTAATCACAAAGAGAGAAGGGTATAACATAAGCTGAATCCATACTTTAATGAACACTCTTATCTTGTTATTATCAAGACGTTATTTGTTGTATTAAGCATGGGGAGGTTAACAAAGGATTAACACCATGATTCTCTAACTTGTAGTGGAACCCTGGCTACAAGAAATATCCACTTAAGGTTTTCCCACTTGACATTGTAGGTTCTTTTCGCATTGAGTACCAGTGGTTTGTCCTACTCCAACTATACCAGTAGGGTTGACTAATGCACATATTGCTCGAGATCTTTCCGACTAGGTCATAGATACAAAGTAGTGGAGGAAGAAGAGGTGGACAACAACTAACTTTAATGTGGATATCTTGTATCTCTTTGTAAAGCAAAATCATGTATCTACTTTATGGTTGTACCCAATAGTGGCTTCTTGTATAGAGTTAGGTTTCTTTTGATATATATCAAGAATGACTATCATTCTCATATGGTTTTTTGTGTGAGGCTAAGATTTATGGTTTTCCTATTCCATTTAAGTAATTCAGTGGGCTGCTTGTTGTCAATTGGGTGTGCATTTGAAATTATGGGGCTTACCCAAAAAGATAATATGGATATTTATGTTCAACATTTCACAAAGATGTGGGATAGGTGGTGTGGTTCTTTAGGTAATGAAATCCTTAGCATTTGAAGTTGGTATAGATTGTATATGATAAGAATAGCTTCCAAGGACATGGATATGTGTGTTCCTTTCGGTCTTTATGCTATAATAATTGGTGTGTACTATATTAGGTATACCTATCCCTAGGCTCACGTCTGCATGTTCATGTGTTTAGGTTCACGACTCGTCTCCAAAATTTAATAACAATTTTCAAAATCATCCAATTGAAGATAGCTTGTAAATTTATATATTTTACATTAGATAAATCATAAGATGTCTGAATACTTTGTAGAGAAACAAGATTTTTTTTAAAGTCTAAAACAATCTCATGTATTTAAGATATTGCAAATCTATTGGAGATTTAAATAACAAAGGAATTTTTATAAGCACTTGTATGGTATCTTGAGTAGGAATTTTAGTATCCAATAATGTATGATATATAACTCACATTAAAACATTTATCCTATGGTATAACTAGATTAAAATACTAGATTTTACTAAGGATTAGAATATCCACTTCCCTAATGACCATAAAAAAGAATAGAGATCAGAATGTCCATGTGAGAACCCTACCCCCTCCGGGGTGCCGGCGGCGGAAGCAGCATCGGCCTCTCGCGCAGGGCAGGGATTCACACTCGGGGCCTCGCCCACGGATGTCCAGATAAGAGACTAGCCCGGCAGTTCCTCCGAAACCAAACCCGAAAAAACTTGCCTCGCCCGGAAGGCGCGGGCGATTTCACTAGGAAAATCATCTAATGGGAGAATTAATCTAACGAGTCAAGGTCTTAACTAGTTCCCATCTAGACTAAATCGAATAGGGTCGGTCTCAAGGTGTGTGAAAAGAATCTTTCCACTGTCCAATTCCACTTGCACATCATTAATTTAAATATTCTGAGTCATGGGCCGGGCTTGTCGGTACCATATGTTAAGGATGAAGGGATTGGGTGATCGCCGATGAGAGGCGCACCTTGGATATCAGTAGGATAAGGGTTAGGGTCGGCCGGCCATGTATGGGCGCCCAAGTGTGAACGGCCAAGTCACCTATATGAGTCAAATGTAACCCTAAAATCCTCATTCTCATGTGTTGTGAATACAAGAGTGCTCTTGCCTTATCTCCTTGTTTTCCTTCTCCTGCGTGTGTGAGAGAGAGAGAGAGAGAGAGTGAGAGAGCGATCGAGCGCACTGTGTAGCGGCACGGCGAGGTGGCGGAGAGGCGGTAGAGCGGCGACGGCGGCTCCTCCTTCACAGCTGCGATGCGGGAATCCTTCAAGGCGGCAGTTAAGCGGTGAGTGACACACCTTTTGCATTCTGTTTTGAGCTTGCCTTCCTGGTTGTATGCTTGCAGCCATTCGTGGCTCGCATACGGTGTTCGGCAAGTCCCCAGCTACGACCTGTGCGGCAGCTACGACCTGTGCGACAAAAGCGCACATTTTTGGCGCCGCTGCGGGGGAGTTGCCCTGCACCAAGCTCCAGTTTGCAGCTCGGCTGCTGCGTGAAGTTTAATCTACACTACAGGAAAGCGACTGTGTGTTTGTTGTTGAGGTGTTTTTGTGATTTGCAATCTGTTTCTGTAATTTGTCTTCTGCATTTCTGCTATTTTTCCGCTCCGCGTGTGGGCGTGCATTCTGTTATCTGGTTTCTGCGTGTGAGAGGGATTTTTGAATCCCCAGATCTGTGCTGTGTGTGCGAACTGCGCCGCGGCTAAGGCTGAACCCTAAGGAAACCCTGGAAAACTTATCCCACAAAAAAAAAACAGAAAATAAAAAATTTAAAAAAATTAAAAATCAAAAATTAAATTTTATTTCTAAAGAAGAAACCAAACATGTGAAGAGGAAAGATTTTTCAATTAGAAAAAAAAATTGAAAAGAAAAAACCCCCAATCGACCCACGACCCCGGCCTCGGTCTCGGTCTCGATCTTTTGATATATATATATAGGAGAGTGAGCCTCCATAGCTTTCTCTCAAGTGAGAGCTTATGGGAAGTTGTGCCCTATATGTAGCCCACTCCCCAAGGAGTAAAGTGAGTATGTGGGATAAAGCCCTCACCCTTTCCTCCACAAGCAAATAGGCTTTTGCCCCTTCCCCCCAAGGGAAACGGACTGTTTTGAGGACTACAGGAGCTCTAGATAGGCGAACACGGTGCTGTAAAGCACACTAGGATCCTTTGAACGATACGCTCGTTTCGAGCTATCATACGCCCTAGTCCAAGTTCGACCGTAAGTAAGGGGGTCAAAAACGGGTTAAAAACAACACAAAAACAAGTAAAAACGGGGTGCGAAACACCTAAGAAACCACTTGTGTGAGTTTCAAGGGTAGTTACCAACGCACGTAGGGTACCCACGTCACATGCATCTACGTTCTGGTCGGGTACTAGAGCCTGAACCACTAGAAAGCGTTTCAGTCTACGCAGGCTCACACCATCCCTCCACGTTGGCATCTTGGCCTTCGGCTGGAACCCAAGGGAGTGCAACCCAAGATCCACGGCGAATAGTGGATAGTGACTCATCCTCTGACTCAGAAGCCATGGAAGGGCACCCTACCAAGAACCCTGAGGAGACAAGCCAAAACATGCCAGTGTGGGCCCCACAACCTGGATCTAGCATGTTTAGTCGTCTAATAGAGACCTTTAGTAGAGCTACACGCTCTGAACATGCGACAAGCGAAGTAAATGAGGAAGGAGGGGTAGTAGATTCGCCATTCACATCTTATGTGGACCCTACCCTCCCAAAGAGTATCCATGTGGATATTCTACCTACTTCGTTTAATGAGGGCCCTACTGAGCTACCAACTTCCGATGCTCTTCCTAAAGTAGAGGTCCCTAGAAGCCAACCCATAAGAAGTGACATTGCGTCCACTTCAAGAGAGCCGTTTGGCACACCAAGTCTAGATGGGATATTTCTCAATGAAAATTGGGAATATGATCTACACACAGAGACTCTAACTGACCTATACACAGGTTACACATACCATGTAGGTTGGTTAGAAGTCCTACGATCTACATCTAGCGCCACTAATCTAGAGGAGCAACAACACATGAGGTGATTCATAGAATTATCCAAATTGAGAGGCAAAATAGGGGAGTGAACTTAGTTTCCACTGGCCCTATGAGGTTTTTGGATACGGGCAAGGCCAAACAACCAACCCTATCACAATTGGAGACTCCCTCGGTGAGTCCCATAGACCCTTCATATGTTGTTTCGCCTGGAGTCTCAATGCAGGTTGAGCCCACGAGTAGTAACTTTAGCTTTCCAACCTTGGCTCAACTTTCCATTAGGGAATCCGCAATGCCTACCCCAATGATGAGCATAGCTGAAAGTGCACCTGTTACCGCTGTAGTTAGTACGACACCGCTACCTACTAGTGGAACAGTACCTACAACAGTGCATGCCAGTGCCTACTATCGACCCTATGTACCTATCGCTACTCATGCTCAGGTAGATCCTACGCCTCTTAGTATGCCAATGGCGTATGCTCCACGACCGCCTTATCACCACCCTTATCCAAGAGGAGCTAGGCCTAGCCACATATCATATCCTACGTCATTTGCCAACCTACTCAGACCAACGCCAACTCCTATCAGCCAGGCTATCCCAGAAGTGCCTCCACCAACTATGCCTGCTCACCTAGGTGATCTCGCAGCGTTTGCTCAGACGATCGGACGATCTATTGCGGAAAACATGCGGGGTATGCCTGAGAGAGAACCTAGAAGCAAGGCAGTATAAGTGGCTAAGCTCACTCAAAACTTCAGTGGTAACGAGGATGTTAGGAAGCACATTGAAGTCTTTGAGCACGTGTGTGATTCCTTGGAAGAACACAATGAGCTGCATAAGTGTAAAGCCTTAGGCTTAACCTTGAGTGGGAAGGCCGGAGATTGGTATCGAACCTTAAGGGTTGAAGAGCGTACTCACTACCCCACTCTCAAGAGATTGTTCTTGAAAGAATACATACGCGAGGGTGTGCTTTGGGGGGTAGCATCTCAACTTCAAAAAGCCGAACGCGAGGAAGGGGAGTCAGTGAGAGACTTTATAAGCCGATTGAAGCATCTAAATTCTCGCTGCACTCCTGATGAACGCTTCAATAACAACCAACTCCTCGATAGATTCATCCGAGGATTGCGCCACGAGGACATTTACAATGGCCTAGTCATTAGAGGTCTTACAACGTGGGAAGCAGTCACTGCCAATGCAATCCAGTTAGAAGACAACTTGATGATTGCAGGTAAAAAGGTGTCTTCAGAAACAAAATCCGTTAGTTCACAAGTATCTGGGCACGAGCCAATGATGGTAAAACCTATTGCCAAGGAGCCCAAGATATCTGAAATGTCTGTGACCGACCTTACTAAGGCTCTCCAAGAATACTTTAGGGGTAATCGAGCTCCTCAGAATAGCCATATGTACCCAAGGAGAGAGCAACAATGGTGTTCGGTGTGCTTAGGACCACATAGCACGAGTGAATGTCCCACATTCAGGGTTAAATTCAATGGGAATTGCAATGCATGTGGTAAGTATGGCCATCAATCTAAAGATTGCCTAACACTTAAGCGAATGTTGGCAAACCAGGCACCACTAGCTTGGTCAAGCACACCTCAAGTACCCGCGCTAATGCCTGCATAACCTATCGAGCAACCGTCTCACAGCACATAGTTCCAAGGAATTCGAATGTAGTCCAGTCTGTGCCGTTACCACCGCCAGTGCTAGGACCACAACCTCCACATCCAAGGATTACCCCAATAAACCAGATGGGTTGTGAGTCACATAGTGCGTGTGGGGATTATGAAGAGGAGATAGACCCCACTGCTCCATACGGGATTGATACGTTTGAAATGATTCCCCAGTACTACATGGCGGATCATTTTGGGCAAGTCAAGCCTGTATATCAAGCGGCTGCTCTCGCCACAAGAGGGCAAAACCTTAACACCTTGGCAAGGAGACCACCTCTTCAATGCTACGAGTGTGGTGGACCACATCGTGTAGCAGAGTGCCCTAATAGGCTACAGAAGATCTCTACTCAGATGCAACCAAATCAAGCGAGCACATCGGGAATGTCGGTACTTACATGTAATCGTTGTGGCATAGATCATTTGATCGCTCAATGTCCACATAATCCTAATGCACCCAAGATTACGCCATTGAATTTGGTTGAGGTCACCAACCAAGCACGAAGAACCACACCCGTTGTACCCGCGAATGTAGTTACACGATCAATGCTTCAAAATCAAAACTACATTCTTGAAGAGAGGGATACTGCATCAATCGCTCAGGCAAAGAAAAAGAAAACACGACGAAAGAGATCGCTTAATGCCACGAGCTCCAAGCCCAGTTCAAAGACCAACATAGGGACAGGAGACGACCCCGTGTATATAAATGATCCTGAAGATGATTCCGATTCAATAGAAACCATGGGGACCAAAGCCACTACCTTAAGGGAGGAACCCACTCGGGAGCTCAATGAAGGAGAATCAAACGAGTACATAAATAAGGGAAAACCGAAGGAAACTTCCTCAGCCCCACAACCAAGTCAGTCAATGCCCTCTCGACCACCCAAACTGACTGAGACTCCCCAAGACAAGCCACGTGGGCCAAAAACCCTCAAGAAAAAGATTGGAACTTACCCAAACCCAGTTGAGGAGATTGAACAAGTGCAACACTTAAGGGGTTTGGTGGAAGAAACACAAAGAGAACTGGAGCCAAGAAAAATCAAAATTCTAGACACAGTGTTTCCTACGCAAGTTCAGCCTCACCGGACCCATAAACCGTTAGCTATACCTAGTATCATTCGGGAAGAAAGCGAGGATAGGACATCCGGAAGTGAGCAAACACCCTTCTTGCTGGAAAGAATGTTTAGTGAGGGACTGCCTGACCCCATTGAAGAGGAAGTGATTCCATCTTCACCAGTCCCTAGTCAAGGGGCGATGTCTCGAAAAGTACCATTGACTGTGTCTAAGCTAATGGATTTCATGTCCTCTGAGATCAGAACCACGATCATATCCAAATTATACGGAGATCCTGAGCTATTCTTAGCTCTTCGGGCATTTCTCAATGGAGAACTAAAGGCGGGGCTACCACAATTTGCAAATATGGATAGACCCGACACGCTTCAAGATGAAGGAGAACATTGGGATCTACAACCCAACCTAGATGAAAACTCGGTCGTGGAAATACCTGTTAACAAGTTGGGACAGTACTTTGAAGGGGACGAATCTAATGCCACCCTCCCCATTACTACCAAGGGATTAACTCTAAAGGGAATCCTTGATGGTGGTGCTGGAGTGAGCATTGTGACTAAAAACTGTTGGGAATCTATGGGAAGGCCTCACCTTGAAGTCACAAACATAGTGGTTAAGATGGCAAACGGAACCATAGCTAAACCTATTGGAATGTTAAGGGACCTCAAGATCAAGGTCCTGGGATACAAGGTAAAACATACCTTCATTGTAATGGATTTCTCCAAGCATCCTATGTCATATCAAATGATCTTAGGTCGTCCTTTCATGAGGGAAGCACAAATGGTGCATGACTGGTCGAAAAACCATGTCTACCTACAATTCCAGGACTCTGTCATTCGAGTTGATCTTGAGAATGGTCGTGCACATCCTTTAGGAAGCAAGGTTATCATTGATAATCGATCGGATACCACTATTCACTCCGCCCCATTAAGGTATTGCTATACATGCAAAAAAGAGACTGATGATGGGAAGGATTCTCCTTACATGGATGTCCTACCGGGTATGACTGAGTCGGATAACGTGGACTGGGTACACTTAGCGGCAACCATAGACACATGGGAAAATAGAGGCACAAGCTGGGTAACACCTGACGGGCAAGATATGCCACCGTTAGTGCCAATGAACATGATAGGTGTTATGCACTTGACTCCTGATGACGAGAACGTGGCAAACTCCACTGACACTGACAGTAGTGAAGACTCAGACCAATGCAACTCTGAGTATGAATCTCAAGAAGAAACTGACCCTGAGCCTGATGGGAGGGATGAATCAAATATTCACCCAAATGTGGAAGCAAGGTGCTCAAGGCCTAGGACAGTGACCTCCTGCAGTTCATCTGAAAGTGAAGATCGACCAAGTGAGTCCGAATCTGATAGATTCCTCTAACCAAAAACCATGAGGTAAATCTTGGGCTTTCACCATGCATCGTGCCATCTCCATGCAAGACCTATTCTTCCTCTCAGCCACACCATTTTACTGAGGTGTGTATGAGCTCTCATAGCACAAAGGGGGATTGTGTCTTTCCATTATATGAGAAATTGCCTTATATACAACTAGCCCTTATTCACACTTGGCCAGTATCTCATAGTGTATAACTTTTATAGTGCCTTTGCATAATACTTATTAATGTCCTCAAATTCAGGAGCATATTTTTAATCCAAAATGGGATTAACATCTCCCCTTACCTGATGTAGGTTTTTGTTCTCATCAGAACTTGTTACCGAGGTCTAAAGACCTGGTCACCGAACTCATGTCTTTAGAAGTTGCGGAGTGATTGAAGCTTTTTTAGGGTTCATCTAAAGTCTTCATGTGACGTACAGAACCCGGTGTCGACCATATCTTCAAATGTAATGTGCATGTAACTTGGGAGATCCATTAGGCAATGATAGTATA
Organism: Cibotium barometz; assembly: GCF_041138505.1. Classification (NCBI taxonomy): domain Eukaryota; kingdom Viridiplantae; phylum Streptophyta; class Polypodiopsida; order Cyatheales; family Cibotiaceae; genus Cibotium; species Cibotium barometz. The sequence continues at coordinate 1,766,530 of NC_141081.1, read as the reverse complement.
GCATCATCCCTCTTTCAACAGGACCTGTGTTCATGTCAAAGCGGAGTTGTTCATGTGAGACCCCTGCCCCCCCTCCGCGATGTCCCCTCCGAGGGCGCTAGCGACGGAAGTAGCGTTAGCCTCTCGCGCGGGGGGGGGGGCAGGGATCCACACTTGGGACCTCACCCCATGGATGTCTGGACAAGAGACTAGCCCGGTGGTTCCTGTGAAATCGAACCCAGAAAAACTTCCGTGGCTCAGAAGGCACAGGAAATTCCACCAGGAAAATCATCTAACGGGAGAATTAATCTAACGAGTCAAGGTCTTAACTAACCAAACTGATCCGACCGAACCTGAAAGTTACATGGCCAGATCAAGGAAGAGACTTGCACTTGGTCCATGGAATCATCACTTTTTTCTCCCTTTAACAAGACACAGTCGTCGCTAATTTTCTCCCACAGAACAAGAGTCTTTCTAGGACTTAATCTAACTAATGTAACTTAATCGTATCTATCTGTATCACATAGGAATCCCTCGATCTAGTCTATGGCTTAGCCAACCGCCCAACCACACTGAATTGTTGGGATTCCTTTATATAAAAATTTTGGTTATGTTTTGTCTCTCGGGTACCGAGGAAAAGAATTCCGAGGTCCCCTAGCCGACACTTCAAGAAAAATTCAAGGTAGTCACACCACTTACACACCCAATATGAAATTGCCTTTTTAACAAATTCGACTATCTTTAAAACAATCTTTTTTAGAAAGCAGATTCGGCTATCTTTAAAACAATCTTTTTTTAACAGATTCGGCTGTCTTTAAAACAATCTTTTTTAACAGATTCAGCCTGTTAAAAACAATCTTTTTTAACAGATTTGGCTGTCTTGAAAACAATCTTTTTTAACAGATTCGACTGTCTTTAAAACAATCTTTTTTAAGAGATTCGGCTGTCTTTAAAACAATCTTTTTTAACAGATCCAGCTAAAACAATCTTTTTTAACAGATTCAACTGTCTTTAAAACAATCTTTCAATGAAACCATAGTATTACTGATCATAATCCTCCAAAACATCCAGTCCATTGTTTTACAAAAATTATCATCCGGACTCTTCGTTGAAGAACTGGCTACCGTTCTCTCTAACCAAAAATTATTCGGTTTACTTTCAACCTTGATTCTTAAGGATTTTCTTCAGATAATTTAACAAAACTTCTAATCGTAAGGAAAATTCTTACTTTAAGAGTTTTTTTCCTTCCTAACCACAATAGAATTTAGAAATAGTTCTATACTAGAATATCGGGATTTTATAAAAATACTCTTCTTCCACTAATCCTTTTTGAGTATATATCAATTTATTGATTTATCCACATATAAATATCTTAAAATATTCTTTCCACCAATTTAATCATCAACATTAGTATACCCTAATTTCCTATGTGGAATTATGGTAAAAACTCCTCTTTTTCATCAAAATTAATTTAGACCTTTTTCTACTTAAATACCATGAAAATTTCTTTTTTTAATTACATACAAATATCCATATTTTGGAATATGTCAAAAATTCCTCTTTTAACATTTAAATGATTGAATCCCAAATGTCATGGGAATTCCTCTTTTAACATTTAAATTCTTATGCATAAAAATAAATTTATCAAAAATTTATCTTTTCTCTTAATTAAATAATTATGCATAAATACTAAAAAGTATTCTTTCATGAGTATGATAAAAATCATTCTTTTTGCTTAAAACTTCTAAATCTAGAATATGGTAGGAATTCCTCTTTTAGTCTTATGCATAAAAATAAGATATGTATTTTTTCTGAAAAATTTACCATTGCTTCGCTCTACTATTACTAATAATTCTCAATTTTTCTAATTTAATAAAAACTTGTAATGAAAATATGATAGAAGTTCTTCTTTTAAGCTTAAAATTAAACTATGTATACATATCATAATTTTAACCATAATTATAAGCATAATTATGATTATTTTCCTTTATTAATCTAAATTATACTTTCCTCTTTTCCCAATTTGCTAGGATAATCCTTTTCTCATTTAGAATGAGTTAAAGTAATTTTTATCTACTCATAAACAATCTAAAAAGAAATAACCATTATTTTTACTAACACAAAATCATGGAAATATCAATTCTTACTCTCTAGCTCGTCAAGCCTAGAGTTTAGTTTTGAAATAAGAGATTATCATTGAGAAACATTCTTTTGCTAAATATTTAGCCATAAAGATGACTACTCTTTTCAAGAGAGAGATTTACTTAAGGAAAACATTACAATTAAGCATAAAGATTAAATCAATTTTAATTAGACATTAAGAATCTTAGGGAAAACTTGATTTGGATAAAAACCATCATTTTGAAAGCTTCTCAAGCTTGAGAGGGGTAGAAAAGAAGAAAGTCATTGAGATAATTGAAAAAACCATAAAAATTAGTCTTACCTCTAAGTTTGGCTTGAATCTTTAATTAGCAGTGAAGCCCCAAACCAATCAATTGGCCACCAAGAGGAGAAGAAATCTTCAAGAGTTATTGGAGAGAGAGAGAAGCTCCAAGCTCCCCAAGAGAAGAGGAAAATTAAGGGATAATATTGGAGAGAGAGAGAAGCTCCAAGCTTGGAGAAGCTCCAAGCTCCCCAAGAGAAGAGGAAAATTAAGGGATAATAGAAATATGCTTATTTTAAGATAATACTGGCATGGTATAGCTCAAAGATGAGAATACAAAGAAATGAGGGTCTATTTACAGGTGAGGGAGGCCACTAACCAAGTCCAACTGGGTTCTAGAGCTTTCCAGCTTCAGTTTGACTCGATTTGGATTTGGACCAGTTTGGCTCCCTTTTTGATTTAGTTTTATCCCCAGGAGAGAGAAGAGAGAAAAATATCACATTTTTTTAGTTAAAAAACCCAAGCAATGATGAAAAAAAAGGCACCTCATCATTTCTCCTAAATATCTCATTTTTTTAAACTAATATACCTTAATTTTTAACTAATAAACCTTGTACTCAGTCAACTCTTCATCTTATGTGAGCATTTACTCATTTTTGGATATTTTCTTTTATTCTTTGGATTTATCTCATCCCAACACTTGGATTAATCCTATTGGCCCATAGGAGCCTTAATTGGACCATAATCCAAAAATTTATGAAATGTGGACCCTTAGGCTAAGGCCTTTAATACACATATTTAATTGATTCCTAATGCACATTGGAGAATTTATTTTGGACTTGTGTTTTCATAAAAATATATCTTAGATATTAGGAGAATTTTTATATCCAAAAATATCTCAATTCTGAATTACCTCTTTCTAGAACATTTCCTCTTTCCAGGCCCAAAGGGAAAATAATATTTTCTTGCATTCTGAAATAGGGGGTGAATACAGGGGATTTAGGTAAACGCTTATTCATTATTTAGGCTGAGTAGGAATCTTACAGTTCAGCTACAAATAGGGGATGAATACAGGGGATTTAGGTAAAAGCTTATTCATTATTCAGGCTGAGTAGGAATCTTACAGTTCAGCTACAAATAGGGGATGAATACATGGGATTTAGGTAAAAGCTTATTCATTATTCAGGCTGAGTAGGAATCTTACAATTCAGCTACAAATCCATCATATTATTCCTTAGGTTGATCTATAAGGACCACTATTAGCTTCAAAAATCCGACTGTTACCACAATATTTAGATCTGGAATACCATTCCAAACTTGTATCCAGGTAAGCATTTGCTATCTTTGATTTAAAATATTTGGAAATGTTGATGGTGCAAACTACGAAAAATTATAGCGAACATGAGAATCCCAGTGCTTGGCATCATGGAATTATAACGGAGTTAGCCTTTGCTTAATAGGCATGTATAGTGGATCAACCCTTTGGGTTGGTGGGGAGCACTGGTACTGCTAAGACTATATTCAAGAATTGTGAGATACTTCTTATGTCATTTTGGTTGTATACCAAAATTCTCAATGCGGGGATTGGTAGCATCTCTGATGATGGTCGTGTAACCCCCCTTGTGTGAACGGGATTTTAACTAATCATGAATGTAACAATTTTGATCTCGAGTAGGTCCACTAAGTGGGGGTTTGCCAGCTTTGTATGCTTTTGTTTGTTGAGATATCGAGCTCATCTAGTGAGGCGGTGGACACTGACCTACTTTTGTTGAGATATCGAGCTCATCTAGTGAGGCAGTGGACACTGATGACCTGCCTGGGGGATAGGCCCCACACTTACACCACTGGCATGGTTGGTGAGATCATGGGTGATATGCGGCCAGTGGGATGACAAGCTGTGTGGGTGACAGCCATTCTAGAGACTGGCATAGTTATAGCGCCAGCTCATTTAGTTGGGTTCACACTATAGAGAGCCCTAGTATGTATTTGGTTGAGTACCTTTTCATATGGTGTACTCTTATCTTTGTATATGGTGTGTTGAGTGTTGTGTGAAGAAGAAGAAGATTTTCAGCCTCTCACCTTGTGTGTTCTCTTTTAGGGTTTTGTGAGTGTGTGTGTGTGCTTGCAAGAGCTCAAGCTCTCTTCTCACCTGCATCTTTTCATGGTATCAGAGCCTGGTTCATGCTAAGGGCTGAGCTGCAAGCAAGAGAAGCACAGAAAGTGGTATGAGGGTAAGAGCTTCATCTACTCTTCCCTATTTGTGTTGGCGACTACACCCTTCTCGGGAGCTCTCGGGAGGCACCGACAAATGATCTCTGATATTGAGGAGCTTTCTTCGCAGTAGTAAAGCAATTGGGAAACTATGTTGTCCTATTGGACAACATTTTTGGACAGAAAATGCATATTTTGGGCCGAAAATGCATTTCGGGCGCATTAGGACCTCTGTTTTTCGGAAAGCAGGCGATTTCAAGCACTGTGGGGTAAGTCATCGATTCTCTGCAGAACTCTGTTTTAAGAACTGCAGGAAGACAGATTGGTTGTGCAGACATTGTGTGTGCTACAAGGAGGTCAACAGTTGCCATTGTGTGTGCTACAAGGAGGTCAACAGTTGCCATTGGGTGTATGTATGCACATTGAGGTCATTGGTTGTGACATTTGAGTGTAGTACGGCACCGCTGTAGAAAATACAGCAGTTTGTGCAAGACAAACCAGAGTGCTGTTTTTGGTAAATTTGTGTCTGGCAAGATGTCAAATGATGGCATAAACCAGATTGTTACTGAGAAGCTTGATAAGAACAACTTCAATGCTTGGAGGTTCAGGTTAATGAATTTCTTGATGGGAAAGGGCTATTGGGACTACATAGAAGGTGAGCATGAAGAGGCACCGGAGATACCGGAGATCAATCTGACTGCTGCATATGTGAAAGAGTTCAAGGATTGGAACCAAGGAGCCAGAAAAGTTATGTATTGGCTCTCTATCAGTATTAGGACACCATGATTGGGCACATACAGGATGCCAAGTCCCCCAAGGAGGCGTGGGACACCTTAGTAAAACTCTATGAAACGAATACCAAGGCGCGAAAGATAGAGTTGAAGAATGAACTTCATACTGTGGAGAAAAAGAGTATGTCTGTGAATGACTATGCATTGAAGATCAAGGGTATTGTGGAATCCCTTGCATCTATTGGCATTTCAGTAGATGATGATGATAAGGTGGAAGTCTGTCTATGTGGTCTCGGGCCACAATACAAGGCGTTTAAGATGTCTATTTAAACTTGGGAAAACATTCCCAATTTCACAAATTTGGTATCTGTGTTGATTATAGAAAGAGAAAAGCTTGGGTGAAGACCAACAGTCTTCACAAAACAAAAAAAATTCAGAGCAACATGCCCTCTACACAAGTTCAGAAAGAGGACGAGGTAGAGGAGGCCGTGGACGCGGCCAGGGAGGTGGCCAAACAGGTAATCAGAATTATGGCCAGCAGCAACAACAACAACAGTCCCAGAATTCACAACAACAACAACAGTCCCAGAATTCACAACAACAACAACATGCAGGTGGCTAATTCAGAGGGCAGGGGGAGTCAAAGAGATCGTGGAAATTGGCAAAGGCAGTATAATGATACAAGGTGTTCAACATGTCTATTCAGACTTGGGAAAACATTCCCAATTTCATAGATTTAGTGTCTGTGTTGATTATAGAAAGAGAAGAGCTTGGGTGAAGACCAACAGTCTTCATAAAACAAAAACAATTCAGAGCAATAGGCCTTCTACACAAGTTCAAGAAGAGGACGAGGCCGTGGACACGGCCAAGGAGGTGGCTGAATAGGTAATTAGAAGTATGGCTAGCAACAGCAGCAACAACAGTCCCATAATTCACAGCATCAATAGTCCCATAATTCACAACAACAACAACACGCAGGTGGAAGAGGCCAATTCAGAGGTAGGGGGAGTCAAAGAGGTCGTGGAAATTGGCAAAGGCAGTATAATGATACACGTGGAAATTGGCAAAGGCAGTATAATGATACACGTGGATGCTTTTATTGTGGTAAGCCTGGACATGTGCAAGCAGATTGTTATAAGAAGCAGGCTGACATGCAAAATGGAAAATTGTAGCAAAACAACTATGCATCCTCGAGCAAAAACATTGAGGATAATGAAAGGTTGTTTGTTATGCAACATGTCATTAATGCCACGTCTGAAAATGTTGAAGAAGCACATAAAGATGATGTATGGTATGTTGACTCAGGTGCTTCGAACCACATGACATCATGGGGAGTGGTTCAAGGAGATGAAAAACCTTGAAAGACCAGGTTTTGTGAAAATAGAGGATGACACTGCTCATCTAATTGCCCATGTTGGAGATGTGGCATTGTCTATGCAGGATGGCAAAGTGAAGTACCTTGCAGATGTACTTCATGTTCCGAACATAATAAAGAATCTAGTTTCAGTTGGCCAGATGATTGAGCAGGGTTTGCAGGTTTGGTTTAACCCTAATGGTTATGTTGAAAAGAAGACTTTAAAGACAAGTGCACGTTGGTTGTAAAAGGCAACAGAGTGGGCAGAATGTTTACATTGAATGTAAACATGCCTGAAGTGAGTGCTGCAATGTTTGCAAATGGTTGAGGAATTGTTGCAGACATAGAGATTTGGCATAAAAGAATTAGACATGTGAATGTGCAGAGAATAAAGTCTATGCAGACTAAAGGAATTGTGACAGGGCTGCCAAAGTTTAAAGTTGAAGGTATGCAGAAAATATATGAAGCATGCCAATTTGGAAAACAAACAAAGCATGTATTTCCACGTGACAGAAATGTGAGCAGAAATGTACTAGATGTTGTGCATTCAGATGTATAGGGTCCTACGAAGACCATGTCTATGGGAGGCTACACGTATTATGTGACATTTATTGATGAGACCACACAAGGAAAGTGTGGGTATACTTCATGAAGGAGAAGGGTGAGGTGTTCACTCATTTTCAGAATTTCACAGTTATGGTTGAAAAGCAAACAGGGAAATATGTAAAGTGCCTAAGGTTAGATGGAGGGGGAGAGTACTTCTCCAATGAGTTCTCTGAATTTTTAAAGAAGAATGGTATTCGGAGATAATTTACAATGCAGATACACTCCGCAGCAAAATGGAGTTGCTGAGCAGAAAAATAGGCACATTACTGAGATTGCATGAGCATTGTGATGGGAGAGAAGAATATGCCGCATAGCTATTGGGCAGAGGCTGTTTCTACAGTAGCTTACATCATGAACAGGACTCCAACTGCAGCCATACATGATGTAACTCCATAGGAGAGGTTTACTGGCAGAAAACCTGATTTGCCTCATCTGGATGCATTGCATATGTGCATGTGCCAGATGAGCTGAGAACTAAGGGTAAGCAGGGATGTTGTTTTCGATGAGATGAGCAGCTAGTATGCTGCTAGAAAAGAAGCTGTTGGGGCTTATGTGAGTGGAAATGTGGTTGCATAGAATGCAAGTCAGCAATCACAGTCTTTGAGTGGACCAGGAGAGTCCTCATCTAGTGGTTCAGTTGATAGACCATGGAGTGGCAGGCTGCGTCATAATAGCAGTCCTGCAAATGTAATTAGTACAGCACATAAAGGCAAAGAGAAAGTGGTTGAGCCCCTTAGTATGCCTGACATTTCTGCAAGGCATTCTCATGTTGATGGAGAGTCTAGTGATGAGCCTTGATGAGGATCTTGGGATACCAGCTATGAGAACACCTGGTGTAAAGAAGGCTATGGAAGCCATGAATACAAAGTTGCAAAGATTTGGGAGAGTGAAGAATCCTGTGTAGAGGTTTACCTATGATGGTTATGTGGCACATCACTATGCATACATGGCAAAAGTTGTACAGGTTGTAGAGCCCACATGCATTGATGAGGCTGTTGGATGAGGAGATGGATGCACTATATGGAAATGAGACTTGGGATTTAGTGCAATTGCCTGAAGGCAAGAAAGCCATTAGATGCAAGTGGGTGTACAAAGTAAAACATAACAGTGAGACGGAAGCATAAGCAGGTGTACACAAGGCTAGATTGGTAGCCCCCAAAGGATATGCATAGACATATGGCATTGATTTTATGAGGAAACTTTCAGCCCAGTTGCCAAGATGGCAATAGTGAGAGTTGTGATAGCAGGGGCTACATCAAAGCAATGGTCTTTACATCAGATGGATGTAAAGAATGCATTCTTGCATGGGGATTTGTAGGAAGAGATGTATATGTTGCAACCACCTAGTTATGAGGATGTGAGTCACCCTAAGCATGTTTGCAGGTTGAAGAAAGCCTTGTATGGCTTAAAACAAGCACCAAGAGTATGGTCTAACAAGATTTTTGAATATCTTGTCACTATTGGCTTTCATGTAGCCAATGCAGATTTCTCGCTGTATGTGAGACATAGTGATAGAGGGGTTGTGCTTGTTGTCATCTATGTAGATGACCTGATCATTACGGGGGGGACCATGATGTAGAGATCTTTGATATAAAGATCTTGCTTAGACAGAAGTTTGAGATGAAGGATCTGGGGGAACTCAGATATTTCTTGGGCATTGAGGTGATTAGGTCACTACATGGTATTGGATTACTGTAGAGACAATATGGCTTAGACATGTTGTCCAAGTATGGTATGACAGGCTGTAAGCCTATCTCAGTGCCATTGGATTAGAATGGCAAGTTGAGTGCAGATTCAGGAGAGATTTTGGCAGATCCTACTATGTATAGGCGCATAGTAGGAAGCTTGATCTACGTGATGATCACCAGGCAAGATTTGAGCTATGCTATTGGGTCGGTGAGTCAATTTATGCAGGTTCCTTGGAAGCTGCATTTGGATGCATTAAGACGCATACTGAGGTATGTGAGGTCTACTTTGCATTGTGGACTATTTTATGAAACTGGGACAGAGATATGTGTACATGGGTACACAGATGCTGATTGGGCTGGTAGTATCTCAGATAGAAGATCTACTAGTGGCTTCATGTTTTCTTTGGGGAGTGCTACTATGACTTGGAGCAGCAAGAAGCAGCCTACGGTTGCTCTATCTAGTACAGAGGCCGAGTGTACAGAGGTGCTGCTATGGCAGCATGCTATGGCAGCATGCTATGGCAGCATGTGAGGTAGCTTGGTTGAGAAAGCTACTTGCAGATTTGGGTCTATCAGTGGTGGATAGACAAGTCATTTTCTGTGACAACACTAGGAACCCAATTTTTTATGCTCGTACGAAGCATATAGAGGTCCACTACCATTTTGTCAAAGATAAGGTTTTGGCAGCAGGAGGCGTTGACCTTGTTTATGCCAGCACATAGGATCAGGTCGTTGACATCTTCACCAAAGCATTGGGTAGTACAGAGAAGCTCCGCAGATTTAGGGCTTCGCTTGGTGTACATGATATGGAGTGGAGCTCGAGGGGAGTGTTGAGATATCAAGCTCATCTAGTGAGGTGGTGGACACTGATGACCCGCCTGGGGGATAGGCCCCACACTTGCCCCACTTACACCACTGGCATGGTTTGTGAGATCATGGGTGATATGCGGCCAGTGGGATGACAGGCTATGTAACAACCATTCTAGAGACTGGCATAGTTATAGTGCTAGCTCATTTAGTTAGCTTCACACTATAGAGAACCCTAGTATGTATTTGGTTGAGTACCTTTTCATATGTATATGGTGTGTTGAGTATTGTGTGAAGAAGAAGAAGATTTTCAGCCTCTCACCTTGTGTGTTCTCTTTTAGGGTTTTGTGAGTGTGTGTGTGCTTGCAAGAGCTCAAGCTCTCTTCTTCCCTACATCTTACACCCCTTGCCACATCAATCCCTCTAGGATTTGGCTCCTTGCCTAGCACTATCACAAGACCAAAACCTTTAGAAGTTCTAGATACCAACCCCATTCAATTCTTAGATGCATACACCTTAGACATACTGACTAATCTAGGAAGGGGAATTGCCCAAGGACTAAGTAAGTCCCTACCCACATTGGCACTCACACGTGGCCTCAGTGACTTATACAAAAACACGACCGTACAGATTTCCAAAATTATGGGCAAATATGATGGAAGAACTAATCCTCTTCAATTCATACAAATGTTTGAATAGAGATGTGAAGAATTTGGAAATCCAAATTGCCCCACCAACAAGGTACATGCGTTAAACCTATGCTTTAGTGGGAAAGGCTAGTCAATGGTTCATCACATTGATGCTAGTGGTTAAGATAACTTTAGGACCTTTAAAATAGCCTTTATCCATGGATTTTCAAGACAAGGTGATCATTGTAGTGCAGCAAAAGACCTCTATTCAATTGAGCAGAAACAAAATGAAACCATTAGAGATTTTATCCTTCGGATAACAAATCTTGGACTCACGATGTGAGCCATAGGAGAAACTAAATGATGTTTAATTGACGAGATGATTCATGATGGGCTTAAAGAATACCCACTTAAACAACTTGATCATTATATCCAATCCGGAAACATTCGATCAATGTTGTAAAGAAGAAATACATTTAGATGAGAACATGATGGAGGATGATCATGAAACGAGATGTTTCTCATCTAAACCAAGTGAAGCAATGGCTAAGGAAAAATTAATCTTGGAATCGTTATTCCCTAAATTCTATGTATCCTTGCTTAAAAGCCTTGAACCAGAATCTCGAAGAGAGGATGAGCCCCCTCAAAACCAATCATCCTTAATGCCTCTCCAAGTGATAGGCAAAATGCCTTGTGTCCATTCCAATCACTATGTCCATCCCAATCCCCATTGTGCATATAAAGCGCTTATTTTTTGTACTGTATATATTGTAAAACCTTTGGTCACAACACACCCCAATGTCCAAATTCATCTCAAAACCTCCATCTCTTGTGCCCCAAACAGAAACCATCCAAAGGGTAGAAACTTCTCAGGAAGAAGTTAAGCAAACACTTCAGTTTTATTATTGTCGTGGACTGCACAAGGTGGCAGAATGGAAAATTTGGAATACCTCCATGTCCACTATCACTAACACCTTGCAACCCATATGTAAAAGATGTGGCATCGATCACATATTCCAAGATTATCTAAGGTGAGTTGCTTCACTGCAACCTATCTCACAGAATATAACTCTTAACATCTTGAGTGTACAAAAGGGGCAATTTTCCATGAACCCTTGAATGTGCGTACACACTTACAAGCCAACGCACGAGATACAATCAAGAGAAGGCAAAAGAAAACACTTTGAAATGGGTAGAAAAGCATGTTTTAAAGCAGAAACTAAAAGAGGAAACAAAGCCTTCTAAACCCAAGAATAACAAGGGCAACAAAACTGTCAAAACCAAGGTTGAGATACATGACAAGGGAAAAGAGCCTATGGAGGACATAACCCCAGAAGAGCCATAAGCTACACATGATGTAGAATCATCCACCTAAGAGGCTACCACTCAAACCAAAAAACCCACAAGTGCTACAAAAAATAGAAAAGCCAAAAAAAAAGTTTGTTCTCGTCGCATGTTTTAAAGCAGAAACTAAAAGAGGAAACAAAGCCTTCTAAACCCAAGAATAACAAGGGCAACAAAACTGTCAAAACCAAGGTTGAGATACATGACAAGGGAAAAGAGCCTATGGAGGACATAACCCCAGAAGAGCCATAAGCTACACATGATGTAGAATCATCCACCTAAGAGGCTACCACTACCAAAAAACCCACAAGTGCTACAAAAAATAGAAAAGCCCAAAAAAAAAGTTTGTTCTCGTCGCATAGGCAAACATAATGAAAACTTGACAATCCAAGGAAAGCGAGAAAATGATACAAGTTCTAGTACATCATTTAGTGAGGATGGAACAAGTTCTGATTCATCACTCAGTGCACCTCACAGACCAATCAAGAAACTAGAACCCGCCCAACCACTGAATATCATGATCATATGACATATACGGAATGAAAAAACCAAGCTTAGGAGAGCATGCTTAGCATTGTTGAGTGTCATACAGGATCACTGGTTGTGATTGAACCTCGTAATGTTAAACCGGTTGTGATTGAACCTCATAATGTCAAACCTAAAAAGGTAACCAAAATACAAGAACCAGAGGATTATCGCTTCCCCTTTCAAGAGGAAGACGTAATATTGATAAAAGACTCATTAGAGGTAGATTTCATGAATTATGTGGTTGAAAAATCACGTGAGGAATTTGATAATTCCCTTACAAAATTAAAGCAGTCTCTCAAATCCTCATTTAGAGGAGTGCTCTTCTCTCGTGGGTGAAGCCAACATAACATTAACACTTGCACCTTTAAAGGCTAGTCATAACATTATGATAATAAACACTTGGGTGTCAAAAAATAAGCCCTAAAGACAAGGGTCTTGCAAGAGGTGCCAATGGACATAACATTAAAATTCCCGATTACTTTTCCTATGCTACTCAAACAATCGATGGAAATGTGGAATTTAGATTCCATGTCATCCTTGGTGGAGCTTGGGTACGTGACTTGTTATGTTCATTTGATGAATCCATGCAAACAGTCACCTTAAACACTCTTGCAAGCATTGTGAAATTGATATTATGGAAGGACGAGACCTTGGAGGACCTAGAACTTCCAGCCTATCTTACTTAGAATATCCTAAGAACTATGGCTGAATTAGAACTTTCCAATAAAATCACCACCCACAATCTATGCACGGCTTTATCCACAACAATGAGAGTACAATATGATGACCATCGAGTTATGGGATTTGTTATGTCAACCAACACTCACGACTTATCCTTGAAATAATTCCATTCACACAAGACTTCAACATGCCTAGCTTAGGGTACTTTGAACTTACAATGTATATTGAATCTAATCCCCTCACATGTAAATTTTCTCTGGTCAAGTATGTGTTGGAAGAAGATTTGATCTTGGGACATAAATGGATTATTGCTACCCAAGAACCACTGTGCTTTACTAGATAGGGTCATCATGATGGTCAACGACATAAAGTTGACAATACCATACTGCCAAGAAGAGGATCTGACCCTAATGGATTTCTATGACGTTGAATGCAAAAAGTTACAAGCATCTTCCAGGAAAGTCCCTCTATATAATTTCCCACCATCTACATCAATGACCGACTCTGATGTTCAGCATCTACACCTTCAGCTTCATCTTCACCAACAAGAGAAAGATCTTATATTTCCAATGCCAAAACCTCGCAATCAATAGCCATTCCCGAAGAAGTTCCCCAAGCGCAACCATCTATTTCTAAAAAGAAACTTAAAGGAAAAGCCTCAGATCCCATGCCTCTTCAACCACCACTCACACCACAGGAGACGACTGCATGCTCAAAAGGCTCATCATCAACAACCACTCCGTAAGAGACTCTAGCCTTATCATCGACAACGTCCATGAGTCTTAAACCCGTAACCTCAGCACCAACCAATGTGAAGGAGGACCCAAAACCATCCACTTCAACCAAAAAGAAAACTCCACCAAGACAACCAAAATCAAGGTATCTTAATGGTATCAAAATGTGGTTGGAGAAGCAGCTACTTGTAGCTTAGGTCTACTATGAAGGCACCAATCCAATTTGGGTGTGTTAGTCACTCATCAAATCCTCTTTCTCAACCTCTTTCTTCAACCAAAAAAGAAAACTCCACGAAGACAACCAAAATCAAGGTATCTTAATGGTATCAAAATGTGGTTGGAGAAGCAGCTACTTGTAGCTTAGGTCTACTACGAAGGCACCAATCCAATTTGGGTGTGTTAATCATCAAATCCTCTTTCTCAACCTAACACACTCAGAGGACAAGGAAGAATAAAAGCACTACACAACAACGTCCACGAAAGCCTATGCGAGTTCCTCAAAAAACTATGGGGTAACTCAACAAGTGTGGGTACCAAAAACATTACTACAATCATAAGGATACTACCAAGGTAATACTAAAGCTTGGATTCCCAAGCACATCAATAAGTCACCCAAGCTTGCACAAAGAAAGAAACCTAAGGAGCAAAGACATCAACCATTAACTCCTAACGTTCATCAAAGACGGGTGCCTGTGAACGTGCTTCAAAAAAATAACAAAGGTATTATGATGGTATTACCTTCATATGGTTTCCAAAATTGAACAAAGTGAAGACAGCCTCACCACCGACTTTAACCCCAACAACTTCACCTAAAGTTTGACAAGAATGGATACCCATGCAACACAAATCAAACCACTTAACCCATCTCGTGCATACAGCACCTACATAAGATCTTGTGTGTTCAGTCAACCCTAATGGTGGCCAACGAGAAGCCTTACCTATTGCCTTGACAACAATTGAGCCACAACTTCAAGAATCAATACCCATGTTGCAATGGAGATTTATGAGCGCATCAAAGATAAACTCACAATGCTCTTATTACCTCTCTAGAGATGAGAGCATAAGTGTAGAAGCTATGCGGCATACATATAAGAATCTATACTCTCAAAAAGGAAAGTAGACAAAAGAACGTGTTGCTCGCAAGTTGGTAGCCAAAAAGAAAAGCAAAAAAAAAAGGATAAAGAAAAGTTACGAAAAAAAAACAAATAAGAAAGGGAGTCACAGTCTTGCCTACATTAAAATGGTAGCAAATCACAAGAAACTCTCTTCACTAGTAGCCAATACATTTTTGTTGAGCTTATAGCTTACTATTCTTTTGGTTAAATTAATGTTACAGGTGCTCCATGAGTACATATCCATACTCATGCACTAGAGGACATTTGCACCCTTATCATCAACAACCTTCTAGGTACCTCTCTAGATGGGGGGGCTAGGGTGGGCGAAAGCCTAGTCAATGGTATAACCCATCACCTGAAACTTTCCTTAAAATTATAAACCTGTCCAAACACAAGTCTATACCAGCCTTGCAAGTTGACGTAATTCTTTCAAGAATCACTAACAAGTGGCTACTTCAACGAGAGCAGCTATGTGACTCAATTCTTATATTTAATGTATAGCTTATCCATAAGAGCACTTAAGTATACAAAAAAGAATAAAAAGCACATGGGAAGACGCATGCAGGAATAGGTCCTACTTAATAAGATTTGACAAGAATCCTACTTAATAAAATTTGACAAGAATCCTACCACAAAAAGGGAAATCATCGAAGGCCAATTTCTTCTAATGGTGAATGTCACTTCAATGAATCAAAAGAGGAATTGAGAATCACAATCTACTCCGGATCCTTCTTTCTCTTCTACCCCATCATTAGCAGGTCGTAGTTTCCCCACTAACACAAAAAACACATGCTTACAATAATATAAAAATGAAATCACTAGCAAAAACATCCCATCCACCCACCCCATTATGACTTCTTGCTCATCTCTAACCTTTTTATTTACTAACTAGCTTTTTTGATTCCCTTTCGGAGAAACAAAGACCATTGAACATCCCTCAGCATCAAATGCCATCAACAAAGCTTGTCGATTCTCCCCACACAAAGGTTTTCAATGCAATCACGACGACGAGGATGCGACCGGCATCAGGAAGGGGGAAATGTTATCCAATTCCTAGGGTTGACAAGATCTACGGCCATTATCTTACATAAAGGAGTCACGATAGATACACCAAAAGGTCATACATTCAAGAGATACAACAATGGTGTCCAAATCTATAACTTGGATGGGCGGGGCGCTCGTTAACTGTCTAACGAAATGCTTATGGCAATCCCCGCTTTAAGAGCGTGTGGTAGTAAGTTAAGATGAAGTCCCAAGTGATGTAGTTTATGGATATATTATGAGAGTAGTAATTGTAATAGCATTACACCTCTTAGGAGATTAAAGTGCCCGGCCTGCCATAGTTCAAGTGAGTATGAACACTTATGGCCATGTATATAATTGAATATCTCTCATATAATACATTCTTGATCTAGCTAATCATCTTGCTAATCTCTCTCTCTAATGCATGCTAGTGAGTGTGTGTGTGAGTGAAGTGAGGTGAGAAGGGATGAGTACATGCACAGTGCAATGCGGCGGCGTGACAAGGCTCATGAGAGATGCGGTGGAATTGCTTCTCAACAAGGAGTTGTAGAGCTTGGAGACCTCATGGTTTACAAGCTCGGCCATTGGAAAGATCCCCATGATAGTTGCAGTTCACCAGGTAATCTCTTGTTGGATGTGTTTCAAGGGAGGTTTGGGTGAGACATAACACACCACCGGAGGTGGAACACTTCATGTTCTACATGGGTTTCTTGTGCCAATGTAGGCTACATCAGTAAGGTCTGGTCCTACAAGTAATAGGTTAATGGGATGAGGAGCTATCAGTAATAAAGTAGAAACTCTTGTCATTCTTGCAATTCATTGTGTATGGTAGTAGTTAGAGGATTTGTGATTTCCATATCTCCTACAATACCCACACCATTGGTTCCCTCTCTCAAGAGACTGGGCCCTTGTGCGCGTCGTGTGGTTTCTTTTACAAACTTCATACCAAGTCATTTTCCATCTTGGAGTTAAATGCAAATGGCCTATCTCCCTAGGAGATGCTTTCCATACTTCTTCTAGTCCTTTTATCACTAGCTAGCAATGTCTTCACCACTCTTCCATTTTCCAAGTGTCTTGGCTTTTGACATTGGGTTCTATTTGGGTTCCTGTTTGACCAATGAGTATGGTCTTCTGCTTTATGTAGAAGTGATGCCTATAAAGTTATCATCAAAATCTATCGCATCTCCATTAACATCTTGCCTTTTGGCATACAATGTGTCATGCAATTGTTTGCTTCTCAAACCCTCTAAAAATAATGAGATTATCCTAGTTTAACTTGGGTTTTCCTTAGTAGAAGATAAGGGAATATGTTATTCAAGTTCTTAAGACTATCTATACAACTCATACTCACTTGTGTTTTAAGATACTCGAATTAATACAAATGTGTAATAGAGCTATGCTTAACATTGATCTTTGAGAAGTCTGTGTGGTAAATGCTTGCTTGAGGTCCTCCATGATCCCTTTTTGTATATCTTCCAGCATTTGGAACAACAATAAAACATTTCCTTCCTTCTAAGGTCAATCTTCTTAGTCATATGGATTTGTCTAAATGTAGCTAGGTGGCTATAGGGATCACCTCATCTGTCAAACTTTGACACTAGCTAGGTGGTTGTAGGAATCCCTTGATTTGTCAAACTGTTACACTAGCCTAGGTATACATGAGGCTCTAATCTTGAAACGGCCATGATCATAGTTATCTCTCATTCCTTTAGGCCGTGGGAATGGCATCTACTCTTCTTGTTTCATCAAGAGTATGAGCTTGTGCTCTAGGTTCTCTGTAGGCTCAACTATCGGTTTTGAAGCCATTGGGACTATGTATCTTGGTTCAGCTCTAGGAGGTACTGGTGCATAATCGCATGGTCCCATGGTTGATGTTTCTAGTAAAGGTTCTAGGAGCACATTGACCGTCTCTATCATTCAGTATCCCACTACTAGTAGGATTTCAGCTCTCTATTTGTGAGTATATGGTTTGTCAGTTTCCCATGCTCCTTGAGCTGGTATTATAAGTTCTAAGGGAATGGCTACCCTTACTCTCTTGATGGGAGGCTTTGGGTGGCATTGTTTTCCCTCATCCGTTCCCCCCCAATTGGGTCTAATGGAAGGAATCTGAAAGTTGGCATCCTATTCGCGGCTATATAATGAGAATTGTTGCTCTTCCACTAGGCTACTTCTTGTGAAGTGATTTCCTTTTAAGTGGTTCTTCCTTCTCTTCTTCCTATTGTCCTTTCACTCTAGTAGGCTACGGTGGTGTGATGCCCCCTACCTAGACCTTTCAAATACGATACTACACTTCAATTACGCAAGATTTGGAGGACTCTCTCTCTCTCTCTCTCTCTCTCTCTCTCTCTCTCTCTCTCTCTCTTATTGGACCTTGAGTATTTTGAAACGAAAACAAAATAAGAATGACATTCTAAATCAAATCAAGTCAAAATTAAAACATTTTCTTATTTACCTTGAAAATGGATACACCCAGGCGTGCCTGGAGTAGACATCAATAAAAGTCATGAAGTAGAGATATTCCCTTATGAGAATGGTGTCCTCATGGGACCACATCACTATGTATAGGCTATAATTTCTAGACAACCCTAACTGATCCATCTTTCAAAAATGATACCCATTGCATCTTGCCCAAAATGCACCCCTCACGCATACATGTTTGATAGCTTGGGCTTCAAGCTTTGGAAGCACTCTAGTAGTAAGTTCTTTTTATTGCTACTTAGCACAAACAAGACTTTCATGAAAAGGAACACAGAAAGCCACCCACCAACAACAACAACACACCCACACAGCTCTCAAAAATCAAAGTAAGCTGCTGTCGCAAAAACCCCACGTACCTTTCATGAAAATAAATAATTGTTTCAAAATATCAGGCATCGGCGGCGGATGCCTACTTTGTAAGCTTCTCGAACACTGGAAGCCCGTGACAAGAGAGAAAGACAAAGAAAGACAGAGAGTGTAAAGCCTCGACTAGCTCTAGTAACTTTATACACTCTAGCAAAGAGCGTATAAAATCAGGCGTTCCTTGGCCCACGAAAATTTTGAAGCCAAGTTCCACTTTTGCCCACAATAACACAAAAACTTTTTTTGCTAATGTGGCATGATACAAGCTTTTTTGTGAGCCCATGAAACGTGTTTTTAGGCTGCCTTTACAACCCAATTTTGAACCAAAATTCTTGAAAGTTTTCTAAGTTTTATTTAGAATTCACACTTTAAAAAAATCTCAACACGAGTATCGAGAGAATCTACGAAAAAACCATTTTAAAACACTCTCGCAAGCAACAAAATGATTGGTGACATTAAGAGAAACCACTACTAAAAAAACAACTTTGTTGATTAAAAAATTCATAAGTAAATTGATATTTCTCATCAAAGAAAATAGAATTTCTCTTCCACAAGAATATCATCCACTTGCTTGTGCATAAATGCACTACATATATTACATTGGGTCTACAAATCTCTCTTTCAAATCTTCAATAACACTTAATGTGAATGCTTTTTCAAAGCTAATGACCAGTTCAATATCAGAGCCATCAAAAGAGCGAGTTATCTTTTTGCTAAAAAAATGGTTGCCTTTTATTGTGACGTTCATAAACAATGGAGAAAACCCTTAGTTGTTCCATAATCACAGGAACAATAGGGGAACCCCTTGTATCTTCCTTTCTTGCATTCATGTGTGTCAATATCCGGTTTCCTCTCACACAAACTCTAGTTTCAATGCACAACTTTTAGCATTCACAATGCCAGCAACACTAGTAACATCAACATATGACTTCTAAAATATTTTAAATTTATCAAATGTTGATATAGATCTGCTAAGAAATGTTTTGCATAAATTAATTCTAGTAGAGAAGACAATTTTCTAAACGACTATGAGATTCTCACTTTGAAATAACTCAAGGAGAGGCTCTAGCGAGTCATAAAACCTTGCTAAAACCACTAATCTAGTCAACCATCTAATTGAATGAATCTTATCCAGTCTAGTTATTGAGTATTCAAATTCTTCTTGTAATTCTTTCAATTTCTCTTTTTGCCTTGGTCAAAAAGAGTTGTGACTTCATTGAGAGTGGAATCTATAGTCTTTGCAACAAATGGAAACTTTTCTATGCCTTCAAATGCACAAAGATTTATGCGATGAACCACACAATGCGTAGATGTCATGAAAGGACAAGACCCCTTTAATCTAGTAGACACTCTTGATCTCTACTTTGGCATGACCTCATAGTTTTTTTAGTGCGGCATGTCGAAGATTTTTTAACCTTTTTTTATCAATCCTCTACTTTCAAATGACATCATCCACAATTCTTGCTCACGTTTCTCACTGTACAACAGTGGTTTTCTAAGGATAGAAACTAGACTAGGCAGGGGTTGTTACTCCTTTTCCATACACTCTTTGTAATCCTTACCCTAACTTTGATGTTTCACATTAGATATGGAAAAAGGCCCACCGTTGGAAGTTATGAGCTTGTGAAGCTCTTTCAGCTTTCTCCCACAGTTCTCAAGTTTTCTCTAGACATGTCCATTGGGACTGTTTAATCCTTTCTTTCATCTAAGGTTATTTTACTTATTGAATTTGGAACATGCTCGATCTCTTAGCATGACCTAGATGGTCTTTTGGATCCTTTTCCTTTGTCTCATTACCAATAGGAATTTTTGAGATCCTTGGTTGATTTATTACTTTCCTTGGCTTTGGGGTGGAAAAGTAGTTTTTTCCTTTTACCACGTCTCTTATTTTTAGTCTTCTTAGAAATTTTCAACGCTTGGGTGGTAGACTTAGGACTAGCTTGATCTTTCTATTTGTTGCATGTGCCTTGACACGTGCTATTCTTCTTTTGAGGAAGACCAGCATACAACACTAACTATGCCAAAACTTGCTAGTGGTGGCTATGGAGTGCTGGTACATGTATTGGAGTTGTAGGCTTATGCGGGCACACTGATCAAGTGATCTATGCCACACCTGATACACCATCTATCCAAAGGTGGTGGGTTTGTTATTACCGCTCTCAGGATTTACCTTGATGGGGCATTTTATCACCCTATAGGGTCCTTGACATCTAAAATAAGTAAGAGGGGCTCTCTTCGAGCCCATGGCCTGTGGTACTTGCATTAAGGTAGTAATTAACTGTTATCCCACATCACTGGTCTTAGGTTGTCTCGAATGGTATTCACTTTGTAGACTCCCAAAAGGACTAAATCTAGATAATCAATATAGAATTTGAATGTGCTAGGGGATTCATCTAGAATGCCTTTAGTCTCAATTTCCTCGTGGCATTAGGCCATGGTGGTAACACCAGAGGTGGAATATTTAATGTTCCATATGGGTTTCTTGCCAAGGTACTTTGGAAAACAACCCTGTTTGGAGGTTCATATCTCCTAAATCGTGAATTCAATGAATCGAGCTTTTCGAAATTGGTCTTGAGCATCCGAGGGTAAAATCCATCATTTTGGATTTCGACCAACAGCCTCAAAATTCAACCCAAAAATTGAGGCAAAAACGACCATGAACGCACTAAAAATTACCCAAAAGAGCCCGAAAACAATTGAGAACCATATTTAGGCTACTTTTTGAGTGTCTAAACGATGGAATCATGAAAAACTCAGAGAGACAAAGTTGTAGTACTGCAAAAATACTACAACTCTCTCATACAGAGTTTTTTCAAATTCCTTTTAGAACACATTCAAAAATGGGCTGCCAAATATGGAAAATCTTTCCCAAATTTTTTTCCCATCTTGAGATAGTGATGGAAAATAGGTTTTGAAACCTCCTCTCCCATTTGGGATGCTACTGGCATGCATTTTTTCCAAAAAAAGATCCCTAAGATGTCATTCACATGCATGTAGCACCTAAGCTAATTAGGGAAAACAGACACTCGTTTGACCCAACGAAGAGTATGCTAGGCCTCTTGAGGCTATAGCAGGCTATAAAAAAACCTTAAAAGATGTCATTCACATGCATGTAGCACCTAAGCTAATTAGGGAAAACAGACACTCGTTTGACCCAACGAAGAGTATGCTAGGCCTCCTGAGGCTATAGCAGGCTATAGCAGGCTATAGCCTGCTATAGCAGGCTAGCAGGCTATAAAAAAACCTTAAAAGCAAAAATAAAAAAATTTGCTTACTCATTAAAGGAGCAATCGACAACGTTAAGATATGCCAACGATAGAAGGATTACGTGGGCTCACACCTAGACTAAACCCAATGGCTAATATCTTCAAGCCATTGAGGTCCATGCCCCAAATGCAACTCCGAATACCATTTGCCATGCCAACAACAAGCATGTCAGCAAGTTTTACACCCCCTGTCACATTAATCCCTTCAAGATTTGGCCCCTTGCCTCGCACTATCACAAGATCAAAACCATTCGAAGTGCTAAATACTAACCCCTTGCAACCCTTAGATGCCCACACCTTAGACATACTGACTAATCTAGGAAGGGGGGTTGTCCAAGGACTAATTGAGTCCCTACCCACATTAGTACTCACACACGGACTTAGTGAGTCATACAAAAACACGACTGTACATATTTCCAAATCATGGGAAAATATGATGAAACAACTGATCCTATTCAATTCACAAATGTTTAAAAAGAGATGTGAAGCCTTTGGAAATCCAAACTGTCCCACCAGGATGCGTTGTTAGTGGGAAAGGATCCAACGGTCAAGACAAACTTCAGGACCTTGAAAATATCCTTTATCCATGGCTTTCCAAGATACGGTGATCGGTGGAGTGCATTGAAAGAACTCTATTTAATTGAGCAAAAACAAAACGAAACCATTAGAGATTTTATCATGTCTCTTTTGCTATACCCAGAGCAATCTCTAGTTAATTGTTGTTATTTTTTCTCTTATTGTAATTTTTGGCATTTTTTGAAGTAAATTTTGATTTTTACTAAATACTAGCTGGAAAACCATAAAGTTTGTAAATATTTTCTACAAACAGTCTTGCTAGCTCCAGTGTCTTAACCGTAGTCTTTGTGGGAATGAAATGACACATCTTTGTAAGTCGATCAACTATTACCCAAATAGCATCGTGGTCATGACTAGTATTTGGTAACCCCACTATAAAATCCATAGACGCTTTCCCGCTTGCCTTGGGGAATCTCTATTGGTTGCAACAAGCCACCTGACTTGAGGCGCTCTGCCTTGTTGACTTGACAACATTGTTGGCATTTTAGTACGTACTCTTGCTGCACATCCTTGTGCAACCCTTTGGCCAATAAAACTGTCACCTAACGAGAGCATAAGTCTTGCGAATGCCTGGGTGACCAGCGCTTGGACTATCGTGACACTCAAATAAAACATGGTGCCTTGTATTTGAGTCTATTAGCACATATACTCTCCCCTTCTACTGAAATGCAAAAAGGGGCAATCAATTGATGCATTGGGTTCTCTCCCATGCGCGTAAATTTCATTTCTTCCCTTAAATTTTGGATATTCTTACTATTTCACCCTCCACCCGTGTGTGAACACCTCTTAGATGGCACTATTTGCTTAAAATTTAATCATAATTAAATTTTAATTATAATTAAGTTTTTTTAAAATCAAAAATTAATTCTCTGATTAACAGAGAAGAGAGGAGGAATTGTGGAGTGGTAAACTTGTTGAGGATTGGAGAGTAGAAGGGGAGAAGAAATTAGAGAGGAGGGACCTCCTCCTCTCTAACTGTATAATCGTGCAGGGGGGCACAGTGCTGCAACTGCACTAGGCGAAAATAGGAGATGCTCACACAAGAGCATCTACTGAAACAAAAGAAAGAGCTGGCCAAAGAAAAAATCAAACAAGCTCAAGAAGAATCCAAGGCAAGGGAAGCCAAGGACAAACAAAGATTCCAAGGGAAAATGTTGTATGTGAACATGGCTTCACTCACCCTTCTTGAGATGAGGATGACCTAGACATTGAGCCGGCATGTCTCAATATAAAAGTCTCTATGAAAGAGAGTCATGCCAAGAGAATTGCATTAATTAATATGGGATCAAGTCATAACTTGATCTCCTATATGGTTAGCTCTAGACAAACCTCACCTCGAAGCCACAAATGCACAAGTCCAAGGCGTGCATGTATCAACGACAAAAGCTATGGGATTTTTAAATGTTTCCCTTGGTGGGAAAGTGTTATATGCACATTATATGTGCATATACTAGGAGGCTATCCCACATTAGGCTTGTGAGCATGGGAGCATGGGTTAAGACTAACCTTAAGGGTTAAGATTAGGGTCAGGCATCCAAGGGTCACACATAGGAAATGGAGAGTCAAGAGTCACTTGAGGGCCCTCCTATATAATAGGGGCATGGGGCACACTCAAGGGACGGTAAGGCTATGTTATTTCTTGAGGCTAGGTTATGATATGATGTTCTCTTGTACAGAGGATTATATATATTCACCTACCATTTCACACTATAGCCACATGCTACTGGATTGGAGTTATACCTCTTGATGGTATGGAACATCAAGGTAAAGGTATGATGTACTTCATTATAATTCATGTGTGCATCCCTTGGGCTCAGGGGTGTCGGGTGGATAAGTTTATGCTTGATTTATGCATGTTTATGCATAACAATTATCTAGAGAGATCTTAGGGTTTTAACAGTGGTATCAGAGCAATCTCTAGTTAATTGTTGTTATTTTTTCATTCTTATTGTAATTTTTGATATTTTTAAAGTAAATTTTAATATTTACTAAATAAAAATATTATTTTATTGATTTGTGTTGATAATTTACACATGGATCATCGATATGGCGATTGGAATGCGTGTTTCTTCTATTCAACGGACGAATCAACGTTGCGGGAAAATTTCGTGAGTTAATGCTATTTTTCTCTATTTTTTGTGGTTTAAAATAAGCATTAATGGAAATTTTTACCAAAATACCACATATTTTACTATGGATATTTTTGGTAGAATGAATTCCCTGAAATTCATTAGTGGATTGTCAACCACCACGAATGGTTAGAAGCTATAATATGCACCAACATCTAAATATTTCAGAGTCCACTCTTTATTATCCATTTGGTATCATTAAACTTTAGCGCAATATCCATAAACATTTGGAGTCAATGAGATGACTAATGTGGTTTATAACTTTGATAAAACACATCTATTGAATATCCTAACATAGCTACAGAAGATCTCACTGACCTCCAAGAATTCATGAAATATAACAAGCCCACCCAACCACCCCCAAGTTTAGGTGAGGGTTAGGAAGAAACACAGGGCTGATCCATTCCAACTACCTATCCGGTGTTCTCTTCTATTGCAAGTAAGTTACTAGACCCCTTCCCGAGTGTGGCTCCTACTAACAAAATGGAGGTAGATTGTATCTTCTCTCACATACATTCTATCCCTCTCGATTTTCCCACTAACACTCTCGCCGCTGACAACCAATCCATCTCCACCACGACTGTTTCATGAGGTACGTACAAGATGAAATTGAACCTTTCACTGACATCAATATCCTTGAGTCCTTGTCATGTGCATAGTATGAAGGGTTTATCAGGGCATGCAACCCCTTATTGAAGCCAAAGCTAATGTTCAAGGTGTTGATGTGACTCACACCGTTTGAACCAACCCAAATCCTGCCAGACACCTATTCCACAATGACATGCAGACGGCAACCTTATGTCCCCTATCCTCTCCGTGCACAAATTCCCGATTTGGAGAAGTTGTTAGCAATGGTAGGAGAAGGTACATTATGGGAAAATGTGTCAAAGCCTCAGGAGGCCTGGCATACTCTTCGTTGGGTCAAACGAGTTTCCATTTGCCATAATTAGCATAAGCTCTACAAGCACGTGAACAACCTCTTAGGGATATTTTTTGAAAAAAATGCATGTCAGTAGCATCCTAAATGGGAGAGGAAGTCTCAAAACCTATTTTCCATCACTGTCCTAAGATGACAAAAAATTCGAAAAGATTTTCCCTGCTTTGAGCCCGTTTTTTAATGTGTTCTAAAAGGAATTTGGAAAAACTCTGTATGAGTGAGTTGTAGTATTTTTGCAGCACTACAACTTTGTCTCTCTGAATTTTTTTGGGATTTCATCGTTTAAAAACTCAAAAAAAGTAGCTCGAATATGGTTCACAATTGTTTTTGGGTTGTTTTGGGCGATCTTTAGTGCTTTAAAGGTCGTTTTTGCCTCGAATTTTGAGGCTACCGGTCGAAAGCCAAAATGATGGATTTTTCCCTCGAACGCTCAAGAACAATTTCGAAGAGTTTGATCCCAGCTTTTTAGTGAGCACTAGAGTGCGGTTATCGGATTCACGGTTTAGGAGATATGAGCCTCTAAAAACAAGACTGTCTTCCAAACTACGTTGGCAAAGTAACCTCTATGGAACATCAAATGTTCCACCTCTGATATTGCCACCATGGCCCAATGCCATGAGGAACTTGATACTAAAGACATTCTAGATGAATCCCCTAGCACATTGAAATTCTATATTGATTATCCAGATTCAATCCTTGTTGGGAGTCCACCTTAGAAGTGAATACCATTCGAGACAACCCAAGACCAATGATGTGGGATAATATTTAATTACTACCTTAATGCAAGTACGACAGGCCATGGGCTCGAAGAGAGCCCCTCTTACTTATTTTAGATGTGAATGATCCCATAGGGTGGTAGAATGCCCCATTAAGGTAAATTGTGAAGAGTGGTAATAACAAACCCACCACCTTTGGATAGATGGTGTATTAGGTGTTGCATAGATCACTTGATCAGTGTGCCCGCATAAGCCTACAACTCCAATCCATCTGCCAGCACTCCATAGCAACCACTAGCAAGTTTTATCATAGTTAGTGTCATATATTGGTCTTCTTCGAAAGAAGAATAGGACGTTTCAGGGCACATGCAACAAAAGAAAGATCAGGCTACCACCGAAGCGTCAAAAACTTCTAAGAACTAAAAATAAGAGACGAGGTAAGGACCGTAGCAAGGAAAAAGCTACATTTTTCACCCCAAAGCTAACAAAAGAAATAAATCAACCAAGGATCTCAAAAATTCCTAGTGGTAGTGAGACAAAGGAAATGCAAAAGACCATCTAGGTCATGCTAAGAGATCGAGGATGTTCCAGATTCAATAATTAAAATAACCTTAGATGAAAGAAAGGATTAAACAATCATGGGATATTAAGGGTCGAAGAGAGCCTCTCTTACTTATTTTAGATGTCAAGGACCCCATAGGGTGGTAGAATGCCCCATTAAGGTAAATCCTGAAGAGCGGTAATAACAAACCCATCACCTTTGGATAGATGGTGTATCAGGTGTGGCATAGATCACTTGACCAATGTGCCCGCATACGCCTACAACTCCAATCCATCTACAAGCACTCCATAGCCACCACTAGCAAGTTTTGGCATAGTTAGTGTCATATACTGGTCTTCTTAAAAGAATAATAGGACGTTTTAGGACACATGCAACAAAAGAAAGATCAAGCTAGTCCTAAGTCTACAACTCAAGCACTGCTAAGAGCACTAAAAATAAGAGACGTGGTAAGGACCGTAGCAAGGAAAAAGCTACATTTTCCACCCCAAAGCCAACGAAAGTAATAAATCAACCAAGGATCTCAAAATTTCCTAGTGGTAGTGAGACAAAGGAAAAGGATCCAAAAGACCATCTAGGTCATGCTAAGAGATCGAGGATGTTCCAGATTCAATAAGTAAAATAACCTTAGATGAAAGAAAGAATTAAACGGTCCCGATGGACCTATCTAGAGAGAGCCCCCGAGAATTGTGGGAGAAAGTTGAAAGAGATTCACAAGCTCATAGGGAGAAACGAACAACTCTCCGAGGTTAGGCACACAATTGATGAGTTGAGCTACATGGAAATAGAAATTATCCCTGAACCACCAGTACAAATCACTCTTCTTGATAAAGAACTGGTCAAGGAAAGTGAAGACGGATTGATCATAATAGATTGTAAGGACGAGCTTATAGAAATGGCTAAGAAAGTCATGGAAGGGAAGTACAATATCAAAAGATTAACCCCTTCTTCCCAAGAAGTTACAATCTTACCCTAGCCAAAGGTTAAACAAAACATAAGAGGTTGTATAGCAGGCCCATCTAGAAATAAAAAAGGCAATGGGCCCAATTTCCATAGAGAACCCTTATCAGAATGCCATAAAACCTAGTCAGAGAAGAATCACATGAGGGGAGTGTCTTAAGGTAAAATCAGTGGAGGCATAGTTGAAATTGCCCATAGGCAACACATAAGCCTCACAAATAGTTTGAAATGAAACAAAAACATTGAAAGAGATCTAGGAGCTTACAAAAACAAAGAATATGAGTTTGTTCCATGAGCATATCGTAATTTAGAAAGGCTCAACCACCAAGAGAGGTAATATGCCTTCATAGAATTCCTAATTAGTGGGTACACAGAGAGAAAACTCTCATAGTAGGTGTTTAGGGAAGTTGTAGCTTCACAGCAAGCATGTTAACACCAAGGAACATAACCCATCTAGAGCATGAAAGCACATTGATCATGGGAGTTGAAACCTCGAGGGTGGTCAAGCCCTCAGGCTCTACCAAACTAATGCTTGGGCCTCCGTAATCTAATCACTTATGGAGGGGAAGCTAGCAAGCTTTCTCTCTCTCTCTCTCTCTCTCTCTCTCTCTCCACATCTAGTTAATCATAATTAAGAAAGCTCACCTCAAATGCACACACAAGGTCAAGCACTCACACATACAAGCAAGTAACTCAATAATCCTCCATAGCTAATAACAATCATAAACATGAAAGCATGCACAAGAATTAGGAAAGGAACAAGACAAGCAAGGAGGAAGGAGCTTCCAACCTTGAGCTCAATAGTAGATTGTATTATGAAAAGTGGCCTTACACAACCTCATAAGTCACAATGGGCTTTGCCCGATTTTCCACACTTATGGGATGCCCAAAACATGTTCTCATTAGGAAAAATTTGGACTCACAAAATGACCCTCTAAGAGCTTTCTCTCTCTTCCATGAATCAAGGAACAATGCAAAAATAATGTTATAATATTGCTCCTCTCTCTTCTCTTTTTGAATATTGTACATCTCAAAATATTAGTTTTATAATAGATTCACTTATTATTTTATTGACTGTCCAAGAACTGTACCAGACTTGCTCAGAATTTGAATATCTCAAAAACTATTTTTTTATTTGAGCTGGTTTTGAATATCTCAAAAGATATGGCATTCTTAAATGCTCAGATTCATTGATGACTAAAGAAACAATCATTTCGTGATTCTAGAAGGATTTTATCTTTAAAATGGAATGTCTTGATTTATACTTTATATTTCTTAATTTCTTTTTACAAGTATGTAGATCCGTCCTTTATCTACATTATGGTGCATTTTTTATGTTTTTTTATAGAGATTTGAAGAGAATAGATATTTTTTTAAGATTTTAAGAATGTGTTCAGATTTATTATTTTAGAGAATAGTGCATTACGAATTTTTCTTTTTTTGTGATAAAGCTTCTTCTTCTCTTTAGGTCATTTCTTCTTTCCATAGCTCATTTCTTCTTCTACTTTCAAATTTTCATCTCCAAACAGTTTGTATTTCGCTCCATCTCCAAACAGTTTGTATTTTTCTCTTGTTCTATTACACTTGTTCACTACAAAGCTAGAGAATGAAGAGTGATTTGATTTTTTGGTGCCATTTTCTTGGAGCCAACAAACCATTTCCCTCTTCATTAATCTTGCTATCAACGAAAAAAGCAACAAAGAGACAACACAGAGAAGCAACAGAGAACAAAAATGGAGGTTACCAATGTTTTGGTGTTGGTTATGTTTAATTGAGTTCTGTAAGTTATGTTTTCTTGTTGGTTATGTGCATTACTATTCATAAATAATAAAGTTAATAGTAAGATATGTTTTATTGTTAGTTAATAATAATAATAATATAGCATTACTATTGGTTAATAATAATAATATGTGGTAAAGTTAGTGTTAAGTTACACATATGTGTTAATAATCATGAAATTTTATGTAAGTTTTCTTGTAGGCATTTATTGCACTCAATGGAGATAGTGATGTATCTAAGTGTTTCTAGTTTTTTGATGTTTTAGGAAGCAAGAAGCTCTAAGAAGAGAAGTATACACTTCCAGATAGATGAAGAGTATGCCCCATTGTACAAGAGAATTGAGGTTTCAATTATGAATCCATCGATGATACAATTTCACAGAATAGCAGGGAAAAAACATATAGATCTTTGGGTTAATGGGTCTATATATTACACAGAATAACAGGGAAAAAACATATAGATCTTTGGGTTAATGGGTCTATATATCCACGTGATCCTATTACACAACAATCTCTCCAATTCTCAGGACTAACATCATTTGTCAAGTATGTTTGTGAGGGTAATGCAGGATTACAGGGTTATACTTGGAGACTTGCAACCCAAGCTCATGTTTTTGCACAACAGATCATGAAACTTAATAGATCATTGTTGGCAAAACAAGAAGAGAACAATGTTTTGCAAGATGCTATGCATGACACGGTAATGCAAAATGGAAGTTTGATTAGCCAGGTTAATGATTTACAGGGGCTAGCAATAAGAAGATGAAGACAATGCTAGAGAAGGCTGTCACTTATGGGCCCACAACAACACGAGAGGTACGTGAACGCCAAAGGTCATATAAACCTATGCACATGTTGGCTAAGACAGGTGGACAATACAGGTGAAGAATCTATGCACAATGTGATAACATGCAAAAGATGTTTAGCAATCTAGAAAATGAAGTGAATTAAGGAATTGAAAAGTTACTAAAGATATGGTGAAGTCCGTTGTTAGTGATGAAGTTATCATACAATACTTACAAGAGGTAAGAGATTCCTTCACATCAAATGATATGCAAGGAATATGTAATAAGGTAGGAATAAGTTCTTACTCTTATGGCATGATATACAAACATTTAGATACAAGGTTTAAAAAAGTGTTGCAAAAGAAAAGGGTATTGCCTCTTCCTAAACCATTTCATGTGATGCAAGCACGGCAATCATTAAACAGTAAGGTGGAACAATTAATTGGTGAGCCAACGCACTTATGTCACAGACATGTATGCAAGTATGGGTCAAAGGAAGTGCCGTTTGTCTTGCACACAAATACCAATTTTGTATTAGATGTATGCAAGTTACAATCTGAAATGGTTAAATTTTATAGTATATCTGTTTGCAGAATGTGGAGGCAAGCTAAAATTTTTTTTGAAGCTTGATGAAAGTGAGGTCATCAAAGATCAGAAGTTAGAACGTGTTAGTCTAACTCTCATGAATAGAGCACTGGATCCTAACATCGCCTAGTCATCCTGATTACTTTAGTGTATAGTTTGAGAATGTAATTTGGTGGCTTGCTGCATTTGAAGTACCAAAGGAAGATCATGAGATTTTGAAGATATTCCTTAACTTGACAGAGATACCTAATACAGTGCAACGTCAAAATCATGGGTGAAAGTTTGCACGTGGAAGGTTATGGTGAGTATTAAGTGGAATGGCACCTTGATGGAGATCTCAAAACTTTGAAGTGCATGTTTGGTGTGTCAAATGCAGAAAATGCAGAGTTTCCTTGCATATATCGTATGCATTCTAGAAAGAAAGGTAAGAATGGGAAGAAACAATGGGAAGAAATAGGCAGAGAAGGGTGTCCTACACGTGATCAATTTGTTTGCCGTGGGAGCCAAATGGTACAAGTAGATCCTAAGTGGGATCCTATTCTTGACATTCCCTTGACAAGAGTACACTTTTGCACTTTGCATGCACTAGTGAGGATCATAGACAAATTGGTTTATGAATATGTGTGTTTTGCTTATAGAATGCAGCCAGCTTCTGATGTCGAAGAAACATGTAAAAGGGTGGAAGAATTATTATCTGGGATGGGTTTATATCGAGGCCAGGTACAAATAAAAAAGGATGAAAAAAAGTCTGGAGGAGCAAGCGATGTCCTGATTTCCATAACTACAATTGTTTGGGTTGTTCGCCAATCATGGTTCAGCTTGGGAGGAACCCACCTCAAGAGCCAATTAGTGAATCCAGAGTTTGAAGGACCTTCAACTCCTATTTCTAGGAGGTTCTGTTGTTCCTCCACTCACGTCTATGTTTCCTTAGCTCATCTCTTCCTAAAACTCCTCTCTCTATAACCGATAGCCTTCTTAACAGGGGAGAACTATGTTGAGTGCTAGGATCAAAGACTTTGTGGATTTGAGAAGGTGTGGTTTGGTGCATTTTAGTTAACTATATTGTCATTTCCAATATATATTGTCATTTCCAATAATTATTGCATATGTGGTTTAGTTAACTATATTGTCATTTCCAATAATTATTGCATATTGTAAAAGCTCTTGGTGTATGTGTGTAGGTCTCAAAATGGTCGCACACATGTTTTTTTTTGCTGCTAGGCTGTTTGTAGGCTCACATCTGTTGGCTCATGAATGTAGACTCACATGTCTAAGTTCATGTATATAGATTCATGCTTAAAGGCTCACGTGTCCACGTTCACATATATAGGTTTATGCCTCCAAACTTATGTCTGTAGACTCACCTATCCAAGTTCACACATGCAACTTCATGTATACAGGCTTACATTTCCAAGTTCACGTAAGTAGGTTCACATCTCTAGACTCACATCTATAGGCTCATGGGTTTAGGTTTATGTATGTATGTTCATGCCTCTAGTCTCTCACATCTGTAGGCTCATGGCTTTTTTGTATGAACTCGGCTCCTCACGTACTTCCCTTATATCAAATGAGTCTGCAAGTCATTTAGCTCCTTTCTAGAGATCAATGCATTATATTAGAATCATTAATTAGTATTGTCATGCTTAATGCACTTAGTATTTCTCCACTCTACTAATACTAAGAGATAAATATACTTGTTTATTGATGTGTAAGTCCGCCCCCCAAAAAAATTTGCATGAGCCTAAGGTCTCTCATTTTAATCTCCTCATGCACTTATTTCTACATTGTTCCTTGTTAAAATGAGGGCATCTTACATGATGAATAATAATTTTTTATACCTTTGATGTATTTTAACACCCACATCCTAGCCTTCTAATTGTTCTCTTGGGGCTGATTTAAGAACTTGCTAAGAACACCAATTGCAAAGCTAATGCCAGGCCATGTATTATACAGATATATCAAACTCCCCACTAACTTCCTATACTCCATCTCCATAAGTAGAGTAGTCCTATTCTTTACCATGACTCCAAGAAAGGCATATGGGATAATTTGGAATTGAACAAGAGAGAATAGCACTAGTGCCATTCTCCATACCTCCAAGCAAGAATTAATGGGGGAAGAATGGCACTAGTGCCATTCATTATGACCCAAGAAAGATGTGGGGCGTAATTGGGAATAGGAGAGAGGGTCATTGGGAAGAACGGCATTAGTGCCATTCTCCCCCATGGAGTTAGGAATATTGACACTAATGCCATTCTCCCCCATGGGGTTATGAAGAATGGCAATAGTGCCATTCTCTCCATGGAGTTATGAAGAACGGCAATAGTGCCGTCCTCCCCATGGGTTAGCATGGCCGTTGAAGCAAACAGAAAATAGACGCATTATCGGTTTGTGAACGTGGCTGTCGAAGCAAATAGGCAATAGGTGCTTCACTCATATTAGCAATGTAGAAGCTCGCAAGCGGGAGCTACAGTCTCAGCGGGACCAGCAGCACAACTGGTAGTTGTAGATGGAAGATTGGTGTAATGCGATAGTAGCGAGAGGACCACTATAGGTGCAACATGTCAAGAAATTCAGTACCAAATAAGATATGATTGATAGTTTCAACAATTTTGTACTCAACATGTCATACAAAGTAATGAAGAATTGACATTATCTATATCGTGTGGATGAATAAGGTAGTGTTAAGTTTGTAGACTCGAAGGATCTGTATGCAAAAAAATAGTTAAGTGTACTATGTTAAGAAATGAACTTCTCCCTATTATCCTCAAGCTAATGGACAAGATGAAAGTATAAACAAAATTTTGTGTACCATTCTAACTAAAATAGTCAATAGAAAGCAAAACGATTGGGAACATAAACTTCTAGCTGCACTTTGGGCTTATCAAATAGCTTACATGACTCACTAACTCTAGACCTGACATTTCCTATTGCACATCCATCTTAAGTCAGTATTTCAATGCTCCAAAGGAGCCACATTGGAATTTAACGAGATGAGGGTTGTTCGCTATTCGAGCAGGTACCTATGTGTTCGGACTTCACTTCAGTCGTCGTGGGTTCACCCTACCTTGATTATACCCTGAGACACATCTAAGAAGCTATAAGCTTCTCTACCCACACCGCATGACTCTTTCTAGGACATATTTTGTAAAAGATAAGGGATAATAATCTCTCCTTGTAGCTTAATCTTTTTTAGGTCAACACACACTCTAAGGTTTCTGTTCTTTTTGGGCACTACCACAGTGGGTGATACCCAATCAGTGTGTTTAATTTCATTAATGAATCTTGAATCATTGTATTTATCAATTTCCTTCTTTGTATTGAAAGCATTGCATGCATCAGTGCCCCACATGTGTTGGAAATCGGGTGGGGGGGCACGTCCTAGGAGGTCACCCATCCTAGTTGTGTTCATACCAATGTGCATTTTAATTAGAGGTTTCCACAAATTTATCTAGCCATCCAAACCCCAAAACCTTAATCCATTTAATATGGAAATCTCCTAGTGCTATACTTTAGCACCATTTTTCTCCTCAATCCCCCTCTCCCCTTGGTGCCAACTTGTCCACTTCTTCTTAGCTCAAGGATTGAACTTTGTCCATGTTTTTTTAGCTCAAAGGTTGAAGTTTGTCCATGTTTTCTTGGCTGGCTCAGAGGTTACACTTCAACCCATGGTTTTGATACCATGTTGGAAATTGGGTGGGGGGCCAAGTCCCAAGAGGTCACTTGTCCTAGTTGTGTTCACGTCAATGCATGCTTAACTGAAGGTTTCCACAAATTAGTGCAAAATGGGAGGGTAGTGAATAGTGATTGCTATCCATTCTCTTTCAGTCATTTATCGTTATTGCACATGAATAGTTTGTCTCCAAATTCCAATGGAGGAGGAGACAAAGTTTTTTGTATAAAAAAGACAAACACGCCAATTGGAGTTGGGACAGCTCATCAATTCGTAGAACATGCAATATTGGAAATAAATATTAAAATACTTGACCAATGTAATACCTTCAAGACTGACATGTTTCATAAAATTTCTTTGAGTACCCTAAACCCCCCTTGCTCTACTATATCATGCATTCGGCAAGACAAAAAACCATCCACATTTGAGTACCCTAAACCCCCTTGCTCTACATGTTTCATAAAATTTCTTTGAGTACCCTAAACCCCCCTTGCTCTACTATATCATGCATTCGGCAAGACAAAAAACCATCCACATTTTGGAGAATCTCTATGCAACAGCATGTTTACCTCGAACTTGTTTCCAACGAGGGGTGAGTTTTTTTGCAAGAGATTGGGTACTTGAAATCACATGCCATCACTTTCCACTATGAGAGGGTAGATTCCACTAGCACCTTCACCTCCCTAAACCCCTCACCTCCCTAAATGGAAGCGAGGATGCTACAGCTAAGCTACGATGCAGCTTAGGTGCGTGGGTTTAGGTGGGGCTGTTACCCAAATGAAATGTGTTTAAATGAGAGAGAGAGAGAGAGAGAGAGAGAGAAAGAGGGAGATGGCATGGGTGATAAGCAAGGTTGCTTTTTGGCACCCATCATGGGCATTTTTGGGGGGGTTTTGCCCATTTTTTATGTGTGGTAGTGTGGGATGGCCATCGTCGATTAAGGGTTGTGCAATAATAATCCTGTTAAATTGAAGTACATGCTTTGAAACTTCTCATCATAATTCAGATTTACCTAAGGCCATGATTATCTATAAGAGAATAGCAAAATTAGAGAATCTAGACGCAAGTTGCCGACAAGTGGTGGACCCACCATCACATCAGGTGCAATTGGAGGTTGAATTACAAGAAAGCAAATGGCCTATACTTACTTTTAGGGTGCAAAATTAAAATACAGGTTGAATCATTTTTTTCTAGAGCTCATTATTGCATTACGCATAATTAGAAAACGTATTTTTTTAAAGCATTCAATTTGCAAAGAAATTTTCCTCCTCGTTCAACTTTGCAAAGAAATTTTCCTCCTCGTTCAAAATTGCAAAGAATAAGTTTCCCTCCTCTTTCAACTTTCAAGATAGGATGCATTCTTTTTCCATTTTTCCTTCCCCTTCATCCATCCAATCAGAGACAAGAATAAGTTTCCCTCCTCTTTCAAGAAAAGAAGAGCACGCATTCTTTTTTCATTTTTCCTTCCCCTTTATCCAACTAGTCAAAGAGTATGTTTGAGATGTATGTTACTCCTTCATGAATCAAAAATCTAAACTGGGATAATTCTTGCAAGCAAGAAACGTGGACATACTTTGCAGAATTCACAATGTTCTCATCAGATAGAAGAGGTAACACTATA
The DNA here is from genome assembly GCF_041138505.1 of Cibotium barometz. Taxonomy (NCBI): domain Eukaryota; kingdom Viridiplantae; phylum Streptophyta; class Polypodiopsida; order Cyatheales; family Cibotiaceae; genus Cibotium; species Cibotium barometz. The sequence goes on along the minus strand of NC_141081.1, from coordinate 1,730,291 downwards.
GCTTTATTTCTTTTGTTTCATAGTTGTAAACAACAATGGTTGTAGATGTCTTAGAAGTTTGCAACATGGACATACTTTGCAGAATTCACAATGTTCTCATCAGATAGAAGAGGTAACACTATAGCTTTATTTCTTTTGTTTCATAGTTGTAAACAACAATGGTTGTAGATGTCTTAGAAGTTTGCAACAATAACTCATGTGATTGTTGGATCATAGTTGTAAACAACAATGCTTGTAGATGTCTGCAATAACTCATGTGATTGGTAGAACTTTATTGAAATTGTGGTAAGTTGTTCGAGATGTCAAGGCACAATGGGCACATATCCAAGTATTTAGAGCTCAATCTTTATTTTATCCAGGTATTTAGAGCTCAATCTTTATTGCCGTCCATGTAGCACCATAGTGTTGTCTTCTTGTAGCAAGGGAAAAAATGATTATACTATCTTTCTTTTTAAAAAAATTAAAGTTGGACGATTTTTATTACACGATTTTTTTTTGTCTTCTTAGGTAGCACCATCTTCTTGTAGCAAGGGAAAAAATGATTATACTATCGTTTGAAGGGACTAAATGCAACAAATTATGGACGGACTGTCAGCCCTTACTGGCACGTGCGGGGATGGCCCCAAGGCACGTGCCGAGCGCTTAAGGAAGGAGTACTTCAGGGATCCCTCTCGGGTCAACCGACAGAGCAGAGTAAGTAAAACCCCACCTGTGCACAGAAAGAAAGCTTCTCTGCTCCCTTACTGCTTAACGAGCCTCCTTTGTGTGTTACAGACAAACGCAATGGTCGCAGATCTCTGGCATAAGCTCACCAAGGAGTCGCTATGGATGGACGGCTGGTACAAGCCAAGTTGGGTTCGAGACACGCTGAGAGCGGAAGAGCTTTGTGTGGTCGAGGCACAAGAAGAAGAAGAAGTGAACAACAGCCGCAGGTGCAGCAGGAGTGGTTGGGAGATGCCAAGCAAGCACAGGCACTCCCTTTTTTGGAAGAAGGGACGCCCTCCCGACAGCCTTCGGTGGAAGAGCTTGCTTGCATCTTGCACAAGTGCAGAAAGGATCAAAACCTAGCGCAGGCGCTACGCTTGCATGCATTCATACGCCAAAGTGGGCTGGAAGCCCATGCTTCACTTGGGAACCACCTAGTCTGGGCGCTGGCGGAGGTCGGAAGCATGTGCCATGCCCAGCAGGTTTTTGACAGGCTGGTGTATCGAGATGATTCTTCGTGGAATTCACTCATCACAGGTTATGTTAAACACGGGGAGTTATGGCAAGCTTTCGCCTTGTACCAGAAAATGCAGGAGGATGATTCTCTACATCCTAGTGGGCACACTTTTGTGGCCTTACTGAAGGCTTGTTCTGCGCTGAAAGATCTGGAAAGAGGCCTCAAATTACATGCAGAGATTGCGAGACAGGGGCTGCTGGAATGCAACCTTTTTGTTGGCAGCACCTTGGTTGATCTGTATGCCAAATGTGGCGTCCTTGCAAAAGCACGGGAAGTGTTTGACAAGCTCCCTGTTCAAGACGTAGTCTCATGGACCGCACTTATTGCAGGTTATGCCGAACATGGGCGGGGTGAGGAGGCACTCTCCTGTTTTGAACAGATGCAACGTGAGGGTATCTGTCTCAATGCTGTCACATTTGTCTGCATACTGAAAGCTTGTGGCCGTGTAGGAGCTGCAGTCAAGGGTCGAGAAATACATGGTGAGATTGCCAGAAAAGGATTGGAAAGAGATCTCTTGGTTGGCAGCACCTTGGTTGATATGTATGCCAAATGTGGCTCACTTGTAGAAGCACAAGACATGTTCAACAAGCTTCCTGTTCAAGGGGTGGTCTCGTGGACCGCGCTAATGGCAGGATATGCTGAACATGGGCGTGGTGAGGAGGCACTTGACTGTTTCAAACAGATGCAACATGAGGGCATCTCTCCAAATGCTGTCACACTTATTTGCAGCTTGAAAGTTTTTGGCAACATAGGAGCCACTGTCAATGGCCAAGAGTCACATGGTGAGATTGCCAAAAAAGGGTTTGAAAGAGAGCTCCTGGTTGGCAGCACCTTGGTTGATATGTATGCTAAATGCGGCTTGCTTGCAGAAGCACAAGAAGTGTTTAACAAGCTTCCAGTTCGAGACGTGGTCTTGTGGAATGCACTAATGGCAGCATATTCTCAGCTTGGAGAGAGTGAGGATGTTTTCTTTATCTTTGACAGAATGTTAGGAGAAGGTGTAAAACCAAATCTAGCCACATTCATGAGTGTTCTTACTGCATGCAGTCATTCCGGTCTAGTGGAGAAGGGCCAGATTTGCTTTGAGGCCATTAGCAATGACTTTGGCTTCATCCCAACTCTTGAGCATTATACTTGCATGGTCGATCTCCTTGGCCGTGCAGGCCATTTAGACACAGCGGTAGCAATGATCAAGAAGATGCCGTTGCATCCTGGTATTGTGGCCTGGCGTACTATGTTGGGGGCTTGTCGAAAGTGGGGCAATCTCGAGCTTGGAAGACATGCCTATGAACATGCAATTCGATTGGATGAAAAGGTCGCGTCAGTTTATGTATGCATGTCTAACATATATGCGGATGGCTAAGAAGGGTGAGACAATGAAGAGTAGAAAACCGAGCATGGAAGAAGCCAGGACAGTGTTGGTGAAAGGGTGCCCGTGGAGTCGTGCATCCCTTTTTAGTTGGGGCTAAAAGACATTCCGAGAGGGAAGCCATTGAGGCAAAGCTAGGTGGTCTTTTGGCCTTAAATGCCAAAAGAAGGGTATTTCCCAGGCTTGCATTGGGTGTCATGGGACATCTCTGGTGACGCAAAGGATGATATGTTACGTTGGAAAAATGGAAAGTTGGCATGTGCCTTAATTATACCTGTCGTCCAAAATCTCTGGATTCTTAAAGACTGCCATTTTCTCCGGCACTTATATCAAAGATAGAGCACTGAAGAATTGCTGTATGAGATATGCCTCTGAGGAGGAAGTTGTAATTTTGGAAATTATTGGTGATGATAGTGATAGTGCAATTAGAGTAGTAATTGACTTTTTGAGATCTTGATGCCAGAAATATGGATCATGGTGTTAGTTTAGGATAGTGGGGGTCCTGGAAAACAAGTTCAATATCTATGTAGTATAAAACAAGAGAGTCTCACATGGACTGCACATCAGGACTTGCATGAAGAATAGTGCTATACAAAATATATATGAGTAGACAATTCCTTGGAATCAGTGAGCCATGATATGTGTGCATTGCTCTGTTCATTGTGCCGTGGATTCACAGGCTGAGGTTAAGCAATTACTCGTTACTGGTGTGGCTGGTTCATCCCCGAAACTCAGTGACCTGTACAGAGGTCTCTAGTAATGAGGCAGTTTCCCGTCTTGTCTTGTGGTACATGTTAGGTGAGCTTGGTTCCTATAGTTTGAAGTGCTTCGTGTGGGGTTGTTAGGGAGTTGGTCCCTCTTCTTTTCATCAACAAAAAAATAAGAAATAAGCCCCCTGTGGACGGGTGTGTTTCAATGTCTTGTTTTTGTTCTTGGTATCCGGGTTGTCCTGAGGTTTTTCCTGCCAGACAATAATAGACAAGATCCAGGAATAACAAACATAATGAACAAACCTGTTCATATCGGTTTTTTTTTTGGGGAAAGGGGGGCTCCATGAGTAACCTAGATGTTAAGACAACATGAAAAGATTAACCAAGCTGCCAAAAGAAAGACACAGCCAGCGTACTGCTCAGGTCCGGTGTATACAATGCAAGCGGCAGAAAAACGTGTCCGTCTAGATTTGGAGCTGATGAGTAGAGGGTCTGGAGCATGCAATAGGTTGACCATCGTAACGCACAACAAAGCCAACTAAACCTGTGAGTTTATGCAATCCACTTTACTTTGAGGGAGAAGAGTAGAGAGAGAGAAGATAGATAGTCAACACTCAATTACCCATTGACCCCCGCCCCCTCCCCCCCCCAACTACTCGGTTGTAAGGAAGAGTATTTGCTTGTATTTCTTTGCAGAACTTTGTACAGTGACAATAAATGATGGCTGAGGACTGCCCAATGCAAGGATGAGGAAGATTGAATGCAGGCCGAATCATATGTTGTTCGAGGCACTTTGAATAACTCTTCAATGACCACTATGCAAGCCCAAAACTGTTGAGGGATGCACATATAATGGTTGAATGCTGAAGAGGATCTTCATTGAGGCCTTGGGAACCGTAGCACAATAAAGTGCTGAATGTTGGATGTATGCACAAGACGCTGGAGGCTCTAGGCACACATATCTGCTCTTGATTGCTTGAGGACTGAATTGTGATGGATGACTTATTCCATGGACTAAATTATGATGGATAATTTATGTCATGGACTGAGCACTTTCTTGTATATGATGTTTGTTGCTGGTCGGTCTACTTCAAGGGTTGTCGACCAGATTGGACAAGGAAAAAATGCTACAATTTCTCCCATGCGTCTCATATGTTGGTCGACTTGCTGTTTGAAGGCCTGTGTGGGTTGCCATGTGATGTATATGCTTTCCATGATGCTTTTCTGTTGGTCGACATGCTGATCATGGTATCTATGTTGGTCGACATGCACATGGGGGTGTCTATCCCCACATACAAGGCAACCCCCATATTGGGGTGCCTTATGGACTAGCCCATGTGCATATGTCCTTGATGATACTTACTAATGCAATACCTACTGCTAGGGCTGACCTCTACATGTATTTATATGATGAATTATCCCAGTGGGTAACAGGACTGACACATGCAGACTCTCTAAGGCTTGGAAACTGACATACGTAGCTCGTGCCTGACATGCGTCAGACTAGGGTTCACAAGGGGTCACGGCATACAACAAAATGTTCCTAGAAAGGGTAATCCTATTCAGAAATGTTGCACTGATGTAGAGCAAGTGCGTCACATAGCACCCCAGTGCAGGGTGCATGTGACATTTCCTCCTCCTTAGCTTGGCGGCAGGTTCATGGCTTCCAAGTGCTCCACCAGGAGTTGGGGGTGCTCTAAGAAGAACTCTTTATCGAGCCATATGGCTTCATAGGTCTCGCTGTCTTTAAACTTCGTGTAGACTTTGTCTTTTATTGGATCCATGCTTCCATCTTTGGAGGAGAATCCGCTCAGGCTCAACGACTTCAACTTCATCTACCACATCTGGTTGTTGCCCATCTACAATATCCTACAATGCTGGACCAATGTCGAGCTTCAACCAAGAAACATGGAAAACCTTGTACACATAGTCCAACTATTTGGAAGCTTAAGCTTCATGGAGACATCATTGATTTTTTTAAATGATAGGAAAGGATCCAAAGCTTCGAAAGGAGAGCTTGGAACAATGTTTGTCTACTTGCTTCAATCTCTACTTCATGATCCGAAGATATATCCAATCCCCTTCTTTATGGTTGACATCTCGTCTTGACTTGTTGTTGGCTAGTGATCTTGTTGGCCTCCAAGGACGATGACACCATTCTCGTAAGAAGTGACGAGAAACGATAGCCAAATGTTGCTTCATATGGATTTCGACCAATGCTAGATGAGTGTCATTTAGGATGGCCTGAACCAAAGAAAGATAATGCTCCCACTTTGCCTGTCATGGTGATATGACTTGAGAATATCAAATGCCATCAGATTATATATTTATGTCTGGTCATTTGTATGTGGATGGAAAACTGGACATATATAACTTGGTCCCAAAGTTGTCAAATAATGCTTTTCAAAAATTTGAAGTACACTTGGGATCCATGTCTAATGTTATCGTACTTGGCAATCCATCTATGGGGTACCAATGTTGAATGAATGGGCGAGCAATGTCTTCAATTGTGGTTGTTTGCTTGCATGGAATCAATATACAAAACTTAGTGAAGCGACCCTACCTATTTTATATGAGAAACCTTCACCTTCTGGCACAGACATGTTTGGACATGTTGATAGACATCCCTTCTCATCTTAGGCCAATAAAATGATCGCTCTAACTTCTTTAATGTACTATTCATACCTCTATGATCTCCGATGAGAGAGTCATCAATGAGAGAGCTATGGGCATCGTGAAGAAGTGCTTGTTGCTTTTCCCTTAGTATGCACAGCGAGTTCTTGTAAAACAACCATCCATCTTGGATGGTATAGTGATCCGGTTTTGACTAAAGGGCCAATCTATACTGAGTTTCGAATTCCAAAGAATTCTCATACTGTGCCTTCATACTATCGAAACCTTTTTCCTATATTTTGAGCACATTGGACTCTTGCAAATTTTAGATGAAACCTTTGTAGCTTAGAGCATTGACACAACGGGGTTATTCTTGCCATGAATGTATTCAATCATACCTCCAAACTACTGGATGATTTGACTCCATCTGGCTTGTTTGTCACTCCTTTAGGAACTAGGCATGGTTTGCAACCATTTAAGTGCTTGATGATCTGTCCTAACTGTGAACTCTCTCCCGTAAAGGAAAGGTTTCCAATGCTAAAGAGTTGCCATCAACCCCAATAACTTTTTGTCATACACAAAATATATTTTTTCTGTGTTGTTTAATTTTCTGTTATAATAAGCCCCTGAGCACCCTTCTTGCTAGAGGATAGCTCCTATGGCTAAATTGTTGGCATGAGTAATCACCTCCAAAAGGATCATCCCATGAAGCCAACTTGAGAACACGACTCAGAGAACTTTCTTCGTTGCAAGGAATGCCTCGAGTGCTTTGCCCATTAACGAACACTTTCTACTGACGTGTCTTGACATCCTTGAGCAAATATGTAAGAGGTGCTACAAGGTCAGAAAATTTATCCATGTGTGAAGTGTATGCTTGACAGAGACCTCCAAACGAGCAGTTCTCTTGAGCATTTTTGGGGACATCCCATTTGAAAATTACCCTTACCTTTTCGAGGTCGAAGCTAATCCCATCCACACTGATGACATATCCTCGATAGTGAATTCTTCTACTCCAAATTCACCCTTTTTTGCATTGATGAGCTCATTTTCTCGCAATAGTTGTGTAAGACCTTTTCAACATCGTGCTCATGCTATTCTACAGTAGCAGAAAAGATGAGTATCATCTAAAAAGATGGACACACTTTCCAATGAGCACAAAAACTTAAGACATCATCTTGTCAAAAACGTCACTGGTGCATTGGTGAGTTCGATTTGCATCACCACAAACTCATAGTGAACACGTTCAGTCCTGAAGGAGGTTTTTGGAATGTCAGCCCATAAAGATCTGAACCTACTGTTGAGTGTCCTATAGTCCTCATAATCGTGCAGACTTTTCTTTCTTTTGCACAAATATGATAGGTGTCGCAAAGAGCAAGGATGAGGGCCGGATAAATCTAGCTCAAAGTAATTACAAAAGTTACTGTTCCAGTTCACCCTCCAATGCCTTTAGAAAGGTGATAGGGGAACTTACTGGGGCGGTTCTATCCAGGGGACCAACTCAATGCCCAATGATCCTTAGGGCGATTGGTGGGAGCTGCAGCAGCGTGATGTCATCCTTTAGCATAATACCTTGAAACTCTGCCAAGAGGCCATCTCTCTTTGCGTCAAATGGGTTGCTGGTGGTTGAACAGTAGACAACTGGCTACGGACATAAATCAAAGCGCATTCAACTCCTTTTCTAATTGCTCTCTTTGGACCTATATGTGTGAGATAAGTGGAATGCTGGGAATGCTCCTATCACCGCCCCGCAAATCAAGAGAGGCTCACGAACACCATCAACAACTGCGAAAGTGTCATGTCTCCAATCAAGAATTGGTGCATAATCCCTAAACCACAAAATCCCGAGAATCATATCACACCCCAAAAGAGATAAGATAATGAAGTCTTACTAAAATGTGGCCTTGTCAACCTTGAATTCAAACTGCTGAGCCTTATAGGAAATGTGAGTGTGAAGACCGAGTGTGAACTTGTCTGCATCCAAATGATGGAGTACAAGTGTATAACTCATCTTTTTAGCCAACTGAGGAGAAATGCCATCCTCAAAGCTATCCATATCGAAAGGATAATGAATTGTTGTCCCCTCATTGTGCCATAAGCAATCACGAATGAGGGCTTACTTTTGCGCCTCCTGCTTCTCATCACAAATACCACTGTGTATCCCGAGTTTAAGATGGTAAGAGCATGTTGGAGATGTGGATGCAATTGTAGCAGTGGCTACTATGGAGACAGTGGTCTTAGAGGCTTGTGCAGCCTGCCACTTGGTACAATCTTTCTTACCATGCTCCACGGTCTGTTAGAAGAAATATATGTTCTCCCCCTTGTACCGTGTTTTCTCTTGGAAACATCCACTCGTAATGCCCTCCTTGGGCCTTTTCCTTAAGTGTTTTCTTAGGCTTGAGTTCCTGAGGCGATCTAGGAATCTTTCTTCGTAACTTTCCTATTCTAAGCTCCCTTCCCTAATTGGGATAATGACTACTGGGTGGTGGATAACTATCACTAGGGTTTGCAGTTGGCTTGGATCTACTTAGGCTTACCTCTATTCACCATCATTTCTTGATTCTAAGTGAGAGTAAGAACCGTATCATATGAATGTGGCTTAAAATTACACGCAGTAAACCATATGTTAGTATCCAATCCTCTAATGAACTATTTCAATTTATCCTCCTCGGATATCCCCTACTGTTGTGCTACTGTGATAACTCTGTTAGAGTATGTTAGTATTGACACCCATTTGGGAGTCTGTTGAACTCATCCTTAAGGTTAATCATGTAGTACAATAAAAATAACATTTATAAAGCCTTTATTTGAAGAGTGCCTATCCATTTCATTAATTAAAACAATAGAACAAAAAAGAAATCATGGAACAAAGTAGACTAAATTTAAAGATAACTAGAATACACGAGTATAGTTGGGATGCATTTTTGCATCTCGATTCAAGCAAATGGCATTGAAAGATGAGCCAAATTCATTATTTTTCTTGATACATGCCCAGTCTCTTGTGAAGGATGCTTGGCATTAGTCTTATACTTTTGAAGAATGGGTATTTTCAAACAAATACTAATATTACTATGCACATTGCACTATAGATTTTGTAAGTGTTATGCATGCTACATCCCCTTGAGTTGATTCACATAATCAATAAATGTAATTGAAGTTCATTTCAAAGTTGCACTTGTCAAAAAATTTCTAGATTCTCGTAAAACGATGTGTTCGCATCATAGGATGGTATGATATTGGAAATTGTTGCTAATGAATGCCTACATAAAAGAATATATGTCAAAATTATTGTGAAACGACATTAACTATTATTGAGAATCGACATTAACTATTCTTAACCTATGAAAGTTATGTGATCTCTTTCACTATAATATATGTAAAGAAAATATACATAGTGTATGGTGGAGAGGTGCTATAAATCTTCCCTTAAATATACAAATATAGGAGAACGTACCTTTCCCTTGTGTAGAAAAAACGCTTTCAATGTTGAAAGAGCGACAAAAGAGTTCTTTTACATCGTCGTATTACACCGCTGTAAAACATAGAACGTTGTACTTACATTGTGCTTCGCTTGAGCAAGCTAGTTATTATATCTCATTACTTTTGTTGCCTTTCAATCTTTAAAACATTAGCATCGATGTTGTGGTTTTTGTAGCCTTACTACTATCATGCTAGGTTGGTCTTTTACATTATTACGAATAACATCATAAGTGAGTTAGTATTTGATGGCCATGTAAGAATTTACATCTACGAAAAAATAACCGAGTGGATTAACTCCTATGAGCGGCAAGTGTGGTAGACTTTTAAGTTACTCTATGATAGCCAGACAATCTAGCCCACAATAGCCCAGTCTCCTTGAAATATCCCTCGTAGAAGTACAATTATGCTTTGTGAAATTCCCAATCAACTCCCTCCTTTTAAACCCACTCTTTTGGCCTAGCCTCGTTAAAATATCCCTCCTAGAAGTAAAACTATGTAAGGTTTTGTACAACTTCCAATCAATTCCCTCCTTTTGAACCCACTCTTTTAAAACACACACATCATTCTTACATATCAATAGGTGAACTCTCAAAGGCCAATCTCATGACTCATGCAAGTGCTAACCCATTTTGCGACTAACAAATGTTGCCACTAATATTCTACATCAAAGAGCGAAAATAAACACACTAAAAGGATATATGATCAAGCTATGAAGCATCAATGTCCAAATCTACGACTTGGACGGGAGCACATAATGATCCAACATAACACTTATGGCGATTCTCACACCAGAGCATGTGGTTACAAGCTAGGATGAATCCTATGTGAATGTACTTCATGCATGTATTATGAGATTAAGCATTGTATGAGCAATATGTCACTTATGAGCCCTAGATGCTCAGCCATCCATAATTCATGTGAACACTTATGGTCTGGTATATAAATCAGTTTCTCTCATAATGCAACACAATTCTCCTTTGTGCTAATCGAGTTCTCTAGTTATCTATTTGCTCTTTGCTCGTCTGTGTATGTGTGCAATAGCAAGAGTTGAGGTAGAAGCTAGTTTAATTCTTAGTACATGTTCCTATCTATACTTTATGTGAGAAGTAGATACTAAGAGGAGAGTGAGTCCATGCACAGAACATGAAGCAGCTTCCTCAGCTTAGTAGAGCAAGCTCAAAGGAGAGGAGCTTGCAATAGTCAATCTTGGATGGATTTAAGAGATCGAAGGCAAGGTTTGTTCCCCACTACGGTTGCTACTTGTTCCTAATTTTCTGTGAATGAGAGTTTCCGCGAGAATCAAGAACAGGTCATAACATTTTTTGGTGTTGTCGCCAAGGAAGCGCCATTGTGCCTCTATAGTTCATTTGCTTTCTAGAGCATTCCATAGCCCGGTGTGGTGAGCAATATGTTCACGATTGAAAATGTGAGTGAAGGAGGAGAGAAAAATGAAGTTGTTTCTATTATTTTTTCTTTAGAACTATTATGAATCTATTTATTTATTTGGTTTTTGTTCTCAAAGCATGGTAGGGACTAGCTACATACACTTAGAATTCATAGTTATATACAATAGCTTCAAATCTAAGATTTTAGGTAGTCTATCTAAATTTTTGTTTGATTTTTTTTATTTTTCTTGCAATAGAGTAGTTAGGTAGGTTAGCAAGTGATTATGAAATACTAGCTAGATAACATTTAGAATTCATAGTTAGATACACTTAGAATTCATAGTGTGAGGGTTTAATTGTATACTATATGAAGTGCTTCACATCCATTTATTTAAGGGGCATTGATCTAGCTAGTTGGCTTATCTGAGTGTTAGAGGGGTGTGTGAAGAAGAGGATACAAAAACTGGAAATACAAACCAGACCACTCCCCAAGAATAACACTACTCAGTCCCACTGGGCACTCACACCATAAAATACAAACATCCAAACCATACCTCATACCTCTAAAGAAGCAATCCCCAATTTCACTAGATACACAGTGCACTCAAATCCTTAAGCACACACTCAGCAACATGCTCGATCACCCACAACTCTCAAGTGCATCCATAGAAGAAGTAGGTATAGAAACACCGCCAACACTTACAAATTGACGTATCCTACTGGTCAAAAGATATCACCTGCCGACATATTCTCACAACTGGGCAAGAAGCAACGTATTTGACAACAACATGAAGCGCACACGGGCTCTTACTCTCTTGATTCTTGCCTTGCCTTCTCTCTCAAAAACCTCACAGCTACCTAAGCAGTAGCCGCCCTCTTCACAGTCCCCACTAGCATACACAGCTTTTCTCGAACCTGATGGCCTTGCAAACAAAAGCCTCCTTTCTTTGTTATGTTAGCCGCGCTCTAGTCTCTCCCAGCCTTAATCACGATGGGAGGTCCTTGGAGTTGACAGCCACCCACACACGAGGCTTGATCTAGGCAATGCACCCAAGACCTTTCTTCGGTGGCGATGAAAGCCGCCACCCAAGACCTTTCCCTCCATTAGCTTCATCATCGCCTTATTAACCCGCCCAGCCTCCAACACCGTTATGTTTTTTTGTTTGTGGTGGCACCGCCCTCCTCCTTACACACTTACTTTGGTCAGCCTTAGTTGAGCCCTCAATAGAATATATACCTGGATTAATCCAGGAACATGCCTAAATTCACCTTATTTATAACCTCATGGTAGTTATCCACAAGACGAAAGAGCTTCCTCAACTACAGGAATTTCTTTGTCCCGAATGTTACGAGATATCAGCGCATAGGTTACCTGTAAAGTTTTCTCTGACTGATGAACATAAGAACTACCAACATCTGTACTGAAAAGTTCCTGCCAACTACTGCCATCATCTGGCAAGCCATCCACCATCTGGTCCAAGAAAGCCTGCACCTATAGCATATCCACTCTGAAGTGGCCATTACGAGACTGCCACTCTTCACAGAACGGAGGACCTGGGGGAGAGAGTGCTAAAAATTTGTAAGCTCCATTCTCCACTTCGCCTTCCCAAACTACTTGGCCTGTTGCTTTATCTCGGAGAGTAACAAATGCTCATCAAACTCCACTCGTATGCCAGTCTTGCAAACCTGATGCACTGACAACAGATGAAAACCAAGTGATGGAACATACAACACTTGGGAGGAATGCTTTCCCCCTCTGCCATCGGGAACTATCTCCAACCTGCCCTCACTATGAACTGGGATAGTGGATGTATCCCCAATAAGGATGTGACCAGAATACCTCCGAAGATCTTGTAAAGCCATGCGGGAAGGAGTCATGTGCCTGGAAGCACAACTATCTAGAATCCACTCCCTAGTATCCATAGCGCAGAGTCCTCCAACATCCTCCCTACACGAAGAAGATGAAACACCGGTGTCCATAACCTCCAGGTGCACAAAAGCTGGAGTCTTCACGGTTCCTGCTGAGGATTATGCACCCTTCTCGGTGCTCCGCTTAGGACACTGCCTCCAATAGTGGCCTTTCTCGCCTATAGGTCCTCTCTGCTTTCAGTTTCTCTCGATCTGAGTCGGGCTTCTTCTCAGAAGACTTCTCCGATGAAGCCTTCCCTTTGCCCTTGTTATTACGGCCTTTCGACCGTTGGCCAGTTAAGGCCTCAGAACCTCCGCCTTGTGGAGGGTTCTGTCAGAATGTGCAGCGGAGATGATGACCAGATCTAGGAACACAAGAGAAAACGCAATGCAGAAAACAACAGCACGAGAGAGAGAGAGAGAGAGAGAGAGAGAGAGAGAGAGAGAGAGAGAGAGAGAGAGAGAGAGAGAGAGAGAGAGAGAGAGAGAGAGAGAGAGTGGCGTGTAACTCTGCTCTATATACACAAAGAAGATCCCGAAATGATACAAATGTGACAAGGGGCTGTGGGGTCATTTTATATGGCTCCCAAATAGCAGTCGGCTTGCTGTAGGGCAGCCGACAGGACCACAAACTCCACGACCAGCCATCATCACCAGTCGGCCAACAGCAGGGGTGTCGGCCAGCTTATGTGGGAGATCATGGACCTGAAGCAACACAAACAACCAGGAGCAGCATGTCCAAATGCAGTTGGCCAGCTTCAGAGGTCCTCCTTCCACCACGGGGTTGCCCCCCAAGCCACAGAAAACTAGGAAAAAATGGGGAAAAAATATGGGGAGTGAGGAAAAATGAGAGAACACCTACAAGGGCGGGCACACCCACAACAAAGGCCCTGGTGTCAACATAAAGACAGGAGATGACTTCTAACAGGTTCGTGAATCTTTCCTCCTAGTCCAAGACCATGGGCACAAGCTCCTCCCATGTGATGGTGCTGAGCCTGCAACCACTGGTAATCAATGAAGAGTAAAAGGCTGAGTACTGAGAGGGCAAATGTGACAGCAACGTTATGGTCATATCCTCCGATGATATCTCTTTCCTAGCCTGAGAACTTCCTGTTGAAGAGCCTATAGCTTGTTGATGTGCTCCCGCATCATCGATGACTTTGCAGGATTCATCACCCGCATCTGAACTTCCAAGGAATCCTCTTCATGGGCGATACCCTGTTGTAGAGAGAAGCCAAATGCTGCCAAATACCTTTGGCCAGCGTCATATGCTTTATGTGGTTGATCACTTGTGGTGTGCAATTGAGGAAGATGAAAGAACAGACTCTGGCATTGATACGATCCCATAACTGTGCTTGTGCCTCACATTCCTTCCGAATAGAGGGCAACTCCCCTTCCTCTAACTCCGGCCGTGCACTGGGAACGTGGGGAGTGTCGGGATCTTCACGTGCTTCTCAGCCATCTCGAGTAAATCTGCCATTGCGGGGGTGTAATTGAAAAGGGAGGGTTGGTGGGAAAAATGAAGAACTAAACCTACAAGTGGCTGTCCAGCAAATCAGCCCCCCTTTCACTTGCTTCTCCTCCTCTTCTCGTACGGCCCAAAATAGTCCTCCAATCAACAACACAAATAGCCCCCCTCTTGCTCACCCAGTTCCCAAGATCTTCCAAGAGCCTAGAGCTCTAATACCATGTCAGAATATGCAGTGGAGATGAAGACAAGATCTGAAAACACCTAGAGCAAGTGCACAACAGAAAAATGCAGAGGAGAGAGAGAGAGAGAGAGAGAGAGAGAGAGAGAGAGAGAGAGAGAGAGAGAGAGAGAGAGAGAGAGAGAGAGAGAGAGAGAGAGAGAGAAGCGTATAACTCTGCTATATACACAAGAAATCCCGGATACAGAATGTGTAGTGTGGGTTGCAAGGGGCCATTATATATGGCCCCATGCTGCTGGTTGGCCAACATATAGACAGCCGACAGCCAACAAAAGCCCACGACCAGTTTTTCCCTCCAATCGACCAACAATATACAGTCAGCCCCCCATCAGTAGATCATGTCGGCCAGCACACACAGGGGAAAGTCAGGGCAACTAGTGACCAGTCGGCCAGCATCTGGTACAGCCGACAGGTCCAATACAGCCTCCCACACCCAGAAAAATAGAAAAAAAATAGGAAAAAATATGGAGAGTGGGAGGAAAAATGAGAAAACACCTAAATCGGACAGGCAAACCCACAAGAGGCCCTGGTGTAAATATACATACAGGAGATGACTACTAACAAAGAAAATCCTCATGATCCACATAGCCTTGAATGTGCGCAACTTGCCCCAATAATAGACATGACCTACACTTCTCTACCAACAAAGGCAGCCCCTGCTTCAATTTGAGGACCCATGTCCTCCACTTCAATACCCAAAGCAGCTGCCATCTGTGTAGATATGAAGTTCTCAATTGCACAATCATCAAACATGAACAAAGCGGGCTGATCCTTAAGCTGTCCCCAAGCTTTACATACAACCTTGTCTTTGCTATCATGTGAAGTGTTGCCCTGCACATCCGGAACCATATGCACATTAGGCTTTGATGCATTTTCACGCTTCTTCTTGTTTGGGCATGCCTTTGCAATATGCTCGATGCTACCACAAGTAAAGCATTTCCCCTTGCTCATATTGCTTTTTTTGCTCTGGAGTGAGACCATAGTCTCTCACTTTGTAGGGACGCTTCTTGGTAGTGTTATTTTCAGCCTTTGGACCATTTTTATTTAGGTGGCTGTCCATTATTTTACAGATTTTGGACAGCCCTCTCTTTGCCTTGAAATGCGGGTTTAGCCTTATTGGATCGACTCAATTTGAGTTCCAATTGCTCCGTGGCAGTGGCGGTTGTGATTAATTGGTGTAAGGTGTGACCAGGATACATTTGTAGTCCTCCTTTGTACATGGGTTGCAATCTCGATTGAAACCTTCTCTTCCTTTCTGCCTCGATGACATGCATAAATGGAGACACCTCCAAAAGCACTTTCCAAAACTTTTATACATATGCGCATATTCACTGATTCCCCCTCATTTTGCTTCACCCAATCCCACTTCATTGTTATCTCATTCAATGCATTGCGGGGCAAGAATTGAGCATAGAACCTCTCCCTTGAACTCTTCCCATGATCTAATAGGATTCGGTGAGAGCTTCTCTGTGAGCCACCAATGGACAGCAGTGCCTTTCATAAACATGCTTACATACCGGATCATGGATTTTTGAGTGAAATTCTCATCACACTGAAAGCAATATCAAACTGGGCAATAAAAGCAATATCAAACTGGGCAATAAAAGCAAGTGCCTTTGATGCATCATATTCCCCATGATATGCGTCAAACTTCACAGATTTGTCTTCGGCTTTGAAGTCACGAGACTTTGATGCATGTGCCTGCATCTCAACATATTTTCCCGCATGTTTGTCCATTGGGACAGCCCCTGTGTGACTGGCATCATTCTAGAAGCAAAAGGTGATGCATAAGGCATAGATACGTGTGCCCTGTAAGCATGAGGCATGGCTGGCCCCTCAACATGCATTGGTACATTTTCAGCCATAGCTTCTTCCTCATGAGCACACTCAAAGGCATGAGTGGCATGAGAGATACGCAGAATACCTACACCAACAGAAAACTGCAGCCCATGTTGCATGTGTTGTGCATGTACATTTTCAGCCGGCAATGGCATTTGACATACATTTTGACCACTGCCATATACATTGTGTCCTTCACGGGCTACATAAGGTATTCCTGCATGGCGTGAAGTCGCCGATTGTTCCTCTCCCATTGCATAGAGATTCATCCTCTTAGGCATAAGTTCTTGTTCAGACACCTATGGGAATTCCAAGACGTGGGATGGTTGCCTTTTCTGCATAGGCACCCTCGGTGCGAGCCAAGTATGCACGTGCTGCATCCCTCGGTTGCATGTGCAACTCTTGAGCAATCATTGCCATTGCATGATGCATTTAAGATTCAGCTTTCTTGGCTTTCAAACGGTCATGTACCAATGGATCCTCGTGGCGGTAGGGATTCAATTCTTCTTGTTGTGCATGGAGGAGAGCCTGCATACGAGTAAGTTCAGCCCTCAAGACTATAGACTCTTCTTCCTGCATCTTCTCTTTGCCACGGGACGACTGTCCCACATATTCATGTTCCCTATTGTGCACCACTTGAGTTTGCTCATCCTGTAAAGCATTAGAGGCATGCATTTCATTGTCCCTGCCTCTTGTGTTAACATCTCCAACATTCATTGTATGGCTATCCATAATGTTCTAAGTGTAAAGATAGCTAGTGTTCACGGTGATCGTCTCTCACGATAGAAGTGAAAGAGAACCGTATGCTCTGATACCAATGTAACTTGGTTGAACACAATGCTAATCAATACACTTAAATACACTAAGATTTGATGGGCACATGCTCAATACAAGAAGTAATTTGCTGAATTGACAAGAAACACACAATGAGCCGGAACGGCCGGCCCCTCCCTCAAATAAAGTATATTGATCTTGGGAGAATCAAGTACATAGTGTCATGAGGCATTTCCATACCAATGTATATGAATATAGTATTACAAACAAGTGGTTGTCAATGTAGACTTGCAACTCACCCTACCCTCTCAAGTGCCCATGTTCCCTACCATCTGCTCTCTATTGTTCCACCAACACATGGTAGCAACAATCTGCAAGAGAGCACGTAAGACAAGAGAACACTACATAGGGTATGTGATCTTGTAATCTGGTTCCTCCCTCCTGCTACTTGCTTCCATACTTAAGCATAAAAGCTTACCAATTACAAGTAGAGTCGATGACAGCGAAAGTCTTCGCGATGGAAGTTCTTGGAGTGATGAGATCTTCGATTTGTCACATTTCTTCACGAGACAAAAGTCTTCAAGAGGATAAAGGGAACCCTAGGAAAGCTTCCCCTATGGTTCAACTTGAAAAAGAAGGACTGAAATTAGGGTTTTAAGCAAAAAGACCAAAAATTATAGCAATAAATCAATCATTGGGAGTGTGTAGGAGAGTGATTAGTACCCAGAAACACTTTTGGAAGTTTGGGAAACACCTTAGCAAGCTTGGATAGGAAGGAAAAAAAAAGTGCAAGAAATACAGCCCAAATGTCCTCATGAAGGAGGCGCCAATCTCTAGAGATAGAAGTGAGGTGGTGAGTTGTCCAGTAGTGTAGGTGGCAAGCAGGTGCTTTGTGGAGCAAGCTAGAGACACATGGTTGGTTACTCCCTTTGTACAAAGGGGATAAGATCAGGGCCGTAGACACATTGGATTTTGTCCACCTCGGGACATCAGTGTGTGTGAACATCGAGCTAGTCATAATTTATAAGTGAGTTTTGGTCGCCCAAAACTTAATGAAGTGTGTACACACTCGCTTATAAATTAATGTTAACTCCTAAGGCTAGGTTTATGACCGATACTTACCACCTGTCACATGTCACATAACCATGTCAGCAGTAGACAGTTTCACACGCACGGTTCACGGGCGGTCGTCCCCTTACCCGGAACTACACATTGGTCCAGCAAGCATGAA
Source organism: Cibotium barometz (assembly GCF_041138505.1). Classification (NCBI taxonomy): domain Eukaryota; kingdom Viridiplantae; phylum Streptophyta; class Polypodiopsida; order Cyatheales; family Cibotiaceae; genus Cibotium; species Cibotium barometz. Next base: position 1,712,054 of record NC_141081.1, on the reverse strand, counting down.
AATAGCATGCAATTTTAATTGCAAGCAAGTACATAAAGATGCTATGCAATGCAGCACAATCCCCATTCATGAGACTATCAAAATAGACGTGCTCCAGGCAAGTACACGAGGTACCAGACACAATGGAGAATCAATCCACCAGGCATTTCCGGGCATGTACACAGAGGTACAAGTCCCAACGGAAAGCCAAGTCCACAGTATCCATAGTCACAAGGAATGGGCATTTTTAGACTCGAGAATGTTGGGGATAGCAGCATCTTTCCGTTCCCATTCCCGTCCCATGTCACTCTATAGTCACAGGGAATGGCTATTCTCAATCTTTTCCGTCCCCATTTCGTATCCCATGTGACTATGACAGTATCACATGAGTGGCATCAATCCCCGGTATATACAACTACCATGGACACCAGTCCAATGTACATACATGATGAGAAAGCACGGGTGGACCAATTGGGTGGCCAAATGGTGACAGGGGTGCACATGTGGATGTAAGAAGTGTAAATGTGAGAGCAGTGCATGTGCATGTGAATGTGGGTGCACATGCGAGCAGGTGTAAGTGTATGGGATGCACATGCATGCACGAACACATGTAAGTGAATGGGAAATTGTGTACGGGTGTGTACACGTGCAAATGGGACGGGGGGTAAAAATGTGTGCACGTACAGTCAAGTATTTGGATACTACGTTTGCACAGGTGCGGACAACCATTGAAAAGTCTCAAGCCAAGCATAAAAAGGCAACAGATAAGCATAGAAGGCCTGCGGACTATGATTGGGTTTTGCTCTAAAGTTTGAAAAAGAACGTCTTAGGAAGTGGCCAAGTAAAGAAGGATTGCATCCAAAACCTTCCAACATGTTTTATGGACCCTTTCAGATCTTGCAAAAGATCAACGATGTGGCTTTTTGACTTGTTTTACACGATCACTCGAAGATACATAACGCTTTTCATGCTAGCTTATAGGGCCACCTCCTATGGAGCCAATTTTGGAGGATCCACGGCCTGCCAGAGGTGGATGAAATGGAGAAGGTATAACCATAGCAAATAGTTTTTCATAAAGAACAGAAAGTTGGAGTCAAGCTACTCCGTTGGTAGCTTGTGAAACATAATGTATTTTTGACAAGAAAAACCCACTCTTCTTACCATTTATGTAGAGCTTATGACTTTGAAGCTCTTCAAAAACAATGGCAAGATGCTCCCTGTGTTTAGCCTCACAATAATATCATTAAAAAAAAGTGCCGATGAACTTTCTATAAGGCCTGAATATCATGTGCATCATTCAGTTAAAAGTAGTTGGAGCATTACTAAGACCAACAGGAACTACCAAATATTCATATAATCCAATAGAAGTTCTAAAATCAGTTTTGTGTACATCCTACGGAGCCACTCGGACTTGATGATACACACTCTTGAGGTCTATTAAAATTAAACATGACGCATGGGGAACGAAAAATCGATTCTTTATAATGATCTTGTTTAAGGCCCTATAATCCACACACATCCTATAAGACCCATCCTTTTATGCACAAGCAATATAGGTGAGCAATATGGTGAAGAGCTTGGCCTAATCAATCCCTTCTCGAGAAGATTATTGACTTGGGCCATAATTTCCTTGAACTGTGCTACGCTCACCCTATAGGGCGGCCTATCAAGGGGAGAATTACCAGGGATCACATCAATACCATGATCCTTAAGCTCTTGAGGTAACTCTCTTGGCAAAGAGTCGGCAAAACAATCTTCAAACTTTCGTAGAAAAGCAAGTTTGTCTTGTTCAAGTATACTCACATCCACATAATCACGTTCAACATTGTCACGGAAAAAGACCGAGCAAGAAGAAGCAGACTATTTTATAGCTTTATTAATAGAAATATGGCTTACAACGGGTATGGTACTACCAGTAGTACTAGCATCAATAGAATGCTCTCTGCCTCTTTGCATAAAAACCATTTTCTTTTCTTTATGGAAAATCTTAGGATCCAAGCGATAGTGCCAAGGCATCCCAAGAATATCATCGCATCTTGTAAGTGGAGCAATAAGAAAGTCCTCATGGTCCAAGTATCCTTATATGTGTATGCGTAACTTTCCAATGACAAGGGTCACACTCACATCCTTGCCCTCAAAGGCCGCATCTGCATGTATATGCATTCCCATCTCCTCAGGCTTCAACCCAAGTGTAGAAGCCATCTATATAGATTTAAAATTATGAGTAGAAGCATTATGAGTAGAAGCATTATCAACAAGGCACTTATGATTCCCCAAGATTTGCAAAGCAAACGGCTTTTTGGTTCATGTACCGTGTTCCCATGCACATCTGGAATCACATTCACACTGGGTTTAGCTTCTTGTACTTCAGTTTTCTTGGGGTTTTCGGGACACTGACTCTTCATGTACCGCAAGTAAAACACTTTCCCTCCTTTCTGTACTTCAGTTTTCTTGGGGTTTTCGGGACACTGACTCTTTATGTACCGCAAGTAAAACACTTTCCCTCCTTTCTGTACTCCTCATATTGCTGTTTTGACATCTTTGGAACACTCTGTCTAGCTTCTTCCCTCAGCCATCTTCTGTATCCTTGTCCTCTTTGGGCACACTTTTAGGTAGTTGTCCACCTTTTTCTACTCGAAACCAGCCCTGAATTTTCCTTTGTGTGCGCTGAATTCTTGCTTTTTAGGTGCTCCCTTTACATGCAACTCCTCAAAAATAGTGGCCAAGTAAATCAACTCTTATAAAGTCCAGTTTGGGTACACCACCAATGTTATATGTACATTATGTGTGCTATGTTATATACACATTATGTGTGCATATACTAGGAGGCTAACCCACATTAGGCTTGTGAGCATGGGAGCATGGGAACAAGCTCTAGTGGAGCATGGGTTAGGACTAACTTGAAGGGTTAAGGTTAGGGTCAGGCATCCAAGGGTCACACATGAGAAATGGAAAGTCAAGAGTCACTTGAGGGCCCTCTTATATAATAGGGACATGGGGCACACTCAAGGGGGCTTGGGAGCTTGGAGGCTTATGCTATGGTCTCTTGTGTAGAGGTCCATATCTACTCATCTACAATTTCACACTTTAGCTATATGCTATTGGATTGGAGTTATACCTCTTGATGGTATGGGACATCAAGGTAGAGGTATGATGTATTTCATTATTATTCATGTGTGCATCCCTTGGGCTCGAGGGTGGTTGGGGGGTTGAGTTTATGCCTGATTTATGCATGTTTATGCATAACAATTATCTAGAGAGATCTTAGGGTTTTAATAGTGGTATCAGAGCAATCTCTATTTAATTGTTGTTGATTTTTTTAGTAAATTTTAATATTTACTAATAAAATGTTATTTTGTTGATTTGTGATTTTTATTTTTTTTAATGAGTTTTTTTATTTTTTTTTAAAAAAAAACTTTTTGATAATATTTCAGAAAAAAGCTTGAAAAATACTGAAAAATATGGGATTTGAGAAAAAAAATCGCTGACAATTTCTTGGAAATTTTTTCTCGTAAAATTTTGGCTTTTCATCTTCCGAAAAACTTTGGCTTTCCGTTTTCTCGAAACCTTTTGGCTTTCTGAATTCCGGAAAAACTTTTGACCTTCCGTATTCCGGAAACCTTTGACCTTTCACATTTCGATTTTTTTTTGTCTTTTCATTTTTCCAAAACTTTTGGCTTTCCGTATTCCGGGAAAACCGTTGGAATTTCGAAATTTTTTGACCGTTCGTATTCTAAATGCGTTCAGGGTAATTTAAAAATTTCAAAAAATTCCTAAAAATTAGTGAAAAATTAGACAAAAGTTATTTTAAATTTTGGAAAAATGTGGGGTTGGTGTTTGGCATGTGGTGTGTCCAGTCGGGCGCTCGTGACCATTCAAATTACTTTAAAAATATATTTTTTGATCCAAAAAATTAAAAAAATCCATTAAAATGATAAATTTTCATTGGATTTGAGAATTGTCGGGCGAAATTGAAAATTTCGTGAACGATGGGATTCTCTGAAAAATTAAGAATATTCTAGATATTATTTTTAGAAATCCTAAAAATTGATATTTTTAAAATATCAATGGTATTTTGATAAATTTAATTACTAAAAATTTTCTGAAAAAATATAGGTTTGAAATGCCATAAGATAGATTTGGTAGAATTCAAAATTATTATATTTTGAGGCCCTAAAAATTTAGAAAAAATTAGAAAAAATTAGAAAAAAATCATGATAACTTTTTTTCTCGAGAATTTAATATTTTCGAGGATTATTTAATGTTGAAGTACGTTTTCTCATACTGACATTAGATAGATGCGAGTTGTTCGCATATTATTAATACGATTATACCTCGTATTAATGGATATTTATGTTTGGATTAATTCTAAATGATGTATTCATGATTTTTTACCATTGTTTAACCATTGTTTTTGGACATGTTCCTTAATTTCTTTTGATGGCTATAATTTGCGTTCAAAGTGTGTTTCACCTTTGACACTTTTCCATGATAATTTATTTTACACTTATTTAAGTGTGGTTTGTGTTTAATTTCTTAAGCCTCTATCATGGGTTAGTTGATCGGTTTGTTTTGGTGGATTTCTATTGGATGTTTTCCAAGTTTTATATGGACTCATCAGGTTCTGCCTGGATCACTTATGTCTAGGGTTTTCTTATTGAGTGCTACACACATGTGTTTCACTTTCTTACTTTGGAGTTTTATTTGAACAACACAACGTTCATATACTCCGGATTGATGAATTGGCCACCAATTTTAATGCTTCTTTTGACATGATTTATGTCCATTAGATGGTATGCATTGATTTTTATGATCAACTATGGTTTCCATGGATTTAAGGAGCTTCTATGCTTTTATCCATGGTTTTATAAGGATCTTTTGATCTTTTGGATAATTTCATGTGCCTTGAAGGTAGCATTTGTCTTCGTTTTTTGCACGTAATTTTGGACTATGTTCCTTGTACTCTTGTATATATTCCAACTCGGATACCTAGTTGCTTATGTATCTAGGTGAGTTATTTTTCTATCCTAACTTTATTATGTTTTGGGTAGTTATCATTAGAAAGACGCCAATAATTCAATTTCTTTTCTAATGATGTACTTAGAAGGAGTTATTCCTTGATGTAGTCTCAAGTATATAGAGACAGGTTTAGTATGTGAAAGTCTGGATAAGGCCATCTTATTCCTTTTATACAGGATTTTATTCATATTTCCTAGACGGCATACTAGAGAGTTTCAAATTGTTAAGGTATGTATGGGTGGTATCATGGTGGTATGGGACGCTAGTGATCCCTCACATATATTATCTTATAGGATAATTTGGGCTCAAGATTGTTGCTTTGCTTACATCACTTAGCATGTTGACCTCAATATTCAAAGACAATCTTATTTCTAAATTCACTAGAAGTTATAGTGTGGGCATTCTTTTCTAGATATACTTCTTTTATCTATAGCTTGCATGTTTTGATGAGGGAAATCTCGTCGGTATTTTCACTTGTTGAAATCTCTTTCTTTAGAGTTCAAACAAGTTTATCTTGTTATGTTCGGATAAGGAAATTTGGATTCTTCCTTTGTTGACATTTCTTTCTCTAGTTCCGTACTTTAGGTGATTTACACAATCAACCTGATAGGTTTACGGATGGACATATGTAACTCATCGAGACGTTGATGATTCTCTATGTTGATATGGGTAACTCGAGACGTCGATTATTCCATATGCAGATGTGGATATGTCGAGGCACCGATGAATCCCTGATTTCTGCTGTTATATAATGCCATGTTTTCTTACTTTATTCCGAATGGTTTACAACGAGGAAGTTACTTTGAATGTGAATTGCTCTGATCATCCGCATTAGTCTGATGGGCAAATAGAGTGTATGAATCAGATTACAATGTATATGCTTCGTGCATGTCTCTAGAAAATCATCATATTGGAAAAAATATCTTCCAATGATGAAATTTACCTGTAACAGTTCTAAATTTACGGCTATTATTTTTTAGTTCGTGCATACTTATGTATGGGTATCAACCCAAGGCACCTATTGATGTCGGTCTCAAGGACATCGAGCATGATGCATCGAGGAATTTCTTGCGAGATATGCAGAAAATGCTGATCGAAGCTCGGGATTCTATTAGGAGTGCTCATGATAGGACACGGTTTTATGCTGATAGGGGACGCTCATCTCGGTCTTTTGAACCAGGAGTGTTTGTTTATTTTAATGTTCCTAAAGATTTTCAAACTTTGTCAATGAGAAAATGCTCGAATTTATCTCCTAGATATTGTGGTCCATTTTCGAGTTATACATCGGATTGGCACGGTTGCGTTTGAACTTAAAGCTACTTCCACATGTTAGAGTTCATCCAGTCTTTTATATCAATAGATTGAAAGGAAAACTGGGAGATGAGGATAACACAGTTACTCCTCAAGAACTTGTTGAAGTTGAAGATTAACCTCATAAGGTACATGAATTCAGGAAAAGGAAACTTTGTAGTTGACTTATCCTTGAGGTTAAAATTAGGTGAAAAGATAGGGAAATTGAGGATTCAACTTGGGAGTCGGTTGAGATTGTTCAGCGCAGTTCTCCTTCTTTATTGCAAGAGTGCAATGTTTTGAGAGAGGGAAAGTATGTTATATGTACATTATGTGTGCTATGTTATATACACATTATGTGTGCATATACTAGGAGGCTAATCCACATTAGGCTTGTGAGCATGGGGGCATGGGAACAAGCTCTAGTGGAGCATGGGTTAGGACTAACCTTAAGGGTTAAGGTTAGGGTCAGGCATGAGAAATGGAAAGTCAAGAGTCACTTGAGGACCCTCCTATATAATAGGGGCATGGGGCACACTCAAGGAGGCTTGGAGGCTTGGAGGCTTATGCTATGGTCTCTTGTGTAGAGGTCCATATCTACTCATCTACCATTTCACACTTTAGCTACATGCTATTGGATTGGAGTTATACCTCTTGATGGTATGGGACATCAAGGTAGAGGTATGATGTATTTCATTATTATTCATGTGTGCATCCCTTGGGCTTGGGGGTGGTTGGGTGGTTGAGTTTATGCCTGATTTATGCATGTTTATGCATAACAATTATCTAGAAAGATCTTAGGGTTTTAACAACCAAGCTTTTCTAAACGATTCTCTACAAGCTTGACTCAAATTTCCTCTTCTTCTCATCTTCACTAATATGCTTAAAGTTACCTTGAGGAGAACCTTCCAAAACTTCCACACATAAGAAGAGACAGATTCTCCCTCATCCTCAATCAACCAGTCCCACCCTTTGCAAATATTTTTCTCGAAACTTGGAGGTAGAAACTGATCGTAAAACTGAATTTAAACTTCTCCAAAGTCAGGGCAGCCATGCGATCAAGAAGCTTAGCCATCCACCAATCATCCGTGGTGTCCTTGAGATGCATACCCGCATGTCGGAGCATTGACTAAATCCTCATTGCAAAAGCAATCTCAATCTTGTCTAATGAAAGAAAGAGCCTTGGATGTATCCATCTTACCATTAAAGCTTTTGAATTTGACGTCCTTGTAGCTCGACGTGAACTCTGGGACTTCTTGCTATGACTGGACTCTTTCCAATCATTTGCATCCACTTCATGTCTATGGTGACATGGAGAAGGTTCACAGGTCCTTTTTCTATGACAAGTCTCCCTCCATTCATCATCTTCTCTTGCATGTCCATGACAATGTGAAGAAGATTCATGAACCCTCTCCTTGCGCTCAACTCTTACACTTTCAGAATGATCGGTATGCTCAATTCGTGAGGATAATCGGGGAACATAACAGGAATTGGTGGAAGACTGTCACTCTATCTCTCGCATCATCTGCAACACCTGCATGAGCACGCCTATGGGGAATACCCATTTACCTTCCTCATCAGAACATAGTCACTCTATCTCTCACATCCTCCGCATCCTCTGCAACACTTGCATGAGCACGCCTCCAAGGTTGCCTTGTGAATACCCATTTACCTTCCTCATCAAAAGCCACATCACCCTTACTCTTCAAGTATGCAACTGCCACCTCACGAGGCTTCTCTATTCCCATCTCTTTAGCAATAGCCTCAAACATAGGCCCAGCAGTGGTGCTATGGGCTTTTACAACCATCACTTTCTGTACATCTAGATCATCCCTGAGAACACGGAGCTCTCCAATCACCCTCATCATGGCATCTCTGTCAACAGGCATCTCAATCGGTGCCCCTACATGTTCGGATTCCCGACGGCCTCTCTCAATAGTGTCTTCCACACATTGTGCTGAGTGGTTAGTCATGATACTAAAATCAAGCTACATGTAAGAACAATTCTGCACCCTAAACCATTTTCCCTGAAAGGGAAGCCATGCTTTGAGCCAATGTGGCGGATGGACAATGTGATACACGGAATTCAATTATGGTAAACCATGATCAAGCATAAACCACGACATAATTCAGCCAAGAGTAAAAGAGAAGAAAGAGTTAGGTCTTGCATAGTACACCACACTAGCCGCGACACCCCCCCGCCCGCGCCTCTTCCCCTTAAGGTTAGATTACCAAAAAGTAGTCTGCTACAGATACAAACTTACAGGTGCCCGGGTTCACCACTGCTCTGCACCTGACTATTCCAAATACAAAGATGAAGACAAGAAAAACTATATCCGTGAGCCTCACGGTTGACCTGCCACAAGATCGTACAATCCCAAGGCCCCACCTGTGCACAAGTCCAAGCCTAGAAAGACTTCCTAACGCTAAAGCCTACAACTTTTGGGGACATATTCACCCGAAATAGCATGTATCCTTCAGATACAACTCTACCAAGTGTGTAGCTATATGTAAACACCCTCAAAGAGGTTCAACTAGCCTTGTAGAGCTCTACACGCTGCAGGCCATTACAATGGACACATTGCACTAGTGGCCTGCGTGCCATATTGTTAAGGCCTCTGTTGCACCATGGCTTCAAACAGAGAGGAATAGTCTATGGGTGGAGGTTGCTCTCGATATCCATATAAATCATGGAATTCAAGGCTGAGAGGTGAATGAAGGAAGAAGCCCTCATCGCCGTACACTTTATGAACTTCTGTATGTGTTATTATGAAGCAACAAAGCAATTTATACAGGCTAAATTGGGATTTAACACACTGAATAATTGTGTGGAGCTGAGAGAGAAATTGAAGAAAGATAACAGGAATCTCAAAACTCACTCACATTAATCAAGGGTGTTTACCAACGGCTTGACAAATACATCTGCAATTTCTGGACTCGCCCCTGAAACATGGCATAAGAGAGCTCCTTGGTCTGATTTCCAGCTGTAAATTGGTTCCCCAAGGGCTTTCTTCTTATTCATCTTCCTCAGACCCAGTTCACATTGCAGCATCCTTTGCATGCATGTGATACTTCCATCAAGTTGACCTTACCAAAGGCATAATGTGCAGCCAACAGCAACAGCAACAGCACCGAGAAACACCCAGTTTGAGACCATTTTGGGAGTCTCCTTGCTGCACATTATCTAGGTGCCAAGGCTCACCCACCACAGCATCCAAGCATCCCTTTATCTGCTATTAAAGTTTGTGCAAGCCCTCAAGATGCAGAAAAACCCCCTGATAAGCCAGGATCCAAAGCTTACTTAGCATCCTTTTCAACTATAAAAGCGACCGTGCTGCAATTTGAAAGAGTCCTTTCATCATCTTACACCATTGTCATCATCAGCAGAGTTCAATCTGCCTGTTATGGTACCAAAAAAAAGGCTATGTCAGCTCTCTTGTCATGCCAATACTCTTCAAAGCCTCTCTAATGATTGCAACGTCATCCCATCTTCTAGCTACTGCATATATATTTGAAAGCATGACGTACGGTGCAGGACTATTTGGCTCCAACTTTAAAATTTGACCTGCAACATGGGCTCCACGTTCTACATCAACGTGGAGTTTGCAAGCTCCAAGCAAGCACAGCCATGCTGCAGAAACAATTTCCACTGGTGCTCTTTTAATTAAACTCTCTGCCTCATCCAGGTGTCCTGAACGACCAAGAAGATCAACCATGCACAGAAAGTGATCTTTGTTGTCTGGTATGCAATAATCTCCAATCATAGAGACAAACAAATGCTTGCTATGATCAACTTGACCATCGTGGTTGCAAGCAGAGAGAATGCACAAAAAAGTGGCTTTGTCAGGCTTCCAACCTTCAAGCTGCATCTTACAAAAATATTCTAATGCCTCTTTGCCGCACCCACTGTGGGCAAATCCGGCAATCATGCCAGTCCAAGAAATGGCATCTCGCTCATCCATCTTATCAAACACACATCTTGCATCAAGCAAACTCCCACACTTTCCATACAAATTCACAAGAGCATTTCCCACCATCATATCTTTGTCAATACCCATATCTACAATGTAGGCATGAACCTTATGCCCTTGTTCATGAGCTCCTAGAATGGCACATGCATCAAGGATACAAACAAAAATGGCCTTGTTTGGCTTCAGTCCTTCTGGGTGCATCCAGTAAAACAAATCTAATGCCACTTCACCTTCGCTTGCATGGCAGTATACTCCAATCATGGAACTCCAAGTAACAGAATCCCGGTTTGACATTTTATCAAACACATTCTTTGCATCATCTAGACTTCCACACCGTCCATACATAGTGATAATGGTGTTGCCTATGGCAAGATCTAGCCCATAGCCTCTCTCAAGCAGAGTCGAATGGACCTCATGCCCCACTTCTAAGGTTGCTAAGCTTGTGCATGCCCTTAGTGCACTAAGGAATGTCACCTTATCTAACATAAAGCCTTCAATTTGCATTTGGCAGAAAAATTGAAGGGCTTCCTTGCCATACACATTCTCAGCAAATGCTGTTATCAGAGCATTCCAAGAAACCACAGTCCGGTAGGGCATTTTGCTAAACACAGCTAAAGCATCCATCAAACTATTATACTTCCCATACATGTTAATGAGGGTATTGTCTACTACAACATCTTGCTCCAAACCTAAGCAAACGATTGCAGCATGGATGTCCAACCCCTCGCTAAGACTCCTGCATGCATCAAGAACACAGACAAATGAAACATAATCTGGGCTAAGGCCTTCAAGCTGCATTTTCCGAAAAGAGTCAAGTGCTTCCTTGTCCTCACCATTGTGGGTAAGTGAGGCAATCACAGCATTCCACGAGGCAACATCACGATCAGTCATGCTTCCAAACACTTTGGTTGCATCTGGCAAATGCCCACATTTGCCATACATACTAATGAGCACCGTTCCCACCAACACATCCTTCTCGTACCCATATTTTACAATGGCAATATGGATACCTTGACCTTGAATCAGGCTAAACAAGCTAGTGCAAGCTTCAAGGGAGCATACAAACGTGATCTTGTTTGGGGTTATACCTTGCAGCAACATCTGAAAGAAGAGGTTGAGAGCTTCTTTGCCAAACCCATGTTGAGAGAAGACCATGATCATGGCTGTCCAAGAGACGACATCCCGATGAGGCATGATGCTGAATACATGGCTGGCTTCATGTAGGCTGGCATTCTGGCCGTACACTTTGATCAAGATGTTCCATGAGTGAAGGTTGCGTTTGGGCATGTGATCAAAGACGGCTCGGGCATCGTTCAAGCTTCCAAAATGTCCATACATCTCAATGAGGAAATTAGCTATGAAGGTGTTGTTGTCATACCTGTGTTGTTGGATGATGTGGTCATGAGCTCGTCTACCCCAAGTGAGGGTCTTGGACTGCTTCAAGAGGGAGGCCAAAGTGGCAACATGGACATCGTTGCTGCATTTCGGTGTTGCTGCTGCTGGAGGGATCGTCCCAAGCAGGATGCCTGGGCTCAAAGGGCCACTACAACAATGCACGAGTAGCTCACCTATGTGCCTTGGCATGAATGCCAACCCAGCACGCCCACATCAAAATAAGAAATTCTCACTTCCCCCTTCTTAGGCTTGCGCATTGCTTGATGATGAAAGACTGCCGAGCTAAAAACACTATTTTCAAAGCTACATCAACATGGAAAAACATGCGACTCTGTAGAACGTACATAAGGGTGCATACTCTCTTTTTTTCTGTTTTTTTCGTGAAATGGTGTTTTATATTATATGTAAAAATGTACATCAGCCACATGGCTCACAGAGAACCTATGGCCCCCCCCCCCCCCCCCCCCAAAAAAAACACAGAAGATCCTCTAAAGGATCATGACCATGCAAACCTGTACACTAATAAGAAAGCCTCCTAGCCAAATAAGCATCCCAGATAAAAGCATCAAAGATGAGCCAACCGAGCCGCCGTAACCCATAACGAAATAACATCCAATAGCTGAGCTGAGAGAAGAGAAGAAAACTGCCAAAGCAGCAAACCGCAGATACGTAGAATGTGCCCATGTATTCCAGACAAGAAATCAAAGATGAACCCATTCCATGTAGTACAAATATGCCAAAGTCCTGTCCATCTAAGGAAATGGAATATCACAAGGTGATTGTCCGAAGTAATGACTTGAGGACAAATCCCAAATATCCACTGGATGAGTCGAAACAGTAGACCTCTCTACTACTGCCTCCCAAACGCGAGAGATAAAAGACCAAATCTGACAGGCCACTGGACAACTCATGAACAAATGCATAACTGTTTCAGTGCATGTCGTGCAGAAGAAGCAAGAGGCTAATGTAATTTTATGACGCCGGCTGAGCTGATCTCGTGTAGGTAACCCTCCCACCAACATCCTCCAAATGAAAACCTTACCTTGGTAAGGGAATTGTGCATACTCTCTCTCTCTCTCTATACCTCTCTGCAGAACGTACATAAGGGTGCATACTCTCTCTCTCTCTCTCTCTCTCTCTTTACTCCTCTCTCAGTATATATATATAATTTATATATCTATAGCACAAGTTCATTTCTTGAGTCTATGAAAATGTACAAGCATTTTAGTTATATATATATATCATTTATATTTATATCTATATATTTTGTGTGTTTACTACACAAGTTCATTTCCTAAGTTTATATGAAAATGTACAAGACTTTAGACATTTTAGTTATATATATATATAATATTTAACTAGGAATGTTCTGAGCAGCTTTGTATGTGTTTTTTAAGAAATAAAGTTTTGACATTTAATCACAATACATTTGGAAATCAAGCAAGCCCTCTTTAATCACTTCACTTTGAAGAAACAAAGATGACATGCTAGCTTGCTCAAAATCGGTGGCGTTAACTAATAGGCCAACGATTTTTTCTCAACGTTACTACGAGAAAACATAAACAACTTAATGAAACAACATAAGACTATTGTAAAGAATATATATTTTAATCATCCCATAGGAAACCAAGGATGCGTTTAGAATTTCGAGAGTAATTGTCTAGAACGAGTCTCATCGTTAAATATAGAAGAAGTGCACAGTAATTGTCAAGAACAAGTCTCGTTGTCATTAAATATAGAAGAAGAAGAAGAAGAAGAAGAAGAAGAAGAAGCCTCTCATAGAATACAACAACATGCTAACCAACATCACCAGTTGTTGCTAAAGTTAATCATTTTGATTACAACAAATATCTTCAATCAATGTGTGTGTGGAAGAAGAAGAAGAAGAAGAAGAAGAAGAAGCCTCTCATAGAATACAACAACATGCTAACCAACATCACCAGTTGTTGCTAAAGTTAATCATTTTGATTACAACAAATATCTTCAATCAATGTGTGTGTGTGCGTGCGTGCGTGCGTGCGTGCGTGTGTGCATGTGTGTGTGTGTGTGTGAGAGAGAGAGAGAGAGAGAGAGAGAGTTATATTAAAAAGGCTACTATTGTGGCAAGTCTCTTCCTTGTGGTCAATTCATTTGGTGGAGAATGGCATGGCTATATATTGGATGAGGGTACTCCGAGCTACACCTGTGGTTCGGAGTAATTAGTGAGGGAAAACTAGTACATCACCTCCAGCCATGTGGCCATTTGTAAAGTAATTTTTGGTAATATATCTTCTATTACGAAAAATATATATATATTAACGTCTTCAAAAAACCCAAAGGTTCTATGAGACCAAAATGATGTGTATATAGTGTCCATGAAATGTCGCCATGGATGAAATAATATTAACGTCTATGAAAGGCCCCAAGAGTCTATATAATGGTACCATGAACACTTTGAGCCATGGAAAACTAAAAGAAAAGGTAAAAAGAAAACACCTAACACACTAGTGTATGTATATGTAAAAAGGATCGATGATGCCCAGCCCCCCAATTGAATCTCATCAGGATGTGTATATAATGTCCATGAAATCTCGTCGTTTTGGATGAAATAATATTAACGTCTTTGAAAGGCCCCAAGAGTCTATACAATGGTACCATGAACACTGTGAGCCATGGAAAAAGGTAAAAAGAAAACATCTAACACACTAGTGTATGTATATGTAAAAAGGATCAATGATGCCCAGCCCCCCAACTGAATGATCACTCTCTGAACCCCACCTTGGCCAAGTGGGTCTCAATCCATAGGCTATCTGGGCTACTCTTGTGAAGCTATTGCAAGGTGGCTAGGCTTCGATGGATGCTCCTCTCTTGCTCTCGGAAGCCAACCAACAATATGCTCCGTGCTACCTCCTATAAGAAATTGGTGAGACCTACGTCCAAGGTTTCTCCTGTGGTACCAGAGTGAAAATCCATACTCTCCCAAATCTCCTCTATCATGCTACATATCTCAGAGTCCTGAATGAAGCTGTCTAGGATCCAGGTGCTCAAATGTATGTCTTGCCTCTAAGGGATACTCCATAGGGATAGAATAATGGGTGCATGATCAAAGAAAGTAGTGCCTACCAGAATACCAATCATGCCACCACGTCCACAAGCCCACTCATCTACATAAAGCTGGTCTAGTCTGGAAAGGTTAGGGCTTGTACACTTCCTTTTAAATCTCAAGAAGCATAGAATCCCTAAGGCTACATTTGAACTCTAGTAAATGCCACGAGTCTTGTCCCCTCAAAGCCAAAATTAACCCTTCCCACGACAGTACTCTATGTATGAAACTATAGCCATTCCACCTTCGAATTTGTCCTCTACCGACTCTAACGTGTTAAAATCACCACCCATGCACTAGAAATCCACCTGTGGGAGGGGCTGATAAACTGTACTCCAGAAAGTGGCTCTACCTGTTATGGCATCTGGTGCATATATGTTCATAAAGAGCCCACTCTATCCTCTTTGATCCTAATGATCACCCACTGAGCTCTCTAAGTGATAATGGTGGTGCTTAAGTCAACCACTACAAGTAAGATCTACTCACTGACCCACCCTCGATCCCAAAGAGGCCAACAGTATGAGACCAAAAGGTGTGACTACTACTGTTAAAACCCTAAGATCTCTTTAGATAATCATCATACATAAACATGCATAAACCAGGAATAAACTCATCCACCCAACCACCCCCGAGCCCAAGGGTGCACACATAAATGCAATGAAGTACAACATACTTTACCTTGGTGTCCCATACCACCAAGAGATATGACATCATTCTAGCAGCACATAGCTCTAGGGTGAAATGGTATGAGAGTAGATACAATCCTCTACACAAGACAACATCCCTTGAGTGTGCACCATGAGTATGCACCATGCCCCTATTATATAGGAGGGCCCTGAAGTGACTCTTGACTCTCCATTTCCCATGTGTGACCCTTGGACGCCTGACCCTAACCTCAACCCTTAAGGTTAGTCCTAACCCATGCTCCACTAGAGCTTATTCCCATGCTCCCATGCTCATAAGCCTAATGTGGGTTAGCCTCCTAGTATATGCACATATAATGTACACATAACAACTACCCTAAAGAATCTTTCTATAGTATTGGGTATGACCCTTAGAAAGATGATTCTCCCTAGAGGAAGAGAATTTCAAAAACTGTGGCTCTAATTGTGGCTCTGTGAAGCTCCTATCTGAGGACACCATGTGTCTATAAGCACTGTGGTCCTTCCAAACATTGAATGTTCCATGAGACAATCTGCATAACTAAGAGTGATGGGAGGAAAAACTGTTGAAACTAACCTCCACTTGAAGAGTCTTGGGGCTTGTGTTTGGATGGAGAGTAATCACTATCTATCTTGTGTTTGGATGGAGAGTAATCACTATCTATCTTGGGGTGAAGCTGCGTGCCACAAATGGGCATGAATGCTGCCACCATGTGGGGCCACTCTATCCAGGCCCTAGAATATGCATAATTTGGGCTCCACCTGCACAACGCCGAAGGTATTTGTAGGAGGGAGGAAGAGGTACTACCACTGAAACATGAAGAAACACAAAGTGGAGCATCTCAAGACTGGAGGATAACATCTCCCCTCCTGGGTCCCTATGGGGCCAGAGACACCCACCTCCATCCATGCCAATGGCTAGAAGTCATTTTGAGCACATCGGTGGTGGTACGCAGATCATGAAGATGATGTCTACCCGTGGATAGTGACAGACACCGACTCCGTGCTCCCCAATGCTACACTTAAAGGGAAGGAGAAGATCATCACGCCACTCCCTAGGGTGGAAGGCTTGGAGTGATGCAAAACCACACAGATGCAAATGGGGGTAGGGGGCCATCATCTCCTCAAAAATACCGGCACTCTTGACAGGGAGGCATTGGAAAAAGTTGTAGTTAAATGGCTGCCCCATATGGGTGTACACCGTTTTCACCACCCTGGGTAGAGGCCTTAATAGATGAATCTCAAGATGTTATATATAAAATGTGATATTCATGATAAATCCAACTACATGGTTAGTTTTGCATAGCTTTTATGGAATTTTTTGCGGTTTTGACTACTAGAACTGGCAACCAAAGAGGTAGCAATGGTCATCGCTCCGAGAACGGTGAACCAAGCAATAAACCGAACTAGCTTGTTGCCTCCTCTTTGGGTCAGGTCTAGCTCAGCGTGGTGGGTGACATGAGTGCTTTGGCGAGGCGGGGGGGTTTCGAATGAAGTTGAGGCAAAGAGGGCTACAGGGGGAAAGCCATAGTAGAAGATGGGGGCAGGGGTGGGGGGACAAGGGCTGAGGAGGAAGGTCGGAGGAACAAGGGTTCACCTCCAAGGGAGGGGAGGCAGGGGCTATGAGGTTAGGCCCGCTAGAGGCTTTGAAGCGTCAGAGGGCCTTGCAAGAATTTGGATGCTTGGAGTGGGATCATGAGATGAGGCAATGGTCTCAAGAAAGGGGGGGGAGACGGGTTCCTCAAAGGTATTGGGGGGCTCATCATCATCAAGCGGGGCAACTGTTGAGTTTAGTGCTTGTGACGAAATCGTATCCTCTTGTGGCTTGCTAGACTGGTGTGCCACTTACTCTACTTTGGAAGTGGTTCCATCGTTCGCTGGTTTTACCATTTGATGGTTTGCCATTCTCCTACATGGAATCCTTAGAGGCTAAGCCTTGGTGCTCTAATGTGCCTAGGGGCCAGGATCTTCCCCTCTCCCCCCCTGATGAGAGGAGTTAAATTGGGAATAGGTGGGACCATTGGAAACACCCTCCTAGACTTACAATGACCAAGGACGACCTCTAGCAAGGTGTCCCTTCTCTGGGCAAATGAAGCATTGGTTGGTGAGGCTAGAGTACTCAACTCTCTGCAAAATAGGAGATCCCCAAAGGTAAGGAACCAATATGACATGAGGTCCAATTTTCCCATGCTTTCTCTAAATAGTTCACCTAAAATAGTTTCGGAGACTAGTAGAACACTTTCAATCATCATCGATGGAGATTTTAATGTCCCTAAAAATTATGGATCCCTCTTTCACATCCATGCTAATTAAAACTTTAAAAAATGTGGTGTCTGTGGATTCATTTGCACTAATGGGGTGTGTGTGAAATCATTTGCACATTTGGATTAATTATACGCTTTATCAATAATGATTTAGAGCTCCCCCAACATTTGATTATTGTAGCATTATATGGTTTGGAATGTGGTCAATGGTAGTGAAACTCGTCGTGTTTCACAACTACCAGTGCAACTAGGTGCTGCAGATACATCTGAAGTAGAATCTGATAGAGATGTGGCTCCTCCACATGCACCACGAGTACCTCCCACTACTGTTCAAACAAGATGGGATGGAAGAGATGCACAGGCACATGCATTGCTTGCACTTTCTGTGAAGCGAAGAATTATTCCTCATATTCAATCATGTAAAGCTTCAAAACAGGCATGGGATGCACTTGCTGCATTATACCAAGTGCACAATGAAGCACGTGTTGCATATCTGTGCAAACAGTTGGAGTCTAAGCACATGAATAAGGGAAACTCAATGGGCAACTTCTTGACCAAGATCAAAGATTTTAAGGAGCAACTTGCTAGTGTGGATGAGATATATCCTGATAGTACATTGGTGCCCACAATTCTCAATGCATTGCCAAATTGTTATTAGAGCTTTGCCTCTACCCTTAGACTCCTGATTAAGGGAAATCTAAATGCCCTTACATTTGATGAGCTAGTTTCAGAACTCTTGTAAGAAGAGCAGTCTAGGCAAAACAGATCTATTATGCGAGTTGGTGACCAAGCTTTTATCCAATCAGAAAGGCAAAGTTAAAGCTTCTTTGCATGGTGGCTATAAGCCAAAATCAGAATCCTCGAGTAAGGATGCAGAGAAAGAAGGTGATAGGCCTAAAAAGAAGGGCAAGTGTCACTATTGCACGAAACAAGGACAATACATACATGAGTTCAAGAAAAGTCTAGAGAAGGAGAAAAAGAAAGAATCGGGCATGGCTGTGGGCTGATGCATCTGCACCAAGTGCAGAGATGAAGGAATCTGCAAGTTTTGCTCAAGATGATTAGGCATGGACTGTACATTACAGTTATGACCCTTCTGTTTATGATGTATGCCTGTTAGTGGCAGAATCAGATGCTTGGTACTTTGACAGTGGTGCTTGTAAGCACATTACTTCACAAAAAAAAAATTGTTCTCATCTCTGGAATCTGTTCTAAGTGCAAGAACCGTCACATGTGTAAATGGTTCCTCATATCCTATCAAAGGAGTTGGTAGAGTTGTGCTCACTACTGAAAATGGGGGCGCATTTACTCTTTCTAAAGTTTTATATGTGCCATGCATTAAGAAGAACTTGTTGTCAGTTTCAGCCTTAGCCTTGTCAGGCTTGAAGGTGAAATTTGTGGATGATAGAGCCGCTAAAAGGGCTCATGAACCAGGACCAGAGGTCCAAAAGAAGAAGACCTCAAAGAGTACATGAAAACGTAATGCACGATTAGTTATCAAGGGTAACATGTCATAACCATTGAAAGTGGTTTAGAGGAGAGATATGAAGCTACCTCCCTTACAAAGAGACAACTAGTAATCTCCCACCTCAAATCCTCTCTTCTCAAAGAGAGAGTTTGGATGAGAGCTCTGAAGCCACAGATGGCCAACAATTTCCCACCTTAAACCCAATCTTCCCAAAGAAAAGAAACCCATAGACTACAAAAACCTTTTAAAGAAACTTAATGAGTACCCCAACCCAGTGTTGGAGAAAGGGAGAATGAAACAAGACCAAGAGCTTATGGAAGATAGATGCTAAATTAGAGCTAGTGTTAGAGAAAGTGATCAAGTTGAATCACTCGCCCTTCCTCTGAGCGTTTCCTAGACCCTATCCCAAAACCAATAATAGACCAACTGAGAGAATCTCATAGTTTTCCCAAGGCCTTAGACAATCTTGTATCCATTCTTAAGAGGCCACATACAAAAACCTATTCTAGATCCTCTTCCTCTGGAACCAATTCAACTAGGGAGGATTTAATACACAGTTCTCCTCGGTTCATGGGCTATATGAGTTTTGACCTTTGTTTCAACTGATTTTGCTATTGGTTTGGGAGCCATTACAACCGTATGTTCAGGTTTGATTTTTGGAGGTACCTAAGTACAGCTAAGTATAGGAGAGGTACCTGAGTACAGCTAAGTATAGGGGAGGATGCTCTTACATAACCATAGGCTAGTGCCCCAAAAGGTGCTTCTCTTGGTTGCTCAAGAGTTACAAAGCCCAAATGCATCATTGGGTATCTATATATACCAGTATTCTGGGAGTTATTGGGGGGTGCATTTGTGGCTCTATATTCTTGGATTTTAATATGATTCTTTCTAAAGGCTCTCATACCTATGAAAGCTAAATATTTCTCCCAGAATACTGGTATCTATATATACCAGTATTCTGGGAGTTATTGGGGGGTGCATTTGTGGCTCTATATTCTTGGATTTTATTCTTTCTAAAGGCTCTCATACCTATGAAAGCTAAATATTTCTCCCTTATAGGGTCTAATGTAGAGGGAAGCCTCATATTTACATACGTAGTTTGGTCACTAGTTGAATAATAATAAGGGTGCATGAGGAAACTTGTGGTTTCCATCCATGTCCCTCTGAACATAATGGTGATAAATAGGTTTCCATTGGCATCCTTGTATAGGCCTATATTGCTTTGATTGGCTCAAACTCTTCTAAGAAAGAATCTATCTATTGAGCCTCAACAATAGGCTTCGTGTCAGCTCTTAAATTTCGAGACTCTATGAGGTCCTTGTGCCCTAGTTGGCACACTAAATGATTTGATATACCGGAGGAATTTTGCATCAGGATGTACCTATTTTCTTCCGTATGGTTATCTAGAATCTCTAGCTCACACCGTGGAAATGCTGGAAGTGACTAGAACTCCAAGAGCACTCTATTATGGTCAATGGAGATTGTGACTTTTGTAGCTCCATGAAATTTCTATGAGGACAAGTCTTAATCTTGTAACTTAACTGAACTTGAGTCCAAAGCTTAATTGGTTTATCTTCTCATTATGAGTGCACTTAAGCAGTCATAGCTTCCATAGCCATGGTTTGAGGTCCTCATGCTTTTAACATGAGGATTGGCGAGCTCTTTGAGTTTCGCTTCCTTCTTTGCTTTAGCCTTAAGCTTATTGAGCTTTTGTCTAGTAGCTGAGTAGAGCTTCTCTTGTTCAAAACTTGTGGGCTCCTCATCTCTTTTATAAACCACTATCTTGGTCTAAATTGTGACCTTGTTTAGGTCATCTTTCTAGGCATAAGTTTTGTGTGGATCCACAGCTTTAAGATAGCATAGCAAGTGAAGTTTTTTCTCCATGGGGAGAAGATATTTCATAGGATTTCTATGTAGTTTTCTCCTTCTTGGTCGAGTGATTGTAGGCAACACAAAAAATGATTCTTCTACAAAGGAGTCCTCGCTAGATGAATTGCTAGTTACTCCTACCTCAAATTTGATGGAATGGGAGACCCCTACAACAACCATTTCCAAGTTCAATGGAACGGGACACCCCTACAACCATTTGGTCACTTTTAAGCAAGTATATATAGTAGAAAGGGTGATGAGACCAATCTTAGAAAAAGATTGATGTGTTTGGCTTAATCTTGGAGAGTAGTACTTTGCTCTGGTTTCACATTCTAAAGGATTCACTAAGAGAAACATGGAAGACTTGGAGCTAGCATTTACGATAAGGTTCTCCAAAACAAGTGTCATAGCTCCATAGCATAGGTAAACATAAAACTACAAAAGATTACATCAATTATCTCAAGAACTTGAACATCATGTGTCCTACTGAGGAAAAGCTGAGATAAACTAGGATAATTTTGTTGTTCTTGACACTTTACACATTGGGAGAGTGGGGTTATAACCAAGGATTAGGATCCATTTTAGTCATATCATATATAAGAGATGATCGGTGTTGCGTCCATCCTAGGAGGCCTCATTACTATCTTCCTTCTTTGACATTACATTGGCTTCTTTGGCTCTCTTTTTATGCTAGCAATCCTTTGCTATGTGACCAATTTCACCACAATGATGATAGTTTATCTTTGTCCTTTGTCCTTCTCTGGTCCTTATTCATGGTCCTCTCACTTGATGTGGCTTGAGTTGTCTTCCCTCGAATCTGCTTCTCTTCTTCTATGAGTGCTACTTCCACTCCTGCTAATGGTTGGATCCGGGAGATTCTTTAAGATAGCCAATAAGGGCACATATTCGTTATGATTTTTAACAATATAGCTATGGCATACTCTTCTTCTACTAGTGCCCCAATGCCAACCAATTATTGAGTTATACTCTCATTTTGTTAAGGTGTGTTGAAAGTGATTCACTATCTTTAATGTCCAAGCCAAGGAATTGTATTTTTAAGCTTATTTTTTAATTCTTTTGCTTTGCTTCAAACAATTTCTCTAGCTCATCCAAGCACCCTTAGATGTATCTTCTTGTGATGTAATGTGATGGATAAATCAATCTCCCAATCCTAATGCAATGATAGCTAGTCCCTTTTCTAGCTTAACCATTTGATCTTTTTATCCAAGCCAAGGAATTATATTTTTAAGCTTATTTTTTAATTCTTTTGCTTTGCTTCAAACAATTTCTCTAGCTCATCCAAGCACCCTTCATTCTTTGGACATTTTTTCCTCCCATTTACACTGCCCCATAGCCCATCCTTCATTAACATAAATTTCATTTTAACTTGGTATGTGTGGAAGGACTTCCCTTTGAACTTATCAAGTATAAACGAAGTAGTCATTTTTGGGTTTGAGAAGGTCTTAACACTTGAGTACTACTTAGGTTAGTATCTAATCTTAGTACAAAGGAGATTTAAATATAAGTGACCACTTCCTGATGCAAAACTTAGTTCTAAGTTTTCAAGTCTACCTTCAATTAACCCCAATTGCTGTTAATT
Source organism: Cibotium barometz (assembly GCF_041138505.1). Lineage (NCBI taxonomy): Eukaryota > Viridiplantae > Streptophyta > Polypodiopsida > Cyatheales > Cibotiaceae > Cibotium > Cibotium barometz. The sequence goes on along the minus strand of NC_141081.1, from coordinate 1,689,455 downwards.
ATATCTTAATAATAAGATTAGTGTCCAAAATTTGTGATTAGTTAGATTGTGAGCTTGGATGCTTCAATTGAGCTTGTAGGAGCACTTCTTGATAGGGCTTTTTGCATACATTGGAAGAACTCAATGAGAGGAGTAGGCAACCAAGAGATTATACCTCAAATTTTCCAAAAAATGGTGCTAAGAGATTGCAAATTAGCAATTGGATTTCTACTTACTATGGTGCATACACTTGATGATATTTGACAAGACTTGATATAAGAGTTCCTTAGGGTATGGGTAAGATACCCACAAGAGAGCTTGGCCCAATTCGGCATGTACATCGAGAAAGAAGCTTGTTAATTCCATTTTGGATTAACAAATATGCTCCTCCATTTGAGGACATTAATAAGTGTCATGCAAAGGAACTATAAAAGTTGTACATTATGAGATATTGGACACCTAAGGCCTTAGTTAAGTAAGTTTTGGGCACCCAAGTGTGAATAAGGGCCAATTGTACATAAGGCATTTTCTCATATAATGAATGGATATATTTCCCCTTTATGCTATGAGAGTTCTTGCTTTTGTCTTAAGAGAGAGATTGAGAGAGAGAGTACTCTAGCACATGTGCCTTGTCTAAACTTGTATGTTTGTATGCTTGTGTGGAGGAGGAGTGAGAGAGAGTGCGGTGGTGTGAGCGACTCTACGGTGAGCGACTCTATAGTGATAGCGTGGAGGTGGAGCTTGGAGGATTGGAGCTTCTCAAGTGAGCTTGGAGACCTCAAGGGACACGAGCTCGAAGCATTGGTAAGTACCCTATAACAGTTGTGTTCTATTGCTCTTTCCAAAGGTGAATGCATTGAGTTCCTTCTTGGAGGTGTGGTAGCCCAGAATATTTTTTGGCGCTGTTACCGAGAAACACCTTTGTTTCTTCCATCCTCTTTGAGTTTCAACTCCCATTACATAAGTTTTATTACTGCCTTTGCATTCTGTTAGTGGATTGTGTATGGAATGAATGGATAAGATTTGAGTGGAAATGAAAAGTTGTGAGAAATTGGTTGTTTTTGTTGTGTGGTTGTGTATTGGAGTGACCTTGGAGGAAAGCTCCACTATTTTTTCCTTTCAATTTTGATGTTTGTATCACCAAATTTGTGAACATGAACAAGCAGAGTGATACTTTGTTTTTCTTTCTCCTTGAAAAAATCTATAAAAATCATAAAAATAAGGAGTCATTGGTTGTGTCTTGAATTTGTATTACATTCTTTATGCTTGGCACAATCATTTTGGAAGCATCTAGATAGGTATTTTGTACCCAAACTCCTCTCTATCGACGCCGAAATTCTCCATCTGAAACTGCAGGAAAACATTCACGACGTAAACTACTCCCTGCAATCTCACAATGTGAAACGCTCTCGAAATCATCGTGCAATTCACAAGATTACCTTGCTAAAAATAGGTCGTCTTATCCTCACACCATGGGTCAGACAAAATTGTAATCCATGAACTAGCAGAAAATGCTTCACGACGTGAAATATTGAATAGTTCACGATGTGAACAATTTACATTTCATGGCGTGAACTGTTTCAACGCAACTCACGACGTGAACCAATTACATTTCACTATGTGAACTAGATAGAAACTCATGACGTGAACGGTTTCCATTTCACGATGTGCATTGTTTCTGCAGTTTCACGATAGATCTAGTTCCCAAACTTGATATTGAGACTAGTAAAAATTATCACAAGGTAACGCGAATTTCTGAGTCCGAAGTAAAATTTGGAGCGCATGAAAGTATAGAAATTAGTTCATGACGTGAACGGTTTACCATTTCACGACGTGAACGGTTCTCTGACTTCTCACACTGTGAATTGTTATCTACATTCTCTCAGCCTTAGAAAACAAATCGTCAGTATCTTACCTGAATCTAATTGGGATAGTAAATTAGCTTATCAAATCATATTCACATGCACTTGAGGTTTGGAAAGCTCATTCTCGGAGACGACCTTACTCTGTGACAATAGTGCATCAAATCACCTAGGATCTTCCTATCAAAAGAGTGTTGGTTTAGGCCACTCAATTGAGTGTCTACCATCGTCACTAGTAGTGAAGAATCCATGGAAGAAGGGCTACGATTCTTTGGGTTTGGGGAAGAGAAGAAACCACCCTCCCTTACAAAATCCAGTGGTATCATTGATATAGCCTGGGGATTTTTTAGTCTCCAAACCAGCAACGATGAGGAAGCACAATCTATGGGCAAAATAACCATCTTTACCCTCATAGAGATTTGGTGTGGTGTTCTATGTGTAGATTGAATCACACTACCACTGAATGCCCACAGTTAAGAGCAAGGCCATTACTCTATTATGCGCACTATGTAAAATTAGGGAATCATGACACCTCCATGTGCAGATATCCAAGGTTTCAAACCGTAGCACAACTTTCAGAACAACCTAGAGACCCATTGGCCTTACCAGCACCACCCGTGCAAATCACTGCAGCTAGAGTACAACCAAACCCTTCCTATTTACCTAGGGGGATGTTTCGAGTACAAGACACCACCTCTACCGCCACCTGTTCTACCACCACAACCACCACATGCTAAAATCAACTAAGTATTGATCGAAGAGCCATTAGAGGATATGGATATGGTGTGTGAAGTAGAAATCAGTGGGTGAGTACTATGAGGAAGCTATGGAGATTGCACTAGAATTTTATATCTTACAGAATAACATGTTTATATCTTACAGAATAACATGCCAGTACCTGTGTTTCAAACCATGGTACAATGGAAAGGTAAGGACATAAACGCAAATATTAGGAGAAGACCACTATAATGTTTTGGTTGTGGTGGATCACATCGAATTGCTGAATGTCCTAACAAGAATGTGGTTCATACACATCAATCTCAATAATTGACTGCACCACCCAATGACATGCTAGTACTTACTTGTACTAAATGTGGGATTTGATCATTTGATCAAAGATTGTCCATATCGTGCAAGTGGTTTGACTTCCACTTCTAACCAAGCCACCATCCGGACAATAAGTGTGCAACCTGAAAACATCATGCCACTCAATGTCCTGACACGAGCCCAAGCCCAATTAGGGGATAAAGAGAAGAACCCAGCAGATGCAACCACTTCTAGAGTTGGCAAGAGAAGGAGGGTGAAAAAAGTGGGTAAAGGTGACACCAGAGTCACAATTCAAAATGGATATGAAGAAGATACAATTAACATCGGATCCACTCAATGAAGAGAGGGATTAAGCACTCAAACCAAATGAAGAGAAGAGAGGGATTAAGATACAATTAACATCGGATCCACCAAATGAAGAGAAGAGAGGGATTAAGATACAATTAACATCGGATCCACTCAATGAAGAGAAGAGAGGGATTAAGCACTCAAACCAAATGAGCCTAAGTGCAAGGGGAAAGACCATCAAACCCTAAAGGAGTCGGTGAATACCCAAATGTTGAAGAGGAGATATGGAAGCTTGAAGAAGCCACGGCCCTAGTAGAAGAGTGTCAATGACTTCACGAAGCCAAATTACGGGGGCTAACGAGGTCAGGGATACAATGTATCCAAGAAACGAACCAACAAGGGAAAGGGAATTGGACGTACCTTACTACTCCAATTCCAGAAGAGTCGGAAGAGGGATCTCAAGGAAACATGATGTCAAGAATGTTTGAGGAGGTTACATAGGATGAGTCCATCCATTCATTCCCTAAGGGATAGATATGAGACGCACACATGGAAGGAACCTTCAATTGCTAGAGAGCCCAGAGACATAGGCAGTCTCGCAACTGTACTGTCCACTACCATGCAAATGCCATTGGGAAAATTGCTATGCAATTCACCAACATTGTGGGCAGACATAAAAGAATTGGTGGAGGGTGGCCGACACTATAGAGGAGATTCAATCACCTCCAGCAGAAAGAACCTTAAAACACGTAAGGGAAAGAATGACCAGAGTCATTTGAATACTGGTTAATCAACAATTAGGGCGTTATTACAAAAGTGACGACACTAATGCTACAATCCCAATTCATCATATCGAATACCAAGCACTATCCTGGATAGTGGGACGAGGATCAGCATCATCACAAAATGACGTTGGAAAAAACCCGATCTGAAAAGAGTAGATCTTATCGTTAAAATGGCAGATGGAACATCTTCAAGACCCATTAGGCTTTTAGAGAATGTGCGACTCAAACTCTTTATGTTTCGCTACCATCATACATTTGTGGTAATGGACTTTCTATGCCAACCAAACTCATATGACATAATATTGGGAAGACCCTTCATGAGGGAATCCAAATTGGTGCACGATTGGGCATTAGACAAAGTGTATGTTCGAAGGGATCTGCGAATTCTAAAGATAGATCTACGAACATGGAAAGCACACCCCATGGAAGGGCAACTGTTTGGTAATGATTCGGTCACAACCAAGCGAACCACATCTGTACAAATATGCCAGCCCACCGTGGAAATTTCCAAGAGGAAGCAGAAACGTATGCATCACTTTCTCCTTCGAATTTCAGTGAAAACTGGATGCATGTGCTAAATGTGATGCAATCCCGACGAGGAACCCAATACGTGGAATCTAGGACTATTCCCACTACCTCTGTCTATATGGTCGATTGTGGCAACCCATTGATGAGGAATCGGAGGAGGAAGTTTTTAGCATAGAAGGGGCTGGATCACAAGGCCGTACCAGTGCCCAACGCCTTAGAAGATGGCAAAAGGAGAAATGATATATCGCTCGACGAAATGCCCTACTATGAAGAAAACCCATAGATGTCCAGTGTGGCTAAGATACCTCGAAGCTACTAAGGTACGAGACGAGTTTTCTAAGGATTGGGGTGAGGAATTGGGTAAGATATCCCTTGAAGGAGAACATAGGGAGGAAGTCACCCTTCGAGAACCCGAAATGCCTAATCTTATGAAAGTTGGGCGTAAAAAACGAAACAAAGCTTTGGCAAAAGCTGAGTGAGAGGCTAAGAAAGTGATGGCTAAAACAAAAAGTGAGAATGAGGATAAACCAGACCTGCTTTCAATACCAGTAAAACATACATAATTGACGAACGAAAGGTGGTCCGATTAATGGCAAAAGAGTTAAGGAAGATGGGTTATCCACATCATATGATGGCCTAGTAGAAGTCAAGGAAATTGATATTGCAATACTAGGGGAGAAAACCAAACCTGTTTATGTCGCTAAGGACTTGACTCTGGCTAAAGAAAATGAGCTTGTTGCTCTCCTTAAAGAGTTTAAGGATTGTTTTACCTAGAACTATAAAGAAATGAAGGGTGTACCACTTGAACTGGTGCAGCATACGATCCCAATCATGAATGGATCAAGACCAACTACTAGGAAAAAACCATATCAGATGAATCCTAAATACGCAGCAATTGTAAAGGAGGAAATTGATAAACTCATGAATGGATCAAGACCAACTACTAGGAAAAAACCATATCAGATGAATCCTAAATATGCGGCAATTGTAAAGGAGGAAATTGATAAACTCATTACTGTGGATTTCATCTACGAGACATAACATACGGATTGGTTATCACACCAATCGTAATATAGTGCCAAAGATGAATGGGAAACTTAGGGTCTGTATTGATCTCAAAAAGGTCGATGCAGCTACTAGGGAAGGACCATTACCCATTGCCTTATACGAAACATGTTTTGAAAAGAGTACCTGAAGAAGCTTGCAGCTTCTTAGATGGATTTTCAGGCTACAATCAGGTGTCTATAGCATCCGAAGACCAGAATATGACAACCTTCAATACAATGTGGGGGACGTTTGCTTATTACAAAGTCATGCCTTTTGGTCTCACCAATGCCCAACAACATTCTAACAATTAATGTGCATAGCCTTCAAGGACTACTTGCCAAAGTGGTTGGAGGTATTCATTGATGATATTTGTGCACTCTCGATGGACATATCATTTGGCTTAAAGTGTTTGAGCAATGTCGATTGTATCCTTAAACCCTTTAAAGTGCCAATTTTCGGTATTAGGACACATTGTCCAAGAATGATATATCCACTAACGACAACAAGATCAGGTTGATCTTGGAATTTCCCCCACCCACTAATTACAAAGGTGTGCAAAGATTTATGGGCCACGTTGGGTATTATCGTCGCTTCATAATATTTTATGCTAAAATTGCCAGACCATTATATAAGCTACTCATTGTCTTTGAATGGATTGAAGAATGCTAGGAAGCATATGATAGATTGAAGCAAGCACTGGCCAGTGCACCAATTCTAAGGCCACTTTACTGGGAGCTTATATTTCATGTGCACATCGATGCATCGAACTCTTTGCTACTGGATGCATATTGGCACAGCCTGGTGAGTTCAAATTGGACTACCCAGTCTGCTTCGCTAGTCGCCAATTGAATGATGCAGAGGTGAATTATACCACTATAGAACAAGAAGGATTAGCCATGGTTTATGCTGTTAAGAAGTATTGACATTACCTATGGCTAACAAATTTATATTCTTTATGGACCATCAGGCTTTATTATATTTGGTGAGCAAGCCTTGCACCACGGGAAGAATCACATGCTGGTTGTTATTACTATTGGAATTTAACTTCATGGTGGTATACGAAGTATATAAAATTTTTGGGTCCACGGCGCGCGATTCGGTTGCCGCAAGGTTTTTGCAGACGTTCTGGAGAGGCATCATTTTGGATTGGTTGTGCTCGATTATTTTGGGTGTTTGGGTTGTGTATAGCGGCAAAGATTTGGTGTGTGCAGCAGCATCTACAGTGTCTTCAACAACATCGACCATCATACTTTCGCTAGTAACACTCTATTCTCTACTCTGTGTTAATTTTCATACACTTTACAGGTGATTCAATTAGTTGGGCAGCCATCCAAGGTTACATTCAGTGAAATACTAATAATGTGTTGAAAGATTTTGCATTTGGTAGAAAGTCATGGCTAGAAGTAGTGATGTATTCAACATGTTGTTGGCTACTAAGGATGGGACTAACTACCCATTGTGGTCCTATATGATGAGGCATGTATTGGTTGCTAAAGGCCTTTGGAATGTGGTCAATGGTAGTGAAACTCATCTTATTTCACAACTACCAGTGCAACTAGGTGCTGTAGGTATATCTAAAGTAGAATTTGATATAGATGTGGCTCCTCCACATGCACCACCAGTACCTTCCACTGTTGCTCAAATGAGATGGGATGGAAGAGATGCACATGCATGCTTGCACTTTTTGTGAAGCGAAGCATTATTCCTCATATTCAATCATGTAAGACTTTAAAACAGGCATGGGATGCACTTGCTACATTATACCAGGTGCACAATGAAGCACGTGTTGCATATCTGTGCAAACAGTTGGAGTCTGAGCACATGAATGAGGGAGACTCAATGGACAGCTTCTTGACATGGATCAATGATTTTAAGGAGCAGCTTGCTAGTGTGGATGAGATATATCTTGATAGTACATTGGTGCCCACAGTTCTCAATGCATTGCCAGATTCTTATCAGAGTTTTACCTCTACCCTTAGACTCATGATGAAGGGAAATCCAAATGCCCTTACATTTGATGAGTTGGTAGTACTCTTGCAAGAAGAGCAGTCTAGGCAAAACAGATCTAATATGCAAGTTGGTGACCAAGTTTTTGTTGCCAATCAAAAAGGCAAAGGTAAAGCTTCTTTGCATGGTGGCTATAAGCCAAAATTAGAATCCGCAGGTAAGGATGCAGAGGAAGAAGGTGATAAGCCTAAAAAGAAGGCCAAGTGTCACTATTTGCAGGAAACCAGGGCACTACATACATGAGTGCAAGAAAAGGCTAGAGAAGGAGAAAAAGAAAGAATCAAGCATGGATGTGGTTGATGCATCTGCACCAAGTGTAGAGAAGAAGGAATCTGCAAGTTTTGCTCAAGATGATTGGGAATGGATTGTACATTGCAGTTATGACTCTTCTGTTCATGATGTATGCATGTCAGTTGGCAGAATTGGATACTTGGTACTTTGACGGTGGTGCTAGTAAGCACATTGCTTCACAAAAAGGTTTGTTCTCATCTTTGGAAGAGAGAGAGAGAGAGAGAGAGAGAGAGAGAGAGAGAGAGAGAGAGAGAGAGAGAGAGAGAGAGAGATTGGCTCATAGCCTCAAACAAGGGGATGGATAGATTATATACTATTGTCTAGGGGTGTCAATGATTCAATGCATCTTTAAATAGGGAGAAATACACGCATTAGCTTGGAGCTAATGATGATTAGGTACTAATCTTTTCCATAATACTCTCCTCCTTTAACTCCTTGATTATCTCCACCTCTTTCCTCCAAGAATATCTCGAAGCAAATGGATGTAGGCGTGCCTTTTATGGTTGATCTATGAGCCTATTACAATAGTAAAAGAGGGCCAATAACCTTTGAGTTTGAACTCTACCAAAATGATGTTTATGTGTGTATGTGATGGAGCATATCCAACACACATTCTATATTTAACGATGAGGCTCATTCTTGATAATAGGGCCCCATAATGTTTTTTAGGGTAGTATTAATTAATTGGTGTTTGTTACCCAAGGAGTTTGCAAGGTTATGTACCAAATTTTTAAACATACGTTTTTAGCAAGAGAATAGTTTCCCTGATTTTTGCAACATGTCTTACATGCTACCACTCCCTTTATAGGATGATTTTGAGGTCGTTTTCAGTCTGCAACCAGAAAACAACGACTCCTTCACCATCTCCATGCCTCTAATCCTCCACCCCTTTTCCCTCCTCCTTGATCTCATCGTGTAATGGGTGGGGTCCTCAAGATCGGCAACAACTAGGACGACAGAGATTAAAGAGAGAGAAAGAGAGCGCGACCATAGCTCAGCAGCAAGGAAAGCTACAGAGGGCACATGAGATAGAGAGGGAATGAAGCAAGTGATAATGCAATAGATAATGACGATGGGATGATTGAGGTAGAGAGAGAGAAAGTGATGTAAGGTTCTCCTCTGCTGCAACTCCTTTGAGAGAATGGGCAGGGGGAGGAGACCGGGGGGGGGGACGGTGTGGGGGCCTGGAGTAACTGGGTAGGGGAGGAGATGGGAGGCGGGGTTGGCTAGGTGGGCTAGGTAGGCTTAGGTTACAGTGTTGTGAATATAAAACACATATAAAAGTAGCCTTGTTTTCCTATTGATGATCAAAAATATATTCTTTACAATAGTCTTATGTTGTTTCATTAAGTTGTTTATGTTTTTTTGTAGTGGGCCATTAGCGGCTTAGGTGTAGCAAAGTGAGGGCCTAGTGCAAAGGCGGAGCAAGCCGGCAGTAGCGTGGCAACATAGTGGCACAGTGCCGCTTAGCGCGGTGGGACAGCACAACACCTGTAATAATCACTAAGGGCTTGCAATTCTCATAGACACATCTCACATAAATTCGCACTCATAATAGCTAGCACATGCACCAAGCCTTGTCATCAACAACCATCCAAGAAGGGGGGCCATGATGGGTGAAAGCCTAGTCTCTATAGTATGACTAGTTGCCTAGATCCTCTTTGATTGTGCAGGATTCTCCAAAGAAAATAACTCCTTGTGGTCTCTATTGGACCATATGCCTATTCTTTGACTACCTTCACCATCATAATCAGAACCTCCCTACCAAAAGTGCAACACACAACGAAGCAGCCCAATCTCTTGCACCACCGTCGTGAGATTTGGGAATCATACCTTGCCGCACCAAATAAATATGGACCACCACTGGTCATTGCCAATCAAATGAAGGTCTCAGTGCATAAATACATAAAGAAAGCCATAGGACCCTCTTTCTTTGTACGGGCCTAAACACCTCATAACCCTAGAGATGAGGCCTCACATTAAGCTTTTTTACACCTACATTACAGTAAATATAGCCTCAACACGCTTCCTAACTCAATGGCCAACCAAACTCTATCTCTAATAGGCCTTGAAGCATGTGGATTGGTCTCTTCATTAACATCTTTTACCATACACACCTCTCTAAAGCGAACGCATCTTCAACAACCGAGCTTGGTGACATGAGGACGCAGTTGGGGTGTATAATGAGTTCACTGACTAACATGGTTTTTCTCTCACCCGCCCTATCAACTAACATGGTTTTTCTCCCACCCCCACCCTACCATAAGGTGCTTCACCATCTTACACATGTATACACATGTAATGGAAGTCCATTCCTTATAAAATGGAATGGTTTTTCTCCCACCTAGTTTGCCATCTTACACGTGCATACACATGTGCAATGGAAGTCCATTCCTTATAAAATGGAATTGTAAATCTATGAAGCGAAAAAGTCACAAACTTTGTGTAAATACTTGCTTAAGATTAGAATTAGTGTCCATGGACCTTTTTAAAGTTTTATACGTCCTTGTATATAAGATTTTTGACATTAAGCAATACACCTTCATTCCCTCACAAAAGAATACAAGTGAGCTTTCCCTCTTCTCTACTCTCTCTTGCTTGCTTGGGTTTGGTTGAATCTTCACATAGCTTGATGGTTTGCTTGCTTACATAAGATTCACTATAGGTCTCTCCCTTGCTTCAACTACTTATTTACCCTTTTGCGAGAGAGAACCACCATGAAGGTTATCCTCTTTTGGCCTCTATCTAGGCAAAGAGAGTTCTACCTTCACTCCCATGGCCATAAAGACTCCTCGTGTGATAACAATTAGATGATGCGAACGATAGGCTAGTGCATCCACAAGGGAAGTTGCATTTGTGGCTCTATAGTAAAGTACCGAATGACACCTGTTTCCACATAGGCTAAGGTAAGAGCTATTGTATATTCTCTTGAACACTTTTCTACAAACTCATCCTCATCAGCTCTTTATGTGAAAGAATGTTTGCTTACAACCAATTGCTTTCACTCACATGCAATTGCTTTCACTCACATGCAATTGCTTTTACTCACATGTAGTTGGTTTTAGTCGCTTGCAGTTGGTTTTAGTCGCTTGCAGTTGGTTTTAGTCGCTTGCAGTTGGTTTTAGTCGCATGTAGTTGGTTTTAGTCGCTTGCAGTTGGTTTTAGTCACACTTAGATAAATTACCTTTCAAGATTCATTTTGTGAAAGGATTTTTGGAAGTATAAAAAGAAACTATCAAGATGTCACTTACAATTGTTTTAGTCACATGTCATTGGTTTTAGTCACATGCCATTGCTTTTAGTCACATTTCCCTTAGATGAATTACATTTCAAGATTCATTGTGAAAGGCCTTTTGGAAGTATAAAGAAACTATCAAGATGTCACTTACAGTTGCTTTTGTTCACATTGCCCTCCCAAGATTCACTACTATGAGGTCCATGTGAGGGAGTCACGCTTGTGAAAATAATTGTAGCTGCATGGGTGTTGCACCCAGCAGAGCTCAGTGGTAGTAGAAGGTGCAGGCAACCCACTCCACACGTTGTCAGCACCACCTCGGTATCGCACGTGTGGAGGTGGCAAATTACCAGAGAGCCGTCTCGCCAAGAACAAGAAGTCTCAGCTTAAAAGGGCGACTGATCACTACAGATAGAGACACATGGGAGATACGGTGATAGACAAAAAGAGAGATAGACACTCAGATAGAATGAACGTATGAAGGGTGTAGTCATTGTATGCTCTCAAACTGATAGTTGACAGTTTGTGTTATGAAGCTTGTTATAGAGACAGTACTCAGGAAATGGTAGTCTGTGTTGGGCAATTTCTCTATATTAGTCTACAATACTTTTGGAATATAACCAAGAGCAATTGTGCCATTTCATCATGTTTCTGTGTTACTCTCTACACTATGTGGATTAAGTATACAATGTTTCTGTTTTACTGATCATGCTATGTATGTGTGGGAGAGTGAGTGAGATATGTAGTGGAGATATGCGGAGTGAGAACTAAGAGAGTGAGAGTGAAGGTTTTCTTAGTAGAGTGGTATTTTGTGTGTCCCCACATGACCATTTGAGAGTTGGTATTTGAAAACTCAAGTGGGTGACTGCATGTCTCCCATGGCATTGCCTGACCAATTTGTCACCCCCCCAGACTATTGTCTTGCCATTCTGCTGAGAGGGAAATCAGTGAGAAAAATCCGGCAATCCTATTGGTGGAGAACAAGAAACATTCTGCTAGGAAAACCTCCACTGCGTAGAAGTTGAGAAAGGAGACAAAAGAGGAAGCCTCGGAAGAGTGTCACCTCTGAAGAGGACGATTCAAGCGGCTCCTCGCAGGACACTCCAGTGTGGTAGTAAAGAAAAATAAAGAGAAAAAGAAGAAAACTGGGAAGGCATAAGTAAGCCCCAGAGAATTGATGCTGTAGGTAAAGCAGCTAATGCAAGAAATGAAAAAGAGCAAAGGCTCAGATTTTCACAAATGCAGATGTGTCCCAGATCATGAGCAGTAAAAGCAATGTTAAGAGAAACACACTGTGGTATCACTAGAGGACACATCGATGGAGAAATAATAGCTCGAAAAATTTTACAAGCGGGCCTTTAGTGGCCAACTATCATGAGGGATAACAACAGTGAAGCAAAGAAGTGTGATGTCTGTCAGCAAATGGGTCAACTCAGAGATTTCGATATATAGCCCATCTCACCTATATTGCCGCTATCTCCATTCATGAAGTGGGGATTGGATTTTGCTAGAACAATCAAGCCAACCATAAAAGGCATCAGATGTGAGTACATCATTGTGGCTATACTGACTATTTCACCAAGTGGCCAGAAGCTAAAGCTGTAAAGAGCAACTCCACAGAAGAGGTGGTGAAGTTCCTCTTCAAGGATATCATTGTTAGGCATGGGTTGCCAGTGGAAATAGTCAGTGACCAGGGCACGCATTTCATGAACAAAGTAATGACTTAGGGTTGATGGAGAGATACTTGATCAATCATAAGAAGTCCTCGCCCTACTATCCATAGTGTAACGGCCAGGCGAAATCAAACAATAAGGTTCTGACCAAAATTCTAAAGAAAATTATAAATGCCAATAAAAATAATTGGGACCAGAAGCTAGACGCTGCCCTATGGGCATTCCGCACATCCTACAAAGTCTCAATTGGGCAAACACCATTCAAGTTGGTTTATGGGTTGGAAGCAGTTATGCCTATGGAATTTGTGGTACCTATCAGTCTTCTCCTTTCTCCTAGAGTGCAGCGGAGAAGAAACGCCTGGACTGATAGGCATCTCAAGCACAAGATTTTCGAGAAAGGAGACCTTGTATTGGTCTACAATTCCAAGCTAGGACCTCACCTCAAAAAAATTCGAAATCCGATGGACAGGACCATTCATAGTAAGAGACCCGGTCAGCCCAGAATGCCTTTACCTTAGAAAACTTGGATAGTACACCTTTTCTAAAGATAATAAATGTCTTCACGCGATGAGAAAATACAAGGGCCAACCGGTGGTAAAATTACACCGGAAGAAGAATGCCTATCAGTCCGCTGCACTGATAGGCATCTCAAGCACAAGATTTTCGAGAAAGGAGACCTTGTATTGGTCTACAATTCCAAGCTAGGACCTCACCCCGAAAAATTCAAAATCCGATGGATAGGACCATTCATAGTAAGAGACCCGATCAGCCCAGAATGCCTTTACCTTAGAAAACTTAGATAGTACACCTTTTCCAAAGACAATAAATGTCTTCACGCGATGAGAAAATACAAGGGCCAACCGGTGGTAAAATTACACCGGAAGAAGGAGAAGCGGAGGACCAAGAGCCGGTCCAAAAGCATATGATGTGGCATGATCTCACTAGTGGAGGTGGATGCGGAAATTCAAAGAACCACAAAGCCATGAAAGGATGGCCAGTCTGCAAGGGTGGCCAGATCGCAAAAGCGCAGATCTCTGCAAAACCAATCAAAGCCAGGACAATAAAAAAGCAAGTGATCAAGTGTGTGCCAGCCCGATCCATGTCAACAACTCAAAAGGCCACGATGTCGACATAAGCAACTGCATGGAGGACAAGTGCCACAACATCATTAAAACTCCACTCGCAACGGTAAGACAGGAAGACAACAAGAGAAATCTTGCCATTTCATCATGTTTCTGTGTTACTCTCTGCGCTATGTGGATTAAGTATGCAAAACTGAACATGATGTGTATGTGTGGGAGAGAGTGAGATATGTAGTGTGAAGAGATGCGGAGTGAGAACTAAGAGAGTGAGAGTGAAGGTTTGCTCAGTAGAGTGGTGTTCTTTTTGTCCCCATGACCATTTGAGAGTTGGTATTCGTACCCGAAAACTCTGGTGGGTGACTGCACGTCTCCCACGGCATTGCCTGACTAGTATGTCACCCCAGATTGCTGTCTTGCCATTTCGTTGAGAGGGAAATTAGCGAGAAACAATGGGGGAACAATGATATAACATGTATTAGAAAGCTATAACATGTTGCCAATGTGTTGTAGCCTCCTCAAATTATGGCCCAAAGGGTGAAGATATAATCTAATGTTAAGTAGTTGCTCCTAAATCCCACATGGCCTAGTTTTCTCTCTAGATGTTAATCTTTGCCTCCAATATTGCCTCATAGAGACCTTTGCCAAATTATGGCCAATTATGATGGTTAACTGGTTATTCTGGTCCATTAAGTTTTCTACTTTATGGATGTAAACAATGGTGTTTGTGGTTGAAGAGGAAAGGAACCCTTCACACGAAACCTTGTTAAAAAATTGTGTGGTGTGTGAAGTGCTAGAGGTCCTCATGGTCCTTGGATCTACCATTTTGTAGCTTCAAATAGGCTTTCATGAGACATTCATTATAATAAATAGGCTAGTAGAGACAGGGTGGGAGATGTGAGATATCTAGAGGGATGATTTGGGATGTATAGATGGCATGCATAGATCTCCCATATGAGAGGGTCTATGATGGGTGTAGGTTTCTTCTCTTCCTCCAAGATGTGCCACATGATTGAGTTGTCCACACTCATAACAATTCATACAAGCGCTTTGCTTTAGCATGCTCGCTTCTTCTCAAAGGAAGGTGAGGCAACAAGATTCTCTTTGCATTGCACATATATAGATTTGTCTAGTCTCATATGAAATTTTGGATATCTTGCATAAGAATATGGGACTCCATCAAGTAATCCATGATCCTCAAGCCACCACCGCTGTGGGGGAAGCAGGTTAGGCTATCTGGCATGGGCTAAGTCTTTGTAGATAAGCAACTCATGCATGGCTCCCATTTTTTAAGAAACTATTGCCATAGGTAGTGATGTGCCCAGTTTTATTTGATTAATCAATGTAGCTCCAGTTCCATAGGATTCATCTCTGAAAGCATAACTTGGTCTGCATGGAATTCATACATATACCCCTTGCAGTTGGTCTTTCTATGCATTAACATAGGCCATATATGTAGACTCCCATACATCTCTTAACACCTCAAGTAGGCCTCTCTTAAGGCTTTGACATGTCTACATCTAAAAGCAACATCCCCCCCTCAAAGACATGGGTCTAGTCTCGATATGCAAACTTGTTATTACATGTATATATTTTATCATATTTTTGATGCTTAATAATCATAAAAAAATATGCTTGATTTAATGTGTGCAGAAATCGGCTTATGTGGATAGGTTTTGGGCAAGCTTTGTTACAAATACAGGTAATCGAGAAGATTCACACCAAGGATCAAAGAAGAAATTTCATAGAAGGTTTAGAACCTATAATTCGATCAGAGGTAAATATGTTTCGATCACATTCTCTTAGCTCAGCTATTTCTTTAGCTTTGAATTGTGAAAAGAAAAATGGTTTCCCTAAGAAACAATGAAATCGCAAACCTCGGCATCAAAATTTTTGAAGCCTAAAACCTCTCCAAAATCATTTAACACATCTCTTAATGACCATAACACGGATATTGACACCAAGGTAGATGTTTCACAAAAGGCTAATAAACATGATTCAAAGAAGTGTTACAGGTGTAACGAGATTGGACAAATCACATCAAATTGTCCATGGAAGTCAAAAGTTTATTTCACTTGGACTCAATATGATCAATGATGAAGAAGAAGAATACTACACGACGACTACTTCGACTCTTGAGATAACATATTTATTTCATTTAATTATTTAACACTTTTTGGTAAATTTCAAGGAGAGTTTTTATGCATCAAAAGTAGAACTTCTTAAAGGAATTGGCCCTTCCATCTTGAACTATACTTTATGAATTTTTCACTATGTATGTCTTGTGGTATGGGACACGAGATTAATTCTGTATGAAGGATTCTGATGTATACTTATCTCTAGATCTTTGTGGGATAATTTTTGGTGGTATGGGACACTAGAATTTATTACACATAGAAGTCCTTGATACAATGTCTTTTGTTATGATTAGAGAAGACACTTGAATTCATATATTATATGACAATTGAGAGAATTCCTTGATACAACTTATTTTGTTATGATTAGAGAAGACACTTCAATTTATATATTATACGACAATTGATCTCCTTTGCTCGCAATAAGCAAACACGTATCTGAGGTGAGTTGCTTATCCAAGCAGGAGGGATGTTACATAATGTCCACCACCCTTCATCCTAGTGAATTGGTATCCAATACTACTGATTACCTAGTGGTATTGGTATAGCTTAAGACCATGCTTGACGGGTGTATGTTGTTTGAGGTGTAACAAGTAGTACCATGCTTGACAACTGTATTGTGGTCAGAGTGAAACAAGTGGACTGCACACGATTGAAGTGTAACAAGTGGTTTATGTAACTGATGTGCCATGCTCATTGGAGTGTAACAAGTGTGGTAACTCACACCATGCTAGATATTGTGTATAATGATACTCTCACATAGTGAAACAAGTAGTGAATATATGTTGTGTTTGTGCCTATCAACGTTTCATACTGGGATCAATTATACAGAAGGGCAATTAATTGGGATATGCTTATAGAAATAGGTGATGAGCGGTGCGTGTGTCGCACATAAGGGATCTTGTCTATATCATATTATTTTATATTATTAATAATTGTGATTGAGGAGTGCGAGGGTCACCAAATTAGGTGTCACACGAGTTTTATTATTACAGTCCGTGTTCACCCAAGCCTCTAAGCCATGCCTTTGTGCCTCTGAGCCATGTTCTGTTAATTAACCTCTGAGTGTGTTTGTGGTATTTCATGTCCATAAGAACCTCTGAGCCATGCCTAATCAGTCTCTGAATTTACCTTGCAGGTTATGACATCGATAGCAACGAGCCTAATGTTGTTGTTGTAGCATTTTCTTCTACACAACTGAGGACAGCTTAAACGGAAGGACTGTTTACAGGTATATATTTTTGATGCTTAATAATCGTAAAAAAATATGCTTGATTTAATGTGTGTAGAAATCAGTTTATTGGAATGTGCGAATGTACACAAGGTTATTATATGTGCGAATGAGTATGAGGTTATTTTTGTTGGCCATATGCCAAATATTTGTACATATTATTTATGCATGCTGGTGCGTAGCGTTGCTATATTTCTAGATCATAAGTTAGAAGAGTTTTGATTATTTACACCTAGTGTGTGAACAAGCTCTAGTGTTTGAGCTATTTTTGTAAAAGTGAAAAAAGTAAGCCCAGTTTTTTACGCACAACTATTAATAGCTCCTCGGGCTATTTATTGAATATAATTCTCAAAATACTCATGTCGTGGAAGTGAAGCTACACACATAAGGACGGAGATTGCACCCAATCTTGTGTTCTTTGATTTTATACTCTTGAGTTATGCTATGGTATCTATGGTTTATTTTTGTTGTTTATAAATTTGTAGATTAATCAATTTTCCATGTACCTTGGTCCTGTAACAAAACTCCCATACATTTGTTAATGTGAAGTATTAAAGAGTATGATCTTGGTTTTATGATCTTTTCACTATGAAATCCCTCCAGATAGCACTATGAAATCCCTAAAAGGTCTAAAGTGCATCAAGGTGTCTTTATAGCTACTCTATTGAGCTTGAGACAAGAGCTATGTTGTTTGATAAGATGTAATAATATGCCCTTTAATCAATCAATATAACCTAAAATCTTGTAGATGTATATATCATAAAGTATAAAAGAGAGTGAGTAGCCCTATTTGATACCGATAATACTGCAAATGTTACTTGGCATATCCTTGGAGCCTAAATCCGACCAATCATGGACTCATAGTGCCATCACCCCCCACATTACTCTAATGGAAACTAGAGCTCTTGCAAGCGGAGTAAAAAGCCACAATCTCAATACTAAGCCCCAAGTCTTCTTGAAATCCACAAAGCTCTCACCTTCTTAATGATCACACTGAGGATGAAGATGTAAACTAAGATTGAGTAACTCCTCTTGAATCTCACCCTACGTATTGTTCGTTTATGTGTGCCCCTCTGCCCATGAGCTAATATGAGCCTCCAACAATGCATTGAAAATATTGGCAAATATACGATTAATCACAATAGTTAAGATAAAGAGATAAAGCCTTCACAAGGGGTCCCATTAGAAATGTGAGCTAGGATGGAAGCCACAACTTTTCAACTGTGTGCCAAATGGTGTATTAGGAGGTCTTCATGATCCTTATCTCTGCAATTATTTAACTTCAAGAGCTTTTGTGACATTGGAGGTGGTGAAGAGGGTATGGGATGTGAATTTGCATTAAATTGATTTTAAGATCGTGAAAACACTGTAAGTCTATGCCTTGGATTACTTGAATCTCGTCCTATGGAATACTTAGATCATCTACTATAAGGTCATTGGTTTAGTATAAGCATTAATTTGAATTATGGCATATTTAGAGGTGTGCACATTAATAGATGGTCATATTTACAGAGTTCGCTTTTTGGCTTTTTTTAAGCCAAGGTTTTGTATGAATAACGATTGTCCCCTTCTCATGATTCAAGCAGTCTTGGGGTTTCGAGCTTTTGATCAATTGAGACTCTGAGCCGGTACCAAAGATGATGGAGAACACAAAGTCAACCACATCTATCTCTCTTTCTGCTACAGCATCTTGAAGAGTGGCCGGCCTTCGTCCTTGAACCTTGATTTGTAAACAGGAGCGATTTAGCTTCACAAAGGTAACCTCAAGACTAGGAGCGATGGGTTGGGCTACCGCTTGTTGACCTTGAGCCACTGCTCGCTTCAAAACGAGCATAACGAAATCCTGCACAGATTCCGTAGCAGCTTTGGATAAACTCTGAATGTCTACCCACAACTCTGTAGGGCTCTCAACGGGCCCAAACTTTGTACAGAAAGCATGTACCAATGCATATCCCAATCCTGACGAATGGCTTGGGACAAAGAAAAGCACCAATCTCGAGCATCATTCTCAAGCCAATGAAGAATCAGGAAAAAAGATCACCCAATGGGAATTCGATGAGATCCAAAAAAAAACCCAATGCTGACGATTACTTTTATGGAAATCAGCCATGGCAAAGACTAGCATGAAGAGCAAAACCAACTTGAATGTGTACATTTTTTTGACAAACTCAGCTTATGAAGCCTTGCACAAGTCTTGATTGATGATATAAAACTGGGTCATCATATCATCTTTGTCATACACAATCCATTCTATCAAAGTCTAGCTACCCGTCCAAGTCTTTCTGGCACTCCTTGAAGTTCCCCGTGCAAAAGCTCTTGAGCTTCAGACTTGAACATCTCATCCTGCATAGGAGCAGCAGCACAATGAGACACTTCAAACATTTGAATATAAAACAGAGCAAAAGTGAGCATCAGTTACAGAAGTGTGTGAAGGCTTTTGACATAGAAACAGTACACATCAGGACAAACAAGACTGCATATGTATGTACAGTAAATGAGTTGGAACCTGTGACCTGCACGTCCACAGCCATAGCTTATGAACTCACCAAAAAAAAGAAAAAAATCAAACTTTATACGAGTTGACAAAAGAACTTGCTTTCATGAACACACTTAACCCCTTTGTGATTACAAGGGGTTTTTTCTTGATCATTGAGCCTGTTACACAGAGATTCCCCCCATGTAGCAGGCCTGGCCCGGCCCTCAAGATCTTAATATACCCACCGTGCAAGTAGAATGTGTGCACGATTTGTCAGTCATGCATATGTGCCTGTATGCGTTTTGTACACCGCATTAGGGACCAAAGATTGGCCAGGTCCACCCGTCTTAGTATTCCTTTATTTTCAAACTTTGATACAATGTTTTGCGAAAGCCTGGTGAAACTTAAAACTCAGCACCTCAATCTTCGTGAACTGAAGTATACAAGAATCACGACTTTCTTGCCAATGTAGGCATTGCTTTTATTGTTGAAGAAGCCCAAAACTCGATCCTCCTAAGAAAAAGCATCCTTTCTACATGTGGCTCACTCTTAATCATTACAGTGCTGTCTGTACATGCAGTCACAGCGCACTTGGCCTTCATCCCTACAGGCGAATCCTTTCACATGTGCAAAAGCAGCCCACACTAATACAAAAGCAGGCCACACATGTGCCGACGCCTCCTTTTGGCCACAGTGCTTTTACTCCTCATGTCACATATAACACAGCCATCTGTAACAGCTTCAAACCCTATTTGGAGCTGCCTATCTAAATGCACACTTCCTTGCAAGCCGCCTTGTGCAAAACCCAAAGCGTACCTTGTGCTCTGCTACTCTCTCTCTCTCTCTCTCTCTCACGCCCTAGGTTATGATCTTCAACACCTCACCTCCGGTGGCTTCTAGACTGAGCTTCACATATGTAGGGGATCAGGTAGACATTCTCTCATCTTATGTATACTTGGTAATCAACCTCTGTGGACCCTATGCCACTAGTGGCCCAGGCTCGACTTATGAGAGGGTACGGCTCAATTGGAGCAGTGCTTCCAGGCTCACTTTCAAGAGCCTGGCACTAAGGGGTGGCTTTTTGACACACTTGTGACACCTAGTATGATGTATGGGGCCTCCTTTGGGGACCAGACCTCAGGATGGAAAACTAGAGGAGGCTAGAGAGATTGGAGGTTGATGTTTTCATGGATGATTCAAAGTAAGCCTTCAGTGGCCCACTCCATTATTCTTGCAGAGTTTGGAGCAGCCCCCTTGGTAGTTGATTCCCTCTTCCAAACAGAGACCTTCATATACCGCATCTACACCTTGGATAGAGAGAGGCTCCCTCGGCTGGCACTGGAGTCATCCAGCGACTAGCCACGACTGGACATGTTAGCCTTTAGGGTTTGGCATGCCAGGGTTACACAGTTGTTCCTCTCACATGCGCTTCATATGGATCACCTGCCCCCATTCCACTACAGTTTGGATGCACCACTATGACCTCTCTCCTGCCAAGACATTTACCAACTTATCCGAGCGGACCTCTTCAAACTGGAGACCCATGTCACATGGCTGGATCCACTACAGCTTCCTGCAGAGGATGGATTTATTCAGAAGCCTAGATATCTTCATAGACACATGTCACATGCCATGAGGATTAAGAAGATCGGCCAGAGCAAAGTCTCATCACATCACCGATTCCATAATTGCCTATCTATGACTTACGCTCGCTGAAGCTCCCGCCTCCACCCTGCTCTGCGCGCCATCGCCCCCCCCCCCCTCCTCGCGGCCTTTTCTTTCCTTCCGCCCCCCGCTTGCTCCCCTCTGCTCGCCGCTGCGCCCCCCCCCCCCCCCTCCTTCCTCGCTGCTGCGCCTCCCCCCCCTCTTCGCCAGTTCGCCCCCCTCCCCTCTTCGCCCCCCTCGCCTCTTCGCCAGTTCGCCCTCCCTCCCCGCTGCCGCCAGTTCACCCCCCCGCCTCTTCGCCTCTTCACGCCCGCCTCCTTTCAGCAGCGCCCCCCCCCCCTCCTTCTCGCGTTGTCGCCGCCCCCCCCCTCTGGGCCTCTCCTCCGTTTTTCGCCCCCCCCTCCCTCCTCTGTCGTGCTGCTTTTCACCCCTTGGGGGTTTTTGTTTTTTTTTCCTCATTGTCATCCGTCCTTCTGCCTCTTGGTGTGCAGCCCGCTTCTTGCAGGTTTTCCGCTTTCGCCTCGCCTTCGCTTGAGCTTCAGACTCTGATGGAGACTCCTCCCGCCTCGCCTCAGAGGGACTCTTCCGCAGCCCCCCTCGCCCGCCCCTGAGGTCATCCCCATCAGGCTTTCTCTTTCGCCGGAAGAGGAAGCGAGCCTCACCGCAGAGGTGGAACGCCTTCAGGCTCACTCCACCATCTGCCGTATAGTCGGCACTCGCCCCAGCAGAGGGGAGATCAGGGATCTACTTCAGGCTCGCCTTCTTGCAGATGTGGGCAAGATCCTGGATGTACAGCTCTTGGGCCGGGGACATTATCAGATCGAGTTCGAGGCCGCCCAGAGCGTTGCCAAGGTCCTTGCCATGAGTCCTCTGGATATCAGGGGTGCTCGGGCTTTCTTCAGGCCTTGGCAGCATGGATTTGACCCAGCTGCGGCGGAGCAGGGAGAGCGCCTCTTCCATATTACAGTTTGTTTCCCTCGTCTCCGCCGGGAGTATCTTCCGCTCCTCTCCAGGCTCGGAGCATTGGTGGGCTCGGTTCTTGAGACGGGCCCCTCAGCAGCTTCAGTGGTGGCCAGAGCAGCTGGGCTACCTTTGGTCAGAGTGTTGGTATCTGACATCTCCTCCCTTCCTAAGGTCATTCAGCTACCTAGGATAGGGGGGGGGGGTGGATAGATCAGAGAGTGGAGTTCTCGGGGCTCCCGAACCAGTGCTTCATTTGCAGGCAGGTCGGTCATTTGGCCAAGGCCTGCCCTCGCAGGAGACCTCGGCCCTCACCACAGCAGCAGCAGGCCACGGATGGCCCGCCCACAGATTCGGCTCGGCAGGCTGCCTCAGGGACACCTGCTCAGGCCACAGAGACCTCGGAGTGGCAGCCTGGACAGGGGCGCCGTCGAGGGAGACAGCCACAGCAGCACGCCCAGATACCGCTGCAGCAGTAGCCACAGTCTCAGCCTCACTGGGTTCCCGTGAGGAACAGATTTGCTCCCCTTCAGGAGGAGACCCCTGCAGCGACCGAGGACCAGGAGATGCCAGCTCCCCCTCCTTCACCTCCCCCACACCCATCCCCTCCCACCGCCTCGCTTCCACCATCGCCTCCTCCCGCCCCCGCTCCGGTCTCGGCAGCGGCTCCCTCTCCTCCTCCCTCGCCTCCCCCTCCTCCCCCTCCGCCCGCCTCGCCTTCCCAGGAGGTCCTGGCAGTTCCCTGGCGCTCACCTGCAGTCCGGAGGGCGCTGAGCACTGACCTCGCTCGAGCATCACAGAGGAGACCTATGCCGATTAGGGCCTCACGGATTTCATCTATCCGCAGTCGGCTGAGTTGCCTCGGCATTCGACAGCGCTCGGAGGCGTTTGATTATACCTTCACACGGCTTTTTGGAGCAAAGGGCCCCCATGAGCCAGCACCCATCCGAGTGCATGTAGTGATACCTCCGGCCCGCGGGGAGGAGGCACTAGACTCAGCGGTGGCCTTCTCTTTCCCTCTATGTGGACCTTGTGACCGGGAGTGGACTCTAGAGCTCGCTCTCAGCACGTTGAAGACTCAGGTAGTTGAGTTTTCTCATCACATGAGCGATTTGGAGGTTACAGATGTGATAGGCCGACTTTGGGAGTTGGCTCATTTTTTCTTGGATCCCGGGAGTGTGGATACATCCGGGATTCGGCATTTGGTCATGCGCATAGTTGCAGATTTGGCACGCGACCCAGGATATGTGAGTATACACGAGGTTACTATGTCAGAGCAGGAGGCAGTCGCCATGGGTCACAGCCACTGGCGCTTGATCCGGGATTCTTGCAGTACACCGGGTGGGCAGACTCGCAGCCGTTCGGATGGGGACTACTCTCCATCCAAGCCGCTTGCGAAGGCCCGCCGCACGGCTGAGACAGCATCCACCTCAGTAGGACATCCATGAGGATCATCTCATGGAATGTACAGGGCCTTGGCGGAGCACACTTTATACGCTATCGAGGCTGCTTGAGGCAGGAGCTATAGAGATGCGTGGTTGGTGGCAGCATTGACATTCTGATGATGCAGGAGCACCACTTGGGTGAGAGCAGGATCCGGAGATATGGTTCGGTGATGCCTGGTAGATGGGACACTTTCTGGTCTGCAGGGTTTGGTCCTTTGGGTGGACAGGGAGGAGTATGCATGGTTATTGCAGATGCATGGCGGCAGGCCATTGTGGATCGAGGGATCATTGTGCCTGGTAGAGCACAGTATGTCATTCTGAGGATGCATGATGAGCTATTGGGTGTGCTCAACATCTATGCGCCCAATCATGCTAGTGCCAGAGCAGAGTTCTGGACTCAGGTTACAGATGCATTGCCAGAGGCCGCACATTGGTGTGCTGGGGGAAACTTCAACATGCTTGAGGACCCGGCAGATAGGGTGGGAGGCAGTCATGTTACAGTGCACGGCACGGAGCTTGCAGCTTGGGACCGGTTTTGCATGTCACTGAGGATCACTGATGCATGGCAGCATGGGGCTTTCTCCCAGTCTCAGGACAGTCTTAGTTTCTCTCGGTCGGATCGTCGGCAGGGAGGGACTAATCTATCTCGGATTGATCGCTTTTATGTGGGCGATTGGTTGGGGGAGCGAGGGGGCTCCGTCGGCATTCTTGCTGGCACCTCATTTTCAGATCATGCGCCAGTTATATTGACTTTGGAGGAGGGGACACGGGAGCCCAGCTTGCAGTTGAGGATCCCAGAGAGGGTACTTGCAGACCCCAGTCTCGCTGAGGACATTGAGAGGATCTGGCATGATAGTCAGTGCTCTGACCAGGATGCAGCGGGCCAGTGTGCCCAGGGACTCATTGATCTTAGCTCTTTTCTACACGCTGCAGCTTTGACACGACTAGGAGAGATTCGCGAGCGGGAGCAACGGCTGAGACGCAGCCTTGCTTCGCTACAGCGCCTTCAGGAGCAGCAGCCTGCATGTGAGTGGGTGGCGTCCCAGCTGAGCCAGGCACGCCAGGAGGTTAGAGAGGCAGAGGAGCAGAGGAGCAGAGACATGAGTTCTACTATCGTCGTCACGCCTCAGTGGACGCAGCTTGGTGATAGAGTGACAGGGGAGTTTTTTGAGATCACTCGACCCCGTCATGAGCGAGCAGGGGTTTGCCAGCTTGGTAGACCGGATGGATCGATAGCTACTGAGCTCGGGGAGATCAGAGCCATTGCCACTGCTTTTTATAGAGACTTGCTTTCAGCGGAGCCAGCCACTGAGGATCGAGATGTATGCAGACAGACTGTGTGGGCCCATGTGCAGAGGAGGGTCACAGACCATATGCGCACAGTTCTAGGTGCGCCTCTGTCAGAGATTGAGCTTGCCGAGGCCTTGAGGGTCCTGCCGCGACATAGTTGCCCAGGGGAGGACGGACTGACGCCGGCCTTTTTTATGCGCTATTGGGACCTTTTGGGGCCAGGCCTCCGCAGGGGCTTTCAGCATGTTTTGGACACTGGGGTGATGCCGCAGAGCTTTTCAGAGGGCTTGATCTATCTTATCCCCAAGGGAGAGGGAGTATCAGATGATATTCGGCATTGGAGGCCTATTACGATCCTCAATACTGTCTACAAGGTCTTGGCAAAGGCCTTGAGTTTGAGGATCCAGCCCTTCCTGGGGGAGTTGATTCATGCTACTCAGACAGGATTTGTCAAGGAGCGCAGTATCCTTGACAACATCTTTACTTTCTGGGAGGCGACGGCCCGAGCTAGGTTTCTTGGCGAGGACTTGGTCGTGATGCTTCTCGATTTTGAGAAGGCATACGATAGAGTTGATTGGGGATTCTTAGAGGGCACTATGCTACGCCTGGGCTTTGAGCCAGGATGGATCAGAGGGGTGGCAGCTTTGTATTCCACAGCTCGCAGCCATGTGCTGATTGCAGGAGGTCGGGGGCCGAGTTTTGAGCTGACCAGATCAGTCCGTCAGGGGTGTCCTCTCGCCCCTTTCCTTTTTCTCTTCTTTGCGGAGGCTATGAGTATGTATTTGTCGGCACAGGAGGTTGGTTTGAGAGGACTTCAGCTCCCAGTCCGGGGGGAGGATTTGCTTGATGCTGAGTTTGCAGACGACACGGGCTTATTTTTGCATGGCCAAGAGGCCAATCTTATTCGGGCAGAGCAGTCGCTCCAGGTTTTTAGTGCAGCTTCGGGAGCATTGATCAATTGGCGCAAGACAGTGGCCTTTTGGATCAGTAGTGCTCCCACTCCGGCATGGAGTCCGGACCCCGGTTTTAGATGGATTCCTCCCGGCACAGCAGTGCGGTATTTGGGATGCCAGATTGGCCTCGATTTGTCACCTGAGCAGCAGATTGCCCCGCTTCTTCTGAGCATTCGGAAGAAGCTATTGTATTGGAGTACAGCTCGACTATCCTTGGCTGGGAGGGTGGTGGTGGCAAATCAGGTGCTGTTAGCGACTATGTGGTACATTACGTCTTGCTGGATTTTCTCGAGCTCTTGCATCAGCCAGGTACAGAGGCTGATCAGGAACTTTCTGTGGTCTGGGCGGGACGGTCAGCCAGCTCGGGCAAAGGTTGCATGGGCAGTTATTACACTTCCACTGGCTCAGGGCGGTTTGGGCATTATAGATCCAGTCGATCAGAGTAGAGCCTTATTGGGGAAGCTTATTGTTCGGGGGTTGCTTCCAGGCGGCGCTGAGCCTTGGAAAGAGCTCCTCTTGCAGCGACTGCAGGCCCGGGCGCCTCCTGCAGGGGGTACTTGGGCACCAGAGATTCGCTGGATCTTCATAGAGATGAGGAGGACAGGCCTCAGTAGAGGATGGGAGGACAGATTTGCTTTGAGTATCCTGAGAGCTTGGGAGCTGCTGAGACCGGGGCTCTCTCAGCGGCCTCCTTCTTGTGTTGAGGAGCGGGCCAGGCAGCCGCTCATCTGGAGCCCAGCGGTTCGTACAGAGCAGGGTCATATGCTGGGTTCTCGGCCTCGTCTAGCCTGGGGACCTTTAGCGGCAGGCCCAGCTCGTAGTTTTGGAGACTGGCAGGCTTTCTGCAGTCTACCAGAGGAGACCCAGGTGGAGAGGCTGAGTCACTTCAGAGGGGGGTTGATTATGAGGGATGATATTCAGGAGGCACTTACAGAGGAGTGGTTCACACCTCTCGAGCCAGTGGCCCCACGGTGGATGGGAGCCTTTACACAGTTGGAGATCCTGATTGCTGTCAGAGCTAGCACTGAGGATGGCAGATGCCTCTATTATGAGATTCAGGATGAGGGCAGACTCCAGAGAGTGGAGGTGGAGTCGCCTTTGGTTGCAGAGTGCACCTTTCAGAGGATTCGGGTAGTGGCTGCCGCTTCTCGGAAGTGGCATATTGACCCCGACCCTGCTGACGTGCTCCCGGATTGGCGCATATGGGCATATGCAGCGCGCCCCTTGGCCCGGCTACAGTGGGACCCCGGAGAGTACGAGTGGCATGATCCTTATGCATCCCTTGAGGCCACAGAGATCACATTTTTCCAGTATACTGTTCGGCTGGGACGGCATATTTTGACGGCGAGGAGGACGGTTTCTCCAGCGGCAGCGGGGCATTGGCGATTGCAGGGACTATCACAGGAGTTCCTGGAGGATTTCTGGGCTCGGCTCTGGGCTAGTCGGCAGGCCCGCAGGATCTCGGCTTTTCAGTGGCTGGTCGCCCACAGGGGCTCAGCAGTTGGCACTTGGCTTGTTTACAGCGGTCTTCCGGCGGCCTGCGTCCGATGCGGCCACCCTATGGAGACACAGAGACATTGCCTTTGGGACTGCCCTCAGGCACAGCAGATTTGGCTGCGGATGCTGCGTATTCTGGCCCCCCTCTCTCCAGAGGGTATGTTTACGTGGGGTGCCGCTGCTTGGTCGACTTCGTCAGGGCCTGCTATGGGCTATGAGATGGAGCAGGGCAGTCAGGCCATCAGATTTATTAGGGGCCAGCCTCGCCTGGTTCCGGCACCGGATTTCTCGTCCGCCAGCTGGACACAGGAGAGGGATTTACGATGGGAGCTCCTCAGCAGCCTCACCATCTGGTTCACCTGGAGGGCCCGGTGCTTTACGGCCTTTGAGGGGAGATTAGAGCCACCAGCAGAGACTGTTCGGGGGATTTGGCAGGAGTTGATCCACACCCTGCGAGGACAGTACGACCGCATCCGGGGAGACTCGGATGAGGCGATCTTACGGCGCCAGGCCTTTCATACCACTTGGCGCTGCGGCCCGTTCTACACCCTACACACGGGATCCCCCCGTTGGCACTACAGGCCACCTGTTTGGCTCTTTCCCCCCCCCATTGTATGATTTAGCCGCTCAGTCCTTTAGACTGATGCTTGTTTTTTGCAGCACCTAGGGAGAGTCTCCCGGGCTGCCATGATGTACTCACTGCTCTTCTCTCTGTTAGGAGCAGGAGAGATCTCTTTTGTAGCCCTACGGGCGTTTTTTACATAACTAATGAAAGGATCTTTTCTCGGAAAAAAAAAAAGTCTCATCACATCACCCAATGTTAGAGATTGGGCGAGTAGAGAGCATGGCTAGAGAGAACAAGATCTGCCGATTCTGTTCACTGGAGGTTGAGATAGAGGAGCACTAGTCAATGAGGTAATAGCTCAAGTGGTAAAGGTGTTTGTCTAGGACCAGGAGGTCCTGGGTTCAAAACTCCACAAGGTGCTTCCTCGGCGGCATCGCCTATAGGCAGATAAAAAAGCGCCTATGGGCAGGCACTTACATGCAGTGAAAAGGGATAACTATGAGAGGATCTTGGACCTAAGGCCGAATGGGGGGGCACTACCTTTTTAGATGGCCAATGTACTACGAGATAGGGGGACATGAACTTAAGCAATTCTAAATACAAGAGATTGTACTCGACATACCGAATCTTTGAAGTATCTAGAAAAGTGGAAAGGTAGACTTGAAGAAAGTTCAACTTGGGAGGAAGTAAGAAATTAAAAGTGGAGGCTTCCTAAAAGAATTTCCAAGGTTGTGAACTTTTCTTAGGAAAGTAAAGTGTCATATCCTATAATGAGGAGATTCCCTATGGCCCAACTTGGTTATATAATTAGGAAGCCTAGACGACTCCCCCATGTGTGCAAGTACCATGATTTGGATGTTAGGCCCAATGAAATGAGGTGGTGTCTAGGTTAATCCCAAGGCATTGATTAAGTTATAAATTAAGAGGTGTACAAAAAGCAGTGTAAAGACTAAGGTCAAGCCGCCACATGGCACACATTGGGCTTGGGGGGCTAAAGGTGTTTATAGAGAAAACCAAATTGAGACGAAGAAGAAACGCCCGTGAGGATTATTCATAGCTGGGTGGAAAATGGAAGCAGAGCCCTCTCTGTGTCATGTGAATTGTTGTCTCTTTGTGCTAAGGCTGAATTAACTATTATTCTTCTTCGGCTGATTACCAAAGTAATCGAGTCAAGAAATTAAGACTAAATTAAATAGCTAATTACATCGCATGCAATAGTTAGCATGTTCAACAACCATGTTTCATTGTTTTGTCTATTGAGGAGGAGGATTAGGCCTTGTGAAATTGGCTCCAAAAAAGGATGTATGCCTTGCCAATGTGCTTAACAAAGGGTGCAATTTCCACTATCCTTTACCGATGTATATGGATATTCTTACTCGGGAAGGAGAATTACATGTACTGGTACAGCCAGATGGGTCATCAATGGTTGCACAGGCATACGCTGATGAATCTTTTTTCTTCCCGTTAGATACTAGGCCAAATCACTAGGCATTAGGGGGTTGGAGCATATCTTTGAAAGAAGCAGTCGCATGGGTGCAACCAAAAGTCAAACAAAAGGTTGATTATTGGTGCTTGTCTACATGGCCTTTGCATGTCAGGCTGCAAATAGTACAATCCAGATTCCATCATAATGGCTTACACAGTTCTTCTTGCCGTTGCTGATTTGGGACAAAAAATGGCTCGACACATTCGTGTCATCAACAATGGAACTATTATGGAAACAAGCACTCATAGGAAGGCTATTGAAAATGGAGCATGTATGCAACCCTCAAATGCATGGTGAGCTGAATATCTTGAATGTACATTACCATGTACTGGCCTTTCGTGGAACAAGGACAACCAAGTGCACGCATGCTGGCTGCAATGCGTGCGCATTACAAGGTTGATTCTTTTGGGCATTGTGTGTGCATTACAATGCGCATTACAAGGTTGATTCTTTTGGGCATTGGAATCTCTCCTACTGGGATATCTTGGTAGGTCAGGTACAAGGAAAAATCCCAGGCTGCCCCTACTCTTCTAGCTTGCTACAAGACTGGAAGTTTGTGCTCATACATTTGCATTGGGCACATATGCCAGTGCCTACTGGAAATACACTGGTAGCTGAAAATGTGCATTGGAGTAGAGCGTTTGATACACCATTGGCAATGGTGGCTGAGCCAAGAAAAGCTTATTTTTTTTAGCACAAAAAGGAATTTGCACAGTGGGAGATGTCATATCGACTAAAGGCAGCCCATTATCGTTTCCACAAGGACAACGACAGTGGAAATTGGGAGCCCATTACCGCCCTGTATGGAGACATGTTGTTTAGGTGCAAAGCAATAGCTATGAAAACCTCTTTTAGTGGTAAGAGTTGATGTTCTTTGATGTATATCAAGGTAAAGCCCTGCAATCATCTTCCTGATAAATATGTGTGCAGCAAGCCTGTTCGCACCTATGAACGAATACATGTTCACAAATGCATGCATCTGTAGAACCTGCTCATGCTCATAGCCAAGTGTGGACGCCAAAAATAATGTCTATTCCAGAGAAATAATGATATCCCGTCCAATGGGCGTGGCTAGACATGCTCAAACTTGTGGGTGGCTGCCTTGCCCACTCCTTGCCTGCAAGAAAGATCCCTGCTAATGTCTCAAAGCTGAAAACAAACAAGGTACAGGACTGAGTGCAGGTCTCAAGTGACTTTGCCTGAACAAAGCCTCTTTGCCCGTTGCTTCTTAAGGCTGAATAAAAGCAGCCAGAAAAAACTTGCAATTTAAAAACCACTGACCACTTCAAAAAAGTACGTAGCTATGCACTCAACAAGAAGGTAGGGAGTAAGGTAGTACAGTTTGTACTTGTATGACTACATACACATACAAGCAAGCGCATATGTATATTCTTCAGGTGTATGAGTATGTAGGCATACAAGCAAGCAAGCATTTGTATGTGTCTAGTTCTTTGGTTGTACATTGTATGCAGTATTTTGTGAATGGCCACTCTAAAGTCTTTAAAAAAAGTACGCACGGATCTAGGTAGGTGAAAAGGTAACTCTGCTTGTTATGTATTGAGTTTGTATGCATAAAAGCACGCATGCTTGCTATGTGTGTGTTCTTCAGTAATAGTATGCATGCGCTGATTTAGTGTATTCCAGCTTTAGTTCAGGAAAAAGTAATACAAAAGGATAAGACTTCAGAGCGTTTGTGTACATCAGTATGCCTGTATCTATGTATCTGTTATGCATGTTGATAGTTACATTATGCATATGTCGAATGTGTATACTTACATGGGCTTCTCTGTTAATGTAAATATGTACCCATGCATGTGGGCATAAATGAGTGCACACATGCAAAAAAATAAACTGACAATGAAAGACCAAAGGCTCAAAAGCGAAGTCAAGATCACGATTTTCTCAAATCCCATATATACCAGGTGTTGACATAAGGACAATGAGATAATGATAGCAAAACAAAGGATTATTCAAAACTAGAAGCTTCCTCACAAACCATTAGTTATCATTTGAAGAGGTGAGGAGATCTACATGACAAGGTCTAACTGTGGTTTCAAAATAAATTTGAGGGTTGCATACTGCAAGAAGTGAGTACCTTCAATTCAAAATAAATTTGAAGGTTACATATTGCAAGTGGGTACCTTCAAAGCTTTGTAGACGCTGCGATCGTAGTTTTTGGAAGCCAATTCAGATGCTGCATCAATGAAATCTCAGATAATCACCTTTTCTTTATGAATGTTAGGATTTATGGATGTGATGATTCATTCATAAGGTTCTATCATGCTCCTGCATTTATTTCCTGAGAAGTCTTGAGCATTTACTGCTATTATAGATTTAAAAGAAAGGGATAAGCCAAGAAAGAAAGAGCTAGAACTGACCCAATGTTGAAAATTTTACCCTTTTCAAAAGCTGCTTCTCTGGTAGAGACTACATCTGGCAAAGCCTTG
Organism: Cibotium barometz; assembly: GCF_041138505.1. Lineage (NCBI taxonomy): Eukaryota > Viridiplantae > Streptophyta > Polypodiopsida > Cyatheales > Cibotiaceae > Cibotium > Cibotium barometz. The sequence continues at coordinate 1,657,484 of NC_141081.1, read as the reverse complement.
TTTATAATGCCAGCAACAGCAGCAGATTTTCCAACATATCGATGACTGGTAGAAGAACTCATGATAGTTATAAGATTGATTGCTTGAAAATCCAGAGAGTCAAAATAAATCTAACATCAATGGACCACTTACGCTGATAGCACCGCTTCATGGTAAGTCTGCACAGGCAACTTGCTTTTAATGATAGCATTCATACCAGGCGTTAATGGGAGCTTGATTTCCACCTTCAAAAAGGGTGCATAAAGAAAAATAAGTCTGCATTCCTGGAAACTTTCGAATCATCATGAACTCTTTTCCATAATCAACAGTGTTTTCAGGTCAATGAAAGCATATCTTTCAGAGTCAGCATGATCTGGCAAATTACATTAAAGACCTTGAATAACTTGCTACTAGAAGCACGAGATGCATCTCTTAGGCTGAACCCCCTCCTCTAAAAGAACTGGAGAAAAACTTCATGATGGTATTCCACTTAGCTCAAAGTTGTAGTTACAAGATAAAAAGAAACACCCGAACTGGAGAAAAACTTCATGATGGTATTCCACTTAGCTCAAAGTTGTAGTTACAAGATAAAAATCTATTTAAGAAATCAAATGCTCGGGACACATTCTTTAAATGTTACTTTTATAAGCTTGTAATAGTTACTCGAGTTTCTATGAGATTTTCACCCACTAGAGAGAGAGAAGTTTGCAAGTAATTTACATAAGAGTTTTGCTTAGAGAACGTGAAAAAAAAAATTCACACAAATACCCAAAAACCAAACAGAAATTGCAAAACGGGGAAAATCTAGCAAATAAAAACTTTGCACTCCTTTAAATGCAGCCAAATCAATTCATACCTCCACCAAAGCAAAACGTTACATGCACAGAAACCATATCTATTCTTTTCTTTTCTCCATCAAACTTCGAGCAATCCTGCTTATGAGCACAATGGAGGGAGAAAATAAAAAGGTAAAGAAAAGATTGTCAAATCCCCACGGATCTCCTCATAGAGTGCTCCTGAAACAAGTCTTGGTTGTCTCCACCAAGCCACGAGCTGAGCTAACTAGCAAGACACACCAACCAATCTCTACTCCATGACGTCCCATACCGCCATGGAGCTACCCTCGTGGGCCTCGACACTGCTACCGGCCTTGGCTGCATGAAGTAGGTGCACGTTTGCACTAGATCCAGGCTCCTGATCGTAGAGCTCTCGCAAAGGCTCGCGAGACTTTATGACCGACTAACTAGCCAATATGGACCAAAATAACTATCAGTCTTGCAAAGCCCTCTCAATGATTAAAATAAGTCAATGGAAATCTCGGTGAACGACAAAGTATTCATTCACCTCTCTGATCCGACTAAGCGCATCTGCTACACTATTCATGGATCCCTTTCGATAGCGTATTTTAAAATCAAAATCTTGCATTAACTCTGTCCATCTAGCTTTTCGTCCTCTCAAATCATCCACATCACACACATACTTGATTGACTGATGATCAGTCAATACCACAAACTTGGAGCCATATAAATAATGCCTCCAAACCTTGAGAGCGTAAATGACAGCATAAAGCTCCTTCTCAAGGGTTGGTCGACGAGATTGAGTGTCGTCCACATTTCGACTCTCAAAAGCAACATGTCTACCATCTTGGAATAGAGCAGTCCCGATCGCATAGTCACTCGCGTCACTCTCAAGAACATAAGGCCAACTAGGATCGAATAGTGCTAAGGTAAGTGCTTCCTTGACTTTATCTTTCAGAAGTTTGAAGGACAGATCCAAATCATTATTCCAACGGATAGGCTGATTCAACTTACGTGTACGACTTTTCAACAAGTCGGCCATTGGTAGTGTCATGTGCACAGTGTGTATCTACCGTGTGCTACACGGACGCAAGACTAGTTTCGAGGCTTGGGGAAGCTTGGAGCTAGGCAGGCTGATTGGCGAGCTGAGTTAGGGATAGACTAATGGGTGGGCACCCAAGTATGGACGGGCGGGCGCCCAAGTGTGGATACCCGATGACCGGCCAAGAGCCTATAAAAGGGTGACCAAGGTTAGTCATTAGTCATATAGAGAGTCTCGCGAGTTTGTGAGAGCTCTATGGTCTTGGAGCCTGGATCTAGTGCAGACATGCACTTGCTTTACGCAGCCAAGGCCGGCAGCAATCTCGAGACCCGCGAGGATAGCTTCGTGGCGGTATGGGACGTCGCGAGGAGGAGATTGGTCGGTACGTCAACCTAGTTAGCTCATCTCGTGGCTCGGTGGGGACAGCCAAGACTGTGGGCTTGCCCATGGCTGTCATGGTTGGGAGGTGAGTCAGGCCTGCACCCCCTTGTTGTTTGTTTGTTTGTCATGGTGGGGAGGTGAGTCAGGCCTGCACCCCCCTTCCTTGTTTGTTTGCAGGTTTCGAGTTTTCGTACCAGGAACGATCACGAGGAGATCCGGTGGGGATTTGACAGTGGTATCAGAGCGTGCCTCATGAACAAGCAAGTCGGTAGGTAGAGAAGATGAGGTCGAAGAAAGGTATGTGTTCAAAAAGCTTGCTGTTTTTCTATGCATACTGCTGTATGTGTTTTTTTTCATCAAAGAAACCCATGATGATGGAGATGGTGGTCTAAGATGGGTCGATTTGCTTTGCAAGAAGTAGGTAAAGATTCGTTTGTGCAGTCGCATGAAACGTTGAGAGAAAACAGAAAAAAAAGCAGGTTTGCTTTTCGTTTAACGTGAGAAAGAGAGCAAGCGTGTGAGAGGTGGGCATGCTGGCGGGTGTTGGCGTTTGGCTATTGGAGGCTGGCGGGCGCAGGCGTTGGGCTACCGGCAGTTACAGGCGGCTAGGCGCCTAGGCTTACGAAGGCAGGCGCCCAGGCCTGCGCAGGCGGCCAAACCAGGCGTAGGCTCGCGCAGGCTATCTCTACGCACTCAGGCACCGGCAGGCAATGGCGGCAAGGTGGCCGATGGCGGCAGCAAAAGCAGGCGCCTCTAGCCCGGTGGGTGACGGCAGTAGCGCAAGTGGTGAAAGCAGCAAGCCAGCGGCGTTAATACAGAAGGGAAGAGAAAAAAAAAAACAAGGAAAGCACTCGCTGATTTGGGCCTGCTTTCGTTTTTTTAAGTTTACATTTTTTTAAAAAAAAGTTTAAAAACCTTCTCCAAGGTTAAAGGTGTTTTTTTATATAAAAGAAACCAGCATATATATATATATATATATATATATATATATATATATAATAAAAAAAACACAAAAGCCAGTGGGCTTCTTGCCACACATCTCTCAAGTTTTCAAGCTCTCAAGCTCTCAAGTTCCCTTGCACTTTTATTGTGCAAAGATCGAATTTTCTCTCCACTTGTCATCTTCTCAATGTAGACCCAAGAATCGGAGTTGGAGCCCCTTGTCAAACGCGAAGGCCGGCTACGAAAGATACCGATGGCGATCTTTTTGACGATTATGTGTCAAAATCAAATTTCCAAGAGTTCAAAGTAGCTCTCGAAGCTTCTTCGTCAGAACGTCAGGCACAAATCGCAGCCTAGATGCAAGCTTTGCAGAACTCCATCGTTCTCTTGACCACTACCCTCTCTACTCTTTCGAGTATGGATACCTTGGCCTCTGCTTCAGGCCCCAACATTACTCCGGAACCGTTCGGGGGCGAGCAAAAGCAGCGTACCAAGGAGATAGTGGACACTTGGCTACATAAGTGGTAAGTTCATTTTCAGTTTCATCCATATGATGATGGAAGCAGGTTTCCTCTCAGGCAAAGCTTTGCTTTGGTGGAAGTAACTCAACCCTAAGCCAACAACTTGGGCACAATTCGAAGACGTCTTCAAGAAGGAATTCCTCAAGAAAGAGGATGATTATGATCTTGTTGCCCGGTTTTCAGCTTTGACCATGACCTCGCAGCACCTCAATGAGGTCTACCTCCAGAAGTTTAGGGACTTGCAAATGAAAACTACAAAGATGGATCCTACTACTCTTTTGGGGTTCTTTGTAGCTGGTTTACCAGACTCATATCGTTTACAAGTTAAAAATAACAAATGCAAAACATTGGACGAAGCCATTCATTCAGCTCGTATCTATGATGATACAATGGTCTCTTCCAAGTCGAAACCCGTTACCGAGCACGGGAACAAGCATAAAAGGAAGTTCTCCGTACCTACGGCTAATACGACTGAAGGAAAGTCTTCGGACCAATCTTCAAAGAATTCAAGTTCGACATTAGCGAAGAAGAAACGACTCCTTAGGGCTTTAAAGCTCAAGAAGGAAGGACGTTGTTTTATCTGCGAAGAGAAAGGACATATGCGTAACAAGTGCCCAAAGCAAAAGGGTGCAAAGACCAACGCAGGACCCAAGCCAAAGGCAGCTAACCAGTTGTCTTTGACAGGTACGTCAATTACTGTACTTTCTCGCTCTAGTACATGTTCAGATTGTCTGTTCAACTCTAAAGTATTTGGCTTGCATGATCTTCTCCGAGTTTATGGAGAAGTGAATGGCCATAAAATTCACATTCTTCTAGACCCTGGCAGCTCACATAACTTTGTTAACTACAAACTTGTGCAGAAATTGAGTCTTGATACGGCACCCAGCGATCATACCTATGAGGTACGCCTACCTGCGGGAAGGCAAGTATGGGATCGAAAGGTGGAGATGCTTCCAATCCAGATTCAGGACTACAAAGATACTCTGGAATGCTATTTTATGCACCTAGAAAATGTAGACTTGTTATTAGGGATTGAGTGGTTTAAGACTCTTCAAGTCCAGATAGATTGGTCTAGTCATATTTTTTCTTTTCAGCATAGGGACATCTAGTATAGTATTTTAGGTGATTGTATACATCCCTCTTAGGGACCTCTTGTAAATACAGTTGATTTTGAAAATATAATGGATTCTTCTTTGTATACCGCTTTCCATTGTGTATTGATTCCACTTTCTTCCTTTCTCATCCCTTCCAAGTGTGTTTGAAAGCAAAGCATTATAGAAGATACTTGATTCCTTTCAAGATGTATTTCCTAAGGAACTGCCATCGGGTTTACCACCTGAACGGGCCGTAGATCATCGTATTGACTTGATCTCTAGTGCCCATCCTGTCAGTATTCCACCTTACAGGATGAGCCAAGCTGAGGAAGATGAGTTGGCTAAACAACTCGAAGATTATTTAAGGATGGGCCAGATCCGTCCAAGTAAATCACCTTGGGGTGCACCTGTGTTGCTTAGGAGAAAGAAGGACAACACCTGGAGAATGTGTATAGATTACAAGAGATTGAACAAGCTGACAATTAAGAACTGTTATCCTCTCCCTAGATCACATGACCTGATTGACCGGTTAGCAGGAGCGAAATATTTCACGAAGATAGATTTACATACTGGCTATCACCAGATACGTATTCATGAAAGGCATGTCGAAAGAACCGCCTTTCGGACTAGGTATGGCCATTACGAGTTTCTCGTATTACCTTTTGGGTTAACCAATGCTCCAGTCACTTTCCAACAAATGATGAACGATCTTTTTCGTGAACATTTGGGAAAATTTGTGGTGGTGTTCCTGGATGATATTTTGATATATAGTCGTACTCTTGAGGATCGTGTTAGACACCTCAAGATTGTCTTATCTATTTTAAGACAGAATCGACTATATGCTAAGTTAAGTAAATGTGAGTTTTTTATGACAGACATCATTTACTTGGGACACAAGATCACTAGAGATGGATTGAGCATTGACTATGACCGAGTTCAGAAGGTTCTGGACTGGCCTATACCGTGAACAATGAAACAACTTCATTCGTTTCTCGGTTTTGTTGTTTTTCGTCGGATATTTGTGCGGGAGTACTCTCATCTCACACTACCGATGACCGACTTATTGAAAGGTCGTGGACGTAAGTCGAATCAGCCTATCACTTGGAATAACGATTTGGATATGGCCTTCAGACTTTTGAAAGATAAAGTCAAGGAAGCACCTATCTTAGCATTACCCGATCCTAGTCGGCCTTATGTTCTTGAAACTGATGCCAGTGACTATGCCATCGGGGCTACTCTATTTTAAGATGATAGACCGGTTGCTTTTGAAAGTAAAAAGCTAGACGACACTCAATCTCATTGACCAAGCCTTGAGAAGGAGCTTTATGTTGTGATTCATGCTCTCAAGGTTTGGAGACATTATTTATATGGCTCCAAGTTTGTGGTATTGACTGACCATCAGTCAATCAAGTATGTGTGTGAAGCGGATGATTTGAGAGGAAGGAAAGCTCGTTGGACTGAATTAATGCAAGATTTTGATTTTGAGATCCGTTATCGGAAAGGGTCCATGAATAGTGTTGCAGATGCGCTTAGTCCAATTAGAGAGGTGAATACTTTGTCGTTCACTGAGATTTCTACTAACTTATTTCAGTCATTGAGAGGGCTTTGCAGGACTAATAGTTATTTTGGTCCATTTTGGCAGAAGATCCAGGACGGGAGCTCATTGATTAACCAAGACTCGATAACTCAGCAGCCTACCATTCAGGCTGCAGGAGGCCAGTGGTGGATGATTCGGAATGGTTTACTATTCCGTAATGACAAAATTTGTGTACCACAGATCCCGAACATTAGGTCCAAGATTCTTAAGGAGTGTCACGACGCCCCTTCTACTGGACACCCTGGGATACACAAGATGCTATCATTAGTGAAACACACTTTTTATTGGCCAATGATGAAAGGGTATGTAGAAGATTATGTTCTCAAGTGTCAAAGTTGTCAAGCAAATAAAGCTGAATGCTTTAGACAGGCTGGGTTGTTGCATCCTTTGCAAATCCCAAGTAATAAATGGGAAAGTATTTCCATGGATTTTATTACCGGATTGCCACGAATACATCAAGGCCACGATTCTATTTGAGTTGTGGTAGATCGCTTGACAAAAATGGCTAGATTTTTACCAACCCGGAAGACTACAACTACGCAATTAGCACGACAGTTTAACGAGCAATTGTTTAGACTGTACTCCGGAGCATCCAAAATTCCTTGTTCCATCATTGCCTCTTCACCCTCTACCTCGTCGGAAGCCAAAGTGTTGCGCCTCGGTCGCCCTTTTGGCTTCGGCATCCAAAATTCATTGTTCCATCATTGCCTCTTCACCCTCTACCTCGTCGGAAGCCAAAGTGTTGCGCCTCAGTCGCCCTTTTGGCTTCAGCCCCATGGAAACCTTCGGTTTCAGAAATTTGGCTCTAAATTGAGATAGGGATGTCCAATTGAAGTGATCTAAAGCTTGTTGGAGAGCTAATGAAGTGTACTAGACCACTATGCAAACACCCGTAAGAGATGAGGTGTGCTACTGTTCTCTGTTTTAGGGTTTACAGGGTTATAGGTTGAAACGGTATTTTGGGTACAACTTGAGCTAGAGATATCCAAATGCAAAACTTTTTAGCTCAAATGGAAGCCTTCGATGAGTACTACAAGCCTATGTAATTAGATCTAGAAGACCTTCAAACCCCTGTGACTAAATTAGGGTCTACTGTTTCTGCAAAACACCTAAGTTCTACCCTAAAGAGATATCGAAATGCGGAGGTTAAGGGCTCGTTGGGTAGCTCTAAGGAAGCACTAAGAGCTCATATGGTCCCTTTTAATTCAGTCCAAAAGGGTTGGGACTGAATTAGGGTTTTTGTGAATCCGTGGATTCTTGCCAAAGTGACCCTTTTTGTGCCCAATTGATCTTTGTTTGCTCCCAAACCAATGTCAACACCTTCCACACCTCATTGGCATCCCAAGGTCTGCAAATTATGCTCCACAAGCTTCAATTGTCCATGTATGACCAGAAATTTGAGAAAATTTTGACATAGTCTCCTCTGTTTTAGGAGCTAAATCTCAATTTTTCTCAAGTAGCAATGCAAAAATCTATAATCCTCTTATCAATTCCCATCCATTACATAGCATGTGCCTCAACTTGCATCACCAAAAGGCATACAAATTTCTTACAATTCCAAGCATTCACCATACATTTCCCATGGCATAATGCAAGATCAATTCCCATGAGATGTCCATATTAAGGCGCCATTGCCATGTACATAAACCAAGAGGATGATTGTGCGAAGAAGATCGTCGGTGTAGCACGTTGAAGCTTGCCGATCTCCCGGCCAAGCTCTTCTCACCCCCGTACCTAGTCCGAACCAAGGTACGGGTTGAGACCAAGTCTTCACCTCCACACCTAATCCTCCACCGTACCGCTTTACCACGGCACTCACGGCACGGTGGATTCAAGCCATGCTCCCCCCCGGGCCTCTCCGCCAACACCCGGGATATCCTCACCAACATATCTAGTTTCTAGAAATTGAAGTGAGTGCAAACAATTGTGAGGTGCATATAGCTTGAATATGAAAATGAGACGAATCACTTACAAGGATGTGGCATGACTCATGCCCATTACAATATACTCATAAACCATTATGCATGAACTCATGCTTATCCACATAGCTCCAAATGTCCGCCATTCATCCAAAGATCCAACATCAATCAATAAGCACAAGTGAGGTAATACCATATACCAATGATATCAATATCCAATTGGTATCACTCCCATAAGCATTGCTTATGAGTAATTGGCATTAAATGGCATTCAAGGGCATGAACTTACATTTGAATGTAGCATTACCAACAATTGATTCCAATCATACATCAAGCTCTTCCAATGCTCAATAGCATCATACCAATGCATAAAAGCATCATGTCCATAGCAAAAACCTTCTCATTATCCCAACATCCACTCCATGCATGTGGCTCAATCAATGCATCTAAGATATGCATTCCTTCATCCATTTATGCATGGATTCATCAAAGAATCTTGCATTTGTCTCACAAATGGCCACATGACATCCAAATGGGTGTGATTAAAGAAAGATGTGAGCAATAAGCTTTCTATGCATCCCCATTAGAGCATGTAATCACTTTCCAATGGATCATGAGTTATGTAGGAATGTTAAAATTCTGTAAATTAGGGTTTCCTTTCATGAATAACCCCAATTTGTCCATAGCATGAGGATTAATCACCAATGCTTGAGAAAATGGCCATAGCAACTCACCAATGGTATTCCGAAAGCTTCAATGGTTGGATTGTTGCTTGATAGAGCCTCCAATGGATCCAAATCTTGAAGATTTTTGCAATTTCTGAGGGCTGCTCAAACCTCCTCTTCTCCCTCTCCAATAGCAATGAAGAACTCCCCAAAATCCACCAAAAAGATGCCAAGCATCATAGCTAACAACCACATGGAATGGAATAGAATGTAATGGAGCTATTTCTTGAGATTTTAGGCTGTGAGGCTGCGTGGGAAAACGGTGCAGCCACGCCTAGCCTCATGAGTCAAAAAGAGTAAGATCAACTCCAAGTTTGACTCTCATTAGCAATAGAATACATTTACAGCCATTTAGAGTGAGTGGAGATGGACAATGCTGAGCTATGTGAAAGAGATTAGGGTTTGGAGCAAAGGGAAAGAAAAGAGAAACAAATTTTCAAAATTTTTTAGAAAAATGCATGTAAATTGGTACTCTGTGTTCCTCTCCTCAAGATCAACAAAAGCCCTAGCAAATGGGAGCAAAACGGGAGAAAGATGAGAAGTAATGGCTATGGAAAGCTTGGAGTAGAAGCATAAAAGATAAACGTGATTAATAGAGAGATTAATAAGTGATTAATTCAATTTTTTCTCAATTTTTGTACCCCACTCCAAATAATTGATCCAGGGTGCCCAAATTAGGTCCAATTGAGCTAAATCTCCATGAAATCACATGAAATCACATTAAATGATGCCTTCCCTCCACTAATCTCAAAAGATTAAGTAGAAATTAAGCAAGATTAAGCCAAAACTCCAAGAAATCAAAAGAAAATTCAAAAAATTATCAAGAAAATGACTAATCTCATGTCCAAAACCTTGATAATGGATCAAAATCAAGGCTCTGATACCAAATGAAATGGATCTAGAGTAAAATATTGAATCAAACACGTCAAAGTAAGAATCTAGTATCCATTAATCATGAGATTAGTTATCAAATGGCTCATCACATGAATATACAAGAGAGAGAAAATCTATAAGTGCATGTAGCAAGAGAAGATGCACAAATAGCCTAAGTGTGTTTAACCTCTCACCAAGAGGATGGCTTTCAAGTTAGCCATAAACTTGACCATGGAAGGCCAAATCTCCATTGATGGAGCCCAAAGGTACAAGATGACCAAAATTAGTAAAAGTGTCAAAAGATCCTACCAATGTACCCCAAGCCCTATTTATAGTCACTTTCTCCTTTTGCCCATGGACCCCTATGTACATGTGGAAATCAGGCTCTATGGTTCAGGACAATAACGGCTCGCTGAAGCTCACGCTCCCCCCTCCTGCTCGCCCTGCTGCCTGCACGCCCTTCCCCCCTTCCCGCCCACGCGTCTGCTCCCCCCTCCCCCCCCCCCGCCTGCCCTCGCGTATGTTCTCTATCCCCCGCCTGGTTTGCCTGCGCGCCCCAGTGCTGCAGCGCCTGCCGCCCCCCTGCTCCTCTCCTTCGCACCCCCCTCCCTTCTTCAGCGCCCCGCCCCCCCTCAGCCAGCCGTCGCCCTCTCTTCCCCCCCACCCCCCCCCCCTTTTTTCACGCTACTTCCGAGCCCCCCCCCCCCACCCCCCCCCCAGCTCAGTTCTTGCAGGACTCTCCGCATTCGCTCCGCCTTCGACATAGCTTCAAACTCTGATGGAGGCTCCTCCCGCCCCACCTCAGAGGGACTCTCCCGCAGCCCCCTCGCCCGCCCCTGAGGATACCCCCATCAGGCTTTCTCTTTCGCCAGAAGAGGAAGCGAGCCTCGCCGCAGAGGTGAAACGCCTCCAGTCACATTCCACTATCTGCCGTATAGTCGACACTCGCCCCAGCAGAGGGGAGATCCGGGATCTTCTCCAGGCCCGCCTTCTTGCAGATGTGGGGAACAGCTTTGCTCCCCTACAGGAGGAGACCCCAACGCCGACTGAGGATCAAGAGATGCCAGCACCCCCTCCTTCGTCCCCACCCCCCCCTCCCCCATCTCCCCCTCCCGCCTCGCTTCCACCTTCGCCTCCTCCCCTCCCCGCTCCGGTTTTGGCAGCGGCCCCTTCTCCCCCCCCCCCCCCCCCCCCCCGCTCGCCTCAGCTCCCCGGGAGGCCCTCACAGTTCCTTGGCGCTCACCTGCAGTCCGCGGCGGACACTGAGCACCGACCTTGCTCGGGCACCACAGAGGAGACTTACCATGCCGATTCGGGCTTCACGGATATCCTCTATCCGCAGTCAGCTGAGTCGTCTCGACACTAGACAGCGCTCGAAGGCTTTTGATTATTCCTTCACACGGCTTTTTGGAGCAGAGGGCCCCCACGAGCCAGCACCCATCAGAGTTCATGTAGTGATACCTCCGGCCCGAGGGGAGGAGGCACTTGATTCAGCGGTGGCCTTCTCATTCCCTCTCTGTGGCCCTAGCGACAGGGAGTGGAATATGGATCTCGCTCTTAGCACATTGAAGACTCAAGCAGTTGAGTTTTCTCACCATGTGAGCGATCTGGAGGTGACAGACGTGATAGGCCGACAATGGGAGTTGGCTCATTTTTTCTTTGATCTCGGGAGTGTGGATGCCTCCGGGATTCGACATTTGGTGGTTCGCATAGTGGCAGACTTAGCACGCGACCCTGGATATGTATGCATACACGAGGTCGCTTTGTCTGAGCGGGAGGCAGTCTCCATGGGACAGCCCACTGGCGCCTGGTCCGAGATTCTTGCAGCACACCGGGTAGGCAGATTCGTAGCCGCTCGGATGGGGACTATTCTCCATCCAAGCCGCTTGCGAAGGCCCGCCGTACGGCTGAGACAGCCTCCACCTCAGCAGGCCATCCATGAGGATCATCTCATGGAATGTACAAGGCCTTGGCGGCACACACTATATACGTTATCGTGGTTGCTTGAGACAGGAGCTTCAGAGATGCCTAGTTGGAGGCAGTATTGATATTTTGATGATACAGGAGCACCATTTGGGTGAGAGCAGGATCCGGAGATACGGTTTGGTGATGCCTGGTAGATGGCATTCCTTTTGGTCTGCAGGGTTTGGCCCCTTGGGTGGGCAGGGAGGAGTATGTATGGTCATTGCGGATGTATGGCGGCAGGCCATTGTGGATTGCTGCCTGGTAGAGCATAGTATGTCATTCTGAGGATGCATGATGAGCTCTTTGGCGTGCTCAATGTCTATGCGCCCAACCATGCTAGTGCCAGAGCACAGTTCTGGACCCAGGTTACGGATGCATTGCCAGAGGCCGCACATTGGTGTGTCGGGGGAGACTTCAACATGCTTGAGGACCCGGCCGATAGGGTCGGAGGCAGTCATGTTACAGTGCACGGCACGGAGCTTGCAGCTTGGGAGCGTTTTTGCATGACACTGAGGATCACTAATGCATGGCAGCTTGAGGCTTTCTCCCGCTCTCAGGACAGTCTTAGTTTCTCTCGGTCGGATCGCCGGCAGGGAGGGACTAATCTATCACGGATTGACCGCTTCTATGTGGGCGACAGGTTAGGGGAGCGAGGGGGCTCCGTTGGCATTCTCGCTGGCACCTCTTTTTCAAACCATGCGCCAGTTATTTTGACACTTGAGGAGAGGACACAGGAGACCAGCTTGCAGTTGAGGATCCCATAGAGGGTACTTACAGATCCTAGTCTCGCTAAGGACATTGCTCCAGCGCCTTCAGGGGCAGCAGCCTGCATGTGAGTGGGTGGCGTCCCAGCTGAGCCACGCACGCCAGGAGGTTAGAGAGGCAGAGGAGCAGAGACATGAGTTCTACTATCGTCGCCAGGCCTCTCAGTGGACACAGCTTGGTGATAGAGTGACTAGGGAGTTTTTTGAGATCACTGGACCTCGCCATGCTCGAGCAGGAGTCCGCCAGCTCAGGAGGCAGGACGGATCGGTAGCCACTGAGCTCGGGGAGATCAGAGCCATTGCCACTGATTTCTATAGAGACTTGCTTTCAGCGGAGCCAGCCACTGAGGCTCGGGATGCTTGCAGACAAACTATGTGGGCCCATGTGCAGAGGAGGGTCACAGATCGTATGCGTACAGTTCTGGGTAAGCCTCTTTTAGAGGTTGAGCTTGCTGAGGCCTTGAGGGTCTTTCCGCGCCATAGTTGCCCTGGGGAGGACGGATTGACGCCTGCCTTTTTTATGCGCTATTGGGACCTTTTGGGGCCAGGCCTCCACAGGGGCTTTCAATATGTTTTGGACACTGGGGCGATGCCACAGAGCTTTTCAGAGGGCTTGATCTTTCTTATCCCCAAGGGGGAGGAAGTATCAAATGATATTCGGCATTGGAGACCTATTACGATCCTCAATAATGTCTACAAGGTCTTAGCAAAGGCCTTGAGTTTGAGGATCCAGCCCTTCCTGGGGGAATTGATTCATGCTACCCAGACAAGATTCGTCAAGGAGCGTAGTATCCTTGACAACATTTTCACCTTCTGGGAGGCGACGGCCCGAGCTAGATTTCTCGGTGAGGACCTGGTCGTGATGCTTCTCGATTTTGAGAAGGCATACGATCGAGTCGATTGGAGTTTCTTAGAGGGCACTATGCTTCGCTTGGGCTTTGAGCCAGTTTGGATTCGAGGAGTGGCGGCTCTATATTCCACAGCTCGTAGCCAGGTGCTGATGGCAGGAGGACGGCGCCGAGTTTTGAGTTGACCAGATCAGTCCGTCAGGGGTGTCCTCTCGCCCCGTTTCTTTTTCTCTTCTTTGCTGAGGCTATGAGCATGTATCTGACGGCAGAGGAGGTTGGTTTGAGAGGACTCCAGCTCCCAATCCGGGGGGAGGACCTGCTCGATGCTGAGTTTGCTGATGACACAGGTTTATTTTTGCATGGCCAGGAGGCCAATCTTCAGAGGGCAGAGTAGTCACTTCAGGTTTTTAGTGCAGCTTCGGGAGCATTGATCAATTGGCGCAAGACAGTGGCCTTTTGGATCAGTAGCGCTCCCACTCCGGCATGGAGCCCAGACCCGGGTTTTAGATGGATTCCTCCTGGCACAGTAGTGCGGTATTTGGGATGCCAGATTGGACTAGATTTGTCACCTGAGCAGCAGATTGCCCCGCTTCTTAGCATTCGGAAGAAGCTTTTGTATTGGAGTACAGCTCGGCTATCCTTGGCTGGGAGGGTGGTGGTGGCAAATCAGGCAGAGTCACACGGGGACGCGGGGACGGGCCGTAGGGACGCGGGACGCGGGGACGCGGAGACGGGGACGACCGGGGACGCGTGGGACGTGCAGGGGACGCCGTGCAACACGGAGACACCTGAAGGCATCCCGGGGATGCGTTCCCGAAACGCGGGACGGGCAGGGGACGCGGTGAGGGGACGTCTCCAACGGCCAGAAACGAGCAGAAAACGGCTAGAAACGGGCAGAAACGGGCGGAAACGGGCGGAATTCCAGCTATAAAAAAAGGCACACTCTCTATTGCACCCACACTCGTTTCTCAAGCCTCATTGCTCAAGCTTCCAAATCCATCTCTCTCCAAGTTGTGCCAAGTTGTGCCAAGTTCCAACTTCCAAGCCATCTCTCTCTCTCTCTCTCTCTCTCTCTCTCTCTCTCACCCTTCTTCCCTCTCTCTCACACTATTCATCATTCATGGCATCTCAAGGTGAAGGCGCCGCCGCCACATCTTCCGTTGCGGGCTCTTCACGAAGGAGGCCGGCGGTGCACACATGGTCATGGTGGGATGAGGTCCACTACGCTAGTCGTGGAGTGGGCGGTGGTTCAAGGGCATGGAATTGCAAGCTTTGTTCCTACAAGAGAAGTGGCGGCGCCAACAAAGTGCGAGCTCACTTTTTGCACGAGGCCGGTCATCAAGTGCAATTTTGCGCGCGTGTTACTCCTGAGAAGCGAGCGGAGATTCTTGAGAAGCTCAAGGTTTATGCGGTGGCCGAGGCGGCAAAGAGAGGGCGACATGTTGCCGTTGATCCTCATGATGTGGTGAGAGCACGAGAGCAACCGACGCGAATGGAGGTGGAGAGGAACCCAAATCTTGCGTCAAGCTCTCAACCATTCAAGTCCACTCCATCCACATCGGGTGCCTCCATTCCCATCCGCCGTCAATCCACTCTTAACGAGAATTGGAACCCAAAATTGAAGGATGAGGTGGATAGGTCAGTGGCTAGGTTCTTCTACCACGACCACATTGCGTTTCAAGCGGCACGGTGAGAGTCGAGACTCAATTCTCTTCACTCTTTTTTTTCTTTAATGTCTCATGCTTCAAAGCATTTGTCATATTGCCAAAAAAAGCTAACATGCTACATGGTTTTCCTTACTTGAAATAGGTCTCCTTACTTCCGTGAGATGGCCACAAAGATCGGGGAATATGGCCCCTCTTATGTGCCACCTTCATCGGAAAAGATTCGCACCACTTTGCTTGATAGGGAGAAGTTGGCCGTTGAGCAGGCGGCGGCGGATACAAAGGCAACATGGGAGACTAACGGAGTCTCTCTCATTGTAGACGGATGGAGTGACACGCGCAAGCGCTCCATCCATGGAGTGGTGGCCTACTCAAGGGGCAAAGTGTACTTCATCGAGTCACATGATGCGAGTGGCACTGGGAAGGCCGTGGATGTGCTTGCCGCGGAATGGGCGTCCACGATCGAGGTCATTGGGCCGGAGCTTGTGGTCGGCATGGTGGCGGATGGAGAGGCGTCAAATAGGGCAGCCGGGAGCATTATTGAGTCAATGTATCCATCCATCACAGTTTCTTTTTGCATGGCCCATTGTCTCAACAACCTCCTCAAAGACATAGGTGCCTTGCCATGGATTGCACCCACCATTGAGGAGGCTAACCAGCTTGTATCCTTTGTCCTCAACCACCAAAGGCTGCAACATGAGTTCTCTAAAAGGAGCACTCTTTCCCTCCTCAAGTATTCTGAGACAAGGTTTGCATACAACTTCCTCATGCTAGGCCGCTTGTCTACATGTGGCGGAGCCCTAAGAGGGCTTTTCCTTAGTGATGAATTTTCTGCAATGCCGCAGTCAAAATCGGCAACAGGGAGAACGTGCCGAGATCGCGCCGATGATGCCGCTTGGTGGGAGAAGGTGAAGACACTTGATGCCTTGGTCAAGCCTATTGTTCACCTTCTACAAGTCATTGACGGCCGTGAACCATGTATCGGCAAGGTCTATGAGGCCATGGATCACATGATCGAGTCACTCCAGCAGCTTGTGCCAGCAGACAGGGCCGAGTTTGAGGAGATCCACTCATTATGTGAGTCCAGGTGGAACTCCTACTACTCCCCTCTTCATGCGGCTGCCTTTGTGGTTGATCCAGAGTTCCAGGGCAGAAAGCAAGAGGCCGACAAGGAAGTAAGCAGGGGATGGCGGATCATTTTGGAGCGCTTAGAGCTCGACCCTACCATCAGGCGGAAGATCACAGACCAGCTATCTCAGTACAGGACGCGGCAGGGATCTTTTGGATGTTTAGATGCACAGCTTGACCGCCTCAAGATTGGGTCTCCTCTTTGGTGGGAGGATTATAGATCAGATGGGCCGGAGTTGCAGCGCTTGGCTATTCGCATCCTTAGCCAGGCTGTGAGCTCTAGTTGCTTGGAGCAACTTTGGAGCGTTTACAGTCACATTGCCTCTAAGAAGAGGAACCGCCTTGAAGTGCAAAGGGCAAGTGATTTGGTTTTTGTGAGCGCTAACTTGCGCATGCTATGTGCGACAGCAACAGGGAAGGCGGATCCCTTCACCGAATGGGAGATGGCACAGCAGGATCCTGCAGCTCAGGAGCATCTTGAGGAGGTAGAGGAGGAGCTACAGCCTGAGGGGGAGGAGGAGGCTTCAAATGGCATCGACGACTTCGACTTCCAAGCCTCCCGTCAGGCTAGCACTTCAGGAGCTTGAGGCTTGACTCTTGAGCCTTGAGCCATCTCACCTTTTTTGTGCCCACTGCCAATGGCCATGATCTATTGTGATCTATCTAGTATCCCTATTTTGTACCCACTCTTTTTTGTAACCCTCACTGCCCATGAGGCATGTACTTATCTCTTTGTATCTATCAGACTATCAATCACATAATCAGTGTGCCATCGATGTTTTATTAGCGCATTTTGCTCAAAATGACTCTTGTTTTTTTGTCTATTCGGTGTAAAATTTTGTTCAAAGTGTGTCTCTATATGTATGTCATGCATACAACTCCTAAATTGCTTTTAAAAAAGAGGTTTTTTTTTTGCCATTCCCGACCCCGTCCCCGGGACGGCACTTCCCCGTCCCCGTCCCCGTCCCCGTCCCCATGTGACTCTGAAATCAGGTGCTTTTAGCGACCATGTGGTACATCACGTCTTGCTGGATCTTCTCGAGCTCTTGCATCAGCCAGGTACAGAGGCTGATCAGGAACTTTCTTTGGTCTGGGCAGGATGGTCAGCGAGCCTGGGCTAAGGTCGCTTGGGCAATTATTACACTTCCGCTGGCCCAGGGGGGGCTTGGGCATTATAGATCCAGTTGATCAGAGTAGAGCCTTATTGGGGAAGCTTATTGTTCAGGGGCTGCTTCCAGGCGCTGAGCCTTAGAAAGAGCTTCTTTTGCAGCGGCTGCAGGCTCGGGCTCCCCCAGCAGGGGGCACTTGGGCACCAGAGATACGATGGATCTTCATAGAGATGAGGAGGACAGGCCTCAGTAGAGGATGGGAGGACAGATTTGCCTTGAGCATCCTGCGAGCTTGGGAGTTGCCCAGACCGGGACTCTCTCAGAGACCTCCTTCTTGTGATGAGGAGCGGGCTAGATAGCCGCTCATCTGAAGCCCAGCGGTTCGCACAAAGCAAGGTCATATGTTGGGTTCTCAGCCTCGTCTAGCCTGGGGACCATTGGCGGCGGCAGGCCCAGCACGTAGTTTTGGAGACTGGCAGGCCTTCTGCAGTCTCCCAGAGGAGATCCAGGTGGAGAGGCTGAGTCACTTCAGAGGGGGGCTGATTATGAGGGATGACTTTCAGGAGGCACTCACGGAGGAGTGGTTCACGCCTCTCGAGCCAGTGGCCCCACGGTGGATGGGAGCCTTTACACAGTTGGAGATCCTGATTGCTGTCAGAGCTTGCACTGAGGATGGTAGATGCCTCTAATATGAGATCCACGATGAGAGTAGACTTCAGAGAGTGGAGGTGGAGTCGCCTTTGGTTGCAGAGTGCATTTTTCAGAGGATACGGGTAGTGGCCGCCGCTTCGCGGAAGTGGCATATTGACCCAGACCCTGCAGATGTGGACTCTGATTGGCGCATATGGGCATATACACCACGCCCCTTGGCCAGGCTCCAGTGGGACCCTGGCGAGTACGAGTGGCATGATCCTTATGCATCCCTCAAGGCCACAGAGATCACCTTTTTCCAGTATACTGTTGGGTTGGGGTGACATATTTTGATGGCGAGGAGGATGGTCTCTCCAGCTGCATCGGAGCATTGGCGGCTACAGGGACTCTCACAGGAGTTCCTGGAGGATTTTTGGACCAGGCTCTGGGCTAGTCGACAGGTACGCAGGATCTCGACTTTCTAGTGGCTAGTCGCCCACAGGGGCTCTGCAGTTGGCACCTGGCTTGTCTACAGCGGGCTTCCGGCGGCCTGCGTCCGATGCGGCCACCCTTGGGAGACACAGAGACATTGCCTATGGGACTGTCCTCAGGCGCAGCACATTTGGCTACAGATGCTGCGCATTCTGGTCCCCCCTCTCTCCAGAGGGTATGTATACGTGGGGTGCCGTTGCTTGGTCGACTTCGTCAGGGCCTGCTATGGGCTATGAGACGGAGCAGGACAGCCAGGCCATCAGATTCATTAGGGGCCAGCCTCGCTTGGTTCCTTCACTGGATTTCTCGTCCGCCAGCTGGACACAGGAGAGGGATCTACAATGGGAGCTCCTCAGTAGCCTCACCATCTGGTTCACCTGGAGAGCCCGGTGTTTCAGGGCCTTTGAGGGGAGACTGGAGCCACCAGCAGAGACTGTTCGGGGGATTTGGCAGGAGTTGATCCACACCCTGCGAGGACAGTATGACCGCATCCGGGGCGACTCGGATGAGGCGATCTTGCGGCGCTAGGCCTTTTACACCACTTGGCGCAGCGACCCCTTCTATACCCTACACGCGGGTTCTCCCCACTGGGACTACAGGCCACCTGTTTGCCCCTCCTATTGTATGATATAGCCCCTCAGTTCTTTGTACTGATATTTGTACTTTTTTGCACCTAGGGGGAGTCTCCCTAGCTGCCTTGCTTGGATCTCTGCTCTGTTTTCTTATGAGCAGGAGAGGATCTTTTGTAGCCCTACGGGCGTTTTTATATAACTAATGAAAGGATCTTTTCTTGGAAAAAAAAAACAACTTCAGAAATCATGGGATGCGGAAGTAAGCTCCCACAGCAATTGATATGCAGCACACATGTTCTTTCCTCATGGTAAAGCTCTACTTTCTTTATCTTTGAAGTATCCAGGAAGGGCACACCATACACGTGCTTTTGTTCTTTGTACTCTCTTTGCGAAGTGGTCCAGACACATGCATTAAAAAAAAAGGCCTCCATCTTTGGCCCTTAATAAATTCCCAGATGATAGACCCAGATCCCAGATACTTCAGTTTTCTTGGGTTTATCTTAAGAAGCCTCTTCAGTTTCTTTAAAGCTGCTTTCCCTGAGCTTTGTCCAGACTCAAATTTTTAGAAGTAGACGTGTTGATTCAGCCTTGCCCTCATTGAACCTTTTTACTAGACATAACCATCTTATCTATGCTTTGAGATTTAAACACACCCTGTTGTTGTAAGACTTCATTGGCACATTGCAAGGCCTTAAACTTGACATTTTTAAGAGTCATTTTAAGTCTTTAAATAACAGAACTCAAGTGCTGTTTTCACCAACCTTAACCCTCTTATCTATGCCTCGGACATTATAAACACACATTCTGGGCCCATTACAAGTCAAGTTTATAGCCACTGGGAATTTCAGTCAATGAGAGAAGAGACCCTCTTCATTTGGCTGGTGGTTGATGGTGGAGACACTGGCTGTATGGAAGATGTCCTTTGAGAAATTTACCATGGGATTGGGGATAAGTAGATGTCTGGAGAATGCTTGAAAGCATTCCTTTCTTCAATTACTATGGCAAGAATATATGCCAGATTCTAAGCGCTCAAATTGGGCTAGGAAGAGACTTTGAAGCTTAGAGAAGTGGAAAGGTCATACTCCCTTCGCTGATAGTATACCAGTCAATCTTTGGCAAGTTGTCACGAATGTTGTTAGCCTCTGCCTTCTACTGCCCTTGTATGCAACTTTGCTTTTGATGTTTGTTCTGTTCTTTTTGTGATACAGTTCTCCTTGGGTTTGTGCTATACAATTTACTGTCATTACTATTCACAATAAGTTTCACCAGAACAACCTACAATATTCCCCCTTCCATTGATTATACGTTCCCCAAAAAAACATGCCCCTTACCACTCTACCACTGAAAAACTCACTAAGTAAAGCCCATCAAGATCTTGCAAGAGAGTCCAGAAAAAAAGACACACCGAACTTGAAAACAAGTCAAATGGGGAATAAATAAACCAGCACCTCATTCAAGAAAATGAAGCCTCTATCACTTCGCATGTAACGATAGTCATGGGCAAGTGCTATCATGCAGCCTCCAGCAGTTGCATGCCCACTGCACAAGAAAAAATACATCAAAAACTAGGTGTTTGAAGACAAAATTTGTTTCACCTCCACAACCATGTGTAAGAATGTGATGAGGGACCTCTTGGATGCTATAATTACCATTTACATGAGAACTTACACGTGATGCTAAATTTAAATCTGGCATTTGTGAATAAGTATGATCTTTTTTTTAAAGAATTTTTTTACATGGTTCAAAAAGCATCAAACGCCTCAATGGACAAGAAAAGACAACTTTCTGATCTTAATGCAAAGAACTCTTTGCCAGTCTCTTTTACAGTTAGCTCATACTTAAACTTATTCCCAATCTCAACAGCATTTCTTTGAAACAATCGAAAAAAGAAGCCAGAATTTACAATCCTATTTGTACAGCCAGGAGGAAAAAGGTCAACATATCACATAGCTTGATCCCACACCTACAAGCAGGAGCTTAGCTACTACTCAAAAACGGGCAAAAGAGGCTATAAGATCTTCAGTAGAAGTGCATTGGTAGATGTCCGATGTTGTAGGATGCATGGGCATATAAGATAGTGCACACAGAACCAACAAGGTTGAACATGAGAGCAAAGGTCTGTCGATGCCCATTGCTAGTGATTTGCTGTTGGATCTTTGAGCAGCTTGCGGATCAGTAAGAGAGCACCTTGATTGTGCAAAAGGGTTCAATTTGCTGTAAAGCTCCAAGAAGAATTTTAAAATCTGTAGACTTTTAAGTTTTAAGGTTTTTAAGCTAGAACATTTATGTATCATATCACAATCTTAAAAACTTTCTCTATAAAAATCCATGTATGATCCTTTCCATAACATGACATAACAAAGGCAAAAATCGACAAAGTTGGTCCTTTCTGTGACAGACATAACAAATGCAAAATCGACAAAGTCTTGAACCAGGCCTGTGTGGCATATTCACATATAACAGCTACACTACCCTCTAAAAACTCTCAATACCACCTTCTATAAGAGGTAATAGAGAAACTACCACACTGCAGCAACTGTTGGGATGGGAAAGCAGAGGATCCTTTGGAGCAGTTTGTGGAAGAGAACAATTAAAAGCTGCAGAAGAAAATATTGTAGGTCATTTATGAATGTGAGACCCATACTGGTAGAATAGCAACACATTTGCAACTAATTAGAAGCACAGAAGATCACCATTCTCTCAATTCCGCTTTGAATGCCAATAAATCGGTGAATCAAAACACAAACTAGTTACTTACAGTATGTTTGTCTGGATTGTGCTTAAGGTAGTCAAGATCAAGCCCATTGGAAAAGAATTTTCCCTGCAAAATTTGCAGATTTCTTTACCAATACATATTTACATCATTTTAATGCATTGGAACTGCCTTAAATCATTACCAATACTTTACTTAAACGTAGTCAAGAAAAGGCTGTTTCCCCAATGTAAAAGAAAAGGCTGATTTTTGCATTGGAACTGCCTTAAATCATTACCAATACTTTATAGTGAGTAGATACAGTTTTAACTAGCCTAACCCTACACTTCAACACCTCCATTGCTATCCTAAATATTCATAGAAATGTATACCTGTGGCAAGATAATGGAATCCCTTTCAAACCATTGCATAGGTTTTAAAAAACAAAAGTACAATGTGACATGCATCATGCACTTGGATGCCATGGACATACTACACCAACTCAAGTGCAAGGCCCTAAAGCTGGACACCACGAATCTTGTGAGCCCTTGCATAGGGACGAGTCGCCAATGTACCCCTGCCTGAGGCCGCCTTAAGCCCTAAATGCAAGGTATAAGAGGTCTAGAAGCAGTCCTAAACAGCATGGAAGCATTAACACTAGTAATTCAGCCTGTTGAAGCAAAAATGCAGCACATAGCTAATGTCCAGCAAAGGACAACTTCAATGCAAGCAAATCAGCCCCTGAGATCTGCATTATATACATCATCTTGGTCAGCCATCCCACTTGCATAATTTCAGTTTTGGTGTTCTCTACATATCAATTAAAAGTGTTCTCTGAATATCAATTAAAAGGTTATGCATGTAACATTGGTACTGCTGCGCAGCAGTATGGGCACCTGGGCTCGCCACCTCCACATGGTCTCAGATAGAGAGGCCTCAGATTCTCATGCGCTCACGGATGATCCGCAGCAAACCCTCCGTCCCACATGACATTGTTCGGATGGAGTTTGCTGCACCTCCTATGCTAGTAGAGGCCCTCTTCCAGACAATCTGCTTCATACAGAGGATCAGAGATATGCCATCAGATCGACTCTCACATAGAGCTTTTGAGGCGTCCAGGCAACTCGCAAAGAGTGGAGATGCGAGATCATGGTATTCACAGATGATACAGTGGCTCACTCAGCATGGTCTTGACATAGATCACCTGCCACCTTTCCCGTATGAGATACATGCACCACACATCTAGCTCTCTCACAGTGAGAGGAATAGAGTCCTTCGGCAGGATTTATGGCAGCGATACACTCAAGAGACTTGGATTACACCCAGTCAGCCTCTACCGCCGAAGATGCTATACTACGGAGATCAGTTTATGCGTATCTCAGCGGATGGATTCATACAAAGACCTGGATACATGGATGTGTACATGCCTCACAGTGCCCGAGTGGTGATTGGCCAGCTCAGAGTGTCGTCACACCAGCTTGAGATTGAGGCAGGTAGGGCAGCACGGATCCCCAGAGCAGAGAGGCTATGCAGACTATGCCAGGAGGAGGTTGAGAGTGAGGAACATTATGTATGCAGATGCAGAGCATATAGTGTCATTAGAGAGAGATACACCACCATCTTCAGTGGACATCCCTCACTCCGCCAGATCATGGAGTCTGCAGACCAGCACAGATTTGGCCAGTTCTTGTTAGAGACACTACTACGGACTCATACCACAGGGAGAGGTGGGCGACAGCTCCAGCTCTCTGATTTCTTCTAGAGATCTATCCCAGTGCCTACCCTGACTCAGGACATTACACCCCCCCACTAGCTCAGTACTTTCATAGTTTATTTCATGTTCATTTTGTCCTCTCTTTTTTTGGACATCCAGAAGACATCGACAGTTGTACATTGATTTGTCTCATAGGTCGAGTTCGGCCTCATGATGTCCCGTCCCTCCATGACCTCCTCCATCCTCCCAGGATGTGTCCAAAGTGCTCCATTGCAGTTCCAAACTGCTATGTGTATCTGTGAATCTGGATCCTCCATAGCCGATGTCCCATAGGCCGCCTGGCGAGAGAGAGAGGGAAGAGAGACAATATAGACACAGTACACCCGATTGGGTCCTAAATGCCCTTTGCAAGTCCACCAAGGATGGCGTATTTGCTTTATTGAATGATGACAAAAAGACTCAAATCTGTAGATCTTCCCTTGGCTGTAAATCTTCAGCCTGAAGATGATCTCGTTCTTGACCTTCAAGTTCACCTTTGCATTATGCTCCCTTTGTCTATCCTGGCC
The DNA here is from genome assembly GCF_041138505.1 of Cibotium barometz. Taxonomy (NCBI): domain Eukaryota; kingdom Viridiplantae; phylum Streptophyta; class Polypodiopsida; order Cyatheales; family Cibotiaceae; genus Cibotium; species Cibotium barometz. The sequence goes on along the minus strand of NC_141081.1, from coordinate 1,633,470 downwards.
CTTGGAACACTTCAGCACTTCGTGAATTATGAGATGCCTGAATGATTATTTAGCCCATGCTTTTATACTGGTCGGTGGTCTCTAGAGGGAGTCGGCCTGCTGAAGTAAGGCCCATGACCTGTTTTCTGTCCATTAAATAGGCACCATGGTCTTGCTCTTGGCCGCCTTGCTCTGGCTGCTGTCCAGGCTGCCCATGGCCTTGCTTGGCCTGGCCATCTTGCTGTCCGGGCTGCCAATGGCCTTGCTTGGCCTGGCTGACTGGCTGGACTCCCCCTTATGGGCTGGCCGACTGGCTGTGCAGCCCTTGGGACTGGCTGACTGGGCTACAGCCCTCGGGCTGGCTGCCATGTTGGCCAAGCTTGGCTGACAAGCTGCCCATGCCCTCCTAGGGCTGGCCACTCATACACTAGGGCTTCATGGCCCAAAGCCATGGCCCATGGGCTGCCCCGCATGGCCCAATGTGTAGGGTTCCACCCTACACTCCATGCAAACTACATGCAACTACATGCTATTCCTCATATGCTTGGCATCTGGCTACAAGCTGAATACCCAAACACCTATCATCATTGGGTGACTCACAGTACGGACTAGCATTGTTCCATGTGCGGGACTTGCACACCTGACCAATACCATGTATGGGACTTGTACACCTAACCTTGGACGCTGAGTGGTGACTCGTCCCAGACTAGGGCTCACAAGGGACCAATTTCCACTCCAGGTCCTACACCTACTTGTATATATATGTCCACATGGCATCCAAGTGCGAGATGCACGTGACACTGTATTAGCCTGCTTCCTCTAATCCTAGGGCTCCCCTAACCCTGTTGGATTAGACCACTAATCCTAAGGATTAATACTAGGTACGTAACATGCACCATTGTCCTCGGGTGCCACATGGACATTCTCCAGCTTCTAGGACAGTCAATCACCTTTTCTGATGGGCCAAGAGCATGTCGTGAGCCCTAGTCCAAGGGACAAGTTGCCAGGCACCATCTAGGTTTAGGGACAGTGTCCGTTGTGCCTGTGGCACAATTCAATGTAACCCTCTTAGATGTTGGAAGTTAGCCGTTTATATGGTCAAAAGCCTTAGTCTTTGGGTGGGCATGGGCCACCCATGGGCACCCTTGGTGGGGACCAAAAAGGGGCAAAGGTGGACCAATTATTGGGCTGATAGAGGACACCTATGTAAAGAGACTTTAAGGGCACATCTTTTGAGAGCAACCGTAGCTCTTGGTGCCTATATAAGAGCAGCCAGCCAAGGGCATAAAGCATCTTGCAACCTATGAGCTCAAGGGTCAGCCCAAGCATGAAGAGGCAATTGACCCTTGAATACAGATCAACCTATGAGCTCAAGGGTCAGCCCAAGCATGAGGAAGCAATTGACCCTTGAATAGAGAACAACCATGACTTCATCATCTGAAGGAGAGCATAGAAGGCTGTCCAACCAGCCTGTAACCCTAAAACGCAGCTCATCAAGAAGGCCATCTCTAAAGCAAAATGCACAGCACATAGGCAGCCTACAACAGCCACAAAATGCAGCATGCAAGCCAGCCAGAGAGCTGCAACAAGAAGGTTGTGACACACCTACGAGTATGTAGGGCACAGTCGGACATCAAATAGCAGCCAACAGGCAAAGTCGGATAGCGCAGAGGACATGTGGCATTGCCATGTACCGATGATGGCATGGCAGCGATGATGTGGCAATCGGGTACAGGTAGCCAACACTAGTATTGTTGGCCAACTAGGAGCGTGGTGCATATATATATGTAGGTAGCCAAATCGTCATATTCATATGCTTTCCTCAGTGTGGTTCTTCACACAGTGTTTCTCTGTGGGTGAAATGCTAGCCAGGAGTGAACAGTAGGTCACAGGGCTGTGAGTTGATGTCTTCATTCTTAGCCACATCTTGTACTTGAATTTCAATTGTATTACTTCTTTCTTGTACATAATACAAAGCAGTAGTTTAGGACTCCTGTGTGTGTTCTATGTGTGATTCTTTCACACTCTTCTTTCTATGTCTGGAAAACCCTCTAGCACATATATGTAAGTCACAGGGCTGTGAGTTGATGTCTTCATTCTCAGCCAGATCTTGTACTTGAATTTGTACTTGAATTTCAGTTGTATTACTTCTTTCTTGTACATAATACAAAGCAGTAGTTTAGGACTCATGTTTGTGTTGTATGCGTGATTCTGCCACACTAGCACATAGGCGCAAGTTCTACACTTGGTATCAAAGCCTAGGGAACCCACAAATCTGTTTTCTTTTCTGGCACCATTTGGGAAAAGTGCATATTTGGGTTCTCTTCATTGCACCTGGGTTATTTGAGGTATATTGTGCTTTCCCCCGCCACCAAACCCTTACGTCATTGCGCAAGGCTGAAATCCCTCACCCGGTCCTTGATTACTAGTCATGGATTCACAACTCCCTAATTTGCTTCTCAGCATGAAGGCATCCATGGATGTGCAAGCGGCTAAAATGGACGCTATATCTGCCCATCTCGACAGGTAGGGCACCTTAAACACCTAGTATTCCGGATCTGGAATATACAAGGGCCCGTGCTTCGGAGCAAGTGTTGGACAATTCCGAGAACGATGTAGCAAAACTTTCTAGAGGAGGATTTTCCACTCCTTTGGATGCAGGCAAGGATATACTAGATGAGCTCTGCTCCCAGTTCGATAGTCATCATTCTACACTTGCACGTAGTCGGTAAGAGAGATTCCATTCGCATCACCGACGGTCTCCTTTGTTGAGTCCCTCTCCATCGGATTCTTTGGACAGTTCCCACTTGTCTTCATCGACTCGACATCGGGGGACTACTGGTTGCCGAGTTCTTCCTCCATGACTCATGAGGAACGAGCTCAATCAATGAACTTTTGAAGCCTCCCAAGTTCAACGGAAGATGGACGGAGAAGTCGTAATCGAATTGACCCGCGAGATGGCTATCACGTTGGCAGCAGCAAGTGGTTCAGATATTTTTCAGCTCCATTTGGTGCGTACAATGCCGCTCTCTTGTGGTAGGAAGACCACCTTCAGCACCACTTCGTGACTTGCTGGAATGATTGCCCGCAAGGCGGACTTAAAGAAATTTATTCCCATAGTTACCAGCGTAAATTGAAGAAACAATGGGCGTGTGTTATGCAAAAACATGGCAAATCGATAACCGACTATCTCGCTTGTTTCTGGAAGTTTTTGCTTATGCTCCCAAGGACCGTCTGATGGTCAAAGCAGGTTGAGCGATTTGTCGATGGTTTGAAACCATCTTTGCACACATACATTCAAGCACATTGGCCCCATGATGCATTTTGGCTTGCTACAACCCTCAAGACTCAGGAGAGTTCCAAGTTTGGGACTCAACAACAGGGGCAACAGAAAGACAAAGACAAGGGTAGCCAATCCAAGACTAAGGATGATAAGGACAAGGCAAGTGGGGGAGCATCAGTGACTCGCCTCACCCCTGAAGAGCGTTGTGAGGGCAAAAGGATGAAAGGACCAGATGTGTGAGAGATCACATCAAATCAACACAGCATGAAATGGATGAATGAGTGTATGTATTATGATGAAGTAATCTAGTACAAGAGGCCCTTTGATGTGAGGTGACTCTGAGTAGAAGATCGGAGAGGAAGCAAAGACGAAGTTGAAGCAAGAGGCTCAGTTAGTGAGACGAAGGCTCATGTCGAGGACGGTGGTGGCACTCTGAGTGTGTAGAGATTGTAAAACGTAGAAACTGGTGAGGATGATGATGACGTAGATTGGTGATGAGTGTTTGTTGACGTGGATATTCAGCGGGGTGCAGATTGTGTATTAGTTGATTACATATGATGAAACGCTGCAGTTGGATACGCGGCTGCAGGTTGATGATGACGAGGTTACCCGCGCTACTACTGATGTAGGATGCGCAGGAGATAGAGCACCCGGTTGATGGTCTGCACAGCTGTTGCTGTGTGTAGAGCTGACGCTGAGATGATTGATGTTGTGTAGATGATGGTGGCTGCTGCAGTGCTAGAGTTGAGATCTTGGTTGGCGTTGAGTTGGTGACATTGATCATATCCAATGCGTGTTGGTTCGTGGCCGGCTTTTATAGTGTTGGGAGAAGCAATCGGCCAATAGAAAACGACAAGAGAAAGTGTGTTTTTTTAAGGTAATATAATGACCTTGGGCAGCCGTTTTGGATTGGTAGTCACAGACACCCTCTCATGCCGAAAGGGGACCATGAGAGAAGATGAAGAATTGGGTGAAGAGGAACATGATGAAGTATTTGGTTTTGGGTGGGGTTGGTTGTTGCGGGTGTAGATCATGTGCTCTTCGTCTTTTGTAGAGTCTTATGAGTTTGGGCTGTACTAGATCATTGCCACAAAGCAAGGGTTTTCACATGCATGAATGCCTATTTGAGTTTTCATTCATACACGTGCCCACAAAACAGAATGTAATGCAAAGGGTATGCAAGATGGTAAATGTTGTGCAATGGGTTTTCACATGAGCAGTGCCCTCAAGGGTTTTCACTTACTCATGCGCCCTTTACAACAATGATAAATAATCCAAATGGTGAGGATGGTCCCCCTCTCCCTTGCCTGCCAACCATCACTAGTTTCTTCCGGACCCAAGCGGTTGAGGACACCGACATAGTGGATCTTGTGGACCCTCCACGAACTGCTCTGGACCTACCTCGCTCGATCGGAGTTACCTCGGACCGAGCCTCTGCACTCCAGCGTGCCCAACGCCCTCAACCCCCCTTAGGCCACGATCACCTCATCAGCTCCAGATCCAAGACATGCTCCACCGCCATCGAGCTACCTTTCCACGTGACATAGCTGAGGGAGACCTCTCGGCCATACTCATTAGCCCCATGCGTGATATTTTGGAGAGTGGTATACCATCTACTCGTCGCAGCTGATGTTGCTCTCATGTTTCTATGTTCTTAGTATTCCATGATGAGTTTCCATGGACAGTTTTGTATCACCCCAGTGAGATAGCTATGTTTATGTTTTCTTTCTGTTTTATTTTCCATTCCATGATGTGATATGCCATGGACATTATTGTATCACTTTGGTCTCATAGGCCCATTGGGTCTTTAGTAGACGCTTAATATATCTTTCTTTCTTTCTTTCTTTCTCAAGATGCTGAGGGTGGTGGTGTAGGACCGATGCCGATCCGCTCGTGAAGACACTGAAGGATGAGCCGGTTGACGGACTTTATAAGAATATCGGCATGGTTGTCTGCCGTAGGAATGTATTGGAGCCTGATGGTACCAAGCTCAATGAACACCAACATGCTTGGTACGATTAGAAAAAAAAAGTACTGCCGACGAGAGCAATCACACTCTAACTGTCGACGAAGATGGTAGAAGTGGTGTCCATGAAGACGCACATCTCCTCAAGAAGCTGACAGAGATACATAGCCTCAGTGGTGGCATCATAGAGGGCCCCGTACTCAGCCCAGTGGAAGAACTTGCAACGGTGTGTCCTGCTTCTTGCTAGACCAAGAGAAAGGGCTAGATCCAAGTGAGTATGGCAAGAATCGATATCACTGGCCTAGTCGGAGTTTGTGTAACCATGCAAGGTGAACCCATGACTGAAGTGAAGTCCAAACATGTAGGTACCCGCTAGATAACGAACAACCCTCATCGCTGAACTCCAATGTGGCTCCTTCAGAGCACAATGTGATGAGCTATGGTCGATCAAATACTAGAATCAACATCATTAACAAAGTGATTAGACGATAATTAAGACGTGATTAGTGAGTAATTAACAAATAGCTTAATGTAGGCATGAATAATAAAAAACTAGCAAATTCTCATTAGGTCTATGCCTCAATTTATAATGTTTACATCAAAGCATCTAATCCCACTGATTTCTCCTTGATTCACTCCACCTCTCCCAGTATCTCCACCTCTTTTGCTAGATTCTCTCCACCTCTCCCAGAATATCTCCACACTTCCTAAATCTTCTCATGCTACCCTTTATTCTCTCCCAGTAGATTCTTCTCACCTTTTCACAGGTTTTTTCACATTTACACATTCTCTTTTACAGCCTCCAACCAAGGGCTTGTTCCCGCACACACCCTATTCACTTGTATATTTCAACACCTCCCCTCAAGTGAATACTCCTAGAACACCTAGACCCTATACCAAGTTTTCCTCCTTACTTGATAGCCTGCGACTAGTGTCTACACCTCCCCTCAAGTTATCTTAGCACACCTGGACCCTATACCAAGTTTCTCTCTTACTTGATAGCCTACAACCAGTGCCTCGAGTCCTTAATCTCATAGTCCTTGACACTCTCTCTCTCTTCTCCTGAACCCTGCCTGCCCTGATGCATGTATGCCCTCTCTCTCTGCCCATCTACTCAACTCCTGCTCAAGAATAGATGCATATAATCTAGTCAATGTGTGACCAATCATGATGGTATGATAATTCCCAGGAAGCATGGGATCCCCTGACTTGAAGATAGGCACAATCGTGGACATATTCCAAGTCTCAAGAAAACCCTCACACATGGCTCGGTTAAACATCATAGCAATAAGCACTGCAAGCATATCTCTGGCATGAATAAAGTGCTCTGCTACCAAACCATCATGATCATATGCTCTCCCAGTCCTCATCCTGTCAATAGCTTTCTTTACCATCTCAGCAGTAAAGAAAGCACATGTCTCTGGGCATGGCTCCGATGGGTCTGGCAAGGGCGGCTGTCCTGCTGCTGTGTACAGGGATGCTGCATACTCACCCCAAATCTCTGTGCAGGTAATGGCTGGTGATGGTGAATGCTCATGAAATAGTCTCCATGCCTCGCCTGAGTCCCGACTCATAAATAACTGATACAAATTCCTCTCTAACTGAGCAAGATAAGCCCTCTTCTTCCGTCGCACTAGGTGCCGGAAGGTAATCCGTGACTGTCTGTGAGTGGTAACACCCATGAGGCAAGGATCTGTCGGCTATGCCAAATGGAGCCAGAGACAGAGTTACATTACACATGTCACTGTCCAGTATATTATGAGATACGAGGCCGTTTTCACTGCCTGTTTAGAGAGGGTTTCGGACCACTTTCTAGAGTCATGAGATACCAGGATCAGAGATGCCTCGGATTATACTTGCTGGAGTTTCGTAGACATAGAGAGGGTCTCTTGAGAGGAACGGGATCAGAGAGGGAGACACACCTACATAGGCAGATTACAGACTTCTTTCGACCTGAGATTGAGCAGTCACTCCTATTCACTTGTATATTTCAAAATTGCAGCCCAGATGCAAGCTTTGCAGAACTCCATCGCTCTATTGACCACTACCCTCTCTACTTTATCGGGTATGGATACCTTGGCCTCTGCTTTAGGCCCCAATATTACTCCGGAACCATTCGGGGGCAAGGAGATCGTGGACACGTGGCTACATAAGTGGCAAGTTCACTTTCAGTTTCATCCATATGATGATGGAAAAAAGATCCAGCGAGCAGCAGGATTCCTGTCCGGCAAAGCTTTGCTTTGGTGGAAGCAACTCAACCCTAAGCCAATGACTTGGGCACAATTCGAAGACGTCTTCAAGAAAGAATTCCTCAAGAAAGAGGATGATTATGATGTTGTTGCCCGGTTTTCAGCTTTGACCATGACCTCACAGCACCTCACTTATGAGGTCTACCTCCAGAAGTTTCGGAACTTGCAGATGAAAGCTACAAAGATGGATCCCACCACTCTGTTGGGGTTTTTCGTAGCTGGTTTACCAGACTCATACCGTTTACAGGTTAAAAATAACAAATGTAAAACATTGGACGAGGCCATTCATTCAGCTCGTATCTATGATGATACAATGGTCTCTTTCAAGTCGAAACCCGTTACCGAGCAGGGGAACAAGCATAAAAGAAAGTTCTCCGCACCTATGGCTAACACGACAGAAGAAAAGTCTTTGGACCAACCTTCGAAGAATTCAAGTTCGACACCAGTGAAGAAGAAACGACTCCTTAGGGCTTTAAATTGTTTTATCTGCAAAGAAAAAGGACACATGCGTAACGAGTGCCCGAAGCAAAAGGTTGCAAAGACAAACGCAGGACCCAAGCCAAAGGCAGCTAACCAGTTGTCTTTGACAGGTACATCAATTACTGTACTGTCTTGCCCTAGTACTTGTTCTGATTGTCTGTTCAATTCTAAAGTATTTGGCTTGCATGATCTTCTCCGAGTTTATGGAGAAGTGAATGGCCATAAGATTCACATTCTTTTAGACCCTGGCAGCTTACACAATTTTGTTAACTACAAACTTGTGCAAAAATTGAGTCTTGATACGACACCCAGCAATCATACCTATGAGGTACGCCTACCTGCGGGAAGGCACGTTTGGTATCGAAAGGTGAGGATGCTTCTAATCCAGATTCAGGACTACAAAGACGCTCTCGAATGCTATGTAATGCATCTAGAAAATGTGGACTTGTTATTAGGGATTGAGTGGTTTAAGACTCTTCAAGTCCAGATAGATTGGTCTAGTCATATTTTTTCTTTTCGGCATAGGGACACCAAGTATAGTATTTTAGGTGATTGCATTCATCCCTCTCAGGGACCTCTTGTAAATACAGTTGATTTTGGAAATATAATGGATTCTTCTTTGTATACCGCTTTCCATTATGTATTGATTCCACTTTCTTCTTTTCTCATCCCTTCCTTGGATGTAAATGAATTAAGTATATTTGAAAGCAAAGAATTACAGAAGATACTTGATTCGTTTCAAGACGTATTTCCTAAGGAACTGCCATCGGGTTTACAACCTGAACGGGCAGTAGATCATCGTATTGACTTGATCCCTGGTGCTCATCCCATCAGTATTCCACCTTACAGGATGAGCCAAGCTGAGGAAGATGAGTTGGCTAAACAACTCGAAGATTATTTAAGGATGGGCCAGATCCGTCCAAGTAAATCACCTTGGGGTACACCTGTGTTCCTTAGGAGAAAGAAGAACAATACCTGGAGAGAGTGTATAGATTACAAGAGATTGAACAAGCTGACCATTAAGAACCGTTATCCTCTCCCTAGATCAGATGACCTGATTGACCGGTTAGCAGGAGCGAAATATTTCACGAAGATAGATTTACGTACTGGTTATCACCAGATACGTATTCATGAAAGGCATGTCGAAAGAACCGCCTTTCGGACTAGGTATGGCCATTACGAGTTTCTCGTATTACCTTTTGGATTAGCCAATGCTCCAGCCACTTTCCAGCAAAATGATGAACGATCTTTTTTGTGAACATTTGGAAAAATTTGTGGTGGTGTTCTTGGATAATATTTTGATATATAGTCGTACTCTTGAGGATCATGTCAGACACCTCACAATTGTCTTATCTATTTTAAGACAGAATCGACTACATGCTAAGTTAAGTAAATGTGAGTTCTTTATGATCGACATCATTTACTTGGGACACAAGATCACTCGAGATGGACTGAGCATTGACTATGACCGAGTTCAGAAGGTTCTGGACTGGCCTATACCGCGAACAGTGAAAAAACTTCGTTCTTTCTCGGTTTTGTAGTTTTTCTTCGGAAATCTGTACAGGAGTACTCTCAGCTCACACTACCGATGACCGACTTATTGAAAGGTCGTGGACGTAAGTCAAATCAACCTATCACTTGGAATAACGACTTGGATATGGCCTTCAGACTTTTGAAAGATAAAGTCAAGGAAGCACCTATCTTAGCATTACCCGATCATAGTCGGCCTTATGTTTGCTTTTGAAAGTAAAAAGCTAGACGACACTCAATCTCGTTGGCCAACCCTTGAGAAGAAGCTTTATGCTGTGATTCATGCTCTCAAGGTTTGGAGACATTATTTATATGGCTCTAAATTTGTGGTATTGACTGATCATCAGTCAATCAAGAATGTGTGTGATGCGGATGATTTGAGAGGAAGGAAAGCTCGTTGGGCGGAGTTAATACAAGATTTTGATTTTGAGATCCATTATCGAAAGGGTCCATGAATAGTATTGCAGATGCGCTTAATCCAATTCGAGAGGTGAATACTTTGTCGTTCACCGAGATTTCTACTGACTTATTTCAGTCATTGAGAGGGCTTTGCAGGACTGATAGTTATTTTGGTCCATTTTGGTAGAAGATCCAGGACGGGAGCTCATTTGTTGACCAAGACTCGATGACTGAGCAGTCTACCATTCAGGCTGCATGAGGCCAGTGGGATGATTCGGAATGGTTTACTATTCCGTAATGATAAAATTTGTGTACCACAAATCCCGGACATTCGGTCTAAGATTCTTAAGGAGTGTCACGACGCCCCTTCTGCTGGACACCCTGGGGTACACAGGACGTTATCATTAGTGAAACACTTTTTATTAGCCAAAGATGAAAGGGTATGTAGAAGATTATGTTCTCAAGTGTCAAATTTGTCAGGCAAATAAAGCTGAACGCTTTAGACAGGCTGGGTTGTTGCAGTGTTGCATGCAAATGAAGATCAATACAAGGATGCAACAAAAAAGACACTTAGGGCTCTTGAAAAGAGTTCTAAGTTGTAGATGAATGTGGAAGGGGGCTTGACAATAATCCCACATGGGAACTTTTGGGAGTTCTAGAATTTTTGTATAAAAGGTGGCCCATTTGAGAGAGGGAGCACACTCTTTGGTCATTTGGTTGAGAGGCTCATAGAGAGAGCTTGCTCCATAGCTCCTTCTCAAGTGCTCTCCCAAGGCTCTCCATCTCCATTCTTGTTTCAATCATGTACTTTCTATTCTTTACATTTTCAATGATATGAGGTTTTGGTCTACACTCTTGCTAATCTAGATTTCTTAATGATGTTTTGATTTGTGAGTTATAGAGAGCTCTTGATGAAGCTTGTGCTTGAAATAATGTGTAGTTGAGGCTTGTGTGATAGCTCTTTGCATATTAGGTTCCTTGCATAAGTTGCATTTGTGTGCTTAAGTGTAGCCTAATCTTGATGCTTTGATTATGTAAGATTGATTGCTTGAGTGTTGAGAAGGATTGAGTAGGACTAGAGGTCATTGGTGTGTGGTTAACTCTTCTTCTCCCATTCGGGATAGCCTCTATGCGCTAACCGGGTTGCATTCACGGATTGACAAGTGTGTGGGTTGGAGTGTAGCCTCCGCTATGCTATGATGCCCCAAACAATGGCGCCGCTGCCGGGGAACGCACACCTAAGTTAGTGAAGGGTGTTAACCATTACTTCTTACTAAGTGCTCCATTGATTGCAAAATCGTGGATTAGGGTAGATTAGAGTAGAGTTTACAAGGGCATTGAGTGTGTGATCTCAAGGGCGCCTTGTGTGTTTTCATTTTTTTGATGAGAAGCAAGAAAAAAATTTAAACCCCATTGCGGTTGAGTAATCCCGCCATTAATCAGAATTTAAGTACTTTCTATTTTTGTATTTTTGCAAGTTGGCAAGAGGTAGGTTGAAAGCATAGGAGGCGACCTTTCTTTTGATGTTTTGTTGTGTTGTTATCGTGTGGGGAGGCATCTCCATAATCGCAGCAAAAAGAATTAAAGAAGAAATGCTAGCTTGGAGAGGCGGCCTTAAAAAAAAATATACATCTACATCTATATATATATATAGATTTATATTTCTATTGTTTACAGTGTGCGGCTGTTGGAAGGCCAGTTGAAAGGAGAGCAGAGAAGCTTTTAAGAATATATATATATATATATATATATATATATATATTATACGTCTGACGTGGCAGCCGGAGGGAGTCGTCTGCATCGAGCGCCGTTTACGAATTTTTTTGATGCATTGAAGGCGGCGGCTGGTGCTTCAGCTAGCTGGCGGGGTCAAATACTGTAGCAAAGACGGCCAAGGGGTAGCAGAGAAGGTGTTGTGAGGCAAAAAAGGCCAAACGGTGCGAGGTGGCGCAAGCACCTCTAACATAAACGAAGGCCGGCGTGGAGAAGCTGTGAGCAGCCCGGGAGAGGGTAGAAGCGTCCAAGTGTCGAAGGCTGTAGGCGGCAGCTGCTGGGCAGGCGGCCAGAAGCGGGAAGGCTGTAGGCGGCAGAAGAGGATACTGGCGCAAGGTGCGAAGGTGAAGGAAGTGGGCTGGCTGGTAGGCGGCCAAAAGGCATGTGGAAAGCGTGCGAAGGAGCCGGTTCAAAGCCAACAGTGTAGAAGGTGGAGCGGCCGCCGACGTCGACTGCGCCTAAGGGCCGAAAGGCGGCTGAAAAGGTGGAGCAAAGTGGTGGCTGTTGCGCGGTTGTGGCTGGCGGTGTGGAGGCGGTGGTGGCGGGCGACAGCTGAAAGCGAAGGAAGAAGGTCGTCGAAGAGAAGACTGTGACGTGGAAGAGGAGAGGCGAGAGCGTGGACAGCAGCAAAAGCGAAGTAAGCAAACCATCGAGAAGACTGCAGACGGTGAGCTGGTGCATTGAAGAGGGCAAGTGGGTGCGCCAGCGGCAAATCCGGCGAGCGGCGAGCAAAAGATAAGGTAGGTGCAAATTTTTATTTTTTTTATTTTTTTTATTTTTTTTATTTTTTTTATATTTTTCATGTTTTTTTAGAAGTTAAATAAAAAATAATAATAAATATAAAAAAATAAAAAAAAAGAATATTTTTTAAAAAAAATAGAGAAATGAAAAAAAAAGAAAAAAAAAGGAAAAAAAGAAAACAATTAAATATTAAAAAAATAAAGAGAAGAAATTTAAAATAAATAAAATAAATAAAATAAAAAAATAAAAAAATTAAATCATTTATTTTTTTAGGAGTCCATATTGTTTGCATATTTTTATTTTTTTCATTTCTGTAATTTTTTTAGCATAATTAGCGTAGCTTGCATTTTTTAAATTTTTGTAAATTTTTTTTTTAAAAAAAAAAGGAAAAAGAAGAAGAAGAAAAAAAACAATTTTTATTTTGAAATCATTGTTTATCATTTAAATTTTTGCATAATTAAAGAAGTTTGCATTTTTTATTTTTATTTTTTAGAAGTATGTAAATGATGCATAATTAGTAAACTCATATTTTTTGGCACGAAATTTATTTTTTTAAAAAAAATAGAATAAAAATAAAAACAAACTAACTAACAAACAAAAAAAACCCAAAAAAAAAAGAGGAAAAAACAAAAGAAGACAAAAGAATTTTTTTTTGATTTTTTAGGAGTCTATTTTTTTTGCATAATTTGTAATTCTTCATTCTTTAATTTTTTGCATAATTAGTTTAACTTGCATTTTTTAAATTTTTTGTAACTTTGTGCATAATTAGTATTTTTTAGTGTGATTCATAATTTTTGTGTTAAAAAAAGTAAAAAATCATAAAAACATAAAATCATTTTTAAAAAAAAACATTTAAAAAAAAACAAATAACAAAAAAAAATAGGGTAGATAGTTACGCCACACAGACCCATTTTTAGTTGCCTTTAGTGATTAGGTAGGTTAAATAAAATATATATATATATATATATATATATATATATATTACACAAAAAAACCAAAACCAAAACAAAACAAAAAAAACATACCAAAACAAAACAAAAAAAATTTGACCTTATGCAATTACGGTCGGGACGTCGTGTAGATTCTGCCATAGGACCTAGGGCACCTTCTAGAGTACCTACGCAGGAAAGTGGGACCCAATCGGTAGGAAATTTGGCAGATATTGCTGAAACACTATCGGAATCCCAATCCGATACCCTTTCCTCTAGAACAACTAGTTCATTGTCCATGGACAATCTAGGGCCGACAAATAGTCATCCCGTAGCCCCAAATAGGACACCCTCAAGATCCTTTAATCCATTTGAAGCCGACACCATGGGGTTAACACTTAATGTGAGACTCCAATATGTCTACACAAATGCTCAAGGAGCTGAGATCTTTAGGGATCCACAACAACGGTATCTTGTTAAGATAGCCGACATATTCTCAGAACTTGATAGAGCACCTCTAGTCAATGACCAGGGTAACATGTACATGGGTGGAGATGGTGTTCGCTACGAAGTCACCTACCATCCAGAAAAGGTAGACAAATTAGGGGAGCTCTCTAAAACCGAGTTCTTAGACTTATCTGAACTCTCCAGAGCAAGGGAGTCTAGAGATGATTGGCTCATCAAGCCGGACATGCCTGGACCATCCAATGCCCAATCCTCAAAGCCATCCATAGATGATTTACTTCTTGTAGATCTAAATTTGGAAAGGGATAGGAAAGGCAAGAGTAAACTGGATCAGGGGACTGAAAGCCAATGGGAGTTTGTACGACAAATTCCTGTGACAAAGGTCTTACAGGATGACCCACTTCAAGAGGTCTATAAGGACTCGTTAGAGGGATATTATGCCACGACTAAATTGCCACAGCTAGATCTTCCTCTAGCTCATGTGGTGGTAGTTGAGAAGCGTGCAGGACACATGAACAGAATAATTGATAAATGGGCCAATGAATACCGAACCTTAGATTGGAAAGAGATTAGGGAACTCACGTGGAAAGGACAACCATTATTTATGGAAGTGTTATCAACAAATACAGCCAAACCAGGAGAGACAGCCTTTCTTGGAGAAACTGTTGCTCCTCCCCTACGAGAGTTCACTAGAGAGGGACCTTCAACATCTAAGTGGACCACTGCTAGTAGCCCAACTCTAGCACCAAGATATTGTCCTACACCAAATGTGCGACCTCAGGTCACACCACACCAACATCTCTCTCACTATAACAATAGGAGGATAGGGGAGCCAACTCGGCCTCCTATAAATGCACCTCCTGAAATGAGGGTGACAAGATCTTTGGAGGGGTTTGGTGAGGCTGGTAATAGGGCACCCACACCAATTTTGGAAACATGTGGACCATCTTTCCAAAGAGAGGAGCAATTTCCACTGAGAGTGAGAGGCCGTAGGCCCTATGATGAGTATTCACGACAAGTAAGGCCATCAACTCTTCAGAAATTGGTTAAGAAGTATGAAGGGTCGGGAGATCCATACGATCATGTAGCAGCTTTTAGGCAAGCAGTTCGAGCTGAGTAAGTTGCTGATAAGCATACTCAAATAGAAGGGTTTGGACTCACCCTTGAAGGAAAAGCCCTTGCTTGGTTTCAGGCATTAGAAGCTTCAGACAAAACTTCTTTACGAGTTTTGGAAGAGAGATTCATTGCTGCTTTTTCCTTGATGGGAATTCAACATGACACGGTAGCACACATCTACTCTTTCAAGCAAGGTGAGAATGAGAGTGTTAGAGACTGTGTAAATAGAATGAAGCAGTACATTAATCGTTGCCCAGAAGATGAGAAGCCCGCCGCCCAAAGTCGATTAATTTCTCTCTTCTTAAAAGGCCTTAAAAATTCGACACTGCATACACATCTCTATGCGAAGAAACATACAAGTTTCAATGAGTGTTGCCATGATGCTATGGATTTCACCGATAACTTCAAGTTCCAAGATGGTTCTGGCCCTGAGGTGAAACCTAGAAATCAATGGGGTGATGACCGAGGGGTGGAGTGGCTCCACAAATGTATCAACAGTATACTAGTTTTGAACGTAAGCCACCGATGACACAAGAACAAGCACGACCTGTTCTTGGTGCTCAACCTCCTGCTCCAGGGACTGCTCCTGTGAGGGTTGTCGACTACGACAATTCAAATATGTGTAGAGAATTGGTAAACCCGGGCTATGCGGAGGAAGAATATGTATCATATTCATCCAAAGAAAATATTTTTGAAAGTCCCGTATACCCAAGCCCAGCACTGGAGACTCAACCAGGGGAACAAAACTCTTTAATGTTGCTAGGCGGCTACCAACCTAGGACTCCAGGCCCCTCAGGTCAATGGCAGCCAAGGAAAGTAGAGACCAAACCAATGGGCCCCTGTTATGAGTGTGGAGAACCCCATTGGGCTCGTGATTGTCCACATCGCTCAAGGCAAGCATCTCGGTCAAATACAACAGTACAACAGTTTCCACCGATTGAAAGATATTGTCTAGGGTGTTGTGTAGAACACTTCCCAAAGGACTGTCTGCTGAAACCACATGAGGAAGGCACCTCTCAACCAAAGGTTTCACTCAACCTTGTAGGTACAGTTCCATCCCCACCTTCATCTGAGAATGAGGATGTCGTGCCACTTAAGAGTCATGACTAGATCACAGACAAGAAACGCTGAAATACAAACTGATGAGACACCTCGAACTAGGGACGCAAAGACAAATCTAGTGGACAAAACCCTACAATCCAGTAGAAATAAGACCACTAGGAGGAAGAAGAACCGAAACAAACAAACTAAAAGTACATCCACTAGTTCTCAGGAGACCTCTAAACAAAACATGAGGGATAAAACTTTTACTTCCCAAGAAGTGCATGAGGAACATCAACCTCAACCTGGGCCTAGTGCTAAACAAAATGAGGCTAGTACGACTGAGGATAGTTCTGGGGGTTCTGTTTTTGTGGATAAAGTAAATGAGACTCTAGAGGCCATCATTGATGCTCATAGAAGTCGCATTGCAGCTTTATCTGAGCTACCCACGAAGCTTCAAGAATACCCAAACCCTCGTGAGGAGAAGATCAATCTAGCTGTACATCAGCAACTCATTAGGGAAGCTCAGTCAGTACTTGAGGGACCACCACCACCTATTCCTCGGGGCCCAACCTCTCTTAAGCCAACATTAGAAACTATACCAGAAGTGTCATCAAGTAGAGAAATGAAAAGTGAGCTCATTTCACAAGCTCAGAGCGAAAGGTCTGCACCAATTGACACTCCATTGAAAGATGACATTCTGCCATCACCTAGCCTTGTCTTCCCATGCAATGATGAAGTTATTGATGCTAATGAGGACATGGCAAATGACATGTGGGCCGCAGTAAATGAGAAAATTAATGGGAACATGTCTTCTGTTAGTTCGCCTCCATTCTCAGAGGTGGATTTTACCAGAGGCACGGAAAACAAATTTAGACACCCAAGCATTCAGGAGGAAGTTCAAACAATTGTTTCTCCTAGAAGTAAGCATACAATGAAAACCTTACCATCATATCTGGGAGAATATGAGAATTGTTCTCAAACCTTGAGGATACCCTCCATGCATAAAAGGTTGACAAAGGAGAAAGATATGAGTATGGTGCAGGCTATTTTGTCAGCACCAGTGGCTTGTACCTTACCTTTGCTTGAGTTGATAAAGCTTAAACCTGAGTTGTGGAATGATATTGCAACATGTTTGTCAGAGCAGGTATTGCTACAAAAGGGTCACCATGAGTGTACTATACACCCTGAGACAAAGCATGTAATGCCAGTTCCTATCAACAAAGTAGGAAAATTTTGTGAAGACGATCAGGGAAATGCTACCCTTCCATTAGAAGTGCGAAAAGTATCTTCAACTGCAATACTTGATAGTGGAGCAGGAGTGGGCATTGTGACAAGGTCCATTTGGGAAAAATGGGGCAAACCAGCTATTAGGAGTACCAGGATGCGCTTGCAGCTAGCAGATGGAAGCTTAGAACATCCCCTTGGGCTGCTCGAGAGCATATTGGTCACCACATGTGGGATTGAATATGAGCATACCTTTGCAGTAGTGGATTTCGGAAAGCATCCAAACTACGAAGTGATATTGGGTAGACCATTCATGCGACAATTTCAAATGATTCAAGATTGGGGATACAATTACTTGTACCTCCGACATGATTCTGTCATCACAAGGGTCAACCTAAGGAATCACTCATATCGTGATGTAACAAGGTCTCCAATAGATGAGTTTGATTCTGCTTCATCTGAGGGCTCAAGAGTTACATTGTCCGACGGGCGAGAAGATCTATGGATGTGCGGAGCCTCATGTAGGGATTTCAACACTGAGAGACTTAAGGGTAATCGAAGTGTATCAGACGAGGCATACATTCCACAACCCTTCCCTGAGCATTTAATTGATCCATTAGAATGGAGTCATGTCCTTGCAACACTATCGACATGTGCTTTACCGAAGCCAATTCAATTTTGTGACTCAGATGGATATGATATTATTCCTCTACGAATGGTACAAACACGTGCCCTTTTAGATGATTTGTACTATAGGGATACATCCACAACAGCTATGCATGTCGAGGAAGTCTCAGTAGAGGATTTGACACTCGAATCTGCTAATGATGCTGATAAGGAAGATGGCTGGGACTCTGATTTTAATAATGAGGTGACAATCCCTGAGGAAGAGTTAGGAAAGGCACGCCTACTCTTGAGAGGAAGGGAGGTTCAGGTAGAGATCCCTAGAGGCCGACCTAAACGAAAATGCTGTAAGAGCCATAAAAAAATCCGTAGACAAGATGAGCGTGAACAACGTGAGAGACTGCAGAAAGAAAAGGAGGAGTCTGAGAGTGAAAACTCTCGACCACCACCTCACTTCTCAGGAAAGAACGGATATCTATACTATGTCCAAGCACAAGATAGTATCAAAGACCAAGTCAAACGATCAGATGGATTCCAAGCAGGGGAACAGCTAACAACTGTTAGCAAAAATCGTAAAAAGACGAAGAAACAAAGACCAAAACTCAAGTCTAAAACCGATTCAAAAAAGAGTGTGGGAAGTGCAAAGACAACGGTTGAACAAAAAAATCCGATGCAAGATAGCAAAGGAGAGCTCAAAACCGCATGGTCTTCAATGAGTGAAGACTCAAGTGGACAAGAACAAGGTTTAAATATTCCTCCCAATTTCACACAGTACACTCTTCAAGATCGGAAGATTGTTCTTCAACAGCCCATGCGACAAAAACCAAGCGTGCCAGGGGTTTCATACGATGGTCCAGAGGATGCAAAAAAGATTGATATTGCTAAGCCAGGAGAAGAGCCTCGCTATGTGTGGATTGCCACAGACTTATCCTTAGATGAGGAGAAGTTATTAATACAAACAATAAAGGAGTATCGCGATGTTTTTGCTTGGAGTTATAAAGACCTCAAAGGAGTTGATCCAAGCATATGTCAGCATACAATTCCATTGCGGGAGGATGCAAAACCCTCCAAGTAACGTCCTTATACTTACAATGAAAACTTTGCACGGAAGATAAAGGAAGAAATAGACAAGCTCTTAGAGGCAGAATTTATCTATGAGATTGAACACACTGAATGGGTCTCCCCTATTGTAGTGGTGCCCAAGAAAAATGGAAAACTTCGAGTATGTGTCAACCTCAAGAAGGTAAATGCAGCTACTGTGCGTGACCATTACCCACTTCCAATCACGGATCATGTTCTGGAACGAGTTGCAGGGAAAAAGGCATATAGTTTCTTGGATGGATTCTCCGGGTACAACCAAGTGTCAATTGATCCAAAGGATCAACACAAAACAGCCTTTGCTACTGAAGATGGCATCTTTGCCTATCGTGTTATGCCATTTGGTCTAACAAATGCGCCAGCAACCTTTCAGCGGTTAATGAGTCATGTATTCAAGGAGTACCTTAGGCAATTTCTTGAGATTTTCATGGATGATTTATGTGTTCACTCACAAGAGCGTGATGATCATATAGAACACCTGAGACTTGTGTTTCAAAAGTGTCAACTTTATCGTATATGCTTGAATCCTGACAAGTGCAAATTCATGGTAAGACAAGGAAAAATTTTGGGCCATATTGTTTCTCGCAACGGGATTTCAACAGATATGGATAAAATTGATGTCATTGTCTCATTACCTCGGCCTATCAACCCTAAAGGGGTACAAACTTTCATGGGACATTGTGGCTATTACCGTAGATTCATCTACATGTATGCTGTCCTAGCCAGACCGTTATATGCTCTTCTTGTAAAGTTTAATTGGACTGATGAGTGTGAGGAATCCTTCGAAAAGTTGAAGCAAGCATTAGTGACTGCACCCATTTTACGGGCACCAGATTGGAACCAAATCTTTCATGTCCATATTGATGCTTCAAACTTTGCGATTGGATGTATTTTGGCTCAATCGGGAGAACACAATAAGGATTTCCCAATCTCATATGCTAGTCGACAGTTGAACAATGCTGAGAGGAATTACACCACAACAGAAAGAGAAGGATTGTCCATGATATATGCAGTGAAAAAGTTTCGCCATTACCTTTTGGCAAACAAATTCATATTTTTTGTGGACCATCAAGCATTGCTATATTTGGTGAATAAGCCATGTGCAACTGGAAGGATAGTAAGGTGGTTTATCATCCTTCTTGAGTTTGATTTTGAAGTTGCAGTTCGAAAAGGAACAACTCATCTAAGGGCAGATCATTTGTCTCGAATCACCTCTGGCGAAGCTCCTGTGGGTGTGGATGATGATATGTTAGATTCAACACTTTTCCTTGTAGAGACAGCTCCTAGATGGTCTGAATCCATTTTAGAAATTTTGACAAGTGGGCGAATACAACTAGCGGGTCCTAATGTGGACCTATGGCGACCATTCAAGTTAATTTCCGGGAGATTATATCGTCAGGGTAATGATGGAGTGTTGAGGCTTATACCTAACCCCGACCAATATGAGGAGATCTTGGAATGGGCACATGAGGGTATAGATGGAATCCATGCATCAGCTACCACTTGTGTGCGACGTATATCTCAAGATGGGCAATGGTGGCCTACCATGCATGCAGATGCTAAAACATTTGTTCGTAACTGTGCTTCATGTAAAATTCAGAAGCCAATTCATAATGTCACATTATTCCAAATTTCAACTACACCAAGTTGGAGTAAGTATATTGTGGACTACCTTCAGCATGGTCATTTGGATCAAACAATTCCTAAACATCGAAAGCAGGCTATTAAAATTGAAGCGGCAAACTATATGCTGATAGAGGGCCAACTCTACAAGAGGGGCAAGGATGGCAACTTACGCATGTGTGTATGTGAAGCTGACTATCTGAAAATCTTAATTCATGCACATGCAGGTGTTGGAGGTGGACACTTTTCTGGCAATACCACAGCAAAGTTGATTAGGTGGTCTGGGCTTTGGTGGCCAACCTTACAAATGGATGCCAAAGAATATGTGAAACGTTGTGACGATTGTCAAAGGACCAAACCTCCCATCACAAAGGATAACATGCCATTGCGGCCAATGTTAAGCACACGTGCTTTTGCAAAATGGGGTATTGATTTTGTCGGTCCCATTAAACCTCCAGCTCGTAACACGCATGCAGAATATATTATAGTCGCAACCGACTATTTGACCAAATGGGTAGAGGCAAAGGCAACAGTCAAAAATGATGCCAGAACCACAGCCAAGTTCTTGTATGAGTACGTGTTTACACGCTATGGCTTACCTATTGAGATTGTTAGTGATCAAGGTGTACACTTTGTAAATGAAGTCATAGAATTTTTGCTTCAAGAATTTATGGTAATTCACAAGCGTTCTGCACCCTATCATCCCCAGACTAATGGACAAGCCGAGAGTACTAACAAGATTCTCTGCACAGCACTCACAAAGATTGTTGAGGGACATAGGACTGATTGGGAGCAAAAGTTGCACTCAATTCTCTGGGCATATAGGACAGCCTATAAAACATCTGTGGGCACAACCCCATTTGAACTTGCTTTTGGGCTAGATGCAATTCTTCCCATTGAATTTCTTGTACCTACTCTACGAGTAGCTAAACAACTGGATTGGACTGGTCATGAGCTTTCACAACGCGTTGACGAATTGAAAAAGCTTGATGAGACCCGCTTATTGGCGGTAATGGGGATGTATGCTGAGAAGAGGAGACAAAAGCAATGGTATGATAGAAATGTAACAACTGGCCGATTCAAAAAAGGAGACCTGGTGCTCTTATACACACTTAAGAAGCATAAGAGAAAGCTCAAAAAACGTGGCTTAGGACCGTTTGTGATTAATGAGCTTACCCCAAGTGGTGCAGTGCGTTTAGAGACACTAGAAGGTGAGCAAATGCCTAACTTCATTAATGGAAGTCGTCTCAAGAAATACAATGAACCATTAACTGAAGCCATGCTTCAACAGATGCATGCTGCACAAACACGGAAAAAAGCACTTGACCTACTTAAACGTCAGGCTCAAGAGGAGGCTAAAGCTAGAGTTGCAAAAACCAAGGAGCGTCGCAAAGCTTCTATGTTAGCCATACAGTTGGCTACTGATGAGCCATATGTCGAACCATTCAATATTCAAGTGGGACTTCATCTTCATGAGACTACCTACTTTGTCTCTGCCATAATTGACTCTGGTGCAGATTATAATGTTCTCTCGTTTAACACCTGGATAGCCTTGGGTCAACCACCACTTGTGCAAATTCCTGTGGACCTACGCAGCTTCTCTGGAGAAGATAACCCTATAGAGGGAAAATGTGTCATTATGATGACCATTCAGGATCACCAGATGTCAGTGCCCTTTTATGTGGCATGTAAGTCCAAGACAGTAGTAGAGGTTGTTCTCGGTAGATCGTGGTTAAGTGCTACCAATTGCTCATTAGATTGGAAGAATAGACAATACAAGTTGCAAATTGATTCTGATTGCATCTTGGGATCTGCTACACCGCGAGCTTTATCGTGTCAAAGGGGTAATGTTTCTACCTTACCCAACCCACAATCAAAATCTGCTCTTGAAGCTCCAAAACAAATGATGTGGATAATTGATGAGTACTCAAGTGAGGGCCATGGCTGGCATGTTCCAACTAATCTAGTTGCTGCTCAAAGAAGGCCAGGCAAAAAAGAATTATCAATGTGGCTACCCAAAGATGCGTACAAACTTGTACCATCCAGTCCAGTTGCTAAGCCTCTTAAGAAGCACATCATTTCCAAGCCTAAGCCTCGAATTGTTACTCGATGGGTCCCAAAACATGTTCTCAAAGCACAAGGCTATTATGAGGGTGCAACTTTGGCTTCCAAAATGCCATGCTTTGACAGGGGTAAAAGAGTGTCTCAGAAAGATTCCAAAAGTCACCCTTGATTGCCCATATCAGTGGGTGCAAAAGAAATCAACACAAACTCTTCAAGAAAGGAAAGGTGGCTGTGATAGCACCTACAAAACAACTTGTGTTGATCTTCCTAAAACATGTATTGAAACACCTGCTGTCCCTATTTCTCCTTGTTTCACAATTCAACCAACAACTTGTGTACCTACGACGAGTCCAAATGTGTCTCATTTGAGCATAGATTCTAGCATTTCAATGCCTAAATCTTCTTATCTTGCTCAAATTCCAAGACAATTGTTAAAGTGTCCACCTCTTAAAAAGGATATACCAAAGACTAATGATAAGGCATTAACACTACAATTAAAGCTCTTTGGTAAATCAATGTTTGAATAATGTAGTTCCTTATGCCTTTAGAAGATGTGTTTTCTTTGAAATAATCTTGTTTTTGATTGGAATTGTCATGATGGATATGAGTGTTCTAAATTTCATTGTTCTACGTCCAGATAACTCCTGATGGATATTTGGCGTGATACATGTCCACCATGCATTGACCCCGATAGTACTCGACCAGATCATCGCGGGGGTTATAGTGCTCCTCCATTTCAAACACATTCTAGGTACTTCTATGCTCCCTTAGGTGAAAGTTGCTGTGGGCATCACTTTGTCACATTATTCTATCAACAGCATCACCCATTTCCACATTGTCAAGAGTGTGCACGACTTGTATTAGAAGAAGCTTCACATATTTGTTGGATATGCCGCTCTTACTTTAGACGATATGGCACGGGCTTAATAAAGCAAATTGTGGGAGTTACACCCCAACGCCATAATCTTCTTAATGTGAGAATACCAGAGAGGGGACCAAATCAACGACGATTACCTGAGGAGGTTCAAGCACAACAATGGAGGGATACAAGCCTAAATGACTTGCAACCACCGATCATGCAAGCCCTCCTTCCCCAAGCCCCTACATGTCAATATTGGATCAATATGAGTACCTACATTGCACAGTTCCAAAATCGAAACTGTCTGATTAATCTTCCCATAGAACCAATGCCATACTTTAGTGAGGAAGCACTCCTTCCTCTACCACCTTCTCCAGCGGCAGGTTTTTGTGAGGGGTTGTCTCTGCATCCTGAGGAAATTGATACCATCTTTCCAGCAGACGAGGACACGGATCCACCACCAGCGCAAGGGTAAGCACATCGACTCCACAATAAGATCGACAAGCCAGGGCACTTTTCTCCCACTAGGTTTTTCCCCTCGGCTATATTCGGTCTTTGGCACCAATGGCAAATTTTATTTTTTCTTTTCTTTTCGTGTTTGTTAATAAAAATTTTGCAGAGATCCTCACTAAAACAAGAGCATCAAACACGCCCCACTAGTCCACCTACCTTGCACACAAATTAGGAAGGGGGGAGACATGCTACGCCTACAAAGATCAAGGAGGAGCAATCTGCACCAAAATCAGCAATTCATCAATGCAAATGAACAACATCAACAGGGCACTACAACAGGTGTATTCAAATCTTAATCTCTACTTCTTTTTGTGCTCTTATCTTTCGAATATATGGTTTGCATGTTCACACAATATTGGCTGGTTTGAGTTTTTGATTAGTAGTTAAAATATGGTGAGTGAGTTCTAGAGTCTTAGAAGACTTAGTAAAAGATATTTCTATTTAAAGACAGTGTAGGATATATACCAATGGAGTATGCCAAGTACTTATGTTTTCAAGGTATATTAGTTATCCCTAGTGGTAGTTACCTCTTAGATATGAGCTAGGTGCTAGGAGTCATAAAAATTTATGAAAATATACCCTAAAAAATATATATATATACAAAGTGAATTGAGACATGAAGTGTCTACCGCCATGTGAAATGCTTGGTAGGACCTGAGGTTGTCTTAGCACCTTGGGGCCGATGCCTTGGTTTCCATGGGGTGAACACTGATGTCTAAGAACTTCAGAAGAAGAACTTTGAGGAATCTATCGCCTTGATAGATGTTGGTAGGACTCGGGGGTACACTATGGGCCCTCAAGACCGATGCTTTCATCTTCAAGGGGTACTCCTTAGGTCATAACAGAAAGAAAAAGGGTCTGTCGCCCTTGAGATACTTAGCGGTCTTTAGATTCTCTTGGCGGAGGTCTCTTGGCCATTGCTTGGGTCTCTTTGGGATAGAACCTTAATCTTCATCAACTTCTACACACATATCAAAAAAAAAAAAAAAAAAAAACGAGAGTTCCAATCACCTTTGCTCATATTTAGAAGTAGGTATGCCATTTAGGAGTAACTTACATACTGGTAGGACATTGAGACTACGGTCATAACCGGCGGTGTACAAAGCACACTTGCCTTTGCATAGCATTATCTACTACTTAAGTCTCACTTTGACCAGTCTTTACTCACCCATTTTAGTACTCATTAAAACTTTAATCAGCCCTGCACTTGTATGCTCACTTGTGGAGTCATCATTGCTGATTTTTCTTTTCTTTTCTTTTCTTTTCTTTTCAATAAGGGACTTTACTCGTATCAATTGTTTTTTTTGTTGCAGCTCTTGCTACTACCGCGCTCGAGGACGTGCGCAAAATAGGAAGGGGGGAGTGTTGCATGCAAATGAAGATCAATACAAGGATGCAACAAAAAAGACACTTAGGGCTCTTGAAAAGAGTTCTAAGTTGTAGATGAATGTGGGAGGGGGCTTGACAATAATCCCACATGGGAACTTTTGGGAGTTCTAGAATTTTTGTATAAAAGGTGGCCCATTTGAGAGAGGGAGCACACTCTTTGGTCATTTGGTTGAGAGGCTCATAGAGAGAGCTTGCTCCATAGCTCCTTCTCAAGTGCTCTCCCAAGGCTCTCCATCTCCATTCTTGTTTCAATCATGTACTTTCTATTCTTTACATTTTCAATGATATGAGGTTTTGGTCTACACTCTTGCTAATCTAGATTTCTTAATGATGTTTTGATTTGTGAGTTATAGAGAGCTCTTGATGAAGCTTGTGCTTGAAATAATGTGTAGTTGAGGCTTGTGTGATAGCTCTTTGCATATTAGGTTCCTTGCATAAGTTGCATTTGTGGGCTTAAGTGTAGCCTAATCTTGATGCTTTGATTATGTAAGATTGATTGCTTGAGTGTTGAGAAGGATTGAGTAGGACTAGAGGTCATTGGTGTGTGGTTAACTCTTCTTCTCCCATTCGGGATAGCCTCTATGCGCTAACCGGGTTGCATTCACGGATTGACAAGTGTGTGGGTTGGAGTGTAGCCTCCGCTATGCTATGATGCCCCAAACAGCATCCTTTATAAATCCCAGGTAAATAAATGGGAAAGTATTTCCATGGATTTTATTACTGGATTGCCAAGAACACATCAAGGCCACGATTCTATTTGGGTTGTGGTAGATCGCTTGACAAAAATGGCTAGATTTTTACCGACCCGAAAGACTATTACAGTTACGCAATTAGCTCGGCAGTTTATCGAGCAATTGTTTAGACTGTACGGGTTACCGCAGGACATAGTCAGTGATAAGGATTCTAAGTTTACGAGTGATTTTTGGAAACTTGTTTTTGAGAAGTTGGAAACAACTTTGAATTTGACTTCCTCTGATCATCCTCAATCTGATGGCCAGACTGAAAGAGTGAATCAGATTTTGGAGGATATGCTTCGAGCATATGTATCCAAAAGACAGAGTTCATGGGAGGATTATCTTCCTATGTTAGAATTTGCATATAACAGTACTAAGCATACGAGTACAGGGTTTAGTCCTTTCATGCTTATGTATGGTTTTCAACCTAGATCACCTGTTACAGTAGGATTCTCAGGACTTCAGCATGATGCAGCACGTAATTTTTTGCACGATATGCAGGAAATGTTACAAGTTGTGAAGGAATCTATTAGAAGTGCTCAAGACCGAGACAGGTTTTATTCTAATAGACATCGTTCACCCAGAGAGTTCTCTGAAGGAACAACGGTGTATTTGCGAGTTCCGAAAAATTTCGAGACTTTACGGACAGGTCGATCTCTGAAATTATCCCCTAGATACTGTGGATCATTTCGTGTTACACGACGAATTGGTTCAGTTGCATATGAATTGGATTTGCCTTCTCATGTGAAAGTTCATCCTATATTTCATGTCAGTAGACTTAAGGAAGTACTGGGTGGAACAGATCAGTTAGTTACTCCTCAAGAAATTATAGATGTCAAGGACATGACATTTGTTCCGTACGAACCTGAAAAGATTCTTGGATTTCGTGAAAGAAGATTGCGTAATACGCTTATCTCACGGAATACAAGATTAAGTGAAAGGATCATCTTGAGGAGGACGCTACATGGGAGACACGGACTACTCTTCAGAGAGATTATCCTGGCTTTTTAGTGAGCTCAGGAGTGAGCTCTTAGAGGAAGGGGAGTATGTCATGTGCACAGTGTGTATCTACTGTGTGCTACACACACGCAAGACTAGTTTCGAGGCTTGGGGAAGCTTGGAGCTAGGCAGGCTAATTGACGAGCTGAGTTAGAGATATACTAACGGGCGGGCACCCAAGTATGGACGGGCTGGCGCCCGGGCTGGCGCCCAAGTGTAGGCGCTCGATGACCGGCCAAGAGCCTATAAAAGGGTGGCCAAGGTTAGTTATTGGGATATAGAGAATCTCGCAAGTTTGTGAGAGCTCTATGGTCTTGGAGCCTGGATCTAGTGCAGACATGCACCTGCTTTATGCAGCCGAGGCCGGCAACAATCTCGAGGCCCGCGAGGGCAGCTTCGTGGCGGTATGGGACGTCGCAAGGAGGAGATTGGTCGGTACGTCAACCTAGTTAGCTCAGCTCGTGGCTCAATGGGGACAGCCAAGACTGTGGGCTTGCCCACGGCTGTCATGGTTGGGAGGTGAGTCAGGCCTGCACCCCCTTTGTTTGTTTGTTTGTTGTTTGCAGGATTCGAGTCTAGTACCAGGAACAATCACGAGGAGATCCGTGGGGATTTGACAGCCCGTGAACACTTGTACATATAAATACTCCAAGAAATACAACTGTATTGATGGGGGAGCGGCCCTTTCCGGCCCCAGTGATGGTGTCAAGTGTTCTATGTCAATTTTAGTTTTAATGTTGCAAGTATTGTCCATTTTTTGTATTAGTTAAGTGATCTAAAAATGTGTATTCCATTGGATAAGGGGAAGAGAAAGAGGGAAGAACATGAATCACATTCCAAAAAGCTCAAGGAGTTCAAGGCAGGCGACAAGTCCGTGAAGTTTGATGTCTTTCATGGAGAGTATGATGCCTCCAAGGTGCTTGCTTTCGTGGCTCAGTTTGACATTGCTTTTAGTGACGAGGACTTCACTGAGAAGTCTAAAATTCGTCATGCAAGCATGTTTTTGAAGGGGACAACTACTCATTGGTGGATCAGTAAAAAGACCACCAAAGATCCCAGTTTCACTTGGAAAGAGTTCAAGGACAGATTTTATGCCCAATTTTTGCCTCCAAATACGGAGCAAACTCTCACACAAAGATGGGATAGACTTGAGCAAAAAGACAATGAGAGTGTGCAGTAATATATCAACAAATTTTGGAAAGTCTTGTTTGAGGTAACTTCCTTTATGCAACTCTCCAAAGATGTGAAAGGAGAAGGAAGTTTCGGTCTGGGTTACAACCAACTTACCATTCGGGCATTCAAATTGCACCCGAAACACACCCTTCAGCAGCTCATAGCATTTGCTCTTGCTACGGAGCAATTGGTGCTTAAAATTAAGCAGGATCAAGGAGGTTTTAAGGGCAAAGAGAGGGTTGTCCCAAACCTGCAAAAAGGTGGACAGCCACCTAAAAAGAGCTTTCAAAAAGCCCAAAAGGGAGGTAAAGCTGAAAGTACCCCATCCAAGGACATTGCACCAAAGAAGAATAAGTTTGGCTTGACTCCCGGGCAAATGGAGCAATATGCAAAAGAGGGGAAATGCTTTTCTTGTGGTAGTAAAGAGCGCATGTTTAGGCAATGCCCGACCTGCAAGCAAAAGCAAGAGGACAAACCACCCAAGGCAAATGTGCATGCCATTCCCGATGTGCAGGGTAACACTGAGCATGATGGCAAAGAGACAATGGTATGCAAAGCTTGGGAACAAATCAAGGATCAGCCTGCCTTATTCATGTTTGATGATTGTGCAACAGACGACTTCATCTCTACACAGATGGCACCCGCCTTGGGCATAGAGATTGGGGACATGGGACCCCAGATTGAGGTAGAGACTACTTTTGTTGGCAAAGAGGTGCAAGTGACTCCACTTATTGGTAAGTTACGCATACATATACGGAGTTATTTGGATCATGAGCATTTCTTGATTGCCCCTCTCAATGGATGTGATGTATTGCTTGGCAAGCCTTGGCATCATAGGCTTGAGCTCCGCAAAGAATATAAAACCAACAGGATCACTTTTATGCATAAAGGACACATGCATGTCATTGATGCTGGTAAAGAAGGGGATTCTATCCTAGTTGTATCTCACATCCAAATTAATAAGGCAATGAAAAAGAGTCTTTCCGCGTACTTGGTTTTTGTTCGTGACAAAATTGACCAAAGTAATGTGAATGTGGATGTTTTGATTCAAGATAGGCTGAATTTTCTTAATGCAATTGCAGAAGAGCGAGAGGTTCCAAAATGATTGTATTCTATCGGTTGAGTAAGCATACCCACCTTATTCCTTGCAACTTAGATGCAGATGCTCGAGAGGTGGCCAAGCTTTTCATCCAGGAGGTGTTCTGCTTACATGGACTTCCGAAGAGGATCATCTCAGCCAGGGATCCAAAATTAACTGGAGGTTTTCGAATGACCTTGTTCTATGGTTTGGGGACGAAATTACAATTCAGTACCCGCCTTTCATCCCCAAGCAGACGGCCAAACCGAGAGCATGAACAAGAATATGATCACAATGCTCCGGTGTTATTGTCATGAATATCAAACTCTTTGGGAGTTATTGTCAGGAATATCAAACTCTTTGGGAGTTCTTGCCATTGGAGCATGCAATCAATGATACAGTGCAGGCATAGACCAAGAAGAATCCCTTTGAGATGGTATATGGTCATTCGATTATTAACCCGATGTCCCGAGCTCTCAAAACCTCCACAGGGAACTATGGTGCAAACCAGGTAGTTCACAATTTGGACCAACTATTGCGACAAGTTCAGGAAGAAATCCAGAAGGAGCAGACAAAGCAAGTCCGCGAGGCTCACAAATATCGTCATGATAGTACCTTCAAAGGAGGAGACTGGATTTATTTAAAGATCATGAGGCGGAGACTCAAATAGTTCGGGGAAGATTTTTCCAAACTAGCTCCGAAGAAGCAAGGCCCATTCAAGATTATCGAGAAGGACAGTGATGTCGTCTTTGAGCTAGAGTTACCGAGCCGTTGGAGAATGCATCCGGTGTTTCATTTGAGCAACCTTGCAGAGTATCATGGGCCCGAGCTGAGCTCCGCTAGATGAGGATGAACCCAAGTTGGTGGATGACGAGGATTACAGGAGGTCTTAGTACCGAAGCAAGTTGTTTTGCACAAGTACAAGGGGGGTTCTCGTCGAAAGCAACTCCAGTATCTCCTCAAGTTCAAGGGCTACCCAATCCAGTAAGCAATCTAGTTTGATGAGGATCAATTCACGCATGAGTCTCACGCCCGTTGTTGAGAGCTTATCAAGAGACCACGTAGCTAAGGACAATTGCGATGCAAGTAGGGGAGAATGTGGCACACCTGCGAGTATGTAGTGCACATCCGGACATCAAATAGTTTTGGGCCTCAGCAATGAGCGTTGTACAAAACCCAAATTACACAATACGATCAGTTTTTTAAAAGGCCCAACTTTTAGGCCTCAACAGTGTGCATTGTGCAATGCTGAGGCTAGCCATTGGCCTTAGGGCCTAGGCCTTAGGTAGTATGTGGCCCTATACTCAGGCTTCTAAGTTCAAAACTTCAGCTTGCTGCCTAGTACAGGGCCCCGGGCCCCGGCCACACTACATAGATGATAGGCTGCCATTGCTTGTAATGCATAGTACAATCATTGTACTTACTACTATGTACGAAAATGTACATACAGCCGACAGCCCACAGGTAATACTGAACAGTGTGCAGTAATCATTGTACTTACTACTATGTACAAAAATGTACATACAGCCTACAGCCCACAGGTAATACTGAACAGTGTGCAACGGCCCGCCAGCCGTACAGTACGGATTCTGATGGAAGAGGGGGCAAATGGCAGGCGACATGTTTACTTGGAGGAGGCGAGGCGAAGTGCCCCGGGCAACGGCTGGGCACTTGGAACAAGGCGCAACACAAAAAAGGGCTAAAGCGTCACACGTAAGGAAAAGCCCCCAAAAAAATCTAAAAAATAGGGCTACGTATACGTGTTTGTACCCAACATTTGCAAATGTATGCTTCTTTATCAATCAAACCCACCTGATTGGAACTATGGTGTACGATAAGTTGGTCTAGAGATGAGAGCTTCCTTGAGGCTCTCGTAAGCTTGCTTCTCATTGATTGCAGTAGAGGCAACACGAGCATTGGTGCATATATATACGTAGCTAGCCAAATCGTCATATTCATCTGCTTTCCTCAACGTTGTACTTCACAAAGTGTTTCTCTATAGGCGAAGTGCTAGCCAAGAGTGAACAGGGCTGTGAGTTGGCCAGTAATACATAGGATATGGGCCCTCCTACGCAATGGCCCCCCATTCCACTCGTGCCTGCAATACTTGCACTTGCATTGTTATGTACCCTTGCCTGCGGATTTCAAAATGTTCACATGCTCCCATTCCCATCTGGATTTTGAAGAACATTTTAAATGCCCCAATTTTTGGGCTTCAGCAATGAGCGTTGTACAAAATTCAAATTACACAATATGATCAGTTTTTAAAAAGGCCCAACTTTACCAATTTTAAGGCTTCAACAGTGTGCATTGTCCAATGCTGAGGCTAGCCATTGGCCTTAGGGCCTAGGCCTAGGTAGTAGGCAGCCCTATACTCAGGCTTCGAAGTTCAAAACTTCAGCCTGCTGCCTAGTACAGGGCCCCCGCCCCCGGCCATACTACATAGATGATAGGCTGCCATTGCTTGTAATGCATAGCACAATCATTGTACCTACTACTATGTACGAAAATGTGCAT
This sequence comes from Cibotium barometz, assembly GCF_041138505.1. Classification (NCBI taxonomy): domain Eukaryota; kingdom Viridiplantae; phylum Streptophyta; class Polypodiopsida; order Cyatheales; family Cibotiaceae; genus Cibotium; species Cibotium barometz. The sequence continues at coordinate 1,601,621 of NC_141081.1, read as the reverse complement.
ACAGCCTACAGCCCACAGGTAATACTGGACACTGTGCAGCGGCCAGCAGCTACATACCAGCTGTACAGTACAGATTCTGATGGAAGAGGGGGCAAATGGCAATGCGACGTGTTTACTTGGAGGAGGCGAGGCGAAGTGCCCCCGGCGACGGCTGGGCGCTTGGAACGAGGCGCAACACAAAAAAAGGGCTAAAGCGTCACATGTAAAGAAAAATCCCCAAAAAAATCTAAAAAATAGGGCTACATATGAAACCCACATTTCATACGTGTTTGTATCCAACGTTTGTAAATGTATGCTTCTTCATCAATCAAGTGTGCCTGATTGGAACTATGGTGTACGATAGGTGAGGTGTGTCATTGGTCTAGAGATGAGAGCTTCCTTAAGGCTCTCATAAGCTTGCTTCTCATTAGCAAAGAGTCTCTTGTAGTATGAAAATAGCCCCCCCCCCCCCCCCCCCCCCCCCCTTCAAAAAAAAAAAAACCCTTCGAACCTCGGGTATCAATGCGATTTTGACCAATTCTACATTACCTTGAGCCTTTTTGGGTCCTAAACACAAAGTATTTCAGATAATGGATCTTCGTCACCCTAGATAGAGCACATCAACCACAACCCACCAGACGTCCTCATCTCATAGGCCCCAAGGACCATCTATGTGGCAGCTCCAGATTCGGGAGATCCTCACAAACACATAATGGCAAATTCGAAGTTGAGTCAGGTGGTGGAAAAGCCTCCGAGATTGCACTTGAAGACTATACTGAAGATAGCAATATATGTGTGATCTGCCCCAGGCGGGACAGTGAATTCCCGCATGTGTCGCATCAGAGCAAGAGACCCCATCAAGTAATCCACAATGCTCCAGCCATCACCGTGAGGATATCAGCAAGTCACGCTATCGAATGCGGGTCAAAGGGATATCCCATTGTAGATAAGCAGCTCATGCATGGCCCCCATACCTGTCATAGGTAGCGATAGGCCCAATACCCCATGATGACCTTTGCAACCCCATCTCCATAGAGTCTATCTCTGAAAGCATAATGTCGACTCTCATGTCCTCTTATTTTTGTCCGTGATGGAATTTCTTTTATGGAGCATGTGGTGAATGCAACATCCTTTCACGTGCAAAATCTGCCCCTTTCTGAGACTATCCATGCTGCATGTGCTAACTATCATTCCCTTGCCGGGGCTTCTCATGGTGAGTTGATGTATGTGGCAGCTGTTGCTAAGCTGCTCGTGCTTGTTTGCAAAACTAACCTTCCCCATGCTAAGGCTGTTCGTGCTACGTTAATGCATCTTCCATCTGTGTTTCCCATTGTGAGACTAGTTATGCCAGTTAGATGAGCACTCCTTCCATACTTGTAGCAGTCCAAGGTACCTCTCTGTTTGCTCGCCTCCTCCATTCCTACCACCAGCCTTTCAAGATAAGTGTCTACTGTTGTGTCTGTCCATGAATGCACGGTGCTAAGAGCTGGTCCAATGTACCTCTCTGTTTGCTCCCCTCCATCATTCCTAGCTAAGGCTTTTCACAATAACTATCCATGAATGCAAGGTGACTAAGAGCTTGTTGTTGGCGCCACATAATATAAACCTGCTGCTAACCATGCCTCTTTGCATGGTGCTGCTGGGTTACCCAGGTCGACAACACTAGCAAGCTATAGTTGTGTCCTTCCTGTCATTAAATCAAGCATCATTCAAGAAGGCACCAACCCCCATCCTGGATTATCAAGCCCAAGCAGCAACATGTACTCCAGATGATACACATAGTTTTCTCTTGCACACATAGTCTTGATGAATATGCAAGAGAACTTTCCATTGAGGTTCATCAAGCTCCCTCCAAGAAGGTGGGCATTTGTCTCCACACTAGCTGGAAAAGGTACTGTGTTTTTACTAGTAACAAGCTGTCCTTATGACTCCACAACTTGGCTTCTTTTTAAGTGTTTTTGGTGCCACATCTTTAGGTAAACTTTTAAAACAAAATTGAGAACACCAGAAAAGCTTTGCTCAAAACAATAGCAGGTGCATACCATTATTTTCCTCTAAAATAAATACAAGTGCTTAAGATGAGCACCTCATTGGTAGTGAGTAAAGCTGAAGCGCTTGGGTCGCTCTCCACCTGCAGGAAGGTGATTCAATGTAAAATAATCAAATCAAACTGTGAGATTATGTATAAGTTGATTCAGGATAAGATACTCAATGATGTGAGATTGTGTATAAGTTAAGGTCAGTGCAGCAGGGAGTGCGACGAGCACCTCGTCCAGGGCCTTGTTAAATTCGGCAATACTGTCTGGGTTTAGCCTGCGATCACCGAGATGACAGATTAGAGGGGCAGCAACAGTTGTGGTGAAATGATGGGACGCTCACTCAGAGAAACTAGTAATACCTGTGCTCGCCGTCCCCTATTAGAACCAACTGGAACACGCAACGATCGCCTTTGACAGGAATTTTCTTCACATCAACCACCATGCTGGCTGTGGCGGCAAGGAAGTGCTTGTGTTTATGCTCGTTGTGGTAGCAAGGAAGCGCTGTGTGCGTGTGTGTGTTTGTTGTGGACCGGAGTCTGGACTCTGGAGATCCTATTATTTCTGCATGCTACGTCACAGCATACCAATGCTGCACAAAATTATATTAACTAGGAAGAAGGTGAGAAATAGGCCCCTTTCCTCGGAGTCCCCGACACCCCAAACGTTTTGGGTGCTTTTGTTAATTAATTTTTCTCTTTATTAGCTAAGTTCGTGTTCTTTTTAGCATTTCATTGGCACGTGTCACGTTTTTGTTGCGTCGTCTGTTGCATGCTTCTTCTCCATTGCCCGGGCTGATCGACTACTGCGGGTCGATGGCTGCAGGCTGTACGTTTTTGGTATACGATGTTCGATTCCTGTTCATCGCTACCTCCAGTACCCGGTCTCACTGTGTTCTACAATGTTCGATTCCTGGCATGTTCTCTGTTCACGTTTTGCTGCATGCTTGTGTTCTACAAGGTTTGATTCCTCGCCACCTTCTCTGTTCGGTCGCTGCTTTCCTGGACGTTCTAGGTGCATGTCTCAGATTTGCCATCTGCCATGTTCACCATGTATGTCGAGATGCGTGTGTCACTGGTATTTCTGCTTCTCAAATCCTTTGCGTGTCTGTGGATAATTCGTTGTGTGCAGTATTTAATGACCACTGCTCGCTGTTTTCAATTTCATCCAATATATTTTCGGTTCATTTCCTCTGCTTGCCATGCCACAGAGGAGGAACCCTCTTCATGATATCACTAATATCATGAAGCTCTCGATCGTTGTCCATCTTCATTCTAGTTGCTTGCCTCTCATGAACATGTTGGTCCGTTTACTTCAGCATCGCTTTGGGATGAAGCCCAACCTTCCACATCCATTGTTCCCAGAGCTGAATGATATCCCTATCCTCGAATTGAGACGCCTCCGAAAGGCGCCTATACTATTAGTAGCCTCTGTGCAGTGAAAAATAGAGCACGCTCTTATGGTATTTTTGTTTGTCTTTTGTTTCTAATGATTATGCTCACTTCATGCAAAATAAGCAACATCTCAAATTTATGATGTATATAGACTTGCCATACATGTTTGTTTTATAATCTCTTTATTCTTGTGAAGCTCACTAATCGAACTGCTTTTTTTTTTGTTACAGCAATTATTATTTTGTTGGCATACTGCTTTTGCCGTCCATAATCAGTTGCTTATTTCAGAGCAGTCGTTTAGTACGCTTACTTCTTTCGAAGTCCATGAACATACGTACATATATCAAACTATTTTACTTCAATGTTCCTTTTCATGTCGAGTATCCCTTTCCATTATTATGATAACAAACTCTAAACCTTAGTCGTGCTTATTTCACTTTATTTATTTTCTGCAATAGTTAAATGCATTCAAACCACTTTTCGGCCTCTGAAATTTGACAAGGAGGGAGAGCTTGAGAGGTATGGAGTTTCTGCAGCAATGGAGAGCTTAGAAGAGGAAGAAAGAGGTTCAAAAGAGCTTTCCAAACCTAGATTTTGTTGGGGGGAACTTTGAGAGGGAAAACACACTTTTGGAAAAAAGTTGAAAAAATTTTAATTTTTAGGGTTTTTCATCTGCACGATTCTAGGTGGGGGGAACTCTAAGTTTGGACCCAAGAGGTAGGGGGACAAGAGTAGTAATTAGGCCCCATTAGCAAACCAAAGCCTAGGCCCCCTAGGGTCAAAGAAGTAAAAAATGTACACCCAGCCCTCTTCCTATTGGTACATTCCTAATCAAAAGTTAATCTAAGAGGCCCTCTTTGGGTCCAAAAAATTCCTAATGTATTTCCCTGTTCAGACCATTTTGAGAAGATACTTTGTAGAGAAGCACCCAGCTTGTTGGCTATGTAATTGTCCATGTACACATATGCCTCAGGGGGGTCACTATATGTAAATCCTCTATATCACGTGCATTCAAGGCCTATTTAAAAAGTCCCTTATTTGTGAATTTTTTAGTGAATATAATGTATCCTTTCCTATTCAAATCTGTGAATTTTTTTTAAAATACAATAAATAAATCCCCTCTGTAAATATATTTCTGTAAGTTTTAAATATTTAAAATGTCCTTCTGTTGAACCCACGTGATACTTACATATTTATACGAGTGACCCCCCCGAGACATATGCCCTTTCAAACAAATTTCCTAGTGATAAGCATACTTTGTTTTTTAAGTTTGCTTGTCCATAAACATAACACACTTGCCGGCCTCTTGTTATCTTCTCACTCGAGATATTATGCGAGAAAAACTTGAAATGAGGTTTATGTAAATCTTTCATACAGTATCCTATCATGCCTTCAAACATGTGCATTTTAATCTGTCTTAATCCTCTACACATTACTGTAGCACCTTTTGGTATGAACAAATCCCACCCTAAGTACCTTTTTATGGTTTTTCCTATGCTTATGAGTGATGGTGCAATCAGACTTACAACCATTTGAAAATGTAAGTGGTTTAAAGTACCACCTTTTTCAAGTGCAAACATTCCTTTTAAAACTTCGAAGAGGTTTTTTTTCTTCTTTGTCGGAAATTGTGAAATTTTGTGTATAGAGGGCTTTAACTCTGCATTCTTTTCATTTGTTCATAGGTTGCTTGCCTTTTGATTCTTTATGAGACAAGATCCTGTGAAATAAATTTACTTGTTAACATTTATTTTATTACATATTCAATGTTTAACATTGATAGCTTAAGTGGTTTTCTTGAAGGTAATTTGTTCTCTCTTCTTTGAAATGTGTACTAGAGGGTGTTTTAAAATTTAAATCTTTGAACATCAAGGTGCTACATCACGCTCTCTAAATACTTCACGAAAAACATATCAAAGAAATAGGGTGCATAACATTTACAAACGTTTAGCTAAAGAAATGACGATTGGGGTGCTTATTAGTAAAAGAATCAAAAATGAAAAAAATGTCTTTTAAAAAAAGCATTGTTTTAATCAATTAGAAGCTTGAATTCAGAGCCTAAGAACTAGTCACGTATAATTCAAAATTGTATGCATTTAACTAATGTAGAATATCAAAAAAAGTGAAACGGCCATATCATGTTATTTAAATACTACAAAAATTAAAAATATAAACATATCAAAGAAGGGTGCATAACATTTACAAAGGTTTCGCTAACGAAATCTTATTGCTGCCCTCCCTCAGTCTCAAGCTCCCTCTCCCTCTTTCTTCCTTTTCTAAGCTCTCCATTGCTCTGCAGAAACTTCATCCCTCTCAAGCTCTCCCTCCTTCTCAAGCTCCCTCCCTCTCAATCTCCCTCTCTCTCTCTCTCTCAAGCTCCCTCCCTCTCCATTGCTGCAGAAAATCTATCCCTCTTTAGTCTACTCTAGGTTCAGGAAGCCTATTCTCAAACTCTAACCCTCTTTTAAGCTTTCCATTGTTACACTGAAAACCCTGAACTTTCTCTCCTCTCCACTCTTTTGTTGTAAAACAAGCTTTTCTTTTCCCTTTTTCTCTTTTTTTACCACCACCATGGCCTCTTCCAGTAATGTGAGAAGACCTAGGGAGAAGGTGGAAGAGCTTGTGCTGCATAACACAAGAGATGAGAATGGAGTTTGGGCTCCAACAAGATTCAGGGTTGGGGCTTGTGTCTACATGCAGCCAAGCTCTAAGGGACCACATCGAGTGCGTCAAAACTGGAGAATATGCTACATCATTGGAAGGGACGGCTATAAGGCTTCAAGCATACTAAGAAGGAAGGACTGGTTGCCATAGTGCAACATGTGTATACCCTTGGAGACCTGTACATTCAAGGCCAACGACCAAGGTTTCCTTTAAATTGTTAGTGTAACATAAACACAGCTTTAACAACATGCTAATATTAGATTTTTTGTTTCAAATTTTCTTATGATTCTCCATTTTCTTATGTCTCTCTCTGCAGATATTTTCCCCTCTAGTTATGTTGAGGAACAACCACTCCAAAGCCTCACTGGAGTTTTCTATGCATGCATCCATTGGAGAGGCAATGTTTGTATCTCAAAGCCCAAGTGATCTTGTACAGAACAATATCTTTTTCTTTTCTCACTCATATTTTGTAGATAAAAAACCAGGTTTATTTGGCAAGCTAGAAGAGATCCCCAACCCCCCTCTTAACAATCCCAAATGGCTTATGCTTAAAGTTTAAGATGGTAAGTGATATCAAGACATCACTCAAGTTTTCAAAGGCATCTAGGTCAGTAGGGCTAAATTGGTTTTGTTCTTTACATGTTTTTGTGCACATGTTCAATTCCATGCCAATGCACCAAACAAAAATAATGTATATTTGTAAGGAGGTACGGGTTGTCCTTTACAATGTTTTGGTGCACATGTTCAATTCCATGCCAATGCACCAAACAAAAATAATGTATATTTGTAAGGAGGTACGGGCTGACCTCATTCAAGGATTACTAGGAGAGGGTTGGGAGGTTAATGAGGGGTCACATCAAAGTGATGTGTACAAGTGCAATGTAGTAGATTCTACAGTGTCTTTCAAGTTCTTGAAGGCACGCTCTATTTTGTACATGCGTCTGCACTACCAAAGATGGATACAAAAGCACAGGACATGGATTCCACTTCAAGCCTCAAAAGAAGAAATTATGCCTATTGAGGTAGCTGTGATGATGCAAAATGGATGGATTGAGCGAGTGGCAGCAAAAGCAAACATTAGAGCCCAGCACACCTGCATCAACACTTTAGCATCATGGGCTTTGACAATGTGGAAGAGTCAAGTTTCAAGTTGATGAGAAGAAGAGTATATCTGATTTCACTGCATGTCTAGAGTTAACCCTTACACTTTCTCGTTATTGTGCCACTTTTTATATTTTTACAAATTGGGAAGCGTAAGGAGGGAGCAACCATTATCTCAGAATCATGGCAAATGGGAGACCTTGAATTTTCAGCACAGCAAGGTGCATAGCCCTACTAACACATAGTAGGCATGTGGAAGAGCTTGAAGATGAACTGAGTATATGGGAAAATAGCCTCTATTTTGATGCACGTGAGGGGCAAGAGTTTCAGGATCGAGGTGAAGGCAATGACAAGCTTTCAAGTCAACAAGGAGATGGAGATCAACATAAAGTAAATGTCACAAGAGGGGCAAAAAATGAAGACATTATAACAATTTTAGATTAGATGACATGCTTGTAATTTTGTAGCAGGCTCTTTTTTAACCAATCTTTATTTGATTGAAATCTTAATATTTTTGCAAATTGTAATTTTTGTCTAGCGGTCTAGTGTGAAAAGGCCAAACTTTAAATTTTAACTATAAATAGCCAAAGGTGCCTTCTTTCTCATTTTCACGCGATAGAAACCAAGCACGAGCTCACACTATCTCTTTGCATTCACATGTCTACCCACTTTGACAACTTCTGTGAGTTCCTCTCCACCACCCCGTGGTGGGCGGGCAAGAGCGAGCTCTTTGTCATGTTCTCTCGTGAAGTCGACTTTGAAAAGTCGCTCGCCCTTGCGTCCCAACATTATGAGACGCAGATTGCATACATGGAGCAATACTTGGCTCCCCACTCCATCTCCTTTCCCCATTTCCTCGATGGGTGCCTGTTGAGCTGCTTAAGTACATTCAACAATATGCCCGCCCCTACATCCAGCGCCTTGAACGCTTCATCGACATCTGCATCCTCGCAGGAGCTTACTGTACCTTCAATAAGCAGGAGGTGAAGAGGTTGGGGAAGAGCAATTTAGGAACTAGGTTCCTCTCGTGGCTCGCCACTTTTGCGTTCCTCTCATTAGCGATGAGGATTCGGATGAGGAGGTAGAGATGCCTGCATTGCAGTTGGCAGGGTATTTGAGGGATGACAAGGAAGTGAAGGCAGTAGGAACGAGTACTGGTGTAGAAGAGCAGCTTGCATCAGAGCACTTTTCAGAGGGTGCAATCTGTAGGCTGAATAGCTCACTGTAGTAGAAGATGCGGGGCCATCTTTCCCACACGAGGAGAGCAAGGTGCTACCAGAGCTTGAGATCAATCTCTTGAGCACCATTGTGGTGGAAGGTGAAGAATACTTATTTCTTCATCATGACCTTGAAAAGATAGCTGGCTTGAGAATGGATGAATGCTTGGGCATTATATGCATGCGATGTGAGGACCTTGATACGTCCAACCCCGGTCCTCACGTAGATAGTGCTATATTACCCCTTGGAGAATCTATCGCGCAGAGACATTTGCTTTGGTCAAGGAAACTGTGGTTGAGACCGGGGAGCAAGCCCTAGTTCCAGAGGAGGAATTCACAACATTACAAGACAAGCTAGAGGCTGAAAAGGATACCCTTGCTCTACTGGAGTAATGGAGGAGACCAAAGCACCAAAAAAGGATGAGGCTAAGTCCTCGGTTGACCTCTCTGCCCCCACCAACACTTTGGCAAAAGAAGACATTGAGCAAGAGGTAATAATCGACCCTTTACAACCTAGAAACATTTGTAATTATGTATAGGAAAATATTTTGATTTTTCCTTTGATTGCAGAGGGTGGTTGAAATTGACGCATTTGCTGGGAGAGGCAGTGGCAGCAGAGACCAGGCCAAGGTCCATGGACATGATGCTGCATTGGCGCACTATCTTGGTCGACTTCCTGTGGGATGGCATCGCCATTATCCACAGGGACTACACCCCTCAATCTGCCTTCACTCTCTTCTTTTTGAAAGCCCTCTCTAAGGTGCTATGTGTAGCCTCTATGGCACAGAGCACCAAATGTATAGTTCTGATTAAAAAATCCCTTACCTTCGATGTTTTTGGTTCTGGGTTTAGGGGTAAGCTTCTTGCTCGTATAGGTATAGCCAAAAGCATAGGCATAGAGGATCCTCAAAAAATAGCCCAATCACTCCTTGAGCACAGTCTGCCTAATAACAAGAGAAGGAAGCTCAATATTGTAAGAAAGCTTTGGAAAGATGATGTATCATTTCTTATTATGAATATAATACAATTTTTGCAAACTTATTATTGAATACAATACAATTTTTGCAAACTTATTTTCATCAAGTATATCATTGTTCTTTCTAGTTTGTACCATCAATGTTTTTGTGAATGCATCAGAAGTGACCCTAGGAGCCTGGGGGAGTAGTGCAAGAACAGTGCGAATTTTGAGCCTGCACCGCTGCTCTACAAAGTCCAAATTTGCACTATTTTGGCACAGCTTCCCCAGCCCTTCAGGAGCAATTCTGATGCATTGGATGATAAATAATGTATTTTTACACATGATTAAAGGTATTTTTATCTTGTAAATTACTGTTTCTCATAATCAATGTACTCAACTTGATTAAATGCATCAAAAATGATTCTGAGTGGCTGGGGGAGCAGTGCCAGAACAGTGCAAATTTTGAGCCTGCACCGCTGCTGTAGAGCCCAAATTCGCATTGTTCTTGCATAGCTTCCCCAGCCCTCCAGGAGCAATTCTCATGCATTGGATGACAAATAACGTATTTTTATACATGATTAAAGGTATTTTTATTTTGTAAATTACTATTTTTATAATTAATATACTCAACTTCATTATGTATCAGAATGATCCTGAGTGGATGGGGGAGCATTGCCAGAACAGTGCAAATTTTGAGCTTGCACCGCCGCTGCATAACCTAAATTCGCACTGATTAAAGCTGTTTTTATCTTATAAACTATTGTTTCTCATAATTAGTGTACTCAACTTTATTATAAATGCATCAAATTTGATCATGAGTGGCTAGGGGAGCAGTGCCAGAACAGTGCGAATTTTGAGCGTGCACCGCCGCTGCAGAGCCTAAATTCGCACTGTTCTGGCATAGCTTTCCTAGTCCTCTAGGAGCAATTCTGATGCATTGGATGACAAACAATGTAATTTTACACATGATTAAAGTTATTTTTATCTTATAAACTATTATTTCTCACAATTAGTGCTCAACTTCATTATCAGAAATGATCTTGAGTGACTGGAGGAGCAGTGCTAGAACAGTGCGAATTTTGAGCCTACACCGCCGCTCTACAGAGCCTAAATTCGCATTGTTGTGGGCAATTCTGATGCATTGGATGAGAAACACTATATTTTTACACATGATTAAAGGTGTTTTTATCTTATAAACTAATGTTTCTCACAATTTGTGTGCTCAACTTTATTATAAATGCATCAGAAATGATCCTAAGTGGCTGGGGGAGCAGTGCCAGAACAGTGCAAATTTTGAGCCTTCACCGTCGCACAGCAGAGCCTAAATTTGCACTATTCTGGCATAGCTTCCCCAGTCCTCCAGGAGAAATTCTGATGCAGTGGATGACAAACAATGTAATTTTACACATGATTAAAGCTGTTTTTATCTTGTAAACTATTGTTTCTCACAATTAGTGTACTCAACTTCATTATAAATGCATCAAAAATGATCCTGAGTGGCTGGGGGAGCAGTGCCAGAACAGTGTGAATTTTGAGCGTGCACCGCCGTTGCAGAGCCTAAATTCGCACTATTCTGGCATAGCTTCCCCAGTCTTCCAGGAGCAATTCTGATACATTAGATAATAAACACTATATTTTTACACATGATTAAAGGTGTTTTTATCTTATAAACTACTATTTCTCATAATTAGTGTGCTCAACTTCATTATAAATGCATCAGAAATGATCCTGAGCGGTTTGGGGAGTAGTGCCAGAACAGTGCGAATTTTGAGCCTGCATCGCCGCTGTAGAGCCTAAATTCGCACTATTCTGGCATAGCTTCCCCAGTCTTCCAGGAGCAATTTTGATGCATTGGATGATAAACCTATATTTTTACACATGATTAAAGGTGTTTTTATCTTATAAACTACTGTTTCTCACAATTAGTGTGCTCAACTTCATTATAAATGCATCAAAAATGATCCTGAGTTGCTAGGGGAGAAGTGCCAGAACAGTGAGCCTACATCGCCATGCAGAGGCCAAATTCGCACTGTTCTGGCACAGCTTCCTCAGTCCTCCAGGGGTATTTCTGATGCCTTGGGTGACAAACTGGCACATGATAGACACTCCATGTTAAACAAACATGATGACACCGAGACATTGTAAGCGAAACTTAAAATTTTAATTATCAAAAGGTTACAAATGAAAGCCAGATAGGCTTGTTACAAAGGGGGGTTTGAAACAAAAGAGTTGGTTCAAAAAAAAGGCGTGTTACAAAGGGGGGTTTGAAACAAAAGAGTTGCTTCAAAAAAAAGGTTATATCTAAGATCTCTAGATCGTGTCTCGCTCGTCTCGAATGCGCCGAGCTAGTTGCATGTCCTTGACAAATATGGTAATCCTCTTTGCATGTATTGCAACAAGGAGGTTGGTGTCTTCAAAAAGCCCAACAAGGTAAGCCTCGGAGGCTTCTTGCAATGCTTCAAGGGCAATCCCCTGCACACGAAACTCTGTTCTATATCGTTGGAGAATCTCCTTCACTGTGCGAGCAAAAGGGGCTCTTCTTATCATAGCAACTTAGTGTTCCTCTGATAAAACTTGATTTCTTGTAGAGCCCTATGCCCTTGGCGCATCCTTCTCCTTGGAGCTCTCTGTGTTGTGTTAGTGCGTTGGCAAGGTTGGGACTTCCTTGGCTTGAAGAGCTTGACCTTTCTACGCTTGCGTGCACTTGCAGGAACCTCCTCTTGGTCTCTCTCATAGTCTGAATCCTCCTCCTCCTGTTGCTGTGGTACCTGTGTATCAACTTCCTCCCGGGTAGGTAAGGAACCTTGTCCTGGTAGTAGGGTTTTGGGCCTATGGTCCTACGCAATGTAGGAATGTTTTCACCAACCCAATCGAACTACTCATCATTGGCCTCTCTGTCTTGATCTCTGGGGTGGTTGCATTGTGGGGTCTTCTTCACAAGCTTGCTCCCACTAGAAGGGCCTGCATGTGTGTGCGTTGGTGTGCTGTGGGAGGAGGGTTGGACTCTGGTGATCCCGTTGGGCGTCCTAGAATCCAAGGGGTCACTCTCTTTCGTGGTGTCGCCAGTATGTGGTCGTTGGGTGCCTTGCACTGTGTTTTATGAAGGCATGGTAACACATGCGGTGTTCTTTGTGCTGCGTGCCATATCCATGTACGACTATGCTAACGTGGTGATGTGCTGGTGTCCTTACGTGGGTGTCTACGTAGATCTTGAGCTCAAGCTCTTTAAAAAAGTGAAATGAAAATGAAGTGAGAGAAGGAACTATTAATAGTTTTTTTTAAGGGAAAAAAAAACCTAACTAAACTTATTTTCTTAGCCTTATTACATCTAGATTTATGCTTTGAGTCGTTTGATAAGTTCCTCTAGCCTTTGAATCTTCATCCTTCTCCACATTCTCTGTGAGGATCTCTTTCATTTTATCTGATGATGTTTTAAGTCCTTCTTGACATTGTAAAAGGCTGAATTGTGATGCTTGCAATTGAGATTGGAGAATATGGGTTTGCCAAGCTCCACTTGTAGTCAGTCTTCTACAGTATCCTAACAAGCCAAGCTCTCCTTCACCACCAACAAATTGCATAAAAGATGATAAATTACGGAAAGGAGGGTTTGCTCTTAATGGAGGGTCAACTGAATAGAGATGCCCATCAACCCAAAGATCTACATTTTTCTCCTTAGCTATCCTATGAGCTTGGACAGATTGTGCATCAGTAGGATGGGTTTTTTTAGAGCTGCCATACTCTTCAGGAATACGAATGTGTAAATCAACCTTCCGTTTTCTAGCTTCATAAGGTGCTATACACACAGCTTGCAAAGGCTCCATAGCTAAGCAAAGGAAGAAGCTAAAGCACAGAGAGAGAGAGAGAGAGAGAGAGAGAGAGAGAGAGAGAGAGACTGTTAAAACTTTACTGTTGTTGCAGGTTTAATACAAATCCGTTTTTCTAAGTAGAAAATGATATTTTTGATATACAAATATACTAACATGGAGTTTTTCATCAATAAATTACATTTATGAGAAAATTTAAAAAATAATAATTTTTGGGGTCCCCACAATTTTGGGATCTGACAGTTAGTTATGTTTATGGGGTTGTGGGGACCTGACAGTTAGTTATGGATGTACTGGCTCCTGACAGGCCTCTGACGTGACCCTTGAATTACAAGTTTTTTGGAGGGAAAAAATTATTTTCATCATACATATTGGTTGGGTGGTGTTGTTTCCACCTCAAAATGTTAAAAAATAAAAAAATAAAAAAATTTCACTTTTTGGGGCCCACCTAAATACGAGAATGTTTTATTGATGTGGAAGGGAGATATGGTGGGAGTTAATGAGAAAGGAGATTTCAAATTGACAAGAAAGATTCAATTTATAGAGAGTGAAGATAAAAAATTCAAAAAGTAAGAGAGAAAGTATGAGAAAAGTCAAAAAGTAAGAGAGAGAGTATGAGAATATTCCCTTTAAAAAGTAAGAGAGAAAAGTCAAAAAGTAAGAGAGAGTATGAGAATATTCCCTTTAAAAAGTGAAACTAGGGGGTATGGCTGATGTGGCAAGGCAAAAAATAGAGGTCATCATAGCCTTTGTCTCCCTTAAGCCCAGCTTTTTAAGCTTTAATCCCTTAAAATTAGGAATCCTTAGGAGGCTCTTTTTGGGTCCAAAAAATTCCTAATGACTATTCGGCAACTTCATGGATAATTCCAAAGACTGGGTCTAGCATGAGTAGGACAAGGTCCGCTGCCGTTTGGAAAGTGATGAAGCTCCCTCATCTAACCTAATGTATAGATATTGATGAAATCTTCTTTGCAGAGACTCTAGGTTATAGATACTTCAATCCATCTCATGCAGCATATAACAGAGAAGATGATGAAAGCCAAGATGATGCAGGCAAAGGATGTTGATGGAAGACAAAGTAATGAAGGTGTCCATAATGTAGAGCTTGAGAGTCGTGGCAATCCCATTGTCATCATTGATGATGACCAGGACAGTCAACCACAACAGAACTATTCTGGATCATATCTTTTTGTTTGGGAAAGAGCTTACAAGTGTTGGAATTAGGGTTGCAGGAATGCACACACAACTTCAAGAAGATGAGGAAGCTTGAGCACAACACAGTAGTGTATTATGAGTGCCACAAATGAAAGATTACAAGCCCTAGAAGATCATGGGCGTATATACAATGCACGGGGAAAAAAAACCTCCTAGTGAGGGAAAAAGTGCCCCGGCGGTCCTAAGTGTGTTCACACACATCACTACTATAATATGGTAACAAATCCCCCCTGGAGTGATGCGGTGAACAAGAGCTAGCACTCATGTATAGGGAAGTGTCTAGCTATGTGGACGAATCCACAAAAGGGAGTAAGCCCAAAGCTTTGCGAAAAGCTTCGAACTTCTCACGAGGCAGAGCCTTTGTGAAAAGGTCTGCAAGGTTATCCTGTGTTGGCACATAAGCCAAACTGATCTCTCCTGCAGAGAGTCTCTCCCTGACATAATGGTAGTGCACCTCAATGTGCTTCGTACGAGCATGGAACACTGGGTTCCGCGTAACTGCCAATGCGCTCTGACTGTCAGTGAAGATGGTGGTGGCAGATGGCTGCCCAACACCCAAATCAGCCATAAGGCGTCTGAGCCACACACACTCAACCGTAGCTGTGAAAGCTGCCATGTACTCAGCTTCACAACTAGAAGTGGCCACAGTAGGCTGCTTCTTGCTCAACCATGATATGCATGAGCTTCCAAGCATGAAGCAAAAACCACTCGTGGACACGCGTGTGTCATAACAACCAGCCCAGTCAGAATCTGAAAAAGCATGTAAATCTGGCGGCAATGATCCCCCCTTGGGATAAAACAACCCAAGATGCCGAGTACCACTCAAATAGCGAAAGATACGCTTCACTGCCTGCCAATGCTTAATGCCTGGGCTATGCATAAATCTGCTCACCTGTGAGACTGCAAACTGAATGTCTGGCCTCGTAATGCATACATAAATGAGGCAACCAACAGCTGTCTGATAGAGTGTGACATCAAAGTGATCTCCAGCATCATGAAGACTCAACTTCAAACCTGTCTCCATTGGAGTAGCAATAGGCTTGCAGTCTTCAAGGCCAAATCTCCGCAACAATGTTTCAATATACTTTGTCTGACACAAAGCAATACCTCCATCACACTGCTTAAATTGTATCCCCAAATAATGATGCAAATGCCCCAAATCTGACATCTCAAAAGAGGCATTCAAATCAGCCTTAAAATCAGCAATATGACTCTCATTTGGTCCTGTGAGCAGCATGTCATCGACATAGAGAGCAATGATTAGATGTACACCATCCACACGTTTAACATACAAAGTGCTTTCTGTTGGACTATTCTGAAACCCATGTGCAGTCAAATATGCATGTATTTTTTCATACCAAGCTCGTGGAGCTTGCTTTAAACCATATAAAGCCTTTTTTAACCTGCACACTTTGTTTTCCTGCCCTCTTTGAACAAAACCACGAGGCTGCGATACATACACCTCCTCATGCAAATCTCCATTTAAGAACGCAGTCTTTATGTCCAGCTGATGTACATTCCAACCATTATGAGCTGCTAATGCACAGATGCTACGAACAGTGGTCATACGACATGTGGGAGCAAAAGTCTCATCAAAATCAATGCCCTTCTCTTGAGCATAACCTTTTGCAACAAGCCTAGCCTTATGGCGATCCACTGTGCCATCAGGCTTACGCTTCAATTTGTATACCCACTTAGTGCCAATGGCCTTCTTGCCAGGGGGCAAGTCACATAAAGACCATGTACTATTCTTCATAATAGCATCGTATTCTGCTTGCATAGCAGCCATCCAATTTTCTGAACTTTGTGCCTCATCAAATGAAACAGGCTCACTTTCATCGCACATACTAGAAACAGCCAATGCATAACAATCTGACGCATAAGAGGCACCATGAGAGCCAGAACGAGTGCGACTAGACAAAGGGGCATCCAACTTGCTGTCACGCAAAGTCTGCACCAGCCATCTAGGCATATTCCTAGAGCCCTCAATCTCTTGTCTCTCATCCTCAAGTGCATCATGCACATCTGCATCAGATATAGGCTGATCTGTGCCATCATTTAAAACCTGCATAGGCTGAAAAACTGCCTCATGAGGTATTGCACTTGACTGTGCACCACTGAAAAGAGGCAACAATGTATCATAGACATCACGTGAGCTGATATCTGTCTCCTTAGTACATGAAACCAAGGGCTGAACTGCATCTTCCACAAATACAACATCACGGCTAACCAAAATGCGCTTTGTCTGTGGATGATACAAACGATAGCCTTTGCTCTCAGCACTATATCCAACAAAAATACATTTGACAGCTTTGTCATCCAATTTTCTGCGATGTTGCACAGGTACTAATGCATATGCCAGGCAACCAAAAACACGTAAATGGCCAACAGATGGCTTGCGGCCGTGCCAAGCCTCATATGGAGTGACAACCTGTAATGCTTTGGTGGGACACCTGTTTAGTACATAAGTGGCACACATGACAGCCTCAAGCCAAAAACCATGTGGTAGACTTTGACTCTTAACCATACATCTTGCCATTTCCATGAGAGACCTGTTTTTTCTCTCAGCCACACCATTTTGCTGTGGTGTATACGGCACTGTACATTGGTGTTTTATCCCACGCTCAGCCAGAAATGCATTAAATTCTGAAGACATATACTCCCCCCCTCGATCTGAACGGAGGGTGCCCATCTTACTTTCTGACACATTTTCAGCCATAACCAAAAACTGTTTGAAGCACAAAAACACTTCGGACTTTGCCTTCAAAGGATATACCCATGCATGCCTGGTAAAATCATCAATGAAAGTCACGAAGTAAAGGTAGTTTCCAAATGATGGAGTTTGCATGGGACCACAAACATCACTGTGAACAAGCTGCAATCTGCGTTCAGCTCTCACTGATCCATCTTTGGGAAAGGAAGCACGCTGCATTTTACCCAATATGCAGCCCTCACAAACATGCTTGACAGGTGCCTCAAGCTTAGGCAAAGAAGACACCATTTCAGATTTCTGCAGGCGCAGCAAACTTGCAAAATTCAGATGACCAAAACGTGCATGCCACAGTTTTGCATTTGAAATAGCCTGCGTATCCATAATAGCACATGCTGAATTCTCTACACATTTGCCATCCATATTGAGCTTATACAGCCCTCGACATAGTGAACCAGATGCTACAATGATGTCACCACAAGAGAGATCATGAACAGTACATCTGTCATCCACAAATTTTACAACCAAACCTGTTTTGGCAAATGCGGAGACTGACAGCAGATTCTTTTTGATCCCTGGCACATACAATGCATCAAAAAGTGTAAAGGTGTTGCCATTTGCAACATTCAGCACAATCTGTCCAACTCCTTCAACGGGATAAGAGGAGTTATTGGCACAAGTGACAGTATTCCCTGTGGGAGCAGACTCAAGGAAAGTGAATAAACTGCGCTGCGAGGTGATATGCTTAGTGGCACCACTGTCAAAGTACCATACATCTGAATCTACTGCAGACATACATGTGTCATGCAAAGATGGGTCATAACTGCACTGTGCATTGAATGCCCATTCTGTATCTAGCACAACATTAGCAGATTCATTGTTAGAAGGAGAGGCATCTGCAACAGCCATACCAGCCTCTTTCTTCTTAGCCTCTTTCGCAGCCAGCTTAGGACACGCTTTGATGACATGATCATTTCCCTTACAGTACTTGCAAAATGTCTTCTGTTTGTCACCCTTCTTCTCATCTTTGTCTTCCTTCTTTGGTTGCGCAGCATTTGCAGATTTCTGCTTACTAGAAGAAAAGCCTGCTTTACCTTTCCCGCTTCTCTGACTAGCAACGAAAGCTTGATCTGCGACACGCATAATATTCCTGTTTTGCCTTGACTGGTCTTCTTGCAGCAAAACAGAAACTAACTCCTCAAATGATAAGGCATTGGGATTGCCTTTCATCATCAAGCGAAGAGTGGAAGCAAAACCCTGATAAGAATCTGGTAGACCATTCAAAACAGTCTGCACAAGTGAACTGTCTGACAGGATTTCATCTGCAGAAATGAGCTGCTCTTTGAAATCCTTGATCTTTGTCAAAAAGCTATCCATAGAATCACCTTCGTTCATATGCTCACTCTCCAACTGTTTTCGGAGATAAGCAACACGAGCCTCATTTCTTGCCTGATACAATGTGGCAAGTACATCCCAAGCATCCTTAGAAGTCCTGCACGAGCGAATATGTGGGATAATGGTACGTTTGACAGACAGCGCAATCAAGGCATGAGCCTGCGCATCTCTACCATCCCAACGAATCTGCTCTGCTGAAAGTGGTGGTTCTCGAACAGCTGCTACAGCACTTGTGCCTGCACCATCATCAACAGTACCTGTTTCTGATGTGTTTGCAGCATTCCCAGCCACAATAGGACGTGCATCAATACCCTGCACAATATTCCATAACCCCTTTGCTACCAATACATGTCGCATCATATATGCCCACAATGGATAGTTGGTGCCATCCAACTTATCCTCAGCAGCCAACATGCGGAATACATCATTGTTGTCAGCCATGGCCAATGACTGTACTACTAGATGTAAATGCTGTCTGTAAGAGGTAAACCTGTATAAAATCGACCTGTGCTATGTAGCACAGCCCAAAACAGACGAATCGGCACCTGTCCTGCAGATTTTAATCTTGACAGAAAATCTGCACAGTAGGACGATTTTGCCTGCGCAGTACTTGGAATGCAAAAACGGAGGGCGAAATGACCTCAGATCAAAATTTTGAAATGACCTAGCCCTACGGGCTATCCCACGGCATATACTAACCTGCAGTCGCTCGTGAAACCTCGTCGCAATCGGAGGAGATGAAGCGGCAGGTGCCGGTGATGCTGCCCGGGAGGAGGAAGCCTGCTCTGATACCAATTGTTGGAATTAGGGTTGCAGGAATGCACACACAACTTCAAGAAGATGAGGAAGCTTGAGCACAACACAGTAGTGTATTATGAGTGCCACAAATGAAAGATTACAAGCCCTAGAAGATCATGGGCGTATATACAATGCACGGGGGAAAAAAACCTCCTAGTGAGGGAAAAAGTGCCCCGGCGGTCCTAAGTGTGTTCACACACATCACTACTATAATATGGTAACAACAAGTTTAAAAAACCTATTGTGGATGGAGATGAAGTTGTACCACTTTCACCAAATGTCTGTAAATATGTGGGTCTCACTGAAGAAGAAACTTGCTTCCTGTAGATTATGTTCTACCTTGTATTGGATTATGTTTCTGCCTTGTATTAGATTTGACTTTGGGAGGGTTTGTACCGAAATCTTCTCTTGTAAATTCACCTTTTGAAATATACTTTGTTTAGCCTTTTTCACCATCTGATTGCATTTTAATTTCTTTAACTTTAGTTAATTTCTGCCTAATATAAATATATATATATAGTTCCAAATTGCTTTTGGAAAATTTTAATTTGTTCCTTATTTCTTTTTAAATATTTTAATTTGCAATAATTTTATCTTACATTAAGATTATTATAAGGCTCCCACTTAAACTTGTAACTTTAGGTTTTCTAAGCTCTCTCATATAAAATTAAAATAAGCACCCTCAAAAAATTTAATTAATTATAATAGGCCCTTTCCTCGGAGTCCAAACTATTTGTAACGAGTCCTTTTATACTTTATATGGCCCAGAGTTGGTTGCTCATTGGTTCTGGCTATATTTTTCCCTTTTTCTCTCTCCCCCCTCTCTTTTTCTCTCTCTTCCTTCTTCTCTCTTTTTTCCCCTTGATAAAAGGCTCATTAATAAAATAAAATATCTTTTTTTAAAAATTCTCTTTCTCTCTCTAACTCTCTCTTTCTCTCTCTAACTCTCGTACTCTCTCTCTCTCTCTCTCTCTCTCTCTCTCTCTCTCTCTCTCTCTCTACCTCTCTCTCTCTTTCTCTCTGGCTCTCTTTAACTCTCTCTCTCTCTCTCTCTCTCTCTCTCTCTCTCTCTCTCTCTTTCTCTCACTCACTCACTCCAATTGTCTCTACTAGCCAACTCTCTCTCTCTCTCTCTCTCTCTCTCTCTCTCTCTCTCTCTCTCAGTCACTCTCTTTACCTTTCTCTCGCTCTCTAACTCTCTTTTTTGAACTCTTAGTAACTCTCTCTCTACCTCACTCTCTCTCTCTCTCTCTCTCTCTCTCTCTCTCTCTCTCTCTCTCTCTCTCTCTCTCTTTAACTCGCTCTCTCTTTTGAACTCTCTCTCTCTACCTCATTCTCACTCATACTCTCTCTCTCTTTAACTCTCTTAAGCTCTCCTACTCTCTATAACTCTCTCTATTTCTCTCGAACTGGCCAACTCTCTTTCTAACTCTTTGTAGCACTAACTCTCTCTCTCTATACTCACTCTCTTTACCTTTCTCTAACTTACTCTATCTATAACTAACTCTCTAACTCTCTCTAACTATCTATAACTCTTTCTCTACCTCACTCTCTCTTTCAATAACTCTCTCCCCTCTCTCTCCCTCCCTCTCCCCCTCTCTTTCTCTCTTCATAATAGAAGATATATTACCAAAAATTACTTTACAAATGGCCACATGGCTGCATGGTCGCCATGTGGCCAAAATTTACTTTACAAATGGACACATGGCGGCCATGTGATGTACTAGCTTTCTCTCACTAATCACTCCGAACCACAGGTGTAGCTCGGAGTACCCTCATCCAATATATAGCTATGTCATTCTCCACCAAATGAGCTGACCGTCTCGCAAGGAAGAGACTTGCCACAATAGTAGCCATGTCTCTCTAACCCTCTCTCTCTCTCTCTCTCTCTCTCTCCCTTTCTTTCTCTCTCTAGCACTCACTATTTCTCTCGAACTCATTTTATTTACTTTTCTCTAACCCTCTCTCTCTCTCTCTCTCTCTCTCTCTCTCTCTAACCCTCAAATGAGATATAAGAGTAGTAGTAGTAGTAGTAGTAGTAGTAGTAGTAGTAGTAGTAGTAGTAGTAGTAGTAGTAGTAGTAGTAGTAGTAGTAGTAGTATATATATATATATATATATATATATGATATAAAAGAGTAGTATTATAGTATAGAAGAAGAGAAGAAAGGAGGAGTTGCCATGCCGGGATAACTTACTCTCTTTACCTTTCTCTAATTGTCTCTAACTCGCTCTATTTACCCTCAAATAGCAGCAGTAGTAGTGTGTGTGTGTGTGTATATATATAGTATAATATAAAAGAGTAGTATTATAGTATAGAAGAAGAGAAGAAAGGAGGAGCTGCCATGCCGGGATAACATGCCGGGATAATATCTCTCTCTCTCTCTTTCTCTCTCTCTCTTTCTCTCTCTCTAACCCTCAAATAAGATGTATAGTAGTAGTAGTAGTAGTAGTAGTAGTAGTAGTAGTAGTAGTAGTAGTAGTAGTAGTAGTAGTAGTATATATATATATATATATATATATATAATGATATAAAAGAGTAGTAGTATAGTATAGAAGAAGAGAAGAAAGGAGGAGCTGCCATGTGGGGATAACTTACTCTCTTTGCCTTTCTCTAATTGTCTCTAACTCTAACACACACACACACACACACACACTCTCTCTCTCTCTCTCTCTAATTGTCTCTTTAACGCTCTCTAGTTCTCTCGAACTAGCTCTCTCTCTCTCTCTCTCTCTCTCTCTCATGAGAAGTTTCTCAAGGACAAGGAAGAAAAGGAACCTATTGCATAGGGACTCATGACCTATGGGATTGCTCTACAACATGCTTACGTGGGTTATTTTGGAATTGTAGAGGCTATCCATGGCAAAAGGGTGCTGGCTTAAGTGATGTGGCTAAAGGTGCAGATTTAATTGTCCTAGCAGACTTGGGAACATCATGATACTTGTCGTTTACCAAATATTGACTCAGAGGGTTATGTAACAGAATGTGTATGGAATCCATTGCAAAAGTTGTGAGGCAGAGAAGGAGTTGCATGCATATTTCATGAGTCACTTGTTTGCTGATGTAGTCAAAGTGTGTAAATGTGATGAATACAAAAGGTACATATGGGTACATATGGGCTCAGTTATGGCAAAGATGTTTGGTACTATTATGGAGCAAAAGCTTAGCTCATGGGCTGAAAATCATATGAAAAGGGCTCTTGGGGACAAGTAGGCTTTCGAGCTAAACATAGCACTACAGATCATCTTGTTACATTGAGGGTTTTGATGGAGCAAAGTAGACTAAAAGGCAACATAATGTATTGTTGTTTTGTGGATTTCAGATTGTGGATTTCAGAAAAGCTTTTAACACTGCCCCTCGAAAAGGTCAATGGAGCAATTAGGAGTGCAGTTACATGATTATGTAATAATGTTAATGCCAACTTAAAATAGATATAGGGTTCTAAATAGATATAGGGTTCTAAATGCCCTTTCTAAGTACCATGGGAGTCCAACAATGATGTCTACTATCTTCGACACTTTTTGGATTGTGCATTGACAAGCTAGAAGAGGTGATCTATGAGGTTACAAAATGTGAAGGGCTTGAAGGGCCTTCTCTTGGGAGACACCTTGTCATGCTACTTATGTATATTGATGATGTAGTGTTGTTTGCATATGATCCCCCCACTCTACAGTGCCTCCTAGAAGCTCTTAAGGCTTTTTATAAGGAAAGTGGACTTTTTTGTGAATGTGGCAAAAACTAAAGCGATGGTTGTCAAAACAAATCAGCCCATTGAAATACCAGTTTTACATATTTAGAGCAGCCAATTCAAATAGTACAAAAGTTCAAGTACTTGGGTATTGATGTGCCAGTGACTCACAAGCAGGGAACATGTATTGAACATAGATTGGAAGCTGGTGGGTGGGCAAGCTATTATATGTTTGAGAACCAATGCAACCAAAGTGATACACGTGGGTGGCACGTTCAAGCTGCTTTATTTAATGTATTGGTCACTCGGGTCCTCTTATATGGAGTAGAGGTTTGGGGAGGAAGTGTATCCAAATCTACATATGGAAGGAAATTAAAAAGGTACAAAAGATGTTTCTATGTCGGCACCTTGGGGTTAAGGTAACCACCCCCTGTGCCATCATGCTTTGGGAGACAGGACACTTGAGATGCTTACATTGGAGAGAACTTATAAATATGTCACAAAGGCTTGCAATTTGGATGGGTACAGATTACCTAAACTTTCTTGGGAGGAGAGCTCCAAACTACAGAAAACTAAGAAACGCAAAATTCTCTTATCGGGATGGGTCTTAGACATCAAGAGATGGTTTATGGAACATGCATACCTTTCTTGAGCTTTTACCGGATCAAATGTGTTATGTGAATATTGAACTAGAGTTACTTGATGCATTGAAAGATTTATGGGAGAATGCGAAGAAGGTAACTAAGATGCAATACTACATCGGCCATAAATTGATGGAGAATATATAGAAAAACAAAACCTGAATGTACGCAGCCTTACTTGAGCATACCTATGACTGCAAGGTCACATAGAGCTTTAGCTCAATTACGCACTCACTCTCATGACCTAGGCATCGAGAGTGGGCTATGGAGAGGTGAGATAGTTGAGAACCGCACTTGCACTCTCTGTGAGACAACCAGGCAATCGAGGATGAGCATCACTTGATGATTGCTTGCTCAGCGTATGATGATGAAATTCGACGAGGGTTTTCACATCTCCTCGAGGGTTGTGCTAGTGTCCCGCAAATCCTTGAGTCTCACCCTTGAAAATGTGGGAGGTATGTAGGGATTCTTTCCAAGCATCGCCATCAACTAATGGCTCACCAAAAAGAGTGTAGCCACACTACCCTCCCTCTTTAGGGTGGAGACTATTATAACACACTAGCGGTCCCATAGGTCAATATTTTGCCTCCCGTGGATGATAAACATCATCATCAATTCTCTCTATTTCTCTTAAACTAGCCAACTCTCTCTCTCTCTCTCTAACAATCACTTTCTCTCTCTAACTCACTCTTTTTACCTTTCTCTAACCCTCTCTAACTGGCCAACTCTCTCTAACACACTTTTTCTCTAACTCTTTTTACCTTTCTCTCTCACTCTCTAACTTTCTTTCTTTCACTTTCAAACCCCATTCTCTCTCTCTCTCTAACTCTTTTTTTCTCTTTCTAGTCTTCTCTCTCTAACACTCACTCTCTCTCTCTCTCTCTCTCTCTCTCTCTCTCTCTCTCTCTCTTACTCTCTTTACCCTTCTTTAATTCACTCTCTAACTCTCTTTCTTTCTCTTTCTAACTCCCCCCTCTCTCTCTCTAACAACACTCACTGTTTCTCTCTAACTCACTCTCTTGATCTTTCTCTCTCTGACTCTCTCTCTCTCTCTCTCTCTCTCTCTCTCTCTCTCTCTCTCTCTCACACACACACACACACATTAACTCTTTAACCCTCTAATCTAACCCTCAAATAAGATATAGTAGTAGTGGTAGTAGTACACACACACACACACACACACACACACATAACACATACATATAGTACATAATACACACACGTGTGTGTGTGTGTACTATATTATATATATATATATATATATATATATATATATATATATATATATATATATATGAAATTATAGTAGTATAATATATAAGAAGAGAAAAAAGGAGGAGCTGCCACATGAGGTAGCTAGGAGCCTGTAACTATTTGGCATTCCTAGCTCTTTTCACATAATGGAACCTTTGCCCGGACATTGGACAGATAGAAGAAGGCAAGGAATTAGGACCATAAGGACCATTTTTTATCAAAAAGAAAAGAAAAGCAAAAAGTAAAACTAAGTTAATTGCTGCAAGCTAGGAACACCACTGGTGGCAAGAGGAGACTCAAAGTCGAACATAAAAGCAAAAAGCCGCTCTAGGGCCAAAAAGCAAGGCCCTGAAGCCAAAAAAGCATAGCATAAAAGAACTTTGAAAAGCTGGTCTTATTTGAGTAATATTTTATTGTATAAAGTGAAAAAGGAAAAGCAAAGAAAAAAATATTTTTTTAAAAAAGCATGGATAAGCTTTTTCCAAAAAAACAGAGCCCTCCTCAAGTATAAAAAGTCTTCAACCTCTCTTACATCACCATGAACAAGATCATTGAAGGGTGCTAGCTATTATCAAAGCTGGAAGATCATCTTCTTCATAGTCATCATCAAGATCGTGGAAGTGTGCGAGAAGATCATCATCATCACCAGCTTCTCCTATATACCTACGCCACCCTTTCGTGCTTCATTAGAAAATGGCCAGTGCCAGCCTCTTTGTGCCACCTATTGTATTGTGCGTCGCCGGTGTCACCAACCTCTATTGTCGGCTGCTACTGTGCTGATGCCGCTTGTTTGCATTGTTGGATTGTGCCACCTATAAAAGCGCCGCTTGCCTGCTGTTGTTGCTTACGCCACCTAAGTCACCAACACCTGCTGCTGCTTAACCGTCGTCTAAGCCACCTGTGCCGCCTGGCTATGTCTCCAGCCAACACCTATTATTTCAGAATAGTGCTGCCCATGCCAATGTTTCCATCGGCTAACACCTCCAAATAGCTAGTGCTACTGGCTACGCCAGCTAACAAAGCCACCTGATGTGGCCGCCGCCATTGTGGCCAACAGATTTACTGCCACTCGCTATGCGTTACCACAATACAGCTGTGGTATGCCATCGTCGCCAACGAATTGTGTGCTACTGTCGCCTAACCTGGTGGACATTAAACAGCCGATACACCCCTATGTGTTTCTTTGTGGACTACTTTCTACATCCAGACTGGGTATCAAGCCTACAAAGCTGAACACCAGAAGCTCCATCACTTACACTTATCTCTCTGTCCACCTTGTGTAAAGCTTGGATTTGGACTTGGATATTGGATCTGGTACTATCTCAGTGAGAGATTCTTGTGGGTCATCCCTGTGGTGTGCTCGGCATCAGAGATCTTGTGCCTTGACATTGACTTTGACTTGGGTTTCTATACTGACATATTTGTTTAATTTTGTATTCATTGGTTGTATTGATCTTGGCTTATGAGCCCGTGGATTTTTCCTTAATAAATTCCTGAAATGGGGCGGGTCTTGTTCCCTTCTTAGTGTGTGTGTGTATACTGTGCAAATTCCCTAAACCCTTCTCTCTCTCCCTCTCTCTCTCTCTCTCTCTCTCTCTCTCTCTCTCTCTCTCTCTATGTTTTTATCTCTTGGATACGTGGTTGAATCTGTTAGCATGCTCCACTGGGCTTGTAGTGGTATCAAAGTAGGATTTCTCTCGAGGAATATTTCTTGTGGTGTGACAGAGCCATGTCGAGAGTAGAGGGAAACCAAGGGCATAATAAAGGGAACAACTATGAGGCCGATCTAGGACTTCACGATGAGAACTAGGGTCGTCGATCCATTACTCGTGAGACCGCAGCCATGTCATCAGAAGAGTACCATGACTTTCAGCAATTCAGATGTCTTATTAGAGACGAAGAATTCCTTGTTTGGAGAGCCAAGAAGGAACATGTCAAAAGAAGGGCTCAAATGTTTGAAGACTTCATCAAAGATAGAGCCACTGAAGCTGAAGGAGTTGAAGCCACCAAAGCCTATCTTCGTGCCAAAGGAGTCACCATTGTGGAAGGATCTAGAGCCACCAGGTTTGTTTCTCGTGGAGGAGACAGAGAGGCTACTCATAGGCCTGCTATCTCAGATGCCGCTTCATCAGGATAAGCAGCAAAAGAAAGGAAGGCTAATGAGCCTATATCTACCAGCAAAATAGACTTCAAGCCAAGAGAGAAGAGTGTCAAGTTCGATGCTTTATCTTTTGTTAAGCAGTTTGAAATCACTTTTGGAGAAGAGGACTTCTTTGAAAAGTCCAAGCTTCACATGGTTTGCATGCATTTGAAGGATGCCACTTTGAATTGGTGGTTAAAAGTGATACAAGAAGGGATCGAGCCAAAGACATGGACTGAATTCAAGACTATGTTCAACAAGAAGTTTTTACCTGCAAACTTTGAAGATGTAAAAAAAGAATGGGATGAGGTATTAAAACAAAAAGTTGGAGAGAATCTGGCAACCTATCTAAATAACTTTTCAGCTGTTTCACTAAAGGTTACGTCTTATACTCCTATTCCACCACTCATGGAAATGAGTAAGTTTGTGAATGGGCTATAACCCAAGCTTCTACAAGCTATGTATATGGCTAGTTCGAAAACTTTGGAAAGAAGCCCAAGACAAAGCTTTGTAAGCTGAGGTTTTGTATATGCCTTGGATGGAGGGCAAGATAAGGAACGACAATCGGGATTCACCTCAAAAGAAGAAGTTTAAAGACCGATCCCCATCTAGAGCTAAGCCTCAAGAGAATAAGGATATGAGTGGGGAGAAACCTCCACTCTTATGAAGAAGATTGTACCTCAACCAATGTGAGAAATATGCCAAAGAAGGGAAGTTTTTCCAATGCGGAAAGAAGGGAGATATGGCTGCAAATCATCCCAATAAGCCAAAACAAGAAGCCAGAGAAACCAAAAGATCATCAAATTGACATCATGATAGGAAATTCATCAAGAGGTTTGCAGTGGTGCCTAAACCATTACATGTTTCGATAAAAGAAAGCCTAAGATTTCGGTGGACCAAACCTGAAAAAGAATCCTTTGAAGCATTGAGACCTTATGCTAGCAAAGGACCAGTGTTGATTATTCATGATTCGTCAAAGTCTTTTATGGATGAATGTGATGCCTCAAGAGATTGCATTGGAATTGATTGTAGAATGAAGACTTGGTGACTTTTAAGGAGGGTTTTTCTTATTATGCAAACCCATTTATGTGTAACAAAGGATTTGAGGCCTAGAGTGATGAAAGAGTGCCATGCTCCACCCTATATGGGGCATAGAGGCATCTTGTCTACAACTCAAGCTTTGGAGAGCTACTTTTATTGGTTTAGCATGAGTAAGGACACTGATTAATATATTGGAGAATATTTGGTTTGTCAAAAGGTCAAGTTTGATCAACAAAAGCGAGCAAGATTATTGCACCCTTGGGGGTACACTACTAAGAAACCCTTGGGGGTACACTACTAAGAAACCCTATGTATCATGTGCGTTCAAGGGGTATTTAAAAAAACCCTTACTTATGAAATTTTCATGAATCGCTTGTTCATTCGGTTTCGGTACCCATTGGTGGTTTGCCATAGACAATCACATTAGATAGAGATCCTAAGTTTACCTCCCATTTTTGGAGAGCATTGTTCGGCAAATTTGGGACTAGGTTATTGTCACATGCGGAGGCTCTGGGAGTCTTCTTTCAGCCCTAAACACCATCCTGGAACATGCTGATACAAAAATACATACATAAGATAGAGAAGAGAGAGAGATAGCTGAGTATTCAGTATATTCATAATGTACAAAAAGGTACTACAAATCTTACAGCCATAGGCTGCTTTCATGAAAAGGTAGAAACCCTAGTCTAGTCCTAAATCTAAGACCCAATCCCAAGGAGGGATTGAATGCCTATCATTGAGCAAGTGTGCTCCTTTTATAGGGCTAAATTGCCTTCATGGACTGACCGACTTGCTGTCGGCTATCTCCAGGACAAATATTCATGTATATATTGCAGTCGATAGAAGAAGTTCCTTCCACACCTGGCTAACAACCTCTTGTCCTCTTCCATAAGGTTCTCCTATCCCAAACCTAGCAGCACAAGCTCCTAATTTGTCTTCTAGTTTGGTTCTTTAACTATTGCCCTTTAGAGACTAGTCGCACCTGACTCACAGGACTGCCATTCCCCTTGGGTCTTGTGGAGCACCACCAACCAACATCTAGGAATTTCTTCCATGTCTCATGTTCCTTTCCTTGGGCCTTATACATGTGCACTTTCCTGTACCTTGGACCTGTGTACCTTCATTTGGGACTAAAGTAGTGTTTAGCCTTGCTAAGTCTGATGGTGAGACAATGTTACTTGGTTCCCACACCACCAAAAGATCAAGACATGGGCGACAGTTTCATCCATGCATGATGCAGTAAGGGTGGGTGGGACATTGACATCAACAATATCCTAGAATTAGCTTGAAATGTCACATGATGTGGAGGCTCTGAGAGTCTTCTTTCAGCCCTAAATACCATCTTGGAACATGCTGGTGCAAAAACGCATATAGAAGAGAGAGAGAGAGAGAGAGAGAGAGAGAGAGAGAGAGATAGTTGTGTATTTAGTATATTCATAATATACAAAAAGTTAGTACAAATCTTACAACCATAGGCTGCCTTCATGAAAAGGTAGAAATCCTAGTCTAGTCCTAAATCTAAGACCCAATCCCAAGGAGGGATTGAATGCCTATCATTGAGCAAGTGTGCCCTTTTATAGGGCTGAATTGCCTTCATGGACTGGCCGACTTGTTGTTGGCCAGCTCTAGGATAAATATTCATGTATATATTGCAGCCGACAGAAGAAGCTCCTTCCACACCTAGCCGACAACCTCTTGTCCTCTTCTATAAGGTTCTCCTACCCCAAACCTAGGAGCACAAGCTCCTAATCTGTCTTCTAGTCTGGTTCTTTATTTGTTGCCCTTTAGAGATTAGCCCTTCAGAGATTAGCCAGCACATGTCTTGGATAAATATTCATGTATATATTGCAACCGACAAAAGAAGCTCCTTCCACACCTGGCCGACAACCTCTTGTCCTCTTCCATAAGGTTCTCTTTCCCCAAACCTAGCAGTACAAGCTCCTAATTTGTCTTCTAGTCTGGTTCTTTATTTGTTGCCCTTCAAAGATTAGCCCTGGGATTAGCCGTCACATGTCTTGCACATGACAGTTACAGTTGTCTAGTGTATTCTATCCAGAAACAGATGGCCAAACAGAAATACATAATCAATTGGCCTTTGACGTTCCTAAATCATACTATGCACAATGTCTTTCATGTTTCTCGGTTGAAGCAATATGTAGGTCTAGCATTGTAGGATGTATTATGTACTAGCTGATCATTAGCCATAAGCCTATAAAACAAGGTGCATATATTCAACATAAAAACATTCAACATCAGCAAAGTCTATCAAGCAAAATTTAGTCCATCAAGCATTATTTAGTCCGCATTCAGTCGTCATCCTCTCCAGGCAAACATCAAAGCTTCTCTTCCACTTTTAGCCAGCATAGGTGTAGTCCTACTTGCTACAACTATCTTGGATTTGCATGTGGCCTTGAAGAATCTTCTACAGTGCTCTTGGATTGGTGGATACTCAGCCGACGTACGATCTTCCTTGTCATTGCGTTGGGCAGTCATATTGCTTGTTCTCAAGCATTGTACAACAGTTCTCCAAAGAAGTAATATAATCAAGTACTCCTACTTTGGGGGGGAGCTTTAGTGGGTAATTGGGACTCACTACTGTGTCATTTACTTTCTCTTCTATTCTTTTCTCTCTCTGTCTACTCTGTGAATGGATGCTAAAGATATCTCTAGATAAAGGTATAAAGAAAGCCATGTTGTGCATTACCCACGATCAACCTCAGTGCATGTAACACATCATGTTGAGAAAAAGAATCCAAAGCCTCTTCAATATCTTCTTCTTGTTCTTCTGAAGTCATGCTACAAGAATCCTCCATGTTATCATCAAGTGACTCAATAAAGTTTGCCACCATAGATGTGTCAAGGTTAGCACTACCATGCAACGTATGAGCTATTGCATGTTTTCTTGTATCGGAGTAGTCTTCTAAAGTTGAAGGTTCCACATTACGGTTTTGAGGAGCATTGGGTTGTTTAAAGCATAATGCATTCAAACCATATATGGTTGTTGTTACAAATTATATACAATCCCTATTTTGTTGTCCATGGGAAGATTAGGCTGTTGTAGGAGGATTGTGAGGCTACTCATGTCCAGAGTCCAATCCACGATCAGATGCATGTGGTTGAAAGAACTGTTGACACTTAGAATGATAGAAGATGACCTTTCCTCTTGTTAGCGAGGTTGTTGTGATGTTGCCAAGGGAAATTGGGTCGGAATTGAAAGTTGCCTAATGAGGACTATTGATAACCTTCATGACCCAGAGAGGTCGATGTTTGAGAGATCCGCAACACGCTCGGCATAATGAATGGTGTGGTAGATGTTACCATATTATAGTAGTGATGTGTGTGAACACACTTAGGACCGCCGGGGCACTTTTTCCCTCACTAGGAGGTTTTTTCCCCCGTGCATTGTATATACGCCCATTATCTTCTAGGGCTTGTTATCTTTCATTTTTGGCACTCATAATACACTACTGTGTTGTGCTCAAGCTTCCTCATCTTCTTGAAGTTGTGTGTGCATTCCTGCAACCCTAATTCCAACAATTGGTATCAGAGCAGGCTTCCTCCTCCCGGGCAGCATCACCGGCACCTGCCGCTTCATCTCCTCCGATTGCGACGAGGTTTCACGAGCGTCTGCAGGTTAGTATATGCCGTGGGTGAGCCCGTAGGGCACGTTCGTTTCAGAATTTTGATCTGAAGTCATTTCGCCCTCCGTTTTTGCATTCCAAGTATTGCGCAGGCAAAATCGTCCTACTGTGCAGATTTTCTGTCAAGATTAAAATCTGCAGGACAGGTGCCCATTCGTCTGTTTTGGGCTGTGCTACATAGCACAGGTCGATTTTATACAGGTTTACCTCTTACAGACAGCATTTACATCTAGTAGTACAGTCATTTGCCATGGCTGACAATAATGATGTATTCCGCATGTTGGCTCTGCTGAGGATAAGTTGGATGGCACCAACTATCCATTGTGGGCATATATGATGCGACATGTATTGGTAGAGCAAAGGGGTTATGGAACATTGTGCAGGGTATTGATGCACGTCCTATTGTGGCTGGGAATGCTGCAAACACATCAGAAACAGGTACTGTTGATGATGGTGCAGGCACAAGTGCTGTAGCAGCTGTTCGAGAACCACCACTTTCAGCAGAGCAGATTCGTTGGGATGGTAGAGATGCGCAGGCTCATGCCTTGATTGCGCTGTCTGTCAAACGTACCATTATCCCACATATTCGCTCTTGCAGGACTTCTAAGGATGCTTGGGATGTACTTGCCACATTGTATCAGGCAAGAAATGAGGCTCGTGTTGCTTACCTCCGAAAACAGTTGGAGAGTGAGCATATGAACGAAGGTGATTCTATGGATAGTTTTTTGACAAAGATCAAGGATTTCAAAGAGCAGCTCATTTCTGCAGATGAAATCCTGTCAGACAGTTCACTTGTGCAGACTGTTTTGAATGGTCTACCAGATTCTTATCAGGGTTTTGCTTCCACTCTTCGCTTGATGATGAAAGGCAATCCCAATGCCTTATCATTTGAGGAGTTAGTTTCTGTTTTGCTGCAAGAAGACCAGTCAAGGCAAAACAGGAATATTATGCGTGTCGCAGATCAAGCTTTCGTTGCTAGTCAGAGAAGCGGGAAAGGTAAAGCTGGCTTTTCTTCTAGTAAGCAGAAATCTGCAAATGCTGCGCAACCAAAGAAGGAAGACAAAGATGAGAAGAAGGGTGACAAACAGAAGACATTTTGCAAGTACTGTAAGGGAAATGATCATGTCATCAAAGCGTGTCCTAAGCTGGCTGCGAAAGAGGCTAAGAAGAAAGAGGCTGGTATGGCTGTTGCAGATGCCTCTCCTTCTAACAATGAATCTGCTAATGTTGTTCAAGATACAGAATGGGCATTCAATGCGCAGTGCAGTTATGACCCATCTTTGCATGACACATGTATGTCTGCAGTAGATTCAGATGTATGGTACTTTGACAGTGGTGCCACTAAGCATATCACCTCGCAGCGCAGTTTATTCACTTTCCTTGAGTCTGCTCCCACAGGGAATACTATCACTTGTGCCAATAACTCCTCTTATCCCGTTAAAGGAGTTGGACAGATTGTGCTGAATGTTGCAAATTGCAACACCTTTACACTTTTTAATGCATTGTATGTGCCAGGGATCAAAAAGAATCTGTTGTCAGTCTCCGCATTTGCCAAAACAGGTTTGGTTGTAAAATTTGTGGATGACAGATGTACTGTTCATGATCTCTCTTGTGGTGACATCATTGTAGCATCTGGTTCACTATGTCGAGGGCTGTATAAGCTCAATATGGATGGCAAATGTGTAGAGGATTCAGCATGTGCTATTATGGATACGCAAGCTATTTCAAATGCAAAACTGTGGCATGCACGTTTTGGTCATCTGAATTTTGCAAGTTTGCTGCGCCTGCAGAAATCTGAAATGGTGTCTTCTTTGCCTAAGCTTGAGGCACCTGTCAAGCATGTTTGTGAGGGCTGCATATTGGGTAAAATGCAGCGTGCTTCCTTTCCCAAAGATGGATCAGTGAGAGCTGAACGCAGATTGCAGCTTGTTCACAGTGATGTTTGTGGTCCCATGCAAACTCCATCATTTGGAAACTACCTTTACTTCGTGACTTTCATTGATGATTTTACCAGGCATGCATGGGTATATCCTTTGAAGGCAAAGTCCGAAGTGTTTTTGTGCTTCAAACAGTTTTTGGTTATGGCTGAAAATGTGTCAGAAAGTAAGATGGGCACCCTCCGTTCAGATCGAGGGGGGGAGTATATGTCTTCAGAATTTAATGCATTTCTGGCTGAGCGTGGGATAAAACACCAATGTACAGTGCCGTATATACCACAGCAAAATGGTGTGGCTGAGAGAAAAAACAGGTCTCTCATGGAAATGGCAAGATGTATGGTTAAGAGTCAAAGTCTACCACATGGTTTTTGGCTTGAGGCTGTCATGTGTGCCACTTATGTACTAAACAGGTGTCCCACCAAAGCATTACAGGTTGTCACTCCATATGAGGCTTGGCATAGCCGCAAGCCATCTGTTGGCCATTTACATGTTTTTGGTTGCCTAGCATATGCATTAGTGCCTGTGCAACATCGCAGAAAATTGGATGACAAAGCTGTCAAATGTATTTTTGTTGGATATAGTGCTGAGAGCAAAGGCTATCATTTGTATCATCCACAGACAAAGCGCATTTTGGTTAGCCGTGATGTTGTGTTTGTGGAAGATGCAGTTCAGCCCTTGGTTTCATGTACTAAGGAGACAGATATCAGCTCACGTGATGTCTATGATACATTGTTGCCTCTTTTCAGTGGTGCACAGTCAAGTGCAATACCTCATGAGGCAGTTTTTCAGCCTATGCAGGTTTTAAATGATGGCACAGATCAGCCTATATCTGATGCAGATGTGCATGATGCACTTGAGGATGAGAGACAAGAGATTGAGGGCTCTAGGAACATGCCTAGATGGCTGGTGCAGACTTTGCGTGACAGCAAGTTGGATGCCCCTTTGTCTAGTCGCACTCGTTCTGGCTCTCATGGTGCCTCTTATGCGTCAGATTGTTATGCATTGGCTGTTTCTAGTATGTGCGATGAAAGTGAGCCTGTTTCATTTGATGAGGCACAAAGTTCAGAAAATTGGATGGCTGCTATGCAAGCAGAATACGATGCTATTATGAAGAATAGGGTCGTTGCAAGATCAGGGTGTCCAGTTTTATCCAGTTTATGCTGGACTGGGACAATGCTTGGAGAGCAAATTTTGGGAGGCAAGGTACTTAAAATGAGATCAAGCAAATAATAGAAAATACACTTGCCCTTAAATTAACCTAATATAACTTAAATTAATATAAATTAGTCTAATTAATCAAAATTAATCAAAAATATGATAAAATGATAAACAAATGATATTTCCATACTTAGAGTGATCCAATTTATTTTTCCATAGGTGCACCATTACAAGTACACTATTCCCTATAGGTTTTAGATGATTCACATCAAAAATGTAATTTTACTAATTAGATTATTAATATTTGCAGGCCTTCTGATAGTCTGGAAGAATTTTGAAAAAGAGATCATTAAAAATCCAACCATTGGATTTGTAATTTTTACTAACCACCACATTCTACTAATGTCTCAATATCTACCCAATCTTTTGATTTACAAGATTGAGGATTTTAAGTGTTAGCTATTATGGGTACAAAAAGTGGCGTATATTATAACACTTTAAAGATCTTAAAATATTTAAAGAAAATAGACAAATATCTTAAAATTTTTTCAAAAAATCAAGTTAAGCTCCATATTATGTGAAGATCTAAGGTACAAAGTAGGAACCTCATATGAGTTTATATGTAAAAGATATTAGCATTTTATGGAATCAGTTCAAAATTGGGACAAGGTGTATACATTGACTTTGTACCTAAGAAAATGAGAACTTTTGACTATCTAATGCTTAATCAAATTATGCAGCTATATTTCCAACTTTGAATATGATGTTCCAACAAAAGAACTTGAAACGAAATTCCTTCATTTACTAGGAGAGATTAGCCACTAAAGGTAAACAAATGCCTGTTTTTTTACTGTTTACAGGGTGCCTGAGTGGACAAAACTGGGTACCCTGATCTTGCAACCACCCAATAGTACATGGTCTTTATGTGACTTGCCCCCTGGCAAGAAGGCCATTGGCACTAAGTGGGTATACAAATTGAAGCGTAAGCCTGATGGCACAGTGGATCGCCATAAGGCTAGGCTTGTTGCAAAAGGTTATGCTCAAGAGAAGGGCATTGATTTTGATGAGACTTTTGCTCCCACATGTCGTATGACCACTGTTCGTAGCATCTGTGCATTAGCAGCTCATAATGGTTGGAATGTACATCAGCTGGACATAAAGACTGCGTTCTTAAATGGAGATTTGCATGAGGAGGTGTATGTATCGCAGCCTCGTGGTTTTGTTCAAAGAGGGCAGGAAAACAAAGTGTGCAGGTTAAAAAAGGCTTTATATGGTTTAAAGCAAGCTCCACGAGCTTGGTATGAAAAAATACATGCATATTTGACTGCACATGGGTTTCAGAATAGTCCAACAGAAAGCACTTTGTATGTTAAACGTGTGGATGGTGTACATCTAATCATTGCTCTCTATGTCGATGACATGCTGCTCACAGGACCAAATGAGAGTCATATTGCTGATTTTAAGGCTGATTTGAATGCCTCTTTTGAGATGTCAGATTTGGGGCATTTGCATCATTATTTGGGGATACAATTTAAGCAGTGTGATGGAGGTATTGCTTTGTGTCAGACAAAGTATATTGAAACATTGTTGCGGAGATTTGGCCTTGAAGACTGCAAGCCTATTGCTACTCCAATGGAGACAGGTTTGAAGTTGAGTCTTCATGATGCTGGAGATCACTTTGATGTCACACTCTATCAGACAACTGTTGGTTGCCTCATTTATGTATGCATTACGAGGCCAGACATTCAGTTTGCAGTCTCACAGGTGAGCAGATTTATGCATAGCCCAGGCATTAAGCATTGGCAGGCAGTGAAGCGTATCTTTCGCTATTTGAGTGGTACTCGGCATCTTGGGTTGTTTTATCCCAAGGGGGGATCATTGCCGCCAGATTTACATGTTTTTTCAGATTCTGACTGGGCTGGTTGTTATGACACACGCGTGTCCACGAGTGGTTTTTGCTTCATGCTTGGAAGCTCATGCATATCATGGTTGAGCAAGAAGCAGCCTACTGT
The DNA here is from genome assembly GCF_041138505.1 of Cibotium barometz. Taxonomy (NCBI): domain Eukaryota; kingdom Viridiplantae; phylum Streptophyta; class Polypodiopsida; order Cyatheales; family Cibotiaceae; genus Cibotium; species Cibotium barometz. Next base: position 1,564,821 of record NC_141081.1, on the reverse strand, counting down.
GGCCACTTCTAGTTGTGAAGCTGAGTACAGGGCAGCTTTCACAGCTACGGTTGAGTGTGTGTGGCTCAGACGCCTTATGGCTGATTTGGGTGTTGGGCAGCCATCTGCCACCACCATCTTCACTGACAGTCAGAGCGCATTGGCAGTTGCGCGGAACCCAGTGTTCCATGCTCGTACGAAGCACATTGAGGTGCACTACCATTATGTCAGGGAGAGACTCTCTACAGGAGAGATCAGTTTGGCTTATGTGCCAACACAGGATAACCTTGCAGACCTTTTCACAAAGGCTCTGCCTCGTGAGAAGTTCGAAGCTTTTCGCAAAGCTTTGGGCTTACTCCCTTTTGTGGATTCATCCACATAGCTAGACACTTCCCTATACATGAGTGCTAGCTCTTGTTCACCGCATCACTCCAGGGGGGATTTGTTACCATATTATAGTAGTGATGTGTGTGAACACACTTAGGACCGCCGGGGCACTTTTTCCCTCACTAGGAGGTTTTTTCCCCCGTGCATTGTATATACGCCCATTATCTTCTAGGGCTTGTTATCTTTCATTTTTGGCACTCATAATACACTACTGTGTTGTGCTCAAGCTTCCTCATCTTCTTGAAGTTGTGTGTGCATTCCTGCAACCCTAATTCCAATAGTAGAAAGGTCTACAGGGTTGTACTTTTGCAAATCGGTACTAAGTGTAGGGTTTAAACCTTTAAAGAAGACATGAAGCTCGTTCGCTGGGAACAAAGAATCAATCTCCAGTATCAGATTAGTGAATTGTGAGATATAAGAAGCCAGAGAACGAGTTTGGTCCCAGTGGCGTAAATGAGTTCAGGCTTGAATATCCGCATTGGCAGGGATAAACTGCTTACAAATGACTTGCTCAAAATTTTCCCACATCGTAACCGTTTTCCCAACATGTTGTTGTTACCACCAAAGTAAGGTAGTATCCTTAAGTGAGGATGTGACAAATGTAATCTTCTTGGCATCGGTAAGGACCATCAAGTCATAATACGGGTGAAGTTTGTAAATCCATTTTTCAAGTGTATACTTGCGTTGTCCTCCATAGAACTCAGGGGATTGAATTTCCAATTTCTTTGTTTTACTAGCTTGCAAAAGACGATAAAGAGTCTTAAGATTGTTACCTCCACCTCAAGGGGAATGTTGTCTTTATTGTCTGGTATTGATGCTGTAATGTCGACTATTGGTACAAAACTGGTATGAGAATGGCGATCTGTTTGCAATTGTTGGATCTGAGAAGCCAATGTGGCCATGGACTCTTGAAGTTGTTGGAATTGTTGTAGCATGTGATAGGGTGTGAGACCATTCACTGCTGGTGTGTTCTTTCAATGGTTGAAGGCTAATCAAGAGTAGTTATAGAGGTAAAGTCACAATCGTAAGACAATAATAACAACTAGGTGACACTTCAAGAAAGGGAGAAAAAAAAGGCGGTGCTGATTAGGAAAGCACTAAGAAGAGAGTGGGTGGCTCCTTTCATTTGTGCAGTAAAGCAAGCACGACCAGAAATGATAGTGGTTGCAACTCTTCCCTCAAAGGAGGCATCACATCATATTCTGTTAACAACTATTAGGTTGTGCATTCTATGCATGCATCCCGACAAGCAATCTCAAGAAAGTAAATGTGATTTGGACCTACCATTGAACTGTTGCTATAGCATGTGAAAGCATTATTAATCTAAACCCCCTTATTTGGAAACCCTAGTTTTTGGAAACCCTAACTTTTGGCAAATAAATTAGATCCGCAACAATGAAGCTTGTGTAGCTTAACTCCAGAAAAAGCTTGATCTGGAGCATATGACTGAGGGTGATTCTATGGATGGATTTGGAGCATATGACTGAGGGTGATTCTATGGATGGATTTCTCACCCGTGTTAAGGATTTACGAGAGCAATTAATCAATAATGATGAGGCGATACCGGACAGTTCACTTGTTTCTACGGTTCTCAATGGTTTACTTGAATCCTATCAAGGATTTCCTACCACTCTTCATCTCTTGACGAAGATAAATTCATATTTGTACACATTTGATGGTTTGGTAGCTCTCTTGTTTACAGGAACAGTAATCCTGGTCCAACCAGAACAACATGATTACTGCAGATCAAGCTTTTGCTGCCTCTTATCATGGCAAAGGAAAATCTGGGCTGGTTCTCTTGCTAAGCCTAAGGGCAAAGCACAAGCCCATTCAGATCCTCCTAAGTCTGAAGAGGAGAAGATTGAGAAGTATTGTCAGAAACCTGGCCATGTAATTAAGGAATGTAGGAAGCGTAAAAAGAGTGAGAAAAAGAAGCAACAGCAAGGTCTTGTTGTTGCAACTATAGGTGACACTAATGAAGAGGCAAACTTCACACATGATGGCTATGCATTGAGAGTCACATGCAGTGCTATTTCTATGTCTTCTTCATGCTTGTCTTTATCTGAAGCTTATTGGTACTTTGATAGTGGTGCTACAAAACACATTATCTCCTGTAAGAAGCTGTTTGCTACCTTGAGAGATGCCCCATCAAGTGGTACGGTTCTATGTGCTAATAATGCATCATATGCCATTAAAGGCATTGGCAATGTAGAGTTGACATCATGTAGTGGGGACACATTTACTCTTGCAGATACTTTGTATATACCTGGGATTTGTAAGAATCTTATTTTTATCTCAGCACTGGCAAAAGCTGGTCTCAAAATCCAGTTTCCTAATCATCGTTGCTCCATTTATGACATAACATATTTTGATATGCTTATGCTCTCCGGTACATTGAGCAATGGCCTTTACAGGCTTGATGGTTGCTTCCACCTCGCAGGTTGTGCGTGACACTAAACTATGGCATGCTCGGTTTGATCACCTTAATTTCCCTTCTCTTATGCATTTATAGCATGAGTCTATGGTTCATGAGTTGCCACCTATGTAGCTCCCACACAAGCATGTATGCGAGGGATGCATATTGGGAAAGATGTGTCGTCAGTCCTTTCCAAAGGATGGCATTGTGCGAGCTATATCCAATAGTTTCTCCCTATGGCTGAAAATGCTTTGTAGCCATAAGCTCATGGCATTGCATACAGATCGAGGGGGAAATATCTGTCACATGAGTTTACAGCTTCTATGTAGTCCCGTAGTATTTCTCATCACTGTACTACTCCTTATACACCACAACAAAATGATGTGGCTTGTACACTTATGGAAATGGCCACAACAAGCAAGGATTTGCCATCTAGATTTTGGCTTGAGGCCGTCATTTGTGCTAATTATGTATTGAATCATTGTCTCATTAAAGCCTTGAAGTCTATAACAGCCTATGAGGCTTGGAATGACAGAATTCATGTAATTACTCATGTGTGTTTTTGGGTGTCTGGCTTACATGCATGTACCAGCATAGCAGAGACAAAAACATAAGCATTGAAATGTATTTTTGTGGGGTATAGCAATGAGAGCAAGGGATACAGGCTTTATGTACCTTCCACCAAGAAGATTATTCTGCCAGAGATGTAATCTTTGATGAATATGCATCTTAGCCCATGCTTTCATGTAGGCTTCAGCCATCAATTGATGCCCCAAATGTCTTTGATATATTGCTGCCATTATTTGGTACAGGTGCTGAACCTGTTGAGAGCCTGCTTTGGCTCCAAATCAACCCCCTGTTGTTGCTAAAAATCAGCAGTAGCCAAACATTCCCATATTGCTCTAGATTTGCCACACTTTGATCAGGATGCGATGGGTGATGCATTGGTTGAAGAGGATGCACCAAGTCCTGACTCACATTCCTACTGGCTCATTGACACCTTGCGTGATAACAAGTTGCCTACACTTATGCCAGGTCGTACACACACTGCCTCTTGACATGCATCTCATTTTGTTGACACAGTCCTTGTTGCTACCGCATGTAATGAAGAGCCACTTTCTCATTTTGATGCATTGGAGAGTGATGATTGTGTTACAGCCATGCGCTCGGAGTTGGCCTCCATTGAAAAGAATGCTACATGGGAGTTATGTGACTTGCACAAAGTGGATGTATAAATTGAAACGTGAGCCTGATAGCTTGATTGATCACTATCAGGCTCATTTAGTCACCAAAGGGTATGCCTAGCGAGAGGGCATTGACTATGAGGAGACTTTTGTGCCTACTTCATGTATGACTAGCATACACATTATTGTTGCATTGGTTGCGTATAAAGGTTGGAATGTGCATCAGTTGGATGTCAAAATTGCTTGTTCTGAATGGTGATTTACAGGAGGAGGTTTATGTATCACATCCTCCTGGCTTTGTTTAGAAAGGTGCAGAGCATAAAGTGTGTAGATTGCGTAAAGCACTTTATGGCCTTAAAAAAGCCCCTCGTGCTTGGTCTCAAAAGATTCATGCGTTCTTGATCTCTCATATTTTTTAGAATAGTCCTACTGAGAGTACCCTCTATGTTAGACAACGGGAAAATTTCATAATCCTGAACCTTTATGTGGATGATTTACTCGTGATTGGCCCTGATAAGGGGCAAATTTCAGCTTTCATAGTTGAATTACAGCATGCATTTGATGTTACAGACGTGGGGCTTTTGCATTGCTATTTGGGTATTCCGTTTATACCAATTTTGGGGGGCATCATGCTATCTCCACGGAGATACATTGAGCAGCTCTTAGAAAGGTTCCAAATGGCAAATTGCAAACGTGTTTCTACTCCTATGGAACCAGGCTTAGGAGTATCACTTGAGGACCTTTTTGAACCATTTGATGTTGCCACAGCAGGCTGTGGCAACAGCATGCTGTGGGACTTTTTTGAACCATTTGATGTTGCCACAGCAGGCTGTGGGATGCCTTATTTACTTCTGAACTACCCGCCTTGATATTCAGTATGCAGTGTTATAGTTGAGCAGATTTATGTATTTCCCTGGCACTAGGCAATGGTAAGTAGTGAAGCGTGTCTTTTGTTACCTTAAAGGCACTAGGCAATGGTAAGTAGTGAAGCGTGTCTTTTGTTACCTTAAAGGCACTTAGGACTTTGCATTGTTTTATGGCAGTGTCTTCTTTATGCTTGACTACATTGATAGTGATTGAGCAGGATGTTATGACACTAAGGTGTCAACCAAAGTGGTAACTGTTTCCTTCTTGGAAGTTCATGCATTTCATGGCTCATCAAGAAGTAGCTGATAGTGGCCACTTCTAGTTGTGAGACTGAGTACAGGGCAGCATTCACAACTACTTTGGAGTGTGTATGGCTCAATAATCTATTGGGGGATTTTTTTTGTGAGCTTTTTTTGCCGAGCTTTTGGAGCAATGAACAAGGAGTCCGAGCTTTGCAAAGGACCATGAACTCACTATGAGCTTTGCAAAGGACCATGAACTCACTATGAGCTTTGTAAAGGACCAAGAACTTACTTACATATAAATAACAAGCTTTGAAAGATCAACAATATAAATTTCAGTCTTTTGATCCACATCATACTTATTGATATAATTACATATATTCATATACCTATCTAAATTCATGCACCTCATACATATACACATACAAAATATACATATACATACATACATGCAAGAGCTACCTACATACTAACATATATACATGCATACATACATACATACTTTCTTACTTACTTAAATATAAAAAACAATCCTTTAAAGATAAAAAATGTATACATACATACATACATACATACATACATACATACTTTCTTACTTACATATAAAAAACATATATACATGCATACATACATACATGCATACATACATACATGCATACTTTCTTACTTACTTAAATATAAAAAACAATCCTTTAAAGATAAAAAATGTATATATCGATCTTTAAAGTTCCAAACCATGAAAATCTTGATTACAAAGTCTTTTGATCCACATCATACTTATTGATATAATTATATATATACATATATCTACCTAAATTCATACACCTCATACATAACATATACATACATACATACAAGAGCTACCTACGCATACTTAAATATATAACACAATCTTTTAAAGATAAAAAATGTATATATCGATCTTTAAACTTCCAAACCATGACAATCTTGATTTTACAAAGTCTTTTGATCCACAAATTATAGCATTCTTCTACGTGTCATCCCGACCTAATGAGAAATCTCCCAGACATGCTTTGGCTACCTCCATGTCATTCTCTATTCCCGTATAGTGCCTTTTTAACTCTTGGCATGCACGTCCCAAGCCTCCACATCCCGCAAAAACGTCCAAGACACCATCTCCTTCACTTGAGAAGGTCTCCACTAGCCACCTACAATGAAATACAATCATAAACGTGCATCTAAGTATTTTGAAAAAGTAGCTATGAAAATGAATAGAATGAAAATTGTCTCACCTAAAGAACATAGGAGATCTTTCGGCACCACCTCAAATGTAGCGCTCCATTGCCCAGCCTCACGATCAATAATAGGGACATGGCAATTTACTCAATAGAACATACTAAGCGCCAATGTATCCACCTACCATAACAAGAAAACATTATGTTTGGATATCCATACCACATAACATGTATACATAAAGGGAAATATTTGAGAGATTATGACTTACCCGTTCTCCATTCTCATACAAATAACTTGATTCCACATGAACAGACATTGTTCGATGCATGACCAATCCAACTTTCTTTCCCATGGAATATATTTTAGGAAGTTGATCCATTAGACTCAAACACACAAACCAACCCTCATCAGCCCACAAACAAACCAACAAAACTGACTGTGGCACGTATCAATGATGAAGAAACTTGATTCCATGAGGGACACCCATCTGTATCTACATCAACAACCTGTAAACCTGTAGGAAAGTCAGCCCATATACGAGGCGAGCCACTGTATCTGAGGGAGCACCTCTATGAGATAGAGCCTTGGGAATCTTCATCAAGAATTCTTCCACACTACATAAAAGATTTATGATGTTTGGTTTTGGTAAGTATAACTTGGAAAACTAATTATATGGTGAAATTATTCTTTTTACTTTGCGATGGAAAGTACTCTTACTAGTCATGTCCATGATGTCAGGTTGTCCTGAAACCTGACATCATGGAAAGTACTCTTACTAGTCATGTCCATGATGTCAGGTTGTCCTGAAACCTCCCCCTCTTGAAGATGCTCTGGTGGAGGGTCTCTCTCTTGATCTTCATTTGTGGGGTCTCCCTCTTGAACGTCATGCATAATGTCAAGACGTCTCTTTGTTCGCCTCTCACGTTGCACTTGAGACGATGTAGATGTATGCTCTTGGTGTGATTGTGGCACTCGTGACAGTGGTGTGGATGGTTTTGGGGCCACACGCGAGGATCCAACTACTGGAGACTGGGTCAAGTTTGTTGGCTGCGGGGAAGGTATTCTAGAGTCTTCTTGAGTTGGGGGCTCTCTTTCAAGCTCAGATTGGCAATTCTTAAATTCTTCAAGAAATAGATCAAGATAATTTAGTAAAAAGGTAAAAATCCCCAGACCTTTTTGTATATGTATATGTATATGTATGTAGATGTATATGTATCTATGTATATGTATATGTACATGTATGTGTATGTGTATATGCATATGTATATGTATATGTATGTAGGTATGTATCTATGCATATGTATGTATATGTATATGTATGTAGGTATATGTATCTATTCATATGTATATATATGTAGGTATATGTATCTATTTATATGTATATGTATATAGGTATGTATATATCAAAACTTAACAACGTTTCTTTAAAATCTGATATGCCAAACCTTAAATGTAACATGAACTATGTATGTACGTATGTATGTATGTATGTTTCTTTAAAATCTAACATGCCAAATCTTAAATGTAACATGAAGTTTGTATGTATGTAGGAATTTAGTATATAATTTAGTGTATGTATGTAGGTATGTATTTATGTATGCATATGTATATGTACATATATGTTTACATATGTATTTGTATATGTATATATCTGTATGTATATGTATCTAATATGTATATGCAAATGGATAGTTTATATATATGTTTACATATGTATATGCATATGTATATATCTGTATGTATCTAATATGTATATGCATATGGATAGTTTATATATATTTATATGTATGTATATATCTGTATGTATCTAATATGTATATGCATATGGATAGTTTATATATATTTATATGTATGTATAGGTATGTATTTGTATAGGTAGGAAGGTTTACATATACATATACATATACATTTACATGCATATAATTCAGTAGAAAGCAAAAAAGTACCTTTTTCTAGGAGCTCCTCACTTGGAGGCACATGATTTAGAGGATAGTCCAACCACCAAGGACATCTCTTATATTCCTAATCAGAAACCCCTCTCTCAACCCATTCCTTCGGGTACATTGTTTCCGAGGAATTCGGATCTACCCATTCTTTGATTGCTTCCGTCTCTTCGTCCATTAGACCTTGACCAATGAGTAACTGCACCCACCTACATATCCAAAATAAAACAAATAGCACTAAAATATTTTTTTTAAATGCGTATATGTATTTTCTGCAAAAATGTAATGGCATTAGAAGATATATACCTGTAGACAACCCTCTTTGCGGCATTCTCCACCTCAGGTTGCTTTTGGCCTTCCTTCACTTTTCCAATCTTTGCCCACACCTCATGGAAGGCCCATAGTATGTGTTTCGATCGCTCCTCTTGCACCCATTGCATAAATGGTGGGACGTAGATAACATCATCATATACCAATAAACCCTCCAAAATAGAGTCCGCCTCCCCTATTAGCTCTTCCCAATACAACTCTTTCTTCATATGCAGCAACGTCTTTTTGTTATCCCCAAACATCTCCGAAATTACCTTGTCCTTTGCCCTCCCGGTAAGCATTTGTGAAGCAATTCCGTCTTCCTATTTCAGCATCATACCAAAGCCATAAGAGATTAGATGTTAAGGTTAATTTATGTTAAGGAAGGTTTATTGACATGTGACATAACTTTGAGTTGAAATCCGAGATATGGCGACTGTGTAGAGATTTTCTTTGGTCAGAGCAACCAATCCCTTCTTAGACCAATCATAGTTATATACAAGAAAGAATGCATCACCATTGGATGGGTTTGCAATTATGAGCATCTTGTACGCTCTATCTCGAAATGTTTGCTCTACACCACGTCTGGCTTTCTCACATTTTGTCTCATATTCTTGCAACCCCATGGCATGTCTATCAATGCATGATATAGCTTGCTTCACCGCATTTTCAAACGATGTCTACGTATAACGAAAAGGACTCATTATCACTCACACGATTAAAAAATATTGATAATCTATTTATTAATAAAAGATGAGAAATGCAAACACTACCTTCCACACAAGATGTGCCAAGATTGTAGCTGGAGCATTGTACCATTGCTCTCCACTTCGTCGCTCCAAACTAAGCATGGAGCTCCATTAAAGCCCACCTCCTTATGTCTTCACCAAGGTAGTCCAATATGGATGATTTGTCCGCCATTCCAAATCGTTGAAACATGAAGATCTCATGTGACAATGTGGGTGTAACACTAGTGCGCACCAATCTGTTGTAAAGAGTCACAATGAGCCAAGAACTTAGCAATGACTTCACAATGTCTGTAATTAAGTAGAGAGAGATTACTTACTCATTTTGAGATCACAAAGCCAATAGCAATTCTCCTTCTTGCTTCTTGTCCACAACCAAAAATTGACATTTGACCCGAACATGGCATGAGGGGCTATGAGACCAAGCTAGAGAAAACAAAATAAAGATATTACAATATATTACTTTTAATGTTGCATAAAATCACTCTATGGCATTCAAAAGAACATACCTTCGCGCACTGGAGACATCCATGCCTTCACACGATGATTGCCATCCCAAACAAGAAACTTCTTACCACCCACTGAGATCCTCCCACTCAGTTCCTTTGATTTCATCCTCAAATCTGTCATGTTGTACCACCCAGTTTGGTCCCCATTCTTGCAAGTCTACTTGTGTGACCGCGAAATACATAGAGCTTTCAAGACGTGTAAGTGGAACTAAAAAATGAGGAGATGCTTCGACATAACCATGGCAGTCAAAGGAATCATGAAACACCTCAAGTTGGCTAGAAACTGTACGGATGGCTTCATTTGGAATCAGCCTGCATAAAGGGGCCAATGGGGTAGAGGAATTGCGTTGCACAAAAAACTTAGTGAATACATCACCAAGCAATCCCAATTCAATAGATTTTCCAAGAAGCCTTCTATGGGTCTCCCCTTGATCAGTACTAGATTCAGGAATCTCCGTGTGAGTTGGAGGAGGTGAGCTCATTTCGTTCTCTAACACAAGCGCTTCTTTCTCCTCATGAACAAGAGAATTATGCGCTTCTGTTTCCTCTCTAACAGGAGATACATGTGAGGACATAGGTGTCCGTGATTGAGCTTCCTCGCTAAGAGTCAAACAAACATGCCTATATCTAAGTGAGTATCCCGTGTTGTCTGTAAGAGACACACACCAAGCCCAAGTAAGTATATCTAAAACATTAAAACACAATCTTAGAAGAATCTTGGCTATTCACATCATATACCTTTCTTAGTCTTTGCCTATTGTTTTCTTGCTTTTCTTGGAGCCATCTCTCTCTCTTTTGCCCTGAATATGAGTAGCAAAAAGTTTGAGCTGAATGACAGATAGAGATGATCAACCTCACACATAAACCCTACTTCATGTCTATAGGAAAACATCAACCTCACACACAAACCTACTACATGTCTAAGAAAACATTCAGGATGGTGAAAGCTCTAGAGGCTAGCACACAACTTCAAAGAGTAGATCAGTAAGCTCACAAGGCCGGATACCAAAACCAAGATCGGGCCGTAACTATAGGCCCTATTCAAAGAAACCTCTAGGAAAGAAACATTCACCCATCAACTTGAGGAAGATGATCACGATCATGCCCATTCGTAGCTTGTAAGGCGTCTCTCTTCATGTAATCTTCCCACGACTAGGTGTAGCATGAAATATAAAAAGAACGCAGCAAAATCTGCAGCCTTTGAAGTCCCTTGTAGCTAAACTTAAGCTTTGCAATGCTTCAGCCAAACTTAAGTTTAAAAGCTTGCAACCATGGCTATGGAAAACGCAGCTACGCAGCTCACTACTATAACAATTTATGCATGATTCAATGCTTAATCTAGGGAAGACAATGACGAAAAACGGCAACTAAACAATGGGGCTCAACTTAAACAGTGATAAGCTTCCTAAGTATACTCTTGATCAGACAAAACATCAATGCTACCTCCTCAAAATGGCACAGAAATTAGCTTAGGTTTTCTCTGCCTCCACCGGCTCCGCCTGTCAAAATGCCAAACCACGCCTACATTGCACCCTTTGCTCCAGCCTTTCCACTCTGCCGGGGGACTGGAGAGGCTGGAGCAAAGCGCGCAATGCATGCTCCGCCTCCACCTCCTCCACCGGCTCCGCCTCCATCGAGGCCATCTTCTCCACTGGCTGTGCCTCCACCACTCCGCCTCCACCTCCTCCACCTCTGTCGACACCCGGGCCACCCACCGCCACCTCCAACGTAGCCGCCGCGGCTCTAACAAAGGGCGCAATGCATGCTCCACCTCCACCTCCTCCACCGGCACCGGGGCCATCTTCTCCATCGCGGCTGCGCCTCCACCGGCCATCTTCACCACCGGCTTCACCTCCACTGACTCCACCTCCACCGGCTCTGCCTGTCAAAATGCCAAACCACGCCTACATTGCACCCTTTGCTCCAGCCTCTCCAGTCCCCCGACAGAGGGGACTGGAGAGGCTGGAGCAAAGCGCACAATGCATGCTTTGCCTCCACCTCCTCCACCGACTCCGCCTCCACCGGGGCCATCTTCTCCACTGGCTGCGCCTCCACCACTCCGCCTCCACCTCCTCCACCTTTGTCGACACTCGGGCCACCCGCCGCCACCTCCAACGTAGCCGCCGCCGGCTCTAATAAAAAAGAACTGCACAGAGAAAAGAAATGAAAAAAAAAACCTCTTTTCCAGCATGCGTTCGCCTGCTTGCTGAGTTGAGAGTATCCACAACGTTTTTTCCTTCATGTACCCTAAAATATGTGTACCATATATGTGTGTGTGGCCTAAAATATATATAGCCTAAAGATAGATACATATATACACACACATATATACGGCTAAAAATGTATTAAGCTATATGTATTTTATTACACACACACACACACAATTTCAATAACATAAATAATAGAAAAGTTTTAAAAAAGTATGCCACACATATTGAACCATTGAAAAACAATTTCAATAACTTAAATAATAGAAACGTTTTAAAAAAGTATGCCACACATATTGAACCATTGAAAAATAATTTCAATAACTTAAATAATAGAAACATTTTAAAAAAGTATGCCACATATTGAACCATTGAAAAATGTGTGTGTGTGTGTGTGTGTGTGTGTGTGAGAGAGAGAGAGAGAGAGAGAGAGAGAGAGAGAGAGAGAGAGAGAGAATATGTGATTTACAAAAAAGATAAAACTCATGCTCTTTTTAAACTTTTTTAAACATTTAGGCTCAAAAGAGAGAGAGAATGTAGTTTAGGCTATGTATATATGTACATATATATATATTGATGTATATATATATTTTTTAGTCTAGGTATTTATTAGGTTACACACACACACACACACACACACATATTAAGCTATATGTATTTTAATAAATGTGTGTGGTGTGTGTGTGTGTAGCCTAACAGATATATAGTCTAATATATCTATAGATCATAAAATAGATAAAAGGCTAGTCTCTTTGTAAATACACACACACACACAAAAATACATATATCCTAATAGATTCTTAGCCTAAAATATATACAATATAATATATAAATATAGACATGTGTGTGTGTATTTACAAACAGACTAGCCTTTTATAAAAATAATACTTAGAACCAATAAATATTTGTATATTTTTATATATATTTGTAGATACATATATATTTGTATATTTTTTATAAAAAAAATTTATCGTGACCATTCTCAATCGTGATTGCTCCACCTTGTTTTATCATTTCAACCGCCTACATTCTCAATCGTGATTGCTCCACCTTGTTTTATCATTTCAACTGCTTACATTCTCAATCGTGATTGCTCCACCTATTCCTTCGTTTTTATATTTTCATTTTACATTTTCGTCTCTCCTGTACTTTCTACATCTTCGTATTGCCTTCCCTATGGAGCACACTGTCACCTTTGAGTGGGAGCTTGATGGCTGCTGCTGCAGCAAAAAATCTCAAACTTTAATACTTCTCCACCACACCATGCTTGTCAGTCATGGATATCTACAAGGGTTTCTGCATTCATCACACACCCTTTCTGGAGTGAAAGCTACTAGGACCAATGGAAGCCTACAGGAAATCTTCGCTCATTATGATATGGAGGGCAATAAAAACTACCTCGTAGATATTACTCGAAGTAAAACATATATGCTACAATGTAGTCCTCTCTGTGCTGCTGCTGATAGTCTTGATTCTAGTGCTAATGACATTGCCTAAGATGTCTGACATTTGGAGACTTCAGTGGATAAAGAATTAGGGACACAAAACACCCATGTTCATATCTCGAGCTCCTCCTCTGACTTGAATGGCTCAACAACTGTTTTGCAACCAGGTGAAGGCATAAGCAATCCAAAAGGTTCAAAACACAAGATCTTTGAAGATGAATGTATTGCTTTAGAGAGTATACTTTCAGTTCTTCGTAAGAAGGTGCAACCTTCTCTTCTACGTTCATTGTTGGAAAAAGTTACTCGAGTCATCCAAGTCCAAGAGGTGCCAAGACATTATGATGGTGATTCCATCCTAGAGTTTCCACCAACATATGGCAAAATAGGAAATATGGATGGAATGGAGCAAAAATATGATGGTCACCTATGGACACGTCCAGTAACATCAAACATGTCTGTAAGTTGTACCATGCGTATTAGCTATTGTGTTGGTACTTTGGAGTGCCATAGGCTCAGTTGTCCTTTTTACTTGAACAATAAAAGGTATAACAACACCGTCTTTCATGGACATCTGACAAAAAAGATTCCAGTTGGACTTTTGACAGAGGATGAGAAAACTAAAATAGTTTGTCACTTTTGTCACAAAACTGCATATTGTGTGCAAGTGTGTAGGTGTATTGTGTGTTACGTAATGCCTCGTGACACAACTATTACAAGAATGATGCTCCACACTGGGCTACAACATCTAGTTCAGCCCCAAGAACTTCAAGGTCAATGTTGGAGCGCGTGAAAATGTTTGTTTCTCAAGTGTTGAAAGCCCAGAGAAGTGCAGGTCCTCGAAAAATACAGATGGATATTGTGAAGGATATGCTATTTTCATCCATGATGAATCAAAAGGATGAGCTACCTACAAGTATTGGGGATCATGAGCTCTGCAATTTTTTGGAGGAGTTGAGTCCTCTTGTGGAAAACCAGAGGTGAGTATTCATTCTGTAACTTAATTATATTTGGATGTATTTTTCTACATTCGGTCCTCTCTTTATTGTGAAATTATGTTTTTTAGGTTTAGACACATTGTATCCCAGGAGAAAAGAAAATTGATGCCGGCAGGAGAGGGCTTTGATAGCATCCTTCTTATACAGAGAAGATCTCGCTATTCATTTATACAAGGTAGTCGTTTCCCAGGACAAGGTGGCCCTGATGACAAATGTTATGTCTTTAAGATGTCTTTGCGAGGACCAGCATGAGGCGTGGACTTGGTGAATCACATGCGGTGTGATAGTGGAGGTGACTTGTCAAAGTCTTGGGTTTTGTTTGATCACACTCATTGAGTTTTTGGATGGTCAACAATGGCTTGTCATGTTTACGACCCAAGGTGAGACTACGTACTTCAATTTTTCCCTTTCTTTCAGTTACCTTGATTTACCTTGAATGATAGCTGATTGAAAAAATTTCTCTCCAAAATCCTATAGTGTTCAAGAGCTGTTGACAATTGCCACATGCAAAATAAAGGAGGAGGATACAAAAAGCCACAAGTACTATTTTGGGAAATGCTGAATAGCACAATGGAGCAATGCGGTTATGCACCCGCACACTTCTATGGGTTTATGCTGATGAAGCAGGGTCCAATTGGTGTGCAGTTAGGACGGTTTTCAATGGGAGTCCGCACAACATTATGGAGGACAGGGAGCAAACGTGCTTATTCCATTGGAAACAAAGTTTAATGAAGCACGCTAAACAATGCATGAGAAATTTTATGGAGAAATGATATGTTGTATGGATGTATTTGCATTGGAGTCAATTTTGTGAATTCATGTATGAAACCTCTTGTGTGCAGGTGGTCTTAAGCTCGGTGGATTTAGCATGAACCCCTCGAACAAACTTATCTAAAAGTGTACATGAGAGTTGGCTTGCTGCTGGCGAAGGATACTGGCGAAGGATACAAGGAAAGGGTTAGCTTGTATGATGTGTGCATTTCAGATATGGCAAACGCTTTACTACAAAGTGCAAAGCAATATGCATATCAGATGGGGAAGCACAAAGGTGAGGGACCAAGCTTGAGCAAGTTGTTGGACAAGGTGGCAGCAAGGTCAAGACTGACACCACCACAAGTGGCTCGCATGGTCCATGAAACAGTAGCTAATACTCCTATGTATGAGGAATCAAGGCCTCTACATGGAGATAAGGAGACTATTCAACGGTTCAACGGAAGAGGGTGAGGACAACGGAAGTAGACCAATGCTCACATCGTCCAGGTTATGTCATGCAGAGCAGACATCGTCAAAACCAGGGAACAACAAGAAGAGTAAGTTTTGGAGATAGATCTAGAACAAACAGTGCAGCAAGTCACGCTTCAAGGGGAGGACCAAAAAGTCCAGTCATCAGAGGACCAAAAAAGTCCAATGATGACTGGAGGAAACAAAGATGTCGGACATGAAGAGCCTAAACAACATTATGGCACAATGAGCAGAGGACAAATGCATGTAAAGGAAGAGGCCGTTGGACGCACAATGTGGGCCATTAGACGAACCCCATTGAACTCAAAAGTCAAATGTTTGGGAGGTATTGATGGAAGACTTAAGTGCAACTCATACATATAGGGAAGCTCTATTGGAGTTGTTGCCCCTAGCTTCTACTCAGAGCGACGACATCCTGGTGTGGGAGGGCCAAAGGCTCAAATGATGTGGTTTTGTCCTTCACATGTTTCACACACATGGCATGTAGATCCAAACATAATATATAAGCCATCATACCCAGAGATGTGGAAAGTGGATGTTGGGACCAACATAACCAGCCAAGAGGTAGAGAAATTAGTAAAGGCAGGGTTCAAGTTAGATGTTACTCATGAAGAACCTTTTGTGTCAGGGGTTGGAGAAACGTCCACACAAGCAGCGGGCAACAAAGAAAGTGACAAGAGGCCACATGATGCTACACAGAATACAAAGAGATCAACCAAGTGGAATGCATTGGATTTCCAAAGAAGCAGAAAAGAGGATTGGTAGTGCCGAGGCCATGACAGCGACAGTCCTTAATGAGAGTGCAATGCAGCCGTCCCCCTACTCTATTTTTGATTTGGCATGTGAGAGTGGAGAGGATTATTTTATACACATCAAGGTACAACCTTGGTGTACATGTCCTGATTTCATGCAAAGAGAATCTAGAGGAAAGTCTTACGTTGCATGTAAGCATATCTATTTTGTCTTCTTGCGAGTTTTGAGATTACATAAGAATGAGGATATGGTAATGCATCAACCGACACTATCACCAGAGGAAGTGGGCAATATACTATCACGTCCTCGAAGCAAAGATGTTTGTGCCTATACTTAAGCTTTAATCAAGCCTCTCATGTTTGTGCCTACTTAAGCTTTAATCAAGCCTCTCATGTTTGTGCCTACTTAAGCTTGTAAGGAAATGTAAAGTCAATCTTTTTGTAAGAAAATTTGAACCAATATTATTTTTGTCTTGCTTTGGGATGGAGTATACTATCATGTACTCTAAAGTCTTATTGTAGGTAGCTTGCGACGCTATGGTAAAGGAGTTGTACCAACCATATATCTTCTTGTAAGGAAATGTGAACTCAATCTTTTTGTAAGAAAATATGAGCCGGGTATACTTGTTTTTACTTGTGTTGAAATAAACATTGGAAGAAAGGTACATAGATAGGTATGTTTGTGCCTATACTTAAGTTTCTTGGACATAAAATGTGTGTTTATATGTAGGAAGGTAGGTAGGTAGGTATGTAGGTATGTATGTATGCATGCATGTATATGTTTGGGAGTATGCATGCATGTATGTATGTATGTATTGCATAAATGTATGTATATATGTATGTATGTATATATATATGTATGTATATATGTAGGAAGGTAGGAAGGTAGGTAGGTAGGTAGGTAGGTAGGTAGGTGTGTTTGAGAATATACATGTATGTATGTATGTGAATGTATTTATTTCTCTTTCATAAATACTTACTATATAAAAGCTCACCAAAATGTATCATTTTTCTTACAAGCTCGCATAAAACTATCTTATCTCCAAAAAGCTCGCAAAAAAATCAAACCCCAATCTATTGGCAGATCTTGGTATTAGACAGCCCTCTTCTACCACCATTTTCACTAACAGCTAGAGTGCATTGGCTGTGGCGTAGAATCTGGTTTTTCATGCATGAACAAAGCACAATGAGGTGCATTATCATTATGTCAGGGAGAGGCTCCATGCAGGAGAGGGCAATGTGGTAGCAGATGGGTTTACCACCACAGATGGGTTTACCAAGCCCCTTTCTAGGGAGAAGTTTGAAGCTTTTTCCAAAGCTTTAGGCTTACTACCATTTTTAGGGTGATCAGTCACACACCCTATACGTTCAAACCATTCACTTTAGGGGGGTTTATTAGCCTTTGGCCTCTGGGAAGTCTTGGTGTGAATAGTCTTACACATGGGCACTTTTACCTTGTGTTGGTGGCAGGGGTTTTTTCCCGTGTGAACACACTCTTGTGTGTTGGGCTTTTTAGCCTTGGGATTAGTGTACTTTAGTACACTCACTTGTACTCACTTTATTATTCTATTACATGAGTTTTTCCAGCACACCCCCATCAGTGTTCTCTATGTATGTGTGTGTGGTTGTGCAAGTGCAGGTCCTCCTATCCAACAATAGATTTATCCAAATGAAGCGTGTACATTGATAACACTTGTGGGGGAGTGTTTGAGAACAAGCCTTATCCAAGTACAAAAAGATAAAAGTGGGTGAACAGCCTCTAAAAAGGGTTACTTGTGTATGTGTGTGTGAACCCACTCTTACAGTGGTTCACTAAAATATCTCGATAGTATACTTGTAATGACCTAAGCAACGATGTCATACAACAGAGGCTCTAAGCCTATAAAAGCATTGTACTTGAATGAAGTATTATAAGTCACATCACTGTATCATGCAATTTAGCTCTCTTTGAAACATTCTCTCTCTCTCTCTCTCTCTCTCTCTCTCTCTCTCTCTCTCTCTCTCTCTCTCTCTCTCTCTCTCTCTCTCTACCTTTCCATGTGCAATAGCCGAGGGAGACCTCTCGGCCATACTCATTAGCCCCATGCTTGATATTTTGGAGAGTGGTATACCATCTACTTGGAGCTGATGCTGCTCTCATGTTTTTATGTTCTTAGTATTTCCATGATGAATTTCCATGGATAGTTTTGTATCACCCAAGTGAGATAGCTATGTTTATGTTTTTTTTTTTCGTTCCATGCTATGCCATGGACATTATTGTATCACTTTGGTCTCATAGGCCCATTGGGTCTTTAGTAGATGCTTAATAGATCTCTCTCTCTCTCTCT
Source organism: Cibotium barometz (assembly GCF_041138505.1). Taxonomy (NCBI): domain Eukaryota; kingdom Viridiplantae; phylum Streptophyta; class Polypodiopsida; order Cyatheales; family Cibotiaceae; genus Cibotium; species Cibotium barometz. The sequence continues at coordinate 1,546,074 of NC_141081.1, read as the reverse complement.
CTCTCTCTCTCTCTCTCTCTCTCTCTCTCTCTCTCTCTCTCTCTTACTTCTTTGTACATCAATGACATAGCCATGTTTGTCTTCAAGCCTCCATAGCTTCTAGTACAGTAGTCACTCTTTGGGCGTGTGTTCTCACATAGCTTGGGCCCCCCTCAACTTTGGCCTAGTCTCTTGGCGAGTGGACTAGTTTGAGGCGGCTTCCTTAAGACGCCCAAGACAAATGTCTCATTGAGATCTGAAAGTAGAGAGCAGATAGTCCTTGTCATTGACTCAGCCATCCCCCCAGATTGATAGACCCCCCTCCATGTCCCCTCTCTCCACTGGTTGTTTGGGAGCTTTCACATGCCATGACATCCCTTTGGTGATACCAGGATAAGACGAGGACCAACTCTTATTTTCTGGTCGGATGCCATGGACGTCCAATCCTCTCCCTAGTAGAGGACTTTAGGGTTGGCTCACTTTAGAGGGTTTGGATCATCGGCTTTCATGAGGAGCACTCCCCCCTCGGGATGCAAGTAGCCTGAGACAGAGGTCCTGGAGACTTTTGCTCTGGGAGGGTTTATTTTGATGTGGATTTAGTGGGATCCTAGCGAGTGGAAGTGGAATACCCCTTTAGCCCATAAAGCCCTACCACCCTTGCTAGATTCAGATGTATGAGATTAATGGTACTCTTGCTTCAGCAGAGTGATGGTCCTCCCAGGACATCTCACCTAGCTTCCTCACGGATTACTAGAAGTGACTCTGGGACTACTTCCAACCTTAGAAGGTGTCACCATTTGGTCCTTTCACCAGTCTTGACTAGTGTTTCACACATTGAGCAGAGCCAAGGTGTGAATGGGGATTTTCCACAGAAGAAAGCTGAAGCATTTTTTACTGGCAAAATTTGGCCTGAAAGATGGCTACAGAGCATGAGCAGCATTGGATTTTATTTATTGAAGTGACTTATAATGCTATTAAGTCAATGTGTTCACACATCATAAATGAAGGGTTGAACATATTATTATTTTTGGGCATTGAAAGCTGGACAAAAGGAGGCGCCTACATGAATCTTAGGCAACAATTTTGGGAAAAGCATAAAGTGGATATTTTGGGCTAGCCCAACTACTTTTAGCAAAAAGGGAAAAAGCACTTCAAATATACGCTGGTCGGCTTTATTAAAAGCTTAGTGGGGCTACTTTTAGCTTACTGCTGCTCTGCAGGCTGCAGGCCAGCAGCTGCTCTCTCTCCTACCCCTCTCAATGATGCTGGCCATACAGCAGTCACCTTCTTCTCTTGGCTATCATGCGCTGGTCGTACAAGTGGGTTGCCCTATTGATCCATTGTTCTCTCTCTCTCTCTCTCTCTCTCTCTCTCTCTCTCTCTCTCTCTCTCTCTCTCTCTCTCTCTCTCTCTCTCTCTCTCTCTCTCTCTCTTTAATGCTAGCCGCATAGGTACTTGCTGATAGCAGCTGGATTTTCTTTCTCTTATGCGATAGAGAGCACATGCTGTTGGTATTTCTTCTTCATGAGCTGCCTTGTGCTGGTCTTAAAACTGGTCGTATAGTAGCCACACGTGTGACAACTGCTCGTGTTTTCTCAGTTGCTATTTTACTCGTAGATTTGGCTGTACAACGGGCCACGATTGGGGCTGGTTATGCGAATGTTTTGGGACAGTTTTGGACAGCCTTTTGTGTTGTTTGTATCTTGGCTTTGGACAGAGTTGGCAAGAGTTTTGCTGACACTTTGTGGAAAATCCGGTGAAAGTCTGCACCCACATCTTGGATTCTTGTAAAAAACTTTTATCGAAATAAAGAAGATTCTATGGGGGGCCGGCCGTTCCGGCTCAATACGGTGTTTTTATATTGTTAATGGTTCTTCCGTTGTGTTTTCAAAGCTCTATATGATATTTGAAGTATCTTTCTATCGCTTCGGGTCCCCCCGATTTACGGTGACAGTGGTAAGAGAGTTTAGGCTTTCTTGGAAGCAAGAGGTTTTCTTCCAACAATGAGAAAGAGAAAAGATCAGAAGTGGGGACCACACTGATTAACAATTTTGCTATTGAGTTTTTGGAAGTAGTCATGTGTCAAGAGCATGAACAGTAGATAGCTTTGGTCTAAGGATTTATGAATTCACAAAATTTATCCTCTAAGTATGGAGTTGGTTTTATGTGTCCGTGTTTAGCACTCTTTCCATATGGATTATTGTGGATTATAAATCAAGTTTACAAGCAAGATATATGGAGCTATATCTCGAGATATCTTATGTGTATGCTAAGGAGATATTTCTTTTGGCTTCCTTTCAAACCTGGCAAAGAAAAGCTATGTAGACTTTGAGTTGATGTGTTTTGCAATTTATTGTAAGTGTTTTTGGACACTTAACCGTTGTATGTCTTTACAAGGAGAATTGTGTGTTGTTTGCCTTGAACTGTTTCAGGTAAACATAATGGTTGAAAAGTCTGGTTTATATGGTATTTCATACGGATATGTTCAACGTTTATGGATTAAGTTTTTGGCATATCTTTTCTTGAGGATTTATACATATATGATGGTTTGACGCATCTATATGGTTATTATTGGCTCGGCGATTCTTGGATTTTATATACAGTTCTATGGCTCCCTTTACTAGGATGGAGTATGTTTTTTTTGGCTCCCTTCTATTTGGGATGTAGTGGATTTCTGGATACCTTATGGATCGAGCTGGATACCTTATGGATTGAGGATTTTTCTATGGAATTCTATTGGTGGCCGAAATGCCTGTAAAACTGTATGCAACAGAAATGTTCATGGAGCACCAAGATATTTATGCCTGTGACTCATTCTCATCTTCTTATGTTCTACACTTGAGCCCATCTCTCATTCTCATCTTCTTATGTTCATGGAGCACCAAGATATTTATGCCTGTGACTCATTCTCATCTTCTTATGTTCTACACTTGAGCCCATCTCTCCTTCTAGGTCTATGATCAAAATACCACCACGGAGTGCACGTGGTAGAGTAAACTTGAGCCCACCTCTTCTTCAAGGTGTGTGGTCAAAGTACCAACACAGAGTGCATTGTGGTAGAGTGAACATGAGTCCATCTCTCCTTCAAAGTGTATGCTTTGTTGGAGATGCAATCTACACTTCTAGAGAGAACCAGCTCACGTAGTGAGATTGGATTTGAGTCTTAGCAAGTTGAGGTTTCTACAAATTGGATAATCGGAGGTCACCTAACACCTTAAGGTTTTGGAGTCTGGATGGCTAGAAAAATTTATGAAACACCTCAGTTAAGCGCGCTTGTGTAGGAACACAACTGGCATGGGTGACCTCCTGGAAAGAGGGAGGATCCATGTTTCCAACATGGTATCAGAGCCTAGGTTGTGGTGTTGGAAGCTAAGACCTCAACCAAAGTGTGGCTTGAGGGAGGGTGTTGGAGATGCAATCCACACTTCTAGTGAGAACCAGCTCACATGGTGAGACTGGGTTTGAATCTTAGAAGGTTGAGGTTTTTACAAATTGGATAATCGGAGGTCACTTAACACCTTAAGGTTTTGGGGTCTGGATGGCTAGACCAATTTGTGGAACACCTCAGTCAAGCGCGCTTGCGCAGAACATAACTAGGATGGGTGACTTCCCGGGAAGTGGGAGGATCCATGTTTCTAATATGCTTTGAGTACCGACACGAAGTGTATGTGGTAGAGTGGACATAATGCCTTGTTGACAGGGGACTTATGTCTACGCCAAGGGTCATGTGATCTAACATCTCGTAGGTAGGGATTGTGTCTGCATCATCAACTGTGGATCTTATCTTGGGTTCACTCATGGAAGGGTGGTAGCCTTGGTGAGTGAAATCTCATGGAAGGGGAAACCCTGACAATAAGCACTCATGGAAGGGTCGTTGCCCTGCTGAGTAAAGTCTTGTGGAAGAGAAAACCTTGGTGAGCATGAATGGGTGAAGGTGGAAAGGTACGTAAGGTACGGTACGAATCAAGTATGTAAGGTATCCATTCAGGTACGGGTTGAGATTTTAAGGTACGTCAAATACGTAAGGTACGCAAAAACATAAAGAATATACTAAATAGGGTATATATATACAAAAAAATGAATAAAAAATTACAAACTTTAAATTTAAAAAATAATTCATTTCTAGACAACACAATTACCAAAATTAGAGCTATCAGTAAACCAAAGCATAAATAGGTTTCACAAAACAATAGCATAAATAGGTTTCACGTTTAGTACTCATCATGACTCAAATGCCATGGTATACATACTATAAGCAATCAATCAAAATTTGAAAGTTAAAAGACAGTTTACTACCTAGAGAAGCCAAAAAATAATAGTTCTAATCACTAGTGTCACTATCAATGCACATTGCAGAGCACTCAATGATCAATCCACTTCACCACCATCATATGATGAAGATTCAAGATCTCCATCTGTCAACATGTTTCCTTCCTTATCATACTTTGGCTCTGCAATGGCGATGACCGCGCAGCGGCTGGCACCACATCATTATCATCTCTTGTTACTAAGTTGTTAGTACCAAAAGTATGTGTATTGTGGGTTAAAACACACACAAGTTAAACAAGAAAGTGCATATATCCTCACTTGCGTGGGTGTTCCCAACATGTGGAGACGGCTAAAATCGGTGTGACGGGGAGGCTGGCCTAGGGTTTTTCATGGCCCAAAATGTTTTTAAAAACTGCCACTTACGGCCAATGAGATGATGGTGCAAGTGGTGAAGGTGTTTGCCTAGAACCAAGAGGTCCTAGGTTCAAAACCCTCCTTGGTGCTTCCTTGGAGGCATCATCTACGGGTGGATAAATGAGCACCTACGAGCAGTGAAAACTTGGTAACTATGGGAGGATCTCAAAGGCTAGTTAGGGGGGGGGGATATTTTCTACGTACGGATCCGTACCATGCGGTACAGTATTGTGCCGTACACTAAAACTTAGCTTATCCTCATAAGGTACGTACGTACGGATGCAACCTTGGAAAGGTTTCATGGGAGGGTCATTGCCCTAGTGAACCATATGGACATGTGAAGCATGTTTGGCTTGGGCATGCGTATGGATCAAAGGAGCGGTGCTCTTATGTAGTCTAATGGCATGGCAAGATGTTTTGTGGCTATGTATTCTGCTTACTTTATTTTTGCAAGTACTTGAAGCTATATATGGATTTATGGATATTTCAGACACACTTGGCTCGTGTGCCTGTGCCTAATTATTATCAGCGTTGTTGATTGGGATATGATTAAAGTTTGTTTCTCGATACGGTTGGTTCTTGTGCCCGTATCTAGCTTTGGATCATGGATTTGGATTTATGGCTTTAATGCCGGAATTATAAAATACTACTGATTGGCAGTGCATCTGCTATACTTGAAGGATATTTCACTAGTATCATGCTTATACAATTGCGGACAACTGCTTTATCAGACAGAGGGATGTCACCATTTGGTCCCTTCACCAGTGTTTCACACACTATAGAGCATGGGCAGTATGGGATTTTATTTATCAAAGTGACTTATAATGCTTGTAAGTTAGTGTGTTCGCACATCATAAACGAAAGGCTGGACATATTATTACTTTGGGACATGGAAAGGTGGGCAGAAGGAGGCGCCTACATGAAACTTGGGCTACAAGTTTGGGAAAAGCATAAAGTGGATATTTTGGGCCAGCCCAGCTACTTTTAAGAAAAAGGGGAAAAACACTTCAAATATAGGCTGGTCGGCTTTATTAAAAGTTGAGTGGGGCTTCTCTTTTGCATCATCATGCGCATATACTCTCATTTGACTGCAGCTGTTCTCTCTCTCTTGCTCCTCTCAGCACTGGCCATACAGCAATTGCCTTCTTCTCTTGGCTATCATGCGCTGGTCATACAGGTGGGCTGCTGCTGCTGCTGATCCGTTGTTCTTTCTCTCTCTTTTAGTGCTGGCCGCATAGGTACTGGCCGACATCAGCTGTGTTTTCTCTCTCTTGTGCGCTAGAGAGCACAGGTGGTAGGTGTTGGTATTTCTTCTTCATGAGCCGCCTTCTGCTGGTCTTAAAACTGGTCGTACAGCAGCCACATGTGTGACAACTGCCACTCCTAGATCTGGCCGTACAACGGGCTGTGATTGGGGTTATGCAGCTGTTTTGGACAGTCTTTGGTAATGTTTGTATCTTGGCTCTGGATAGAGTCTTGGGTAAGAGTTTTGGTGACACTGTGTGGAAAATCTAGTGCAAGTCTGCACCCACATCTTGGATTCTTGTAAAAAGCTTCTATCTGGATAAAGAAGTTCCTATGGGGGGCCGGTCATCCCGGATCAGTGCGGTGTTTTATATTGTTTATGGTTCTTCCGCTGTGTTTTCAAAGCTCTGTCTAGTATTTGAAGTGTTTGTCTATCACTCGGGGTCCCCAATTTACGGTGATAGGTCACTCTTTTCCTTTGGCGGCGGGTAGCTCACAAGAGTTTAGCAGTTGGCATGTGGCTGGCCATTGGTGGTCGTCCAACACAGCGCATGAGGTGCAACAACATTGCCTTTGGCCCCAAATGCAATAGGTTTGGTTGAGGATTCTCTGACTATTCACCACCTCTCGGACTTATTCTTGCATCATCACGTGGGGGAAGTTGCGTGGATGATAGAGTTAAGGTCCACTCGGAGGAGAAAGCTAATGGTTAGGCCCTCAGGCTCACCTATTGTAGGATAGAGTCTATCCCCACCCCCGACTCTTCAGGAGAGACTTGGTCCCCATCACTTCCGGCACTTGTCAGAGGTGGGCTGGGAGATCATCAGCAGAATTGCGGCATGGCACATTTGGCGGGCATGGTGTAGCAAGGCCATTGATGGCATACTCCCCCCCTCCTCCCTCCCCCCTCCCAAAAAACACACACACACACACACAAAAACGGAGTCCATCTGTGCCATAAGGACATATATCATTCATACTCTCCGCGGCCAGTGGGGGAAGCTATAGGGAGATTCGGATCGCATGCGGAGATGCCGAGAGGCCTTCCTACGGATCTGGCAGAATTGCCCCTTCCTCTCGGATAGTGCCAGTGACCTCATTGAAGGCAAATGCACACTTATGGTAGTTCGAACAGGACTTAACCAAGGGCACTTTTTCGCATGTGGTTTTTCCCTTGGACTACTACGTGGCACATTTGGAGAGCTCGTTATAGTGTGGCCTTAGAGGGCACTCTCACCCCGCAAAGCATAGTCCATTCGGACCATATCAATCATTCATACCCTTTGTGGACAATGGGGGAAGCTTTGGGGTTGCTCCGATCTCATGTGGAAGCACTGAAGCACTGCGAGGCCTTGTGAGGATTTGGTGTCACTGTCCTTTAGTGTGGTCCCCCCCCAAAAATTGTATGAGATAGCCTTCTCCTCCGAGAGCGGCCAGCTGGGAGAGGAGCATCAGTTTTTCTTCATTCTCGCTCCCCTTTATGGAGCTGAGTTTGTACTTTAGCCATTATGGCGGTTTTTTTTGGTTCAGGGGAGCACGCTATATGTGCGTGGCTCGTATAGGTTGCAGAAGAGCAGCGCACAGAAGTGATGGGCTGAAAGCGAGCAGCACATAAGGGCGGGTGGGCTGTGTTTAGAGTTACGAGCAGTGCACAAGGGTTACGGGAAGCAATAGGGCAGCGTGCCGGGTTGGGTGAGCAGCGTCAGGAGGAGCACATGATGGGTGGCTCACAGAAGCTCTAAACCCAGGGGAATGGGTGCGTTTCTTCTTGACTTAAATTTTGTGTAAACATGAATTTAGTAGCAATAAGAGGGTTTGTTCCAAGTGTGTATTTGAAGCAATTGACAAGCACATTCTAGCTGCTAGAGTCGCCCCTCCGTGAGTTGTCGCATCTTGGGATTGTGGAGGTATCGGGTTCAATCCCTGTTGCATTGTGTTTGTTTCTCCCCAATTGTAATTTCAACTTGTGCCCACAAACAAAGATGGAAGTGCACAAACAAAGGTGAAAGTGGTGCCCTTGTAGGAATGAGCAATCAGTGGCCACCACCAACAGATACACCATTTTGAGTGGCTTTCCTCAATATTGTCGTGCACTTCTTATCTTGAATAATTGCAATGCTCTCTGCCCTTGTCTATTAGAACCCATTGCTCACTTATGGAATATTATAGCCACAGGCTACCAACTAACACACTACCAAATTAACACAGTGCTCCAATAGAAGACTATCAAAACCTTGGATTCACAGCCCTATTCTTGTCTTATCTAGTGATTTCTTAATAAAAATACATGAACACAAACACAAATTTTCAAACAAAGGATTTTATGGCAAGCTACTCCTCTACATTAGTAGCCATTTGGATAATCTTTGAGAACTTGAAATAGTAACTAAAGAAAGACTAAGCCACAAGATTGAGCCTCGGCAATGGCACCAAAGATCTTAATTGAATTTCTTACCTTGCCTTGCCAAGAAGTTGAATGTGTTGGGGGATTTTATTGAAAGGCCTCATTGTTTGTAAAACAACCATATTGCGGGGAGCGAGTCTCTTGTGTTGCTTCATCTCCATTGTCACACTTTCCATAGGCTCCAAGTTCCCAAAGGAAGGAGAAAGAGAGAGCTCTACACACACGGTGGTTGAAAGAGATTTCTCTAATTTATGATACACAAGCTACTCAAGGGAGGAAAGAGAAGGTTCCAAGAGGACTCTAGTAGCCTCCCATCCACACATGCATGCGCACTTCCCACGAAGCATAAGCATACATTTATCCAAGCAAACAAGAGAGTAAAAAGTAGAGAAGACGAGAGTAGAGGAGAGAAGGTAGCTTGAATAAGAATGGGGAGAGTGTTTCATCACTTTGTAAAATTGACATATATACATGGAGTTGTTCACAATTACTTGGCCAAGACTTAAAAATAGTCCTTGGTTGTCTACCCTAGCTCATTTGTAATGTTACAAATGAAGTCAATTGACTTCCCCATTCTCAATTAAGCTCATGTTTGAAAGTATACATGCTTATGATGAGATTCACATTACAAGAAAGTGAGATATCAAAAAAGATCATTACAATGAGCATCTTGTTTGGAAGTTTACATGCTTATGTTGCGATGCACATTACAAGAAAGTGAGATATCAAAAAATATCATTACGATGAGCATCTTGTTTGGAACTATACTTGCTTATGATGCGATGCGCATTACAAAAAAGTGATATATCATGAAAGATCATTACAATGAGCATCTTGTTAAAAACTTTATAAGGACTATTCCCCATATCAGCACTTCTAGACTCCATCTCTCTTTCCTCATCTTTTTGGATTTCTCATTACTCAGCTCACAATGTCGTCCTTCCTTGTTATCAACCATGGTGTTTAGACTTTGGAAATCAGATACAACACTGTTGTTTTTGTGAGGTTTCAATACTACAACTCACTGATTTCTTTGGTTTGCAAAGTAGTAACATTGTCCTCCAAGAGGAGATAGAACTTCAATATGTAGGGATCATTCATCGACCACTTGAGCTGGAAGCTAGAGAATTCAGATTTAAGGTGGAGCCAAAGTATGGTGGTGTGTTCACTATAGTAATGACACAAGAGGCTACACCTTCTACCAAATCGAGGGACATTGTGAGTGTGATCAGCTTGCTTGTTGAAAAGCTCCCACTTAATAGTTCATTACATGTTGCTTTCTTGAGTGCCACCAGTATAGAGCAGGTTTCAAAGTTACCTCGACACTGGCTATATTGTGTTTGAGCTTCCGCCATCTCCTTTGGGTTCTGCAATGTTTGGGATGGATCAAAAGTCTGATGGTCATGTTTGGACGCTATACTCTACAAGCTCGCAAGACTCTTTCAATGGAATGGTTCGAATAAGTAGGTGTGCAGGCTCCTTGAGGTGTTGCAATTTAGATTATCCTTACATTGATCGAACAAAACTATGCAATGAAATGAAATGGAATGGAAAGGAAAGAACCCTTTCATGTCCTGCAAAAATATTGAAGTTGGTGTTGCCAAAGATACTGTCATGGACATGTTGATTGTTGGTAAAGAGGAAGCAACTAAGGAGTTGGATGAGCTTGGTGTTCAGCAGGTTCTTGAGACAATCACACCATTATCACAAAGAAGGAGGATTCAAAGATCCGTGCAATCAGCTAGATATGGATTAGAAGGAGTGGACTGTGGGCTTGATTCATTTGCTGGATTTGAACAGCAGTGTAGATATCCATTTCTATAAAGTATCCTTTTTCCTGGACAACTCTCAGATGATCAGCAACCTCATGTCTTCAAGATGTCTACTATTGGTCCAACAGGTTCAGGGCTTGCCTTGGTTGATAGAATGAGGCTAGGTGGTAGCTTGGGGCAACAATGGTTGCACTTTCACAATGTCCACCGGGTTAAGGGATGGTCTACCATGGGAATTTAAGCTACATGTGAATTGCTCAAAGACACTAGTGCATAGATAAAGTTATGGCAGCTAGCTCATTAATGATCAAATATTAAAAAATGGATTTCCTTTGCTAGAATTTAGAGGCTTTATGGCAGATGGAGCAGGTGAAAATTGGCTTGCAATTAGAACAGTGTATAATGGTGGACTTGATCATGTGATGGAGGGTAAAGAGAGAACATGTGGTTTTCATTGGGAAATGAGCATGATAGGGCATACAAGGAAATGCATTAGGCCTCCTTTCAAGAAGAGTATAAGCACCTGTGTAGAAACTAGAAGAGAGCGACATAAGATGCTAGTGCAGAGATTTGTAAGTATGAGAGATGCTCATGGATATGCTAAACACATAAGCTTATATGATGCCACTGCTTCAGACCTGGCAATGTCTGTGCTTCAAAGTGCAACTACAATGCCTACATGTCTGACAAACATTTGGGAACAGGACCTACCCTGGACAAACTAAGGGAGAGGATTATGAGACAGGAGATTCAAGCAATGTGTTAACATAGTGACTAGTTGATGTTACCCACAGTGTTATAGAAGAGGCTAGGCTTCAGACACCTAAAATGCAAAGGCCATCAATGGAGCAAACCCAAATTACAAGGAGAAGAGGCTCTGCCACTCCTACTGCAATGATGGAGCATGACAGTCATAGGCCGGATTACATTTATGTTACAAGCATCTTTAAAGTAGGCGACCAGTTAGTGGGAGTAGACCTACCTCTTCAAATGTACATGAAGAGGAGATTCTATGCAAGGAGAGTATTGTTCATGAAACTAATTGGGCCATCAAAAGAACAAAGCCCCGTAGTGTGGTGACATGCTTTAGGCTCATTGCTGCCACAAAGGCTAGATGTGGAGCACTCATAAATACATTAGGTTGAAGTGCAATTGAGGGTGTCCCTGCACCTTGCTTCAAGGGGAGAAGTCAACATCCTAATGGTATTAAAGAGCAGTTTGTGTGGTTTTGCAACACCTCTGTAGCCCATACATAGAGTGTTGAACCAATCTATCCTTGGTGTGCCTAGCCATTCCCCTAGGGTCTGGAAGGTTTTTGTTGGGACTTCCATTAAAAAATATGAAAAGGAGCAATTGCAACATGCAGGTTTTGTGCTTGAGGAAGATGAGAGTTTGCATGTGCAAGGACCAAACATGCAAGGAAGTGCAACAGTAAACATGCAAGGAGCAAACATGCAAGGAAGTGCAACAACATTGAGACATGTTCGGCCTGGTCATCAAAGGGATAATAGGATCGTGAAGTGGAGATCAAAACTAAGTAAAGATTTTCAAGAGAGGATTCAAAAGGCTCAATGTTTGAATGCTGAAGTAGTGCAAGAGAAGATAATAAGTCCAAATGAAATCCATCTTTTCTACGTGTGTACAGAAAGTTATATTACAAAGGGTCTGATATACACAATGACAATATCAAAGTTTCCACACTGCTCCTACGAGGACTTCATGCAACGAGATACAAAGAAAGGGATGTATATTCCATGCAAACATGTCTACTTTATCTTCATTAGTGTTTTGGGATATTGAGTGATAAAGTGCACGAGTTTATGCACCAATCAGCTCTTACAAAGGTGGAATTGTTCCAAGCACTAACTTCTTGTAGAAACCAACCAAGTATTGGCCAGCCACTTGGTTAAATTTTAAGACTGCATGGGATCATTTTCGACCAGCCTTATGTATTTGGAATAGGTATGAGGATGCATTAGCTTTTTTTGGGAGAAGAATTTGAGAAACGCTTATATATGTTCTGATAAATCTTCAATGTAATTTTGGGAATGTATAGAAGCATCAATGCTACCCTTGCTATACAATTTCGCTATTTTGATGTTGGGTAACGGTCTAAGAACCCTTGCTTCTAAATGTGTATGACTTTCTTTGTATTCAATCAAATCATGTAGACTTTTGGATTTTACATTAATGAATGGGAAAAAAAACTATATTTGGAACAGAAATGACTTGAGGATAATGAATTGATTTGTACACATTGACAATGATATAGATGCTCAAGTGGTTTTGGGTTTTCAATCTTTAAGAGACTATTGTTGTTGAATGAAGGAAAAGTTATTGCTAAAATTTTAATCCTTGAAGTTCGACATTAAAAATAACACGGACAAAACATCAACCACCATAAATAAAGTAGAGAGGGTAATATTTAGAGTTGTTTTCAATAAATCAATTTTAATTAGGGAATAACTACAATGTAATTTTTTATAACATATAGATGCAATCAGAGCTTACTAACCACAAATTATACTTTTGATATTGGATATATGTTTTTGAGGCCATCGATCCCATGTTTCTGTGGATTTTTCATATTCAAAAAATTCATGTACATACGCTCTTCTCCGAAAATGAATGAGAGATGCCTCTATTTGAAACATAAATAACTTGCACTTTGTTGTGAAAATCAACAAAACTCCTCACTCGAACTGCCACCTTGCTTAAATGCAGTCGCTTGAATTCTGGTAATCCTCTATATTTTGTGTGTGTGTGCTTGCTGCTTGTCTATGAAAGGCACACCACAAGATCAAGGAGTTTAGGTTACAAATGAGTGTTTACACTAGCCTAGGTGGTCGAGAACCTTATTTTTAAGTTTGACTCCTCAAATGGTGTAAACCCTAGAAACGAAGGAGATAAGGCAAAAGGAAAGCCAACCTCTCATTCTCTTGTATTCTCTTATGCTAACTCAATAGAGTGCTCTTCTTCTCTACTCTCCTATACTATTACTTTCTTGCTTGCCTCTTGCTTTGAGCTCTTGTGTGCTTGCTTACATGTATGTGAGAGAACTCTTGTGTGCTTGCTTACATGTATGTGAGAGAATGCGTGTGTGAGATTGAGTTGTGAGTGGTGTGTGCAGTAGCAATGAGGAGGTTGAGCTCTTAAGTGCTTTTTTTGCAATGCTACCTACTATGATGATTGGCAAGTTGTGAACGAGGTGAGTGACACAGCTCGACTGTGCTTTGTGTGTTAGAACATGGCATATTGGTTTCTCGATTGATCTTCTGCGTGCTTGGTGAGGCAAAGCCCCATGATAAGAGTAGTTTCCTACACCCTTCCCCCATAGCATAAGGAGTTACCACAAATGGTGCCACTGTCAGGGGAATAGCCCCACCACATAGCCACGGTGCATTTTGAATGCTTGAGAATGGTTTAATTATGTTATATTTCTAGTTTTTTCAAGAAAGGAGTATAAATAAAATCTCGAAAAACCTGTGATTTTACTACATTATTCTTATTTTCTATTGCATTTTCCTATTATCTTAAGAAATCTATGTTTAGTTTTTCATGTTACCCTTAAAACCGTGTCTTTTAGTTTCTAAATCTCCTATTTTGGTCAATTTCTATATTTTTTATTTTTTACTCATATTTTATTTTCACACAAAAAACATAATTTAGGCTTGAAATCGATTTCAAGCTCATTGCTAGATAACTAGGTAAATCCATGTTTCAGGTTATTTTTTACAAGGAATACATGGGATCAAAGAGTTTAGGTTACTACCCTTGGATGAGTATTAACACTAGCCTAGGTTGGCTAGAGAGCCTGAGAACCTTATTTTGAAGTTTGTCCACCCAAATGGTGTAAACCCTAGAAATGAAGGAGATAAGGCAAAAGGAAGGCTAACCACTCATTCTTTTTATTCTTTTATGCTAACTCAATAGAGTGCTCTTCTTCTCTACTATCCTAAGCTATTGCTTTTTTTGCTTGCCTCTTGCTTGTTTGAGCTCTTGTGTGCTTGATTGCATGTATGCAAGAGAGTGAGTGTGTGAGAAGGGTTGAGCTTCCATTGGTGTGCGAAAATGAGACAAGGAGGTCAAGATCTTGAGTGCTTCTTCGTCGTGATGTTGCCTATGAGGATCAGCAAGCTGCACGAATTCGCCAACGAGGAGAGTGCGACAACCTGACTATGCTTTGTGTGTTAGAACATGGCATATTGGTTTCTCAATTGAGCTTCCACGTTCTCTCGAGGGAGATGAGGCAAAGCCTGACGAGAGTAGTATCCTATGTCCTTCCCATGGTGCAAGGAGTAACCGCTCATAGATGTATGTTTATGTGATTGTTCCATATACAGTTGTAGTATAACAGGTGTATGGTACCATTGTGTTGAAGATTATAACTTTGTTGGAAGCGTAAAAGTACCTGCATACAAGCACTATTTGGTAAGTTGCTCTACAAGTAATCATGTCTCACAGTCTATCTCATATTGTAACCAAGAAGTAAGGACAAGAATAACATCCAAGCATGGAGGTTCAAGATGATAACTTTCCTATGGGAAAAAGATATTACAAGTTCAAGATCAACTTTCCTATGGGAAAAAGATATTACGAGTTTATCTCACAGGTGATGAAAAGAAACCAAAGATTGCTTAAGAAAATCCTACCCCATAGTAGGTGTAGGCATATAAAGCATGGCACAAAGAGCTTGAAAGGTGATATATTAGTTGTCTGTCAATGTGACAGATTGTATGATTGTGCATATACAAGGTGCATATATAGGACGCATAAATGTGCCTGAGGAGGCTTAAGACCCCTTGGTGAAGATTTATGGTACAAACACTTATGCTCAAAAGATGCAGCTAAAGGAGGAGAGCTATATAATATGTGATCAGAGGGAAGCTGAGTATAAATGATTATTCGATGAAGATTAAAGGTCTTGCAGATGTCCTTTAAGCTAAAGGAGGAGAGCTACATAATATGTGGCCAAGGGAAAGTTGAGTATAAATGCATAAATGCCTAAGGAGGCTTAAGACCCCTTGGTGAAGATTTATGGTACAAACACTCATGCTCAAAAGATGCAGCTAAAGGAGGAGAGCTACATAATATGTGACGAGTGGGAAGCTAAGTATAAATAATTATTTGATGAAGGTTAAATGTCTTGCATATGTCCTTGCTTCAACTAGATCACTAGATAACAACAATGATATGGTATCACTGACCACCATGAATGATCTTAGTAAGGAATACAATAAATTTTTGACCTCCTTTAAAGTGTGAGAGACCTTTCTAAAATTTTAGGAATTGATTGCTTTCATCATCTATGTGAGGAGATGAATCTTGAGAGAGGTTCATTCACTAGAAATTCACATGAGCATGGCCTTTACTAAGATTAAGTAGAGGTAGAGGAAGATTGTCATCTAGAGGATACGGTAGTGGTCAATTTGGAAATTAAAACTAGAGGCAACAACAACAACAAGAAAATCAATCTCATATAAATGGAAGAGGCCACTCTAGAGGCAGGGGAACCAAAGTGGTCGAGGTGGTTAACAA
The DNA here is from genome assembly GCF_041138505.1 of Cibotium barometz. Lineage (NCBI taxonomy): Eukaryota > Viridiplantae > Streptophyta > Polypodiopsida > Cyatheales > Cibotiaceae > Cibotium > Cibotium barometz. Next base: position 1,530,453 of record NC_141081.1, on the reverse strand, counting down.
AGGAATCAAAATGCAAATAGCATGGAGTGCTATTACTGTGGAAAACTAGGGCACATTATAAAGGATTGCACTGCTATAAAAAGAAAAATGATATCAAAAGTGAAAAGTTATAAACAAGGTAACTATGCATCATCAAGTAAACAAGGTGATGATAGAAGTGAAGAGTTTTTTATGATGTAGCACATGCTCAGCTCCATGATAGGAGATGTGTCAAGATTAAGAGATATTTGGTATGTGGATTCTAGAGTCTCTAACCACATGACTAGTCATGATGAGTGGTTTAGAGATATATAAAAAATAGAATAACCAAGGTTTGTGGAAAGAGATGATGATACTACATCACACCCTAATGTGCATGTTGGTAAAGTGTCATTGACTATAAAGGATGGAAAAATGAAGTACTTAGAAGATGTACTTCATGGTCCTAATATTACAAAGAACCTATTTTTTCTATTGGATAGATGGTTGAGCAAGGTCTGCAAGTGAGGCTCAATCCTCAAGGGTGCTTTGTGGAATACTTCAAAAGTCAATGCCACATGGTTGTAAAGGGTAACAAAAAAGATAGGATGTTATCATGCTTGAGGTGAAGGCATCCATGTTTGTGCATGGGATAGGTGTCATTGTAGTATAAGACAAATTTAGGAATTTTGGGAATTATTCGAGTCCCATTTCTTATAGGATTGGTTGGAAACTCGGTATTTTTGTGTAGTTTGAGCTAACATCTATTTTTGTGTAGTTTGGTGCACTCTTTGTGCCATTAGATTATATTTTGACACAACTATTTGGCGTATTTGTTTGTAGTTGTATAGATACATACATCAATGCAACAATATTGGAAGGACAAGGGAAACATGACACTAAACTTAATTGAGATTATACAACACCTTTCATATGAAGAAGATAATGTTAAATACTATCTCCACTTTGAGACATTGAAGTAAAAACATGGGCTTTATTTAATTTTCCAAAAGAATTTTAAATATCACTTAAAAAGGAACCTTAGAAATGAGAGATCTCTAAAGGGTGTGGTGTAAACAACAAAACAAAAAGTAAATCTCAATGACAGTACAATGTGCTAAGTTTACGATTGATCCACAGATAAAAACCCATCTTAGACACTATATCAAGATTATAAATCATGATATATATGCTCAAATTTGAGGGACATTGAAGTAAAAACATGGGATAATAATGCCAAAGAACACTTGGAAAAGGAACCTTAGAATTGAGGGATCTCCAAAGAGTGTGGTGTTTAGAAACACCGGAATCAATCAAATTTCAATGAGATTGTTACATTCAAGTTTACTACTCATCCAAAGAGTGTGGTGTTTAGAAACACCAGAAGCAATCAAATTTCAATGAGATTGTTACATTCAAGTTTACTATTCATCCAAAGACAAAAACCCTTCGTAGACACTTTGTCAAGATAATAATTGAGTACAAATTGTATCTCAAACATAGTGTTTTCTCATGTATTGCTCCAATACATACAAAGTTTCTCTATCATAAGCTGCTTCATTTACTAAAGTGTTGCAAGTATACTCCCGTTTGTTCTTTGCATAAATCCAACCAACCATGCGTTGATTGTTGTCTCCAAAAAACTTTGAAGCTCCTCTATATTTTGACTCCACATCTTTGGAAAAATCAAGTAGGTTCCAAGCATATTCCACATTACATTGTAGAGGGTATCATCAAAAATTAGCATGTTATTTCCATCTAGCCCAGATCAATACCTCAAACCATTGCATACAAAAATCAAGGAAAGTGAATGCATCTTTGCAAATCAAATGCCAAACACTTGTATTCTCTTCCACAAGATGCATATGTTTGGCCCAGCCTGGACATACATCACCATGTTGCATCTCAATGGTCTTAAGTAAAACACCATTGAGTGTTCAAGTATCAATACTCTTCTTTGTTTCCTTATTATATCTGGGGGTGGTGGAACTCTTTTGCTTCTAGGTACATGAGTCACCAATGAGACTGGTGCCACCTCAATAGTAAGTTTTCTGTACACTTGAAATCAAAGCTATATGCTTCAACATATCTTGTTGAAAACAAAATGTATGGTTAATGGACATTCAAAATTTTAAGTAAATATATTATGTGCCAACAACAACATAAATTCATCCATGATATGGATGGTCTTAAACCTTCATAGACAAACGCTCCAATACCTCAAAAGTTCAACCAAAAAAATAAAAGAGCGAGTATATTATCAATGCTAAATTTCATCAAATTTATTGAATATGATGTATAAAAGATTTTCACTGTTGAGATAATTGAGTCTATCCAAATTAAATTATAATATTCATAGCCTTACACCTTGACAAGGCAATATCTTCAATAAAAAACAAACACATCTTCATTGCAATCGAATTGTAAATATTAACAAAAGAGATAATCAAATGACAGTAAGTTTGGAGATCGATGTGATCTACCTCCACCATGTTGTCTTCATTATTTCTAGCATTTGAATCATGATTTCTCTAGTAGGGCTTTCATGATGATGTTCTAGTTGAGCAATGTTATCTTCATCTTTCCCTTCTTTGTATATATCTATAAGATTAAAATAAAATGCTATTACTTTTAGGATTTAAATGATATACCAAGGATAATACTAGTCATTTTTATATCTACACATATACTTTGTATCCAAACTTAGATTACTCAACATTGAGTGATGTACCATAATGAATTAGGAACCATATTACATGCCAAGACTTTCACATAAGGGTCAAAGCCTCACTTACAAGGGCAAAGTAAAGATTGCTCAACTTGAGATTGTGCCTTGTGTTAGAAGACATCCCCAAGGTTGGACATAAGTGGAGGTACGGCTCAAACTTATTAAGTTTAAGCCTCACCGCTACACTAGGATATGGAGTAAGTGTAATTTCTTAATAGTAAGTGTGCATCATCATTTGTATTAGGCTCAAACTTAATTTTGAGTCTCGCTGCTACACTAGGATATGGAGTAATTTCTTAATAGTAAGTGTGCATCATCATTTGTACCAGACGTTGGCATGAAATAAAGGATAATTAGAATAGAAATATTAACTTTAATAGAAAAATATTAAAAGTGAATCCAAAAAAGCCAATGTATTAATCAAAAGACTAATAATTATTTCAACAAATCCACACTTTGAACAAGACCTATGTTAATATTAGTAGTTGATAAGCTCCTTTCAATGATCCCCATTCATTATACATTCATAAGCACTATCAATGCACTTTTCTACCTTTCTTTGGTTGAGAGCTTGATGGGCTATGAGCATGGAAAGCCTTGTTGACATCTGTATCCCCAATTTTCTCAACGGCCATAGCGACCCCAACATTTGAAGCTTCCATGGGTCCAATATATCATCACCATTTCCACCTTCATCATCATTTTCATGCCTTCCAATATCTTCAAAATTGTCTTCGGCATCCTCATTGAATAAAGCATCATTCCCTTGGTCCTCTTCATTCCTTTGCCCTGCATCTTCAAAGTCTATAGTATCCCCAACTTTTTTATCATCATCTGTGTCATTTTTGTTGTCAATATCATCACCTTCGTCTTCCTTCTCTGTACTTGGCGGGTCGTCAATGTGAAGATTTTGAAGGTTCTCTTTTTCTGCATCATCTAGTGTTTTCTTTTTTGTGCTGCACTTGTTGCACCACACCACTCTTGCAAGGATGGGTGACCGTCTAAAAGAGCAGAGCACTTTGATTCTAATGCCATCGCTTCCAAATCATCTTTGCATAAAGCAATACATCATCTCTTCTTTAGCAAGCTCTCCTCTAGCACAACTCCACCACAATATATCTCTACAACATAGCTGTGTTCAGGACAAAACCCTGTGATGAGACCGTCAATAAAGCCTTTGTCGATGAATTCTCTATTTTGGCCACTAGAGCCTGAGATGAATACATTTTTTGTGAGAACCTTATCAATGGCCTCAAACTTGTCAACCTTGCTGATGAAAATAATAACAGTTGCAATCTCAACTGTTCCAAATGTCCAGGCATCATCTTTTTGTGTGTGGATCACGCCAAATTCATAGTGCACCTTTGTTGATTGGCTAGAAATCCCTTTGATAAGCATTCCAATGGTGATGAAATTAACAAAACACACAAGAATATATTCATATTGTGAGTTTAGTGTGTTCAAAGCAAGTGCCAACTTGGAGAAAAACTCTGACGAGAGCTGCTCCTTTGTACCATGTAGGTCCATGATTGCCAGTTGAAATGGTATATGCTCTTCACTACTACAGAAGGCTATAATCTTTTTGATATCAAAACCCACCCCCCTAATTGTCCAAGGAATATACTCTTGTTGAGATAAAATACCCATAGATGCTCTATATAGGTGATTCAGTAAAGTTACTACACTTTTTGGAAGTGAAGGATTTTTTTGAACGATTGAGAGCGTCCCTAACAAAGGACTGGCTGTAGCTCCTCGATTGATTATACTCATACTCCCCTAGCCTATATGTCTCACACACCTGTTCCCAAGTCATCTTTTCCCTTGTCAAATCAAAATAGAAGGCGGTTATTGCATCTTTGAGCACTCGATCTGTTTTTTGCTTCCAAGCCATCTCCTCCATATCCATTCTTTGATGGGTTTGATTTCCCTTCTTAAGCAATATTCTATTGTCAAGAAGTGCTGTTTGAATGTCCAAAACTTCACTCTTTTGAAGGCCTAAAATGCACCTAAACAACGTTGGGCCTATTGTGGGTGTTCCTCTGGTGCTTGCTGAATTTGCCCACTCTTCAAAGTTGGAAGTTTGGGATTTTGATCAAGACCTTTAGTTTGAGTTTCGCCCTTTGTATTTGGTAGCAAGCCTTTTGCATATAGCCTCATGATCTTAACCCAATTCTGCCATGCATCATCATCACATAAAAGCAAGTGTAAATCATTTTTGACAAAATTCTTATGTAGTGTGTGCTCCGTGCTCTCCACAAAGGCCTGCAAAGTTGCAAAGTAAGAAGTTAGCCCCCTTACTATAGATATCACAAAATATTAGGAGGAATCATGGTTTTCAATCATTTGGAGCTTATGCTCAAACTTGAGTTTGAGCCTCACTTGCCAGTGCTAAACTATTATATAATGGTGATGCTCGATCTTAGGTTTGAGCGTCACCTCCGTATGCAAATCTAGCACTTGCAAGTGAGGCTCCAACTTAAGTTTGAGCCACAATTAGATATGCAAGTGCTACATTATCACAGAGAGGTGAGGCTTGAAGTTCAATTTCAAACCAAACTATTAAGTTTATACAGTTTAAGAAGAAGCCTCACATGCATCTTAAGTTATGCTACTTCTACACTTGAAACTATAGATCCGTAAAAGATATTATGAAAAGTAAAGAAGAAGTAATGTATGTCTATGATTTATCAAGATATAGCAAATAATCAAAAGAGTACCTTTCAAGACTCATCCATCTTGGGTTGATTGACACCAGGAAAAGGTTTACTAGGATGATCGTTTGCATGCCATTGAGCTCGAGCTTGTAGAAGTTGATCGAGGAATGGCTCCTTTTGCATTGACTTTGCAAAACAGATAAATTTGCATCCTTGAAAATATCATGAGAAATCTTGGGCGGGCAATTTACAATTATCTTTGATCTCCTGAATCTAAATTGCTGACGTAGTTGAGGGGTCACTTTAGCCATATTTAGAGCCTGCAAGCTTTTTGCAACACTAATGGAGTGTTGACCAGAGATAATCCAATATTCAAGTTTATGAATATCTTCTTTTGCCAGTTTATCAAGGGGTTGTTTCGTAGCACGATTACAAGGCATCAAAATTGCAAGTATCTCCTCTTGCTTTGGGTCCTCAATAAAGTCTTGGGTCAAAATATGAACCCAATCCTTATTTAACCTTCTATACACATAGTTTGAAGGAGCAAGATAACATTTCATCACATCAATGCTGAAGACCTCATTTAGACTAAAGGGATAATGTCCCTTCTTTATTTCTAATGAGATCATTGCTTTGCTGCCCTTGTTTGGAGTCTCAACCTCCATTAGCTCGCCATCGGACGCATCTATCTCCTTTGAACCACTTGCTGGTTTTGTCCTTTGCCTCTTTGAAGAGATTTCTTGAACCTTTGTAGAGTGCTTTGCCTTTCTCTTCTTCGCAAGTGCACCTGAGAGCCTGCCATGTCTTCATCTGCTATTGTGCTTACATCAAGGACTTTTGTTTTGTCACCCTCCTTTTTATGTTTTGAAGAAGTTGCACCAGCATTTCTAGATGCTTCAAGTGCACTGTTCACTATGGCCCTGCCTTTTTTCTCCACAATTTTCCTAACTTGAGTTGTTGTTGTCTCCTTTTCAGGTATGGGCTTTTTTCGTGAATCCAAAGCCTTCTTTGCATGCCTCACCGCTTTCACCAGGTCCTCCACATTATCCACCCCACTGAGTCTTCTTGATTGGAAAAGTCAATGATCTTTAATCCTAGCTTTACAATAGAATTGTCCTTTCCTAGTTTACTGCCAGTCATGTCTGCTGGGTGAAAAGTGTCCACCAATGATAAGCAAAACTTATTTGCTTTTGTATTTTCTCCTTCTGGCAATACATTGCATGTGAAGCATGGGTTTGCTCTTGCATCCACATCATCCTTAGTGCCTACCCAATCCCCATATCTCCATATGATGTATCACCTTGAGACAGAATCAAATGGAGGACTCCTTTGAAGTTTGCACTAGCATCGTAGCTATCCACAAACCATTTTACTCCTTCTTGGTTACTCAATTCGAAGGTTTTATCCACCTTAATTCTAGGAGTGACACTTTTAGCTTGAGTTGTTGTTTCGAGAGTATCCAGAGTAAAGATTGGTGCACCATGTGGTTGCGAGGTAGCGGGCGCTTTGCTAGCTTCCATTCCTATGAAGCACAAAAAAAGTTCCAAAACATTAGAAAAAATGGATTTAAATGCTACATATCAAATCAAAACCTATCAAACTTAAGAAACTTAATGCATGCTACAATTATTGATGATTCACTTAGTTTTTTTGAATAGCGGGGGCCTCACTTGCATTTACTTAATCCATACAAAAGCTCGAGCTGGAGCCTAGATCTAAGTTGTGCACTCATATGCTAGGGGTACGCTAGCATATGCTAGGGGTACGCTAGCATAGAGAGGCAAGGCTCAAACTCAAGTTTGAGCCTTAAGGCGAAGTTCCATGTATGGGAGGCTTGAACTTAAGCTGGAGTCTAGATCCAAGTTGTGCACTCATATGCCAGGGGTACATTAGTATATTGGAGCCTTAAGGCCAAGTTCCATATAGGGGAAATCTGTCGAACTTAAGCTAGAGCCTAGATCCAAGTTGTGCACTCATATGATAGGGGTACACCAGCATATAGAGACAAGGCTCAAGCTCAAGTTCGAGCCTTTATGCCAAGTTTTATGTAGGAGAGGCTCGAACTTAAGATGGAGCCTAGATCCAAGTTGTGCACTCATATGCTAGGGATACGCTAGCATAGATAGGCAAGGCTCCAACTCAAGTTGGAGCCTTAAGGCCAAGTTCCATGTAAAGTTAAGCATGGAGAATGAGCCTTAACACATAAGTTCCATGTAGGGGAGGTTCAATTTGAAGTTCGAGCCTTAAGGCTGGTGTACACTAGCATCGAGAGCAAAGGCTCCAACTTAAGTTCGAGCCTTAAGGCCGGGGTACACTAGCATAGAGAACGAAGGCTCAATCTGAAGTTCGAGCCTTAAGGCCAGGGTACACTAGCATGGAGAGCAAAGGCTCAAACTCAAGTTCGAGCCTTAAGACCGGGGTGCACTAGCATGGAGAGCAAAGGCTCAAACTCAAGTTCGAGCCTTAAGCCGGGGTGCACTAGCATGGAGAGCAAAGGCTCAAACTCAAGTTTGAGCCTTAAGGCCGGGGTGCACTAGCATGGAGAACGAAGGCTCAATATGAAGTTCGAGCGTTAAGGCCGGGGTGCACTAGCATGGAGAGCAAAGGCTCAAACTCAAGTTCGAGCCTTAAGACCGGGGTGCACTAACATGGAGAACAAAGAGTCAATCTAGGTTGAGCATTAACACATAAGTTCTATGTAGGGGGCGAATGGGGGGAGGCTCGAACTTAAGGTGGAGTCTATATCCAAGTTGTGCACTCAGATATGTGACACATATACCATGTTTATATAGGGAACCCTTGTCATTTAGATTTAAAATGTGCACAAAGATCAGTTTTACAGGTTCTCGACATATGTGAAGATACAAAAGAGAGCAGCAAGAAGTGCAAACAATCTCCGACGAGACAATAGCATACTGCAAGGAAGAGGACCCAACTTTAATGGATATCTATGATAATGAACGTAAAAGGATACAAGCCTCTTCCACAAAAGCCCCTCTACACAATGACCTACCATTTGCGTCAACGATCGACTCTCCGATAAAGCATCTACTCCTTCAACCCCATCCTTACCTATGAAGTTCGATGCTAAAACCTTGTAATCAACAGCTATTCCTTAAGAAGTTCCCATAGCCAAACCATCTATCTCTAACAAGGAACTCAAAGAAAAGACCCCGGAGCCTATGTATTTTCACCGACAAACCTCACCAAAGGAGACAACCACATGCTCAAAGGCCTCGTCATTTGACAAACACTCCACAAGAGTAACATCATCATCATCAACAATGCCCATGAGTCCCAAACCTGCAGCCTCAGTGCCAACCAAAGTCAAGGAGGGCCCCAAACCTTCGACATCAACCCAAAAGAAAACTCCACCAAGACTACCACAATCACGATATCTTAATAGTATCAAACCTGCAGCCTCAGTGCCAACCAAAGTCAAGGAGGGTCCCAAACCTTCCACATCAACCCAAAAGAAAACTCCACCAAGACTACCACAATCACGATATCTTAATAGTATCAAAATGTGGGTGGAGAAGTAGCTACTTGTAGCTCAAGGCTACTATGAAGGTGCCAATCAAATTTGGGTGCCTCGACAGTCAAAACCTCTTCCTCAATGGAGCACTCGAAGGCCAAGGAAAAAGAAAAGTACTCCTCCACAACACAGTATGCAAAAGCCTATGCGAGTTCCTCAAAAATCTCCACCAAGTCATCAAGTGTGGGTACCAAAAACATTGCTGCATGCACAAAGGGTACTACCAAAGAAATACCAACGCTTGCATCCCCAAGCGCATTACAAAATCCCCTAAGCTTGCATATAGAAGGAAGCCTCAACACCAAGCACATCGGCCACCAGTTTACAATGTTCATCAAAGATGGGTGCCTGTGCATGTTCTTCAACAACAAGGATACTATGATAGTAATTCCATCATATGGTTGCCAAAATTAAACAATGTGAAGAAAACCTCACCACCGACTTCAACCCCAACAACACCTAAAGTTCGACAAGAATGGAGGCCCAAGCAATGACAAGCAAATCACTCAACAACTCTCGTGCATTCAGCACCAACACGAGAGCTTGTGTGTTCAAGCAAACAATTAGCAGTCTTCCCTACTACCTCCCGACAACATCTGAGCAACAAATTCAAGAATCAATACCCACATCTGCAAACGGAGACTTATGAGTGCATCAAGGGCAAAATAACAATGCTCTTATCACCCCTCTAGATGTGAGAAATAAGTGCATAAGATGCTGTTGCTCACAAGTCATGACCTAGTTGACCCATAAAATAAAATGAAAACTATCGGAGTCAAAACTTGCAACTTCACCGAATCAGGCCATCTCATGGAATAACCCTTCACAGCCAAAAAACCTGCAATCTCACGAGTTCAGGTTTCTCACGAATTATAGTCTCACGGCTTAAGAACCTGCACTTTCATGATTTAAGCCTCATCACGGATTAGGCATATCACGCATTAACACCTTCCCAATGATCTTCAATAGCCATTATATATCTATTAAGCTAATTGCTTACTATTCTTTTGGCTAAATTAATATAGCAGCTGCTCCATGAGTATATATCCATACTCATGCACTGGAGAACATTTGCACCAAAGCCTCACCACCATCGATAACTTCCAAGTACCGCTCTCGATGGGAGGGCATGGTGGGCGAAAGCTTGGTCAATGGTACAACCCATTGCTTGGAATTTCCCTTCAAATTACCAACCTCTCCAAACGATGCCACCATCTTCACAAATCAATGCTCTTTAATCCTTAGTGAAGATATCTATATTAGCCTTGCAAGTCGACGCAATTCTTTCAATCCTCACCAACAAATGGCTACTTCAACACAAAGTCGTTCAATAAGAGTCTATATGACTCAATTCTTGTACTTCATGTAAATTTGCTTCATAAGAGCACTTAAATATACATAAACACATAAAAAGCACATGGGCAAAAAAGACAGGAACAGGTCTTACTCAACAACATTTGACAAGAATCCTACCAAACAAAGAGTCATCATCGAAAGGCCAATTTCTTCAAATGATGAATGTCGCTTCAATAAATCAAATGAGGAACTGAGAATCACCATCTTGTTCTGATGATTACATCTACGTTCCTTTGGATCCTTCCCTCTTTTCTCTCCCATTATTAACATCTCTTAGTATCCCCACTAACAAAAATCACATGTAACCTTATCAATGATTGCCAAAAATAAATTGAGCAAGAAAAAAGGGCTCACACAAATATAAAATTGCAATCATTCGTAAAAAAAACCACACCCCCCACCCCATTAGGAATTCCCAATACACCACTAACCTCTTCATTCATTAACTAGCTTTTTTGATTTCTTTCGGAGAAACAAAGACCATTGAACGTCACTCAACATCAAAGTTATCAACAAGCTTGTTCATTCTCTCCACACAAAGTCTTCAACGCGATCACGAGGACCTAATCGCCATCAGGAAGGGGGGATGTTAACCCGATTCTAGGATTAACAAGAGTTACCACCATTATCTTACATCAAGGAGTCACGATAGATACACAAAAGGGTCATACATTCAAGATATGAAGCAATAGTGTCCAAAGCTACAACTTGGACGGGCACCCGTAGCGGCGGAATATTTATGGCGATTCCTGCTTCAAGAGCGTGTGGTAGCAAGCAAGGATGAAGTCCTAAGTGATGTACTTCAGGGATATGTTATGAGAGTAGTCATTGTAATTGCATTAGGCCTCTTATGAGCCTAAAGTGCCCGATCGGCCATAGTTTAAGTGAGTGTGAACACTTATGGCCATGTATATTAGCGAATCTCTCTCATAATACAACATACTCTCCCATTGTGCATTTGAGTCTTGCTCTTGCTAATCTCTCTCCCTCCTAATGCATGCTAGTGAGTGTGTGTGAGTGAAGTGAGGTGAGAGGAGGGACGAGTAGTCGTAGTGCAACGCGACGGTGTGACAATGCTTGGGAAGCGCGGTGGAATTGCTTCTCAAGGAGTTGTAGAGCTTGGAGACCTCAAGGGTTACGAGCTCGGCCATTGGAAAGATTCTCATGACAATTGCGGTTCACCCAGATAATCTCTTTTGGATGTGTTTCAAGGAGGGTTAGGGTGAGCCTTAACAGTGAGTCACAGTTGCATGCTTTCAGTTATTCAAATTGGGCTAGATGTTATGACCCATGAAGTGGGTTTTGCTTTCACCTTGGTAATTCATGTATATCATGGCTTAGCAAGAAGCAGCCTACAGTGGCCACTTCCAGCTGTGTGAAGCTGAGCACATGACAACTTTTACAGCTACAGTTGAGTGTGTGTGGCTTAAACGTCTTATGGCTGATTTGGGTGCTGGACAGTCTAGCACTACGATTTTCATTGATAGCCATAGCGCATTAGCAGTTGCGAGAGGAACCCAGTGTTTCATGCTTGCACTAAGCACATTGAGGTGCATTACCACTATGTCAGGGAAAGACTCTCCACAGCAAATCAGCTTGGTCTATGTGCCTACACATGACAACATGGCATATTTATTCAGCATATTCATTCACGAAGGCTCTTCCTCGTGAAAAGTTTGAAACTTTTTGTAAAGCTTTGGGCTTACTGTCTTTTTAGGATTGATCAGTCATACCCTGTACATGTTCACATCATCACTCCAGGGGGGATTTGTAGCATTATATGGTAGTGATGTGTGTGAACACACTTAGGACCGCCAGGGCACTTTTTCCCTCACTAGGAGGTTTTTTCCCTCGTGCGTATGTACACCCTCTTATCTACTCATTTTGGGGTGTGTACTTATCTTTTTTATCTGGCACACATTTGTTTATCTCTATATAGTGAGTTTGTGTGTTCTTAAGCTTCTCTATCTTGTCTATCTTGTGTCTTGTGTGTGTGAATTGTTGTAACCCTAACCTAATTCCAACAACGCCATTAGCAAAGTCCACACCAAGCACCATGATACCCACCGACAACTTCAAAGCCCCGCCACATCCATCGCCCCCAACTTGAAAAAGCTACCAACCTCTTGATAAGAAGATCGAGATGCCAGCACACCAACCCTAAAGGTAGCACTACTACAAGTAACCAACCTGTACAACATCGTCAACATTGCCATCAACAAGAAGACCACCACATCCGATCGCGCTACTGGCATTCCAATAGCAAAGCGATGACCAACATAACGTTGACAATCACGATCTTCTTGATAATCTCAGTAAGTGAAGGTAAAACACTTCTCACCCTCCTTTAATGACTTATGATAGCTCCCTTGTTGAGTGGGTAGAACACTCCCCTTGGAGGGTAGAGCTAGGTAAGCTTGGTTTCTTTGTGGGTGCCCTCCCAGATAGTCCAAAAAACCCTTTTTAAACATGCCAACTGACCATGCCGTATCACACACAATTGGTGCTAGCATGACACTGCCCATATAACGACTATGCACTTACCGAAAACTAAGAATTTAATCCATTGCACAAGGAACCTTTATAAACACATCATGCCATCCACATCGTCCCCCCTCTGTAGGGAGCCTAGAAAGTGGGATCTTCCACTGATACATTCACCAAAATGTGCCAAAATTCATAAAATGGAGACCCTTGCCTTGGATAATACCCCCTTGGAAGGGCATACCCAATGGAAGGCTAACACTTTGCCAACCATGAGCTGATCTCCCCCATTCTTAAATCACTCCGGATCTCAATGAGGCACCAAGTATCACTACTAAGCAAGAAGCCAATGAAGATGTCAGGAAGGACCTAGGGGTGTCCTTGCATGTCCATGAACAACAGCTCACATACCCACCAGTCATGCGGGATCTCACAATCCATGGTAAATTTCAAAGCCACCTAGATGGACACTTTGACATATTGCTTGCTTGTATGCTACTAGATTCATGCATGCTATTGCTTGGTTGTATGCTACTAGATTCATGCATGCTAGATGGATGCTTGCTTGAATAAATTTTCTTGTAGGTTTTCTTGTTCCATTAATATCTTCTTCCATTAGATAGATGCTTGCTTAAATAGGCTTTCTTGTAGGTTTACCTCTTCCATTAGCTTCTTCTTTCCCCACCTCTTGTGAGAGAGAAATATTACAAAAGACCATCTCTTTTTGCCTCCATCTAGGCATTGAGAGCTCTACCTTCACCCCATTAGCAAAGGAGCATTATTCCCGTGTGCTAATGAAGCAAGTACGTGATGGATAAGTTAGCACACCCACATAGGGAAGTGATAGATTATGGCTAAGGAAAGACCCAACAAGGTAAGCTCTTGACTCAAACATATTTATACTACACTAGGGATTCCATTCTAAGATAGACTAGGGTAAGGTAAGCTTTGGCAAGGCTAAGGTAAGCTCTTGACTCAAACATATTTAGTGCTTGTCAGACTAGACTAGGGCATGATTCCAAGCTATTGGGATTCATGCGGTGTTGATTAAGAGGTTGCACTTTTAGAAACATATGGTTTTAGAGTCAGTGTATGCATTTGTTTGTTGTGTTTGATTTTGATTTGAAGGTAAGCTCTTGACTCAAACATATTTAGTGCTTGTCAGACTAGACTAGGGCATGATTCCAAGCTATTGGGATTCATGCGGTGTTGATTAAGAGGTTGCACTTTTAGAAACATATGGTTTTAGAGTCAGTGTATGCATTTGTTTGTTGTGTTTGATTTTGATTTGAAGGTTACTTGTATAAGGGAATTCTATTTTCATCTATTGGAAGGGGAAAACCCTAGTTCATTGGTGATTTGCATGAAATTGGAGCCCGAGGCTTAGATTTCATTGCTTTAAGCCAAGGAATAACTTAGCAATAAATGTGAGCTTGGACACGTGAACCTGGACATGTGAGCTGTGAACCTGGATGCGCGGGGACATGTGAGCTGTGAGTCTGGATACATGAGCCTGTAGACGTGAGCTTGCAGACGTGAGCCTAGAGACATGACCCTAGAGGCATAAACCTATAGATGTGAACCTATAGACATGAACCTAGAGACATGACCACATAACCTTGTAGATGTGAGTCTAGAGACGTGAACCTGCATATGTGAGCCTATAGATGTGAGCCTACAGATGTGGGTCTAAAGATATAAACCTGGATATGTGAACCTGGAGACATGAACTTGTATACGTGAGCCTAGTAACAAAAAAGGGGGAAAAAATCGTGTCTCTAAATCCATTTTCAAGCTTGCATCAGAAGCAAAGCACCAGCAGGGACCTTTGATATGTGAACCCGACCTAAACTAATTATTGGAAATGACAATATAGTCAACTATAGTGCATCAAACCACAATTCCTCAAACTTACCAAGCCTTCGATCCCAACAACAAGTAGCACTTAGCAAAGTGCTCCCATGTTAAGAAGGCTAGACTCCTTTGGATCCACAAGTGAGGAGATTTGGGAAGAAATGAGCCAACAAAACATATACGCGAGTGGAGGAAAAGAAAAATCCTTTGAAACAAGAGCCACTACATGGTCCTTTGGTCTTTAGAGTCACCAACTAACTCTGCCAATAGTGTCCTAGAGTGAAGAAGGCATTCACTTGCTTAGATCTCTAGATTCACGAACTGGTTTGGTCAACAACACCCTAAATTTTATGAAGAACCGCCTTATCTTTGGGTGTAGCTCTAGTGAAGGAGCGAGAGCAAGACCAAAAACCACAAGGTTCACTCCCATAGGAAGTGGCAAGCCATGTCAGATGTCATTATGTTTCAAACATTTGTATCAATCCTAAGCAGACCATGACCAAACAAGTAACCCACCAACAATCGCAGTTTTACGGGACATTTATCTTTTTATGTACCACCAGGGACACATGTTCCATAGTACATGCAATAAACAAGCGCACACAACGTAAGGAAGGAGTCCCACTCCCCATAGGAACACATTAAAGAAGCACCTTTACCATGCAACCAGGTTTCAATTCTTCTCCATATGGACGAGGAACATGGAACCCGAGGAAGAGTAAAGAGCTAGTGTCAAGGACTACCTCTTCACAAAGGGATCCATGAGAGCATTCTCACAATATATCCTTAGTTGTTGTAGCATCAAAGCCAAGTCGGTGGAGGATAAGTACCATTAGAGACCTTGGTCAGCCTCCTGTGGATATTACATCGACTTGCGAATGCCCAAACTAGAGAGCACCTTGCCGAGCACCTTGCCGGTGGCTTAACAATGGTTCGAGAAAAGTTTGCCAGCAGGAACCATCAAGAAGGGACTAGTTCACAAGGCGGCATCTTCATCAAATGGGTGATAGTCAACGACAAATGCCTTAGCTACTATTAGTTAAAAAAGAAGAGATATTTAGAGAAATGATGCATTTTTGACACCTCAGTGTGAGGAATTTTCCCTCATGAAGGAGGTGCCTATTTCACATGTGTGGTTGAGTTTTAAACTCACAAATAATGAGATATTTTCATCTCTCCTCTCTCCTGCTTCAACTAGATCCAAAAAGTGAGCTAAACTGACCTAAAAATGGTCAAAAATTGACCAAACTGATCTGGAAAATTCTAGAATCAGTTTGCTTGGTTAGAGGCTCACTTTTTCCTATAAATGAAGCCTCCCCCTTTGTAAATGGTTAATAGTGTTTATGCACTGTTACTCTACTCCACCCTAGATTCAAGAACTATGAATTTTTTAATAATTAAGTTTTGACCATTCCCTCTTCTAAAGAATTGGTGGCCACTCTTGTTGCAAACAAGAGTAGATCCCTCAAACCATCAAGCCAAAGGAAAGCTCCCAGAATTTCATGTAAGTTAGAAATCTTACTTTTTCTTTATTCTTTTAATGGTTTTCTAATTTTTTGTTATCTTAAAATGATAAACAGATGTTATGCCTTGATGGAAAGGCTTTACCCCTCTCTCTTCTTTCTTAAATTGTACCCTTCTTTATCCTAGTTAAGTAATCTAATTGTTGGAATTAAACTTTTCATATTGTTTCTCTTTTACAAGTGAAATTTGATTAGTTTAGAGAGTTTAAAACCATTTGGGGATATTTTTAAGTAATTTTAAGCTAGGAAAAATTGAAAAATGGTCAGCCATACAAAGAAGGTTATGGTAAATTTTTTGAAAATTTGGTGAAATAAGTTTTATCTTAATGCATAGAAAGATGCATAAAGAAATTTATTTTTATTTCAAAAGAGTTATTCTCGTCAATTTTGATTTTATGCATAGAAAGATGCATAAAAATTTTTATTTTTATTTCAAAAGAGTTATTTTCGTCAATTTTGAATTTATACATAGAAAGATGCATAAAAGATTTATTTTAATTCGAAAGTGTTATTCTCCTTAAAATTGAATTTATGCATAAATAGATTTTTATAAAAGTGTTATTTCCCACTGAAGTTGTTCTTATGCATAAATAGATGTGTAAAGAATCTTTATATCAAAAATAAGAATTCTCTTACATTCTATAAATGGATGTGATGAGAATAGAAGTAATGAAAATGAGAGGTAAATAGATGTGATGAGATGTGATGTGAATCAGATAAATATGAATGAATGATATAGGATGTGAATGAATGTGATAGCATGTGAATCGGGATGTATGATAAAGGATGTGAATAGATATGATGTGATGAGAATCTGGATGTGAATGAACGATAAGGGACGTGAATGAATGTGAATGAGATGTGATGTGAAATGAATGTGATAAGCTGCGATATAAACTGGATATATGTTAATGTATGAGAAGTGATGAGATATAAGGGTAGATACAAGTGGATGAGATCTGAATGAATGATATAGGATGTGAATGAATGTGATAGCATGTGAATCGGGATGTGAATGAATGATATAGGATGTGAATGAATGTGATAGCATGTGCATCAGGATGTGAATGAATGATAAAGGATGTGAATAGATATGATGTGATGAGAATCGGGATGTGAATGAACGATAAGGGACGTGAATGAATGTGTTAGCTTGTGAATCGGGATGTAAATGAATGAGATGTGATGTGAAATGAATGTGATAAGATGCGATATAAACTGGATAGATGTTAATGTATGAGAAGTGATGAGATATAAGGGTAGATACAAGTGGATGAGATCTGATGAGGATAAATGAGAAAATAAGTGTTGAAATAGGAAAAGATGTGATTAAATGAGAATGGTAATGCTTATAAATTGATGTGGACAAATGTATGGATGGTGTGGATTGATGTGTGGATAATGTGGATTGATGTAGATGGATGTATGGATGATGTGGATTGATGTGAATGGATGTGTGGATAATGTGGATTGATGTGGATGGATGTATGAAAAATGTGGATTGATATAGATGGATGTATGAATGATGTGGATTGATATAGATGGATGTATGAATGATGTGGATTGATGTGGATGATGTGGATGGATGTATGGATGGTGTGGATTGATGTGTGGATAATGTGGATTGATATAGATGGATGTATGGATGATGTGAATGGATGTGTGGATTGATGTGGATGGATGTATGAAAAATGTGGATTGATGTAGATGAATGTATGGATGATGTGGATTGATGTGAATGGATGTGTGGATAATGTGGATTGATGTGGATGGATGTATGAAAAATATGGATTGATATAGATGGATGTATGGATGATGTGGATGGATGTATGGATGGTGTGGATTAATGTGTGGATAATGTGGATTGATGTATGAATGATGTGGATTGATGTGTAGATAATGTGCATTGATGTGAATGGATGTATGAAAAATGTGGATTGATGTAGGTGGATGTATGGATGATGTGGATTGATGTGGATGATGTGGATGGATGTATGGATGGTGTGGATTGATGTGTGGATAATGTGGATTGATGTAGATGGATGTATGGATGGTGTGGATTGATGTGGCTTAATGTGGATGATGTGGATGGACGTATGGATGATGTGGATTGATGTGAATGGATGTGTGGATAATGTGGATTGATGTGGATGGATGTATGGATGATGTGGATTGATGTGGTTGATGTGGATGGATGTATGGATGATATGGACTGATGCGTGGATAATGCGATTGGATGTGAATTGATGTGGGAATGGTGTGATGTGATAGGGAAGATGAGAAAAGATGGAGACTAATGTGAAAGAATGTGGAGTAATGAGAAATGATAGAAATATCGTTGGAGCTGTATTTGTATATGAAATCTGTTTTTAAATGACTGTTTTATGTCAAGAATGCTGGGAAAGCATTTTGACCATCTAGTGAATGAGGTTGTGGAGACCTATCTGTTAAGTTGCAACTGTTGACGGAGAGTCATCGGAGGACGTCTCGCGTAGCAAGATCGGCCGAGGTCTTGACCAGCCTCGGTTTGATTTAAATGGTGAGCTTCTGGTACAGTGGATGAGGGACCAAGGAAGCGGCCTATGAGTGAAGCGCTAGGTGACCTGCGAAGGATCCTAGAGGGTGCTGACTGTACGGTGCTCGGGCTCTGGGTCGCCGAAAATACCCACAAGTACGTCGGGAAAGATATTGGAACAAGGAGTAAGAGTTGTTTTCTAAATTCGGGCATGGAACTGGTTGATTGACCTTGCTGGTCCTCAACGGATGAGTCCATGGCTCTTTTATATGGATCTGTTGGTTGATCTTGCTGATCTTCAACGGAGATTTCATCTAGATATTTTTATGTGATTATATTGTCGGGTACTATGAGCTAGGAACTATTGAAAAGGCCCCTTAGTGAACAGGTGGTGAGCGTTCTGGTTGCCAATGATGCCATAGGTACACCGAGGTACACCGATGAAGGAATGTTTGGAAATAAGGATTCAACTAGATAATTAGAGGATTAGTGATACTATGGTTTCATTAAATGATTGTTTTAAAGACTGTTGATTATGATCAGTGATACTATGGTTTCATTAAATGATTGTTTTAAAGAGGATTATGATCAGTGATACTATGGTTTCATTAAATGATTGTTTTAAAGACTGTTGAATATGAGAAAAAGGCAATTTCATATTGGGTGTGTAAGTGGTGTGACTAGTTTTAAGTTTGCATGAATATCCGGCTAAGGGGCCTGGGAACTCTTTTCTCTGGTACCCGGGACAACCTAACCAAATTCTTAATTGGATACCATCACTACAGTGGTTGGGTGGTTGGCTAACCCATGGGACTGGATGGAGTTAGGCTGGACTGATAGATCCCAAAAATGAGACCAAATTTTTGTTGGTAGTACGATAGATGAAGTAAATCCTGGATAAAAATTGTTGTATGGAAAAGAATCGACGGGGCTGTGCCTCTCAATGAGGAAAAAAGCATTGGTCTCTTTGATCCAAGTGCAATCTTTCCCTTGATCTGATTATGGGACTTACGAGTTCGGTCAGATCAGTTCAGTTAGTTAAGGCTTTGACTGCATTAGAGAAAAGTTATCCTGGTGGAATTGCCCGTGCTTTTCGGGCAAGGGAAGTTTTTCCGAGTCGGTTTTGGAAGAACCGATGGTCTAGTCTCTTGTCTGGATATCCGTGGGCGAGGCCCTGCGAGTGTAGGACCCTACCCCGCGCAAGAAGTGCTTCTTCCGTTGTCTGCTCTAGCACCCCAAAATTCGTTGCGCAGTGGGGTCAAGGATCTCACATTCTCTCTCCTTTTTTGTGTAAAAAGAATCTTTTTTATTTTTCCCATCTGTCTCTCTCTCTCTCTCTCTCTCTCTCTCTCTCTCTCTCTCCTCCTCTTCTCTTTCTCTCTCCTTTTTCTCGTAAAGAAATCTTTTTTATTTTCCCCATCTATCTATCTATCTCTCTCTCTCTCTAATTCTACTCACTCACACACTCTCTCTCTCTCCTCTCTTTCTCTCTTTTCCCTGTAAAAAGAGTTCTTTTTTTATTTTTTCCCTCTCTCTAATTCTACTCACTAACTCTGTGTCTCTCTCTTCTCTTCAAAAAGAAATCTTTCCATGTCTCTCTAATTCTACTCACTAACTCTGTGTCTCTCTCTTCTCTTCAAAAAGAAATCTTCCCATGTCTCTCTAATTCTACTCACTCACACACACACACTCTCTCTCCTCAGCTCTTAATTCTACTCACACCCTCCTCTCTTTGTTTCTTTTTCCTTGTAAAAACATTTTTGCCATCTCTCGATTCTATTGACACTCCTTCTCTCTCTGTCCCCCTAAGAGCTCTCTCTTCCACCAGGTTCTTCTGCTTAGTACTCACATAGCCCGGTTTGTAGTGTAATTTTCTCGGTTGAAATTCAGAAATCTTGGTTGAAATCTCGTGTTACCTTTAACTTTAAGGGATGAAATTTGTACATTTTAGCTATAAAGCCTAGCATTTGTATGATTTCTAGTGATTAAATCCCAGTTAAACCCAAGCATTACCATTAATTTTTAAGGGTTGAAAAAAACCATTTTTTCGAGCAGTCCAAGTTCCAACACAAAGTCAGGTCTTTTGGGGGAGCGTGAGGGGCACGCTTGAGGGCTGTCACGTGGGCAGCTCCCCCCGCCTATATATAGATATATAGAGAAACGATTTAAGATAAACGATACAAATTAAGTTATCGTCCGCCGAGTCAAGAGTCAGACAAACAACCATAGCTATGGGGCAGGCGTGTTGCGTTTTTTGCATCGACCAGGCTAGTGTGGGGGTGGTGGAGGAGTGGGGGCGCTACGCCTACACGGCCCAACCAGGCCTCCACTTGGTTAATCCCTTCTGCGGCCGATGGCTTGCAGGCACCCTGTCCACCCGCGTCCAGTATCTCGACGTCCGGGCTGAGACCAAAACCAAGGTGAGAGTGCTTGCACAGCAATAAATCCTGTTTGCCCTATCACCAAGGCGACAGATTTTATCAGTTTTTAACAAGAAAAAGCGTTGTTAGGGTTTGGAAGTTCTGCTCCATCATCTGTAAGTAGAGTCCTTACGTGATTGCTTGAAATTCAGAAGCCGTGTGGGATACAATACACATATGTTGATCCACCTCCTGGGTGGGTCGATCTCTCAGATGCCCAATTCATGTATCTCCCGAAATCGGGGTGACATGGTTCAAGGTAGGGTGTGACCAGACTACGGCTAGTCTTGGGTCAGGCAAATACTCTACTCTACCGCCACATGTCATTTGTCTGCTGCTCAATAATATATGATGTAATCATTTTTTGAAGTTTGGGAAAAAACTAGAACTTTCCATTGGTATATCATTCTACTGTATTAGCATATTTCTTTTGAAGTCTTCGTCCAAGTTGCAGCCAACTAGTTTAGATTAATGCTTTCTTGTTGCATCCCTAATTGGGTCTTCGACGTGAGCCATGCTGCAAAGGAATCTCTTCTGGAACCATCACTTCAGCTTCATTCACTATGTTTGGTTCCGCTTCGTCTTTCACTTATGAAGGGATTGGACCTACATATGTTTTTAGCCAACTGACATGGAACACATCGTGCATAGTCTAGCTTCGAGGTAGCTTCAACTTCATTGAAACCTTGTTGATCTTTATCAGGAAAGGAAAAGGTCCGAAGCTCTTGAACGATAACTTTGGTGGACATTGCTTGTCCACCTGTTTCAGTCTTTGCTTCATAATCCAAAGATAAACCCAATCTCCTTTCGAGAACTTCACATCCCTTTGGTATTTGTTGGCCTGTCGAGTGTAGGTCTCCTGCATCTTAGTCAACTTGTCTTTTACAGATTCTAAAATCTCTTGGTAAGACTCCGTCATTTTGTTCGCTTTAGGTATTGAAGATGAGGTTTTGGTCAATAGTGACTGGAATGGTCTTCCAAATGCTGCTTTATATGGAGTCTTGCCAATAGCTGAAGAAAATGAATCATTCAAAATTGCTTGAACTAAAGGCAAATATGATTCTCACTTATCTTATTGATAGTGGACATAACACTTTAGCACATCAAAGATCAACTGGTTGTAGATTTTTATCTAGCCATCAGTCTGTAGGTGAAATGTACTAGTATCAAAATTATCAAACAATGCCTCTAGAAATGACTGGTGAACTTGGTTATGGTGTCATGGAAAAGAGCTGCCTTGAACGACTTCATGACACAAAGTTAATCTTTGTAGAAAAGCCAACCATCTCGTATTAAAAAGTGGCATGGTCTTGTGTCATCCAATGCTTGCTCCCATTATGTATGGAATTCCTTGGAATTTACGAACGTGTGTTTCATGTCGTTTAGTCGCGTACTAACAAGGTCGAGTCTAGTGGTCTGAAACAATGTCAATGTTCTCTTCCTTCTCAAAGCATCGGCCATGGGATTGGCCTTTCCTAGAAGGTACTTGATTATACCACCAAATTGCTGAAAGATTTGGCTCCAACGGTGCTGACGATCACTCCACTGTGCACTTGGCATTGTTTGAATCCAGCGCAATGTGTGATGGTCAGTTTAAATCTCAAATTCACGGCCATGAAGGAAATACTTTCAATGTCTCAAGACCTGAATAACTGCTAGGAATTTCTAATCGTAGATCGAGTAATTTTTTTCTACGGACAATAACTTACGAGACATGTAAGCTATTGGATGGCCATTCTGTTGTAACACACCTCCAATGCTTGCATCGGTGATTACTTGAAACGGCTCATCCTACGAGGCAAGACGCGCCACCTTGAG
Source organism: Cibotium barometz (assembly GCF_041138505.1). NCBI lineage: Eukaryota > Viridiplantae > Streptophyta > Polypodiopsida > Cyatheales > Cibotiaceae > Cibotium > Cibotium barometz. Next base: position 1,507,608 of record NC_141081.1, on the reverse strand, counting down.
GTTCTTGAATGTTAGACAAGATGCGCCACCTTGAGGTTCTTGAATGCCTCCAACGCTCGTGGAGTCATTCAGATCGTTGCCTTAGAGTCTTGACATCCTTTAGCAGGTTAGTGAGATTCGTTGAGAGGTCAAAGAATCTTTCTATGTGGGTGGAGTATGCCTGACATATACCCACAAAGGATCTAATGTCATATGCGATTTGTGGTATTTCGCAATTGACAACCTCGGCCACCTCGGGCGGATCAAGTCGGATGCTCTCAGTATTGATTATATATCTAAGATAGTGAACCTTGAACAAATAAAATTCCGACTTCTTCTCATTGATGTAGAGCTCGTTGCTTTCCAACAACTTTAGGACTTTCTCCACATCAATATCATGTTGCTCAACAATAGCTGAAAATACCAGTAGGTCATCCAAAAATATGAACACAAACTATCTAATCAAGTCCCTGAAAACACGCATCATCATGTGGTTAAATGTGTCTCAAGCTGAAAGACATGACTGTAAATTCATAGTGAGGTCTTGAGCAATTCATTGCGCTCATACTCCTAGTCTTGGATGCCCTTTTGCTTATCTTGGAGCCCCCGGCTAACGATTGCACCAATCGAAGAACTGGGATCCAGAGAACTAGGAACAACCATGTTAGCAGTCATCTCTTGTCTGTACACTACACCAGGGTCTCTGTTGTGGGTGTCTGCTTAGTTTTGGTGTTCCCCCATTTTTCCTCACTCTCCATGTGTTTTTTATTTTTATTTTTTGGGTGTGGAGGGCTGTCGGCTGTCTCCTTTTGCTGGCCGACTGGTCCTCTGCAGACCTGGCTAACCTGGGTGTTGCTGGTCGTGAGCACTCCTTTTGCTAGTCGTGAGCATATGGTTGCTGTTGGCTTGTTCTAGACTGGTCGACCAGCAGCCTGGGGCCATATAAAATGGCCCCTTGCCCCCCACACTCTCCATTGTAGATTCCAGGATTTTCTTATGCGTATATAGCAGAGTTACATAGCTTCTCTCTCTCTCTCTCTCTCTCTCTCTCTCTCTCTCTCTCTCATTCGCGGGAACGGGAGGCTCTGGCACAGTTATGGAATCGTGTTAATGTCTGCGTCCGTTTTTTCATCTTTCTAAATTGCACACCACAGGTGATCAATCATATAAAGCATATGACGCTGGCTAGAGGGATTTGGCAGCATTTGGCTTCTTTATACAACAGGGTATCACCCATGAAGAGGATCTCCTTGGAAGTTCAGATGCGGGTGATGAATCCTGCAAAGTCGTCGACAATGCGGGAGCACATCAACAAGTTGCAAGCTCTTCGGTAGGAGGTTCTTCAGGCAGGGAAAGAGATATCTTTAGAGGATATGGCCATAACGTTGTTGTCTCATTTGCCCTCTGAGTACTCAGCATTCTACTCCTCTTTGATCACTAGTGGCAGGCTCAGTACCATCGAGGAACTTATGCCAATGGTCTTGGACCAGGAAGAGCGTTTTATGAACCCTCCACAGGGCGGAGATTCTGAGGCCTTGACTGGCCAACGGTCGAAAGGCCGTAACAACAACAAGGACAAAGGGAAGTCTTCGTCGGAGAAGTCTTCTGAGAAGAAGCCTGATTTAGATCGTGAGAAACTGAAGGCCAAGCGGACCTGTAACGATTGTGGCGAGAAAGGCCACTATTGAAGGAAGTGTCCCAAGTGGAATACCGGAAAGAGTGCTGATTCAGCTTCAGCCGTAAAGACTCCAGCTTTTGTGCACTTCGAGATTTTGGATACAGATGCTTTATCTTCTTCGAGTGAGGAGGCAGTTGGCTTCACCGCCAGGAATACTCGAGAGTGGATTCTTGATAGTGGTGCTTCCAAGTACATGACTTCTTCCCGCAAGTTCTTACAGGATCTTAAACGGAGTCAGGTCGCATTTTCATTGGTGACAATTCTACTATATCGATTGATAGTGAGGGCAGGATGGAGATCATTCTCGATGGCAGAGGGGGGAAGCATTCCTCTGTCAGAATGCGCAGCGGAAGACTAACGCACGTAGGAGACGCATCACCATCGAGCTCCACGAACACCCCCAACGGGCACTGCAGCATCCCTCCACCGGGTTCCCATCTCCCGGTGAGCTGTCTCCCAAAACACCGGCCGGAGGAGATGATTATGACAAGGTGCCACTCTAGCCTATATGTAGCTCTTCAACTTCCCATGCTTCCACTTATGGGATAATCCAAGGCACCTTCTAGCCATAGATCACACGCTCGAAATTGCCAACCTTCCAACACCCTCCCTCGATTTGAGCTCCGCAAGCCACCGAGGCGCGAGGGGGTCGCCCAGGACCACACACGCCTGAGGCGTCCAGGACCACACATGCCTGGGCTCTGATACTGTCATGTGCACAGTGGGTATCTACCGTGTGCTATACGCATGTAAGACTAGTTTCGAGGCTTGGGGAAGCTTGGAACTAGGCAGGCTGATTGACGAGCTGAGTTAGGGATACACTACCGGGCGGGCACCCAAGTATGGACGGGCGGGCGGCCAAGTGTGGACGCTCGATGACCGGCCAAGAGCCTATAAAAGGGTGGCCAAGGTTAGTTATTGATATATAGAGAGTCTCGCGAGTTTGTGAGAGCTCTATGGTCTTGGAGCCTGGATCTAGTGCAGACGTGCACCTGCTTTATGCAGCCGAGGCCGGCAGCAGTCTCGAGGCCCGCGAGGGCAGCTTCGTGGCGGTATGGGACGTCGCGAGGAGGAGATTGGTTGGTACGTCAACCTAGTTAGCTCAGCTCGTGGCTCGGTGGGGACAGCCAAGACTGTGGGCTTGCCCACGGCTGTCATGGTTGGGAGGTGAGTCAGGCCTGCACCCCCTTGCTTGTTTGTTGTTCGTTTGTTTGCAGGATTCGAGTTTCGAACCAAGATCGATCACGAGGGGATCCATGGGGATTTGATAGTGGTGCACAGTGGGTATCTACCGTGTGCTATACGCATGCAAGACTAGTTTCGAGGCTTGGGGAAGCTTGGAACTAGGCAGGCTGATTGACGAGCTGAGTTAGGGATATACTAACGGGCGGGCACCCAAGTATGGACGGGCGGGCGGGCGGGCGGGCGGCCAAGTGTGGACGCCCGATGACCGGCCAAGAGCCTATAAAAGGGTGGCCAAGGTTAGTTATTGATATATAGAGAGTCTCGCGAGTTTGTGAGAGCTCTATGGTCTTGGAGCCTAGATCTAGTGTAGACGTGCACCTGCTTTATGCAGCCGAGGCCGGCAGCAGTCTTGAGGCCCGCGAGGGCAGCTTCGTGGCGGTATGGGACGTCGCGAGGAGGAGATTGGTCGGTATGTCAACCTAGTTAGCTCAGCTCGTGGCTCGGTGGGGACAGCCAAGACTGTGGGCTTGCCCACGGCTGTCATGGTTGGGAGGTGAGTCAGGCCTGCACCCCCTTGCTTGTTTGTTGTTCGTTTGTTTGCAGGATTCGAGTTTCGAACCAAGATCGATCACGAGGGGATCCGTGGGGATTTGACAGATACCATGTCAGAATGCGCTCGTGTTCTTTACGTCCCCGCACTTGGTTTTCATCTATTGTCAGTGCATGAGGTTTGCAAGATTGGCTTCCGGGTGGAGTTTAAGGAGCATTCTGTTGCTCTACGGGATAGAGAAACAAGCCAGGTTGTTTGGGAAGGTGGAGTGGAGAACGATATCTACAAACTCTCAGTACTTTCCTCTCTTACAAGCACTTAGATCGGTGACTTGTGGCACTCTCAGTACTTTCCTCTCTTACAAGCACTTAGATCGGTGACTTGTGGCACTTTCGGTTTGGCCACTTGAATGTGGATGCGTTGTGGCGAGCTTTCCGGACCAGATGATGGTTGGCTTGCCAGATGTTGGTAGTAGGCAAGGATGTTGTAGTTCTTGCATTCGTGGGGGTAAGCAACACAAGGAATCTTTTCCGAAGTAGGCTTCCAGGCAAGCTTTGAAACCTTTGGAGTTGGTACACACTGACTTGTGTGGACCTATGCAGACCCCATCCTTGGGAGGTTCTTTGTATTTTATGCTGCTGCTTGATGATTGTAGGTTGTATGACCCGGAGCGGAACGAGATTGTTGTCAGCAGAGATGTTGTTTTTGATGAGCATGTTCCAGCTTCCATTGTTGTTGATGAGCCGCCACTTCTTGGAGACCCATACGAGTCTGATGATGATTCCCAATCGATTGTTCGAGTTGTACAGCCTCAAGTCAGTTGAGGAGGTTGAGCCCCCGCAGCAGCAGGAGGCTCCGTGTTTTGGTCGAGTACCTAGGTGGTTGTTAGACACCCTTTGGGAGTCGGGTGTTACGGAGCTTCCCTTCGAGTGGACCATAGAGAACGGACCTCGAAGATCTCTTAGAGTTTGTAACAAAAGTCATTCAGCGGAGCTCTTACAGGTAAACTATGCTTTGATGTCTCGTATCATGCGGGACAAAGAGCCCACTTTCGTAAAGGAAGCCCTTTCACAGGATACTTGGGGGAAAGCCATGCAGGTGGAACTGGATGCCATAGAGAAGAATAAAACTTGGGAGTTGGTTTCGAGGCCGTCAAAATGGTCAGTCATTGGTATCAAGTGGGTCTTTAAGACCAAGTATACGTTAGATGGGCTGGTGGATAAACACAAAGCCAGACTTGTGGCTAAGGGTTATGCTTAGTGGCCTGGCATTGACTATGAAGATACCTTTGCACCGACAGCGAGGATGACCACGATTTAGACCGTTCTTGCCCTTGCTTCTTCTCAGCGGTGGCCCATATATCAAGATGGATGTGAAATCCGCGTTCCTTATTGGTGACTTGCAGGAGGAGGTGTATGTTGAGTAGCTTCCAAGCTTTGAGGTTCTAGGATCAAAGGGGATGGTTTACAGGTTGCGGAAGGCCTTGTATGGTCTTAAGGCAGGCTCCCAGGGCTTGGAATTAGAAGATTGATTCCTTCTTTCTACGGATTGGATTTCAGAGATTAGCTGCAGATCCTAACTTATATCTCTTTCGGGAACACAGTTTGGTCACGTTGATCATCCTTTATGTGGATGACCTCATTCTCACTGGCGGTCATATGGAGCGCCTTGTCAAAGGAGTTTGAGATGACCGACTTAGGCTTACTACACTTCTTCTTGGGATTGGAGTGTTAGAAGTCATCTCCTGTCTATATTTATACACCAGGGCCTCTGTTGTGGGTGTGCCCGCCCTGTATAAGGTGTTTTATCATTTTTCCACACTCCCCGTATTTTTTCCTATTTTTTTCCATTTTTCCTAGTGGTGGGAAGGTTGCCAGAGGGTACCAAGAGCACTCCAGTGCTGGCCGACTGCATACAGATGAGTCGTGGGCTACTGGATTGCTGGCGGACTGCACTTTCTTAGTCGTGGGCACTTATCTGCTGGCCGACTGAAGTCGTGGGACCATTTTCAGCAATTGTGGGCACCTTTTATGCTGGCCGACTGCTCTCCCAGGGGTGTATATATAGGCCCCTTGCTCCCACCACTTATTCATTCAGTTTTCTCGGGATCTTGTGTATAGAGAAGAGTTTACACACCTATCTCTCTGTGTTTCTTGTGCTGTTTATTTTCTGCAGTCTACTTGCTCTTGTCTACCCAAGTTTGGTTATCATTTCCGCTGCATATTCTGACATGGTATTAGAGCCCTAGGCTCGAGATAGATCTTGGGAGTTTTTTTGAGCAAGAGGGGGAGCGTTAGGCTGCTGATTGGTGGACTGTTTTGGGCTGAATGGGAAGAGAAGGTGCAAGAGGAAGGCGGGCTTAGGTGCTGGACAGCCACTTGTAGGTTTACAGATTTTTTTTCCCACCCACCCACCCTTTCAGGTTACTCCCCGCGATGGCAGATTTACTAGAGATGGCTGAGAAGCACGTGAAGATTCCGACTCTCCCCACGTTCCCAGTGGATCGTCAGTTGGACGGGTCCAATTACGGCATCCGGAAGGTCATGATGGAGTCGGTGCTGGAGTCATATGACCTTGCTGATTTTATCATCATCGGGGTTCCACGGCCGGAAGCTGAGGAAGGGGAGTTACTATCGACGAGGAAGGACCGTGAGGCACAGGCACACATGTGGGATCGTGTCAACGCTAGGGTCCGGTCGTTTATTTTCCTCAATTGCACACCACAAGTGATCAATCATGTGAAGCACATGACGCTGGTGAGAGGCATATGGGAGCACTTGGCTTCTTTGTATAACAAGGTATCCCCCATGAAACGGATCTCCTTGGAAGTGCAGATGCGGGTTATGAACCCTGCAAAGTCTTCGACGATGCGGGAACACATCAACAAGCTGCAGGCCCTTCAGCAGGAAGTCCTACAAGCTGGGAAAGAGATATCATCTGAAGATATGGCCATCACTTTGCTTTCCCACTTGCCTGGTCAGTATTCTGCTTTCTATTCCTCGTTGATCACGAGTGGCAAGCTCAGCACCATTACTTGGGAGGAGCTTGTGACAATGGTCTTGGACCAGGAGGAATGTTTCACGAACCCTCCTCACGGCGGAGGTTCGGAGGCCTTAATTGGCCAACGCTGGAAAGGCCGGAATAACAACAAGGGCAAAGGGAAGGCTTCACCGGAGAAGTCTTTTGAGAAGAAGCCTGATCCAGAACGAGAGAAGCTGAAGGCCGAAAGATCTTGTAATGATTGTGGCGAGAAAGGCTACTACTGGAGGAAGTGCCCTAAGCGGACAGGGAAGAGTGCTGATTCCTCAGCCTCAGCTGCAAAGACTCCGGCATTTGTGCACTTAGAGATGGTGGACTCCGATGCTTCGTCATCTTCGAGCGAGGAGGCAGTTGGCTTCACCGCGAAGGATATCCGAGAATGGATTCTCGACAGTGGTGCTTCCAGGCACATGACTCCATCCCGTGTCTTCTTTCTGGATCTGAAACGGCAGTCAGGTCGTATCTTTATTGGCGATAACTCCACTATTCCGATACATAGTGAGGGCCGGATGGAGATTATTCTCGATGGCAAGGGAGGCAAGCATGCTTCCCGTGTTCTTTATGTCCCTGCTGTGGGTTTTCATCTTCTGTCAGTGCATGAGGTATGCAAGACTGGCTTTCGGGTGGAATTTGAGGAGCATTCAGTTGCTCTAAGGGACCGTGAGACTGGCAAAGTTGTTTGGGAAGGCGGTGTGGAGAATGGCATCTACAAGCTCTTTGCACTCTCCTCATTGACAGGTTCTTAGGTCGGAGATTTGTGGCACTTTCGTTTTGGCCACTTAAATGTGGATGCTTTGAGGCGCGCCTTCCGGGACTAGATGGTGGTTGGCTTGCCAGATGTTGGTAGTAGGCAAGGGCGTTGCAGCTCTTGCATACGTGGTAAGCAGCACAGGGAATCCTTTCCGAAGCAAGCTTCCAGGCGGGCTTCGAAACCATTGGAGTTGATTCACACAGACTTGTGTGGACCTCAGCAGATACCATCTTTGGGAGGATCTCTCTACTTTATGCTGCTTGTTGATGATTGTACCAGATTCACGTGGGTCTACTAGAAGGACCAGGCTTTTGCTTGGTTCAAGGATTGGCACGTGATGGTGGAGAAAGAGTCTGGATTTCAGGTCAAGACTCTCAGGGCTGACAAAGGAGGTGAATTCTCCTCGACTGTATTTTCAGATTTTGTGCAGATCATGGCATCAAAAGGGAATTGGCCAATACCGGATCGCCTTCGGAGAATGGAGTTGTTGAACGTAAGGACTGTGGTGGAGATGGCGAGGACCATGCTGGAGCATCGTGATCTTTCTCGTCCACTTTGGGGTGAGGCTGTGGCAACGGCTGTCCATACCATTAACCGATCTCCGACGACTTCAGTACCCCATATGACTCCATTTGAGGTATATTTTGGCAGGAAACCCGATGTCTCGCACTTCCGTGTCTTTGGGAGTGACGCGTATGTACATATTCCAAAGAAGCAGAGGGGGAAGCTTGACTCCAAGTCCCGCAAGCTGGTATTTGTGGGGTATAACTCTCTTTCCAAGGGATACAGGTTGTATGATCCAGAAAGGAATGAGATTGTTGTCAGCCGGGATGTGGTCTTTGATGAGCATGTTCCAGCATCCACTGTCGAGGAGCCGCCACTTCTTGGAGATCCAGAGGAGTCTGATGATGATTCCCAGTCTATCATTCCAGTTGATCCACCTCAGTCATCACAGGAGATTGAGCCCGCAGCTGGAGTAGAGCCCCCGCGACCACAGGAGGCTCCACGATCTGTTCGAGTACCTAGGTGGTTGTTAGACACCCTTCGGGAGTCGGGTGTCACGGAGCTACCCTCCGAGTGGACCACAGAGGACGGCCCTCGAAGATCACATCGAGTCCGAGATAAAAGCAACACAGCGGAGCTTCTTCAGGTGAACTATGCTTTGATGTCTCGTATCATGCGGGATAAAGAGCCCACTTCCGTAAAGGAAGCCCTTTCACAGGATACTTGGAGGAAAGCCATGCAGGTGGAACTTGATGCCATCGAGAAGAACAACACTTGGGAGTTGGTACCGAGGCAGTCGAAGCGGTCTGTCATTGGTGTCAAATGGGTCTTTAAGATCAAATATACGTCTGATGGGTCGGTGGACAAACACAAAGCCAGACTTGTGGCATAAAGGTTATGCTCAGCGGCCAGGCATCGACTACGAGGATACCTTTGCACCAACAGCGCGGATGTCCACGATTCGGACCGTTCTTGCCCTTGCTTCTTCTCAGAGGTGGCCCGTGTATCAAATGGATGTAAAATCTGCATTCCTTAATGGTGACCTGCAGGAGGAGGTGTATGTTGAGCAGCCTCCAGGCTTTATTGTTCCAGGATCGGAAGGGATGGTTTACAGGCTACGTAAGGCCTTGTATGGTCTTAAGCAGGCTCCCAGGGCTTGGAATCAGAAGATTGATTCCTTCTTTATTCGGACTGGATTTCAGAGATCGGTTGCAGATCCGAACCTGTATCTCTTTCGGGAACGCGGCATGGTCACGCTTATCATCCTTTATGTGGATGATCTCATTCTCACCGGCGGTCATGTGGAGCACATTGGTGTGACGAAGGCTGCCTTGTCAAAGGAGTTTGAGATGACCGATTTAGGCTTACTCCACTTCTTCTTGGGATTGGAGATCTGGCAGACCGAGAGGGGGTTTTCGTCTCTCAGCAACGGTATGTTCATGAGTTGCTTGAGGCCTTTGGGATGGAGAACTGCAAGCCTATTACTTCGCCGATGGACCCGAACACAAAGTTAACCGTTACAGATCCTTGTGAGCCAGTTGATGCCTCGCAGTACCGGAAGTTGGTTGGTTCATTGATCTGGTTGTTGAACACCAGATTGGACTTGAGCTTCTCTGTGGGGCTGTTGAGCTCTTTTATGCAGACGCCATTGAAGTCTCATTGGGACGCAGGATTGCGGATCTTGCGGTATCTGCAGAGTACGAAGGATCTGGGACTCTTTACACAGGAGGGAATGGAGTCAAGCTCCAAGGTTGGAGTGACTCAGATTGGGGAGGAGATCCAGACACGAGGAGATCTACTTCAGGATACAGTTTTACCCTTGGCTCAGGAGCAGTTTCTTGGAGCAGCAAGAGGCAGCCAACTATTGCCCTTTCTTCGACAGAGGCAGAGTATCGGGCTGCTTGTGGTGCTGCTTGTGAGGTTGTATGGTTGCGGAGGCTGCTAGGCGAGATTGGGTTTCCACAGAGGGAGCCCACAGTCATCCAGTGCGATAACCAGAGGTGTATAGCTATTGCTCGGAACCCGGTTTTCCATGCTCGGACCAAGCATATAGAGATACAATATCACTTTGTACGTGAGAAGATCTTGGCTGGTGACATCTTGCTACTTTATTGTTCAACGGAGGACAATGCGGCGGACCTCTTCACGAAGTCTCTACCTCAGGCTACGCTCAGGCGGCACTCCAGCTCCCTTGGGTTGCTTTCATAGCCAGGAGCTGAGAGGGGGTGTTAGAAGTCATCTCCTGTCTATATTTATACACCAGGGCCTCTGTTGTGGGTGTGCCCGCCCTGTATAAGATGTTTTATCATTTTTCCACACTCCCTGTATTTTTCCCTATTTTTTTCCATTTTTCCTAGTGGTGGGAAGGTTGCCAGAGGGTACCAGGAGCACTCCAGTGCTGGCCGACTGCATATACAGATGAGTCGTGGGCTACTGGACTGTTGGCCGACTGCACTTTCTCAGTCGTGGGCACTTATCTGCTGGCCGACTGCATTTATGCAGTCGTGGGACCATTTTCAGCAGTCGTGTGCAGGACAATGCACACGTGACCTCGGACATGTAGAGTGGAACCCTGGTTGACTCGTCTCCCGGATTGGGCTCACATGGGACGAGTTTCCACTCCAGTTCCTGCACCTTCTTGTTCAGATATGTCTATGTGACATCCAAGTGCGGGATGCACATGACATCTATTCCTTTGTATTCCACCTTATTAGAAATGTATATGAGCACCATGTAGAAATATGTTTCAATGCTTTATCTCTCCCAAATCCTTGGGAGCTTAGCATACATGCTTTCCACTTGACACTTAAGCTCCAATGTCCATTTTTGTGCCCAAGAAACCATCTCAAGGCTCAAGCACGTAGAGCAACCTTCAAGTGCATGATCTTTGGTATTGGATAATCCCCCATTTTCAAAGCTTGTACTTTCGAAATATTTAGGTGTCCTGGAGTCCACCACATCCCTCTCATACTGGGAAATGTCCAGGTTGGTGATAGATGTGAGCAATAGCACGTGGGCAGTCTCCATCTGGCCAATCCAAGGGCTTTTTGTGATCTGCTCTTGAAGGTGCTAAAATGAGGCTAGGATGCAATGGAAACTCTTCTTCTCTCTCCGAAGTCTAAAAACTGTCCTACATTGTTGACTCGAGAAAAAAGCTGATTTGTTCAACGGCCTTGTCCAGTGTTGTAGTGGTGAAGCTAGGGAGGAAGGAGAAAGTATAAGAGATCATGTCTACTTTGTGCCGTCTCACCTCACAGTTCTGGATGAGCCAGTGCAAGAGATTGGGCGTTTGTTGACGGTCTTACTGCCACGGGTACCCAAGGTCAAGAAACATGGGGTATGGTCAGAGAAAGTGGTGCCTGCAAGGATGCCGACTGATTGCAAGTCCACTTGTCCAGTCACATGCACTCTACACTATAGTGCATGGTGACAAGCTGGCTCATCATCATCAGTGCAACATTGTTCAGTATTAGTTCCCTTTAGGATGATATTTGTCGTATGTCGTGACCCCATTGTAATCCTCAGTCCATAATAAGTCAGGCACGAGCTACGTAGGTCATTCTCAGCCTTAGACATTTAGTCAATCCAAGTCCCTTAACCCACTTGAAGAGATGCATTCATGCATGTAGAGTTAGTAGAAGCCTTAGAGTTTGTATCAGGACGTGTGTGCATTTATGCATAGCATTCATTCCATATGCATGTAGGCCAGCTAGACCATTGCAGAAGCCTTCAAATATCATCTAGCAGCCATCAGAATTTATCCAATATTATTCGCATATTTTACGGCATTTATTGGGCATATTTTAGAGCATTTATTGGGCATTTTTTACATCATTTATATATTTTATTTGGACAAGTGCAGTCGGCCAGCCTTGTAGCCAGCTAACCAGCACCCCTTACCCATATAAATAGCCCAGCATATCATCCATTTGTTCATTCATATCTCATTCAACCTTGAAGCAATCAACGCTTGGAGCCTTCAGCACAAGGAGCATAAAGCGATTGCAGAATTCAGCCCCTCATACCTCAGCGTTTTCCATCAGCATCTAGGGGCATCAACGCTTGAGCAATTCAGCCTCTATGCAGTAAAACGCAGCATCTACAGCATTCAGCTTTCAGTCCCCTTTGCGTTTTCAGCATACATACAGTTTTCAGCATTCATATCTTCATCGTTTTGCTACAGCCACTTGGTGAAGGTAAAACTCAGCATTGATATTCATTTACAGCATTCATGCATAGCCTAGAACAGTCCCAAACAGCCCCTATCTCAGCCTCAGATTTGCAGCCCTTCCTCATTCCATTGGGAAGATTGCATAGGCTTGAGATTGGACATCATTGGTGTTTCTACAGCTGTGTACAGTTCAGCCCGACTCTTGGTCTTCAGAGATCATGCATTTGGCTTATCGTCAGTCCACTGTCAATCTCTTCAAAGTAATAAAGCAAATACTATTCCGGTAACGGGATAGGGGGCCCTTCAGTGTGTAATTTGGGACCCCATACGGTGTACAGTCTCTCTCTCTCTCTCTCTCTCTCTCTCTCTCTCTCAAATCTCTTAAAAGTTTGAAGTCTTAAAGTGGATTCCTAAACTTGTGAAACTCAGGATACAGAAGAGGGTGTGAGCATTTGTGTGACAAGATCTTCAATTACGAATACTTCCGCTGCATGTTACATTGGTATCAGATTCAGCTTGTCCACACACACCATACCTAGCGTGAGAGCATCCTTGGATGGTTAGATTGCATTCCGGCACGACCATCGACTTCAGCATCATGTCTACAGAGGAGAGTACCCATCAGCCGGAAGAAGTCTCCCCCGAAGGAGACCTTGCTCTTCTGACTATAGCAGACACCATAGCTCTACTCAGAGCTCAGAACCAGCTTCTCATGGAGCATCTCCAACTCTTGGAGGCAACAACAGCACGTCCTCCTCCGTCTCCAGCAACCCTCAACTACATCTCCCTCTTTTTTTAGATGGAACAACAAAGAAGAGAAGACGAGGTCAGATGGAGAGAAGAAAAAGCAGAAGCAAAAGCAAAAGCAAGAAAACAACAAGAAAAAGCTGATAGATGGGACTATGAGGAAGCCCAACATAGGATCGAAGAAGACCGACGTAAGGTTGAACTTGCCGCTCGGGAGCACCAACGAGAGCTCGATCGAGAATGTATGTTACTCGAGCACCAACTGGAAAAGGAGGCCATGCATCTTAGATACCAGCACCTCTCTTCAGCTTTCCTAGCCTCAGGTGCCACCGGCCAACAGTCCGTAGCATCGACTATCGTCATTCGAAGTCAACCAAATTTTAGTAAGTATGATGGTAAGTGTGATCATTTAGCAGTTAATCAGTTTATTCATCAATTTACTGCTCATTTTCTATTAGCTAGGATCACAGATCCTCAGGATAGAGTCTACATAGTGGCTCCCCACCTTACATGTGAGGCAGTCACTTGGTGGCAGCATTGGTCTAGTCTTCATACAGACTAGACCACAGGTGTCACAGCTTTTAGCTGGGATACGTTTGTTCATGACCTAAAGACCAGATTTCTCCCGTCCCAGTATACGACCGGTCTGGTAGATGAGTTCTATGGACTCGACAGAACGGGTCTCCAATGCTTCAGTTTTTCGGAAAGGTTATTACTTTAGCACAGCAGTTAGGGCTATCTGCGTAGGCCAAGATGGAGCAATTCATTCGTGGATTGGATCCCAACATCCGATTCATAGTTCATATGATCGGGCTTTGACTGTCGTTGAAAACAAAGAAATGAAGATGAACGGAGGCAAGCCCAAGCAATCATCACAGTCCAGTACCAAACCCCAGCAACAGCAATCTGTTGCGTAGCCAGGGAAAGGTAATGCATCTTCTTAAGATGCTAAGAAGGACGGTAGTAATAGCTCCAGTTCAGGGGTTAAGAAGGATAAAGAATCTCAGCCTAAGAAAACCCTCGATGAAAAGGCTAAGGCAGGCATTACTGGAGGTTATCTTCCTCTAGAGGAGCAAAAGAAATACAAATCAAAAAACATATGTTTTTTTTGTCACATCATAGGGCATGGTAAGAAGGATTGCCACAAATGGCAAGCGGAACAAGCCGCCAAAGCCCCTTCTGCCACATCTGCCATAGCATCTCCAGCTTCTCCAGCACCGCCTACTACCACCAATGTGGTTCAGCTTTTACCTTCTATGCATCCTATGCCATCCATGGTATTTGATGCTAAGTAGGAGGGTGAGAGCGATGCGACACCGAAAAGCCTCATTCGAGCTTATGGCTCTGCCAAGGGCTGACAGTTTGTAGTCCTATTCGACATGGGCAGTTCTGAGAACGCCTATATATATATATATATATATATATATATATATATATATACGTACATACATGTACGTATATACATATATATATATATACGTACATACATATACGTATATGTATATATGTACATACATATATATATGTACGTATATACATATATATATATGTATATACGTACATGTATGTACGTATACTATATAGACATATGTATATATGTAGATATAGATATATATATATATATATGTATATGTAGATATATATATATATATATATGTATATGTATATATGTATATATATATATATATACATATATACATATACATATATATATATATATATCTACATATATACATATACATATATATACATACATACATACATACATACATACATACATACATACATATATATATATATATATATATATATATATATGTATGTATGTATGTATGTATGTATGTATGTATGTATGTATAGATAGATAGAGAGAGAGAGACCCGTGGCATACTAGAGTAGAAAGTTGGATGTCGCCGAAAAGAATTATTCAGTTTATGACAAAGAGCTTTTGGGTGTGATCACAACGCTCAAACATTGGAAGCCTTTTCTTTATGGACAAGTCTTCACAGTAAAAACAGACCACCAAGCACAGTCAAACCATGCCAGTTGCCCAGTGGAGTGATCGGCAGGCCAGGTGGAATCAACTCTTCCAACAGTTTGGAGGAATGATGGAGTACATCCCTGGTAAGTATAACACAGTAGTAGCAGATGCTCTTAGTCGAAAGGCCAGCATCGAGGCAGTCCAGGACACCACTCCCCTGAGTTTGGTACTCAGTATAATTTGGCTCTCACTTTTGAGCCTGGCCATTATTTAGTATAGAACGGTTGGTTGTTCTTCAAGAACCACCTCTGTGTCATTCGGGAAAAGCGATCAGCTCTTCTCCATGATGCCCATGACTCCTTAGTTGGAGGACATAGAGGTATCAACAATACCCTCCAGAAATTAGAACGGTCCTTTTATTGGCCAAAAATGAGGCGTGATGTATATTCACATGTTCAAGCCTGTAAGATCTGTCAAAAAGTGAAAGTTTCACATACAAAGAAGGCTGTTTTACTTCAATCTTTGCCTATCCTTGACGGACCTTTCATCGACATATCTATGGACTTTGTAGGGCCTCTATCAGCATCCACCGGATCCCGTAACACTCAGTGTTTCACCATTGTGGATCGCTTCAGTAAATTCTGCATGCTCATTCCATGCAAGCATACGGCCACAGCTGAGGACGTAGCCCGTCTTTTTCTCAAACAATGGTATACCCAATTTGTGGTTTTGCCTAGCACCATCACCTTAGATAGAGATTCGAAGGACCAAGTTTACCTTGCATTTCTGGAGGGCATTATTCGAAAACTTTGGAACTAAGTTATAGTTGTCTAGTGTATTCCATCCACAAACAGAAATTTACACCCAGTTGGCCTTTGATGTTCTCAAGTCATATTGTCATGACCAGCAGTCCAAATGGGAACATTATCTTCCATTGGTCCAAGCCATCTTGAACGATACTCATTCATCTAGTGTCGGACGGACTCCATATGAAGCAGCCTTTGGTCGCCGTTTCTCCTCTCTTTTGACGAGATTGGTGTCTCCATCTCTAGAGGCTAATAAAACCACGGAAGCATTTTCCGAAATCATTGAGTCAGTCAAGGACCGCTTGACCAAAGCACAAGAAGCTTATAGCAGACATGCAAATAAGTCAAGACGAGATGTCCACTTCAAGGAAGGGGATTGGGTCTATTTGCGCATCATGAAACAAAGATTGAAACAAGTGGGCAAATGTTGTCCCAAGCTTTCATTCTGGAGTTTTGGACCTTTCCCAATAGTTAAAAAGTTAAGTGATGTCTCCATGAAGTTAAAATTGCCTAACAGTTGGATGATGCTTGATGTTTCCATGTTTCTTGGCTAAAACCATATGTTGGACCAGAAGTGTTTGATGTTTCAGATGAACAACAGCCAGACGTGGTAGATGAAGCCGAAGTCATTGAGCCCGAGCAGATCCTTCTTCATCGTTTGAAGCATGGTTCCGGTCGACGGATACGTCAGTTCTATACGAAGTTCCGAGATCGAGGTACCCACGAAGCCGTTTGGCTAGATGAGGAGTTCTTTCAGGAGTACCCCCAGTTGTTGGCGGACTACTTGGAAGCCATGAACCTGCCGCCAAGCTAAGCAGGAGGGAATGTCACATGCACTTTCTATTGTAGTGCATGGTGACAAGCTGGCTCATCATCATCAATGCAACATTGTATAGTATTAGTTCCTTTTAGGATGATATTTGTCATCCTCTATCCAGGATAAGTCAGGCATGAGCTACGTAGGTCATTCTCAGCCTTAGACAGTCAGTCAGTCAGTCCAAGTCCCTTAACCCACTTGAAGAGATGCATTCATGCATGTAGTAGAGTCAGTAGAAGCCTTAGAGTTTGCGTCAGGACATGTGTGCATTTATGCATAACATTCATTCCATATGCATGTAGGCCAGCTAGACCATTGCAGAAGCCTTCAGATATCACCTAGCAGCCATCAGAATTTATCCAGTATTATTCCCATATTTTACAGCATTTATTGGGCATTTTTTACATCATTTATATATATTATTTGGACAAGTGTAGTCGGCCAGCCTTGTAGCCAGCCGACCAGCACCGCTTACCCATATAAATAGCCCAGCATATCATCCATTTATTCATTCATATCTCATTCAGCCTTGAAGTAATCAACGCTTGGAGCCTTCAGCACAAGGAGCATAAAGCGATTGCAGAATTCAGCCCCTTATACCTCAGCGTTTTCCTCATCAGTATCTAGGGGCATCAACGCTTGAGCAATTCAGCCTCTATGCAGTAAAACACAGCATCTACAGCATTCAGCCTTCAGTCCCCTATGTGTTTTCAGCATACATACAGTTTTCAGCTTTTGGTTTTGCTACAGCCACTTGGTGAAGGTAAAACTCAGCATTCATATTCATTTACAGCATTCATACATAGCCTAGAACAGTCCCAAACAGCCCCTATCTCAGCCTCAGATTTGCAGCCCTTCCTCATTCTATTGGGAAGAGTGCATAGGCTCGAGATTGGACATCATTGGTGTTTCTACAGCTGTGTACGTTCAGCCCGACTCTTGGTCTTCAGAGATCTTGCGTTTGGCTTATCGTCAGTCCACCGTCAGTCTCTTCAAAGTTATAAAGCAAATACTATTCTGGTAACGGGATAGGGGACCCTTAAGTGGGTGATTCGGGACCCCATATGGTGTATAGTTTCCATCTCTCTCTCTCTCTCTCTCAAATCTCTTAAAGTTTGAAGTCTTAAAGTGGATTGCTAAACTCGCAAAACTTAGGATACAAAAGACGGTGTGAGCATTTGTGTGATAGGATCCTCAATTACGAATACTTCCGCTACATGTTACATCCAGGTAGAAGTGTTTGAGCCTGACAATATTGGGATCGGCAGAGATGCAAGGCCCTTGATGGAGAAGAGTAGTACCTCCCAAGCTGCATGCTCTCTCCCCAAGATGGTGGAGTCGATGCTGCCTCCATGGTGATCCTCAGGGGACATGTAGAAATGTCCACTGATGCACCAACCATTTGCTTGTGATAGTCGTTGCCTCATGTTGTGGATCCAAAAGCCTGTCCGCTCCTGAGCCCTGTTAGGAGCATAAATAATGTGACTCTTTCCAACGAGAAAAGACACCCATTGTGCCCTACCTGGAACAAGGACGCTGTAACTCGCGGGTGCCTGGGGGACTAGGGCCTTTGACACACTTGTTGATACCATCAATGCATATTAAAACATTTAAACATGGCCACAGCCTTAACACATATCCATCATTACTTTGCATAAAACATAAAACTTAAAAAATGGACAAAACATCCACAAATGCTGAAAATGGAGCTTGCACACGTGACACCACATAGAGGCCGGAATGGGCCGACCCCCCCCCCCCCCCCCCCCCTTGGAGTATTTTATTACCCAAGGAGAATAATATCATGTACAAGCTTTGAGGGCCTTACTCTCCCCACGGGAGATGCCGGATAATCCATATACAAATGCCATAACACAGCCCAACACGAGGCTACCAAGCCAGAACACAGGCTGTAGAAATGCCGGGCCAACAATATAATCCATATACCTCCGTGTGGGTACTGATTCTTCTCCAAAAACCACAGTTCTTCATGCAATAGAGCTGGTACAACAAGTACAACTCTCCGTTCAGTCGGTACAACAAGTACAATGATTGGTACACCCGGTACAATAGCTCAGCAGGTACAGTGGTTGGTACAGTAAGTACAGTGGCTCGTTACATTGGTTGGTACAGCAAGTACAAAAGCTGGTATAGTAGGTACAATGCCTATTACATGTAGGTGCAGCAAGTACAAGGATTGGTACAGCTCATACAGTGGCTGGTACAGTAGGTACAAGGGCTGGTACAACAAGTGCAATGGCTAGAAATCATAATAAATGATTAAATACCCTTTCCTTTGAAAGCCTCCAAAAACAGTCCCCGGTATTCTGCATGGGCAGCCTTCAAGAGAGAAAGAAAGAGAGTAGCCATTAGTAGGGTAGCCTGTAACGGTGGTAGAGGCTAGTGTGCAGCAAGAGAGCCTCCTCCAAACGACGAGAGAGGACTCCAATTTATAGATTTGAGGCTCCCATGAGTGAAAATGGAAAGAGAAGGCTATGATGACAAGTGGAGCGACACAAAAGCTGAAGTGACAAATGTGAAGCCACTTGTCTCACTTTGATCCACTTTTTAACAAGGCCACTTGTCTCACTTTGGTCCACTTTCTTGCCACATGTCCCAATCTAAGAGATGGGTCTTTCCATAAACCTTACCTCTAAAAATATCCTAACTAGTAGACATTCTGTCATAGGCACTTTGCCAACTCTTGGTATTTGCTCAATTCCAGATGTAATGACGCGAATAGAATTTCCACCGGAGTTAGGCCAAAAATAGCAACTCTCCTAAATTTTAGGAGTGTGGTCCTTTGTATTCTAGGATAATCCCCCATTCCCAAAGCTTGTACTTTCCAAATATTTCGACATCTTGGAGTCCACCAGACCCCTTTCATACTGGGAAATGTCCAGGCTGGTGACAAACGCCAGAGTGGGTCACCTGGGGTAGAAGCTGGCTTATATTGGATATGAACCCGCCATGGATCTCAGAGGGCCCGTGTCAGGAGACCAGAAGGTGTAGCCCTTGCCTCACGTGGATCCAAAAGCCTGTCCACTCTTTAACCCTGTTAGGGACAGAGGTTGATCTGGCTCTCCTCAACCAAAAAAACCACCCATTGTGCCCTACCTGGAACAAGGACGCGAGAGTCGGTCACCTGGGGCAGAAGCTGGCTTGTAACAGATATGCAAAACCTGCCATGGTTCCCAGAAGGCTGTGTTCTGGATGGATCTTTCCGCATTGCTGTGTGTGGCCTGCTGTGAGACAGTGCTTCCCACCAGAGTTAAAAGCAATGTTCACAGCTTATCTAAAAAGTTGTTTGCTTAGCACCAGGGAATGTGTTGAACTTCCTTGATTTGGTCCATGAAGTTGACTTCACCTCCTATAAATAGTTCTGCTTCTTCAAGTGTTTCACTACTAAATAGGTCAAGATAGTTTTTTGTTTAGTTTTCTTGTAAGAGAAAAGCTTTGTTTGTTTACATGTTTCCACTATTCTCCCATGTTTCTCTTCTTCCATGTTTTTCCAGTTTTTGACTAGCTAACCTTCTAATGCAATGGCTGGCTATTGCAGGACAATGTTTTTGTGCAACTGCTATGCTCCATACAGTATCGCATCTTGCGTGAAAATGCTGATGATGCTTTCTATGAGCTTCAGAATCCAAAAGAACAAATTCAGGCATATGTCTTTGATGGTATGGTGAGCTGTGACGGACTAGTTCTAGAAATTCTTATGGTGAAGACGACTCAGATGTGTAATTTAAGTGTGGTGTGTGCAGTTGTTAGAGCCTGCGTACCAAAGTTAAATCTGGATGATTTGTTTGAACAAAAAGGCGAAGTCGCAAAAGCGGTGTCAGAAGAGCTTGAGAAGGTCTTTGTAACCCCCCCCCCCTCCCCTCTCTCTCTCACGCTCATGCACTTTTGGAATGTGACATGTCCTTGTCTAATTACAGGTAATGGGTGCTTACGGCTACAGCATTGAACAGACTTTGATAGTTGATATCATACCAGATGCTGCAGTTCGGAGGGCTATGAATGAAATCAATGCTGGTATGACTTTCTCTCTACCTGTATGCAGGTGTGATTGTTGTGGTCAGAACTGATTTATGCGACTGACGCTTTCCAGCTCAAAGGTTAAGAGTGGCATCTGAGTTCAAAGGAGATTCAGAGAAGATCCTTCAGGTCAAACGTGCAGAAGCAGAGGCAGAGTCAAAGTATCTAGCTGGTGTTGGAGTTGCCCGACAACGTCAAGCTATAACAGATGGACTGAGAGAAAGTGTTGTTACATTTGCTAATGGTGTTAGTGGTGCAACTTCAAAAGATATAATGGATCTGGTGATGCTTACACAATATTTTGATACTATGAAGGACATTGGAAGCTCTTCAAAGAATACCACCCTTTTCTTACCCCATGGACCTGGTCATGTCAATGATGTTGCTGAGCAAGTTCGAAATGGACTGTTACATGCAACTAGTGCAATTGAGTAGTTGATCTCTAGCCAATAAATAAATGGCCATAGGCAACTTGTACTGAAGCAGATGTACAAAGCTGTTTGGCTTCCTAGTGTGAGCTCTTGCTACATTTTGGTTTGCCCAAGGTTGTGTACAGTTTTATACTATTGCGTGTCGTCAGCTGTTTTTTATTGCATTACTTCATTTGAGATCAGTCATTGTTGGTAACTTGTGAGTACTTGGGAAGAGTGTTCTAATCACATCAAAGCAAGTGCCAACTAGTGTCAAAAGCATATAAGCAAAGCCTGAATCCGAGCGAAGGCCCAAAGTAAACAAGAGCAGTGCAGTGTTGCAATGAAACACGTTTCATTCCATGTGAATGAAACGAAACGTTTCATAGGAATTCATGATGCCTGGGAAACCTATGTTTTTTCACGGTATTCCAGAGAGCACGTTCTTTGAAAAAAACGTCTACATGCGACTGGGAAATTGATTGAAGGAGCTCCTGCCTTGCACAAATCAGCTCCTACCAGCTCCTACCAGCTCCTCCCACACTTCCGAGGTTCCGTGCCCGCCAACTCTTAGATTGGTTGTGCTGATTTGTGCTTTTTTTCTTCGATTTTGTAAAAAACACATAGATTTTGAAATTTGGGGATTTTCATGCCAGGGTGCCAATCCAGCTGTGCTTTTGTCAAGATGCCTCGTAGTAAGGATGCCATGTGGGTCCATGTCACTCCCCTATCTAAATATGGTGGTTCAGGCACACAAAAGTGGAAATGCAATTTTTGCGGGATTTTCTGAGGAGGGTCCATAATCCGTGTTAAGGCCCATTTCACAGGTTTAACCGGGGATTGCAAACATCAAAGCTGAGCTACAAGAATGGAAAAGACAACAACTGGGCCTGTGCTTGAGGATATTGGGGTTAGTGAGGATACATGTGAGGCATCAAAGAGAACACGGTTGGGTTCAGAGGAAGATGCACAGAGCCAAGCAAGATATGGGGGTGCTGGTAGTTCCACTCCCACGGCAATACGAACCCCTTTGCCCGCAGCACCCAAAGCCTCTCTAAAGAGAGCAAGTATGCAAAAGTAGGCAATTAAAGATGCAACTAGGGAACTCACTAGGCTTTTCATCCAATGTGCTGTCTTTTCACATTGTGCGCACACCACGATAGAAAAAGGCCATGAGGGCAATCAGCCGCATTGGATGTGAGTGGGAGGGACCCTCCTATGAGACCTTGTGACTAAAGAGCTCAGAAGAGAGCAACAAGCAATGGAGGTGGAGATGGAGCCATTAAAAGCCACTTGGAGCAAGTATGGTTGCACATTGTTATGTGACGGGTGGTCAGATATACACGAGGAATGTGTACAATATTTTGGTGTCCTCTTGCAAGGGCACTATGTTTTTGCGTTTTTGCGTGCCATTGATGCATCTATGCCTGGGACAGTGGTGACAGGAGCATTTATATGGTCACACCTCTGCAAGACTATCATGGAGATAGGCCCACAAAACATAGTGCAAGTGGATAATGGTAGCAACTGTGTCTCTATGGGACGGATGCTAGAGGATGAGTTTCCACAGATTGTATGGATTCCATGTGCATCCCATATCCTAGACTTGCGCATTGAAGATCTTGCCAAGATTAGGTGGATTGCTGACATCTTTGACATTGCGCGTAGCTTGGTGAAGTTTGTTACCAAGAGGCCCAAGGTCTTGGCAATGTTTTGTGCCAATAGTGACCTTGAGCTTTTGAAGCCCTCACAAACTAGGTTTGCATATATATCCATTGTGGTTGACTGGGTAGTGAGAATCCGACAGGGACTCATGCGCACAGTGGTTAGTCGAGAGTGGATGAGTTGGGAGGACCATGAGCACCCGAAGGCAGTTGCTTTTGCACGCAGAGTGATGCAAGAAGAATGGTTGAAGGAGGCCGAGGCTTTATTGAGAGCTCTTCAACCATTCTATAGTGTTCTTCGCATCACTGACATGGAGGGCAGCACTCTTGGACTCTTGTACGAGTTCATGGACCGGATTGGAGAGGCTCTTAGCTGATGCACTCTCTTGACAGATGAGAGGGACTGAACTTCCAACTAGTTGCCTTCTCGACGGGTTTGGAATGACTGATGGCATAGACCAATCCATGCGGTTGTCCACATATTGCACCCTCTCTAGCGTAGTGAGGCTCAGTATATTAATGAAGAGTTGGGAGCTGAATGGCAAGATTACATTCAGAAAGGGGACAGGAGGAGACGTGGAGCTCATGAGACGCTTGGAGGATGAGCGGCTAGTGTATCGGAATGCTAGCCACGCATTTGTTAGACAGACTGCATGCATGCGAGAGACATAGCTTTAGCCAGTCTCATGGTGGGAGAAGTATGGGATCAGTAGCCCTTTTACTTGGTGAGTACAACTCTAAAAGACAAGTCTGTTATTTACATAATACATTGATCAATGATGATTATACTTAGACTTTAGTACCCTGGGGCTTGTACTTTAATGGCAGAAACGCCTCCCCATTCGAGTCCTCTCACAGGATTACAGTTTGGGTTCTGCTGAGAGGAACTGGAGCACATGGGCCCTCTTCCATACAAAGAAGAGAAACAGGTTGTCTATTGCACAGTTGGAGCGGTTGGTGTATTGCCATTTCAATCTCCACCTAATTGAGCAGTCGGGCGATCCGATAGAGCCTCGTCAGGTCAATGTCGATTTTACGACATTGAGAAGATGAAATATGTCCCAGAGATTCCTCACGAGAAGCGCGACATATATGCTATGTTGTATGAGGAGTTGATGGCACCTGCTCATGGCACACGAGCATCTACAGTAGCATTATTAGGAGGTGCTAGTACTAGTGTAGCAGCTGAGACGAGTGCGGCAATTGAGCCAGCATCATCCTCTTCTGAGGGTGACATTGAGCCTACCAAGGAGAGTATTGATGAGGACATCGAGGATGTTGAGGATTGAGTGCCCAGTTGGCAGTGCCCACACTCCATATTGAGGACTCTAGTCTTTGGGACTATCAAGCTCCTCTAGTTTACTATTTGTCATCATTCATGCATGATTGCATCTTTCAGGCTTCAGCGTGCTTTACTTTGTGTATTTCAGACTTCAGTTTACTTTTTTTGTATCAGCTCAGGATTCAAACTTTTTGTGATCACTTTGAGTGCCATTATTGAGTAGTTGCCATTATTGATGATGAAATCGAGATCTTGATTCTTGATGTCGTCGATTTATTTATGCCAATTGGTCAGTGACTCAATTGGGTGCCCACTGTAACTGGGTCACCCAGGTTCTTTACTTTTAGCTTGTAAACATGTTTTAATGTGTAAATGATGCATGTTTAATATTGTTTTGCAGGGAAGGCAACATATTTTTAACATATTATAAACCTATATATAAATTTTGAGGCCTGAACCTCCCCTTTTTGTATGAAACATTTTTGAAACTTCTGGAAAATGAATGAAATGTTTATGAAATGCGTTTCATGAAACGTTTGGCAACTATGGATTAGTGTGGAAGGAAGTTCAGTTAGGATATCCACTGTTGCTTTCAAATCTTGGCCTCCACATCATGCGTATTTAATGCGGAAAAAGAGAGTTTAATGCTTCCACGGCCAAGAATGGAAAACCTTGCTAAGGCAACTTCTGGTCATTGATTTACATGTTCCTATCACCCACACAACTAGTAAGGATCCATGATTGAATAGGTAATAGGTACTGACACCCATTATAGTGATACCACCTTATTTGTGAAGTCTTGGCCTTTACCTTGTGGTCTAAGTGGTCTAAGGGACTTTCTCCTCTGGTCTCGAGCACCTTTCCCCTTCTCAAGCTGTAGCCAAACTCCAAGAGCTTTTTCCTCTATGATCTTTTGGGTTCTCTATCATGCAATCTCTTCTTGGTCTTGAGAGCTTCTTATGTGTGTGTTGGGGTCATTACTAAAAAAAAAAGTGTGTTGGGGGAGGGGTAGGGTGAGGCAACATTCTTTTGTGAGGTGTGTCTTAGTAATCATGGAATGTAAAAATGACCTTTGTATCATTTCAATGGTCTTGTCCTATGATAACATCACTAAGAAAGTCTATTGACACTATCTCAACACCTCAAGATCTGCATGAGTATCTAGGTTGAGGGCACCATACATGATAAAACATTAGTTGGCATAAGGTGAAGTGTTATAATGCTTTTTAGACATCCATCGCTGCTCTACTAATGTTGCCTTTGCATATCTGCACTACAATGCTTTCTTCAAGGTGAAGTGTTATAATGGGGTTGCTTTTTACACATTCATCACCACTCTCCTCACGTTGCCTTTGCATACCTTCATTACAATGCTTTGTTAAAGACAACATAGGAAAGTGAAAATTGGAGTTTTTGATGGTCGTGACTCTCTTAAATATTCAAGCGTGAAAACTAGGGGGTTTAAAAAATCCAAAAAAGCTTTTATCTTTTTCACTAATTTCACTAATTGTTTTTTTTAACATTAGGAAAGTGCTTAGTGAAGATAAATATTGAAAAATCCAAAAAATTAGAGGTTTTAGTGGTTATTGAGTTAATTTGAGCTTAGAAAAATAGATTAGGAGTGTATAGAGTGTATGTTAATGCATTAATGCACCAAATTAACACACAAATCTAACGAAATTAAAGATTCTAGTTCTTTTTTGCCCAAGAGAGGAGCCTATGATTAGGTTCTTTTTTAATCGTTCAAGCTTTTGTTTGCATTGTGAGCATTGTTGTGAGTGTTGCTTGGGTTGGTGGTGTAGCCAAATTGAATTGCCTCCTTCATAGTAGCCTTGAGCTATGTTAACCACATTGGTTAACATTATTTTAAAGCATGGTTACGTTTCATGTAACTCATTTTTGTGTAAACTAAGCTAAGCGCTTCATATAAAAGATATATGGGATGACCGAGCTTACGACTTGTGTAATGCCGGCCATGAGAGTGTACATAGAGCTAGAAGAACCAATTTTGGCCTCCCTTATTCCTAAATGGGCTGTCGGCCATCATAAAAAGAGAGCTCATGTATATAAGTGACTTATGAAATATAAAAAGGGACAATCCCATATCACAATTGAGTTCCTCTCTCTCTCTCTCTCTCTCTCTCTCTCTCTCTCTCATAGGTATGCTAGTAGGCTTGTGTGTATGCATGCATGGTTGCTTGGTTGTGTGTGTGTGCATGTAAGTGATGTTGTCTTTGCTTGCCTCTTCTTCTTCCTGCTCTCTCTCTCTCTCTCTCCTTCACTCTTGCACACATGAACGCATTGACTAGGAGTTGAGCTCACCATAACTCCTTCTCTCATTGCTCCCCACACCTAGCTTGAGGAAAGCTCTACTTGGGTGACACAAGTGGTGGTGGAGTGAGCCCTAACGACTTCACATCGAGGAGTTAACCTCATTATGGTTGGCTAAGTGCTAGTCCCTAAACCGACCCTTGCATTGTCTCTTTTCTCTTCTCTTTCTCTCTCTCATGCGAGAAAGTATGCTCATTTTGGTGGTGAACATCTTTGGCACCACAACCGGCGGGGATTGCAAGGTCCTTCTCACATTCTATTCCTTAGCTAGAGTCTTGATTCGCACGGATGGAATGCAAATCCACCGGTAGGAGTAGGTTATGAGATGCATGTTTGATTTGTTCGATTTTGTTTTCCCTCATACAACGGAGCTCAATGAAGCATGAAGAGGTTGGGAAGCTACTCCAAAAGCCGGAGCTACAAATAAGTGCCCCAATCATGCTCTTGAATACTAGCTTAATCTCATAATTAATCCTAGAAAATTAGGTTAAACTAGGCATTCTATGCATCATTGGATAGCTTCGGACCAGCCTAAGCCATCCACAACAAGAAAAAAATAAAAAATCATCATTGCGGGACTGAAATCAATGAAAAACCAGAGAAGAATTTGGGCGAAGTTCAGTCTAAGTTTACTTCTTAGAGAAGTGAACAGCCGTTCACTTCACAGAGGTAAGACCGTATGCTCTTAAGCCACGCCCGTTCACTTCCTCTAGAAGAATATTTCTACATCTACCTCATCAATGTGAGTAATGTGTATTAAAGAGAGCATAAAGTGCATTAAAAAGGGTATAAAAGAAGTACAAATGAACTGTCAGGGAAATATTTGAAGGTAGATGTCAGAAGATATGCTGTTTCGGCACAGTTAAGATACTTGACAATGTCTATAAGCGTACATTCGTAGCTTTACAGACATACGTCTAAGTGCAACTATTGCTGTCTTCCCCATGAGGATTTTTGGGTGGTAAATATTTTTCAATGTGTCAGTGTACATCCTAAAACCATCTCAGTCTCAATCACCTTTTTTGGATCTACCCCTTTAGGTCACACAATCTCATAGATGTAATGATTTCCATCCACATATTCCAATTTGTGCGGATTGGATTGAAATAACCCAGGACATAGAGGTTCCATGGGATGTCTACATTAAAGGTTACCATTTTGCAATCACAAACCTGTAACTTGAAAGAATGAACTCGGATGAAAATATCTCTTTAAAGGCTCGCATCTTGAAAGCTTCCTAAAATTGGATGTGTACGAACATCCCACAAATTTGTTAGTGGGGGCCCGAGGTTGATGTCAAAGGCAAGGCCCCATGTGTATGTGATTCATCATATTTGTACCGCTACTACCTTTTGGGCCTACTGTTATCTTCCTTGAAAATTCCAAATTAGCAATTCAAGGCCCAAAATAAATAAAAGTACACAATTGCATGGGTTGTGAGTGTGATTCAACATGTTTGAGCATTGGGCAAGTTGGAAAAGAAGATGGAGAGGTGGAGACAAATGCAGATTGCTTCCAAGGGCCGAAAAGAAGTGTGTAGGCCATCTACCAATGTGGCTACCCCCAGTCCTATGAGAGAAGATTACAATATTATAGATTTGGGCATAAATTTACATGATCTTGCCTCTATGCATCATGTATTGCCCATTGAGTATACTGATATGCTAAAGAGTGTGCTGAAATTTACACAAGAGAAGCTAAGCCTAGATGTTGTACATATGGAAACCACAACAAGCAACTTGAAAAATGCAAGCAAAGAAGTCACTACATGAAAAACTTGGAGTTGTGGGTGCAATGAACAACCTCAAGGAAGTCACTACACAAAAACTTGGAATTGTGGGTGCAGTGATGAACAACCTCGAGGAAAAGTAGGCAACATTAGAATCTGAGTTGAAAGCTACAAAAGGGAGACTGCCATCAATCCAGATAGGGTGCAAAGCTGGAAAATGAAGTTTCAATATGTGTAATAAGAATAAAATGGCTTCAATTCCAGGAGCACTAGTACAAGGTACTGTTAGTGGCACCACTAGTAGTATTCCTAATGGTACCACTAGCACTAGTGCTAATGCTATTGCTAGTACTGCTATTACTGGTACTATACTACTACTAGTACTACTATACTAGTAGTAGTTTAGAAGTACTAGTACTGCTATTACTGGTACTATACTACTAGTACTACTATTAGTGGTACTGTGCTAGCACCAATACTACTAGTACTAGTGCTAGTACCACTACTAGTACAACTAGTGCTAGCAATAGTACTAGTAGTACTAGCACTAGCACTAGTACTATAGTACTACTATAATAGCACTACTAGCACTAGTACTATAGTACTACTATAATAGCACTACTAGCACTAGTAGTGCTAGTACTACTAGTAGTGGTACTAGTAGTAGTGTAGTGCTAGTATTAGCACTACTAGTAGTGTAGTACTAGCACTAGTAGTGCTAGTACTACTAGTAGTGGTACTAGTAGTAGTGTAGTGCTAGTATTAGCACTACTAGTAGTTTAGTACTCGCACTACTATACTAGCATTAGTGGTGCTAGTACTACTAGTAGTGGTACTAGTAGTAGTGTAGTGCTAGTATTAGCACTACTAGTAGTTTAGTACTCGTACTACTAGTAGTTTAGTTTAGTGTGCTAGCACTACTAACACTAGAGTGTTAGCACTACTAACACTAGTAGTGCTAGCACTACTAGTACTAGCATTAGTGGTACTAGTTACTATATTAGTACCACTACTAGTACTAGTAGTGCTAGTTTTAGTAGTGGTAGTACTAGCACTACTAGTGCTAGTAATACTAGCACTACTAGTGTTAGTAGAAGCACTACTAGTACTAGTAGTGCTAGTACTAGTAGCACTACTAGTAGTACTAGCACTACTAGTGTTAGTAGAAGCACTACTAGCACTACTAGTACTAGTAGTTTAGAACTACTAGCACTACTACTAACACTAGTAGTGGTACTAGTACTCCTCCTCCTAGTAGTAGTGGTACTAGTACTAGTACTCCTACTAGAAGTAGTGGTACTAGTACTACTAGTATCACTACTACTAGTAGTAGTGGTACGAGTGTAGTGCTAGTACTAGCACTACTAGTAGTTTAGTGCTAGTACTAGCATTACTAGTAGTTTAGTGCTAGCACTACACTCGTACCACTACTACTAGTAGTAGTGATACTAGTAGTACTAGTACCACTACTTCTAGTAGGAGTACTAGTACTAGTACCACTACTACTAGGAGGAGGAGTACTAGTAGTTTAGTGCTAGTCCTAACATTAGTAACATTAGTGGTACTAGTTAATACTACTAGTACCACCACTAGTAGCCTACTAGTACAGTACCACTACTAGTAGTGCTAATGTTAGTAGTGGTAGTACTAGTAGTATGAGCACTCTACTAGTACTACTATAGTACTAGTAGTACCAGTACTAGTACTAGTATAGTACCATTCATAGTAGTACTACTAGTACTAGCACTAACTAGTTAGTGCTAGTACTACTAATACTAGTACTAGTACTAGCACTAGCTAGTACTACTAATAGTAGCACTAGTACTAGTACTACTAGAGTACTAACAAAGGATTAGCACTACTATTTCAGTATTAGCACTACTCTTGCAGTACTAGTAGTAGCACTAGTACTAGTACTACTAGAGTAGTAGTAGTACTAGTACTTGTGCTCGTGTTAGAACTAGTGCTAGTAATCCTAGCACTAGTACTACTAGGAGTGGTACTGTAGTAGTACTAGCACTAGCACTAGCACTAGCACTACTAGTGCTAGTGCTAGTACCCACTACTAGTACTAGTGCTAGTACAGCACCACAATGGTGCCACTAATAGTTGTACTAGTGCTAGTACCCACTACCAGTACTAGTGCTAGTACAGCACCACAACGGTGCCACTAATAGTTGTACTAGTGTTAGTACTAATAATGCTATTATAGTATCACTAATAGTAGTACTAGTGCTACTACTGGTAGTGCTAGTACTAGCACTGTTAGTAGTATTAGTGCTAGTTCTAGTACTAGTAATACTATTATAGTACCACTAACAATTGTATTGGTGCTAGTGCATTCAATACCTAATTATTTTGTGTTCTACAGCTAAGCATTAAAATTTGCAGCTTTATATCCATTAGCCAAGAATGGATTTGTTCTTGTAGCTTTATATCCATTAGCCAAGAATGGGTTTGTTCTTGTACAAACATCATTACAGCATATAAGAATAAGATAAGAACATATGTGCATACAGCAATGAAACCATCAAAACAGGTTCTAAGAACATCCATCTGAGTTGGTTTATACCATTTAGTGCCTTTTCAAAGATGTTTGCATCATGTGAGGGTGTCAAGAAAACAAAGTTAATATATCAAGTGAGCTCCCTTGATAATGATTAGTACTATACTACCAATAGTAGTACTAATAGTACTACTATTAGTACTACTACTAGTACTGCTACTAGTAGTAGTGGTAGTACCAGTAATACTACTACCAGTAGTACTGCTACTAGTAGTAGTGGTAGTACCAGTAATACTACTACCAGTAGTAGTATTACTACTGGTGGTAGTAGTAGTAGTAGTAGTAGTACAATACTAGTCTTAGTGATACTAGTAATACTAGTACAACTGGTGCTAGTGACTAGTATTGATAGTAGTAATAGTAGCACTAGTATAGGTAATAGTAGTAGCACTAGTACTGATAGTAGTAGTTACTACAATAGTAGTAGTACTAGTATTGGTAGTAGTAGTAGTACTAGTAGTATTATTAGTACTGTTAACACTTACTAGTAGTAGTAGCACTAGTACTGATAGTAGTAGTTACTACAGTAAGTAGTAGTAGTACTATTACCACTTACTACTACTACTAGTAGTACTAGTACTACTACTAGTAGTACTAGTACTGGTAGTAGTAGTCTAATACTATTAAGTGGTAGTAGTAGTACTACTACTATTAAGTGGTAGTAGTAGTACTACTACTATCACTTACTAGTAGTGATAGTACTAGAGTCTACTACTAGTAAGTGGTAGTAGTACTTCTATTACTAGTGGTAGTGGTACTACTACTACTATCACTTAGTAGTAGTAGTAGTAGTAGTAGTAGTAGTAGTAGTAGTAGTAGTAGTACTACTACTACTACTAATACTAGTACTACTACTAGTAAGTGGTACTACTACTACTATCAGTACTAATAATGGCAGTATTAATACTAGTATTAGTACTACCTATACTGATATTGGTAGTACTAGTACTACAAGTGCCAGTACTGGTACTGCTATTGGGAGTACTATTACTAGTACAGTGGTAGTAGACCTACTACTAGTACCATGGTAGTACTAGTAGTAGTACCACTAGTACTAGCCGTACTACTACCAATAATAGAACCAGTAGTAGTTTTACTAGTACTAGTGATAGTAGTTGTACTACTTGTAGTAGTACTACTAGTCCTAGTGATAGTAGTACTAGTGATGTAGTAGGGACTAGTGATAGTAGTACTAGTGATGTAGTAGGGACTAGTGATGTAGTAGGGACTAGTGATAGTAGTACTAGTGATGTAGTAGGGACTAGTGATAGTAGTACTAGTGATGTAGTAGGGACTAGTGATGTAGTAGGGACTAGTGATAGTAGTAGTAGTAACAACTACTATCACTAGTGGTAGTACTACTGCCAGTAGTGCTAATACTAGTAGAAGTATTCCACTGGTATTAGTACTAGTACTACTAGTACTAGTACTACCAGTAGTAGTAGTATTACTGATAATACTAGTACTACCAGTAGTAGTAGTATTACTGGTACTACTAGTATTGGTTCTAGTATTAGTATTAGAATCACTAGTATTAGTAGTGCTAATACTAGTAGTAGTATACTAGTATTCCACTGGTATTAGTACTAGTACTGCTAGTACTACCAGTAGTAGTAGTAGTATTACTGGTAGTACTAGTATTGGTTCTAGTATTAGTATTAGAACCACTAGTATTAGTACTAGTGGTTCTAGTACTACTAGCACAGCACTAAGTACCACTAGCACAAGCACTAGTACCACTAGTACTAGTACCACTAGTACTAGTACCACTAGTGCTAGTACTAGTGGTTATAGTACTACCAGCACTAGTACTAGTACTACTAGTACTACTTGTGGTACTAGTACTATTACTAGTGGTACTACCAGTACTAGTGCTACTGATATTACTAGTACTAGTATAAGTACTAATACTTTGTGAATTGCCATAAAATTTGAAGTTATTTCTTTTTGCTATTAATGTTGAATGCTGTATTACTGATTTTTATAGGGGGTAGCAATGAGAAAAACGTTGGTGAAGTTATTGGTGAATCACATAACAGAAACTAATGATATTGATGAGGATTGCACTTTGTTTGAAATGGCTAGAAATAAGGGAAGGAAGAAGAAAGACACTCTAGTAGCTCTAAAGATGTATTTGCAAAACAAGGTACCCCACCTTCTACCACAAAGAGTGGCAAAGGAGCAAAATGGAAGCTTCCTAGGGGATTCACTCTTAAAAAACTTATGATATCACGTGAGTGTACAAGAGGGGGTTTTTTGAAATGAGGCATAAGCTTATAAGGTAGGGATAAGTCCATGTATTTAGGTGAATTGGTCTGCTTAATAGGATAGCAACTATGAGAACAGCCATTGATATGGTTGCAAGTTAAGAAATAGTCTTTACAAATAGTTGGATGTAAAGAATGCATTTTTTACATGGTGATTTACAAGAGTTGCGTAAAGGCTTGTATAGCTTGAAATGGGAACCTATAGCATGGTCAAATAAGATAGGAGAGTATATTCTTATCACTATTAGATTTTATATATCTTAACAATTTTTTCACTTTATGTGAAAAAGACTGACTGAGGCATTGTTCTAGTAGTTATCTATGTTGATGACTTAATTGTCACAAGGGATAGTGTTATTGACATTCATGAGCCTCAAGAAGAAGTTTTAGATAAAAGATTTGGGTGAACTGCAATACTTCCTAGGTATAGAGGTGATTAGATCACTTGATGAGATTCAGCTATTGGGGGTTGATAGGTTGTAAGCCAATCTCAATGCCATTCATAAAGAACACAAAGTTGGTTATAAGATACATGTTTAGAGGACTTGACTATGTACAAGTACATTGTAAGGCATTTAATTTACATGATTATCACACCAGGCTAGATTTGAGCTATCCTCTTGGATTGGTGAGTCAGTTCATGTAGGCCAACGAAGCCACACTTGGATGTGGCTAGGAGGATACTTAGATACATAAAGTCCAAATTTTACTTTGGAACTTTCTATGAGGCTTATATACATATAAATGGATATGTATATTTATCTAAGCATATACATATATGTTTAGAGGACCTTACTATGTACAAGTACATTGTAAGGAATTTGATTTACATGACTATCGCATCAGGCTAGATTTGAGCTATACTCTTGGATTGGTGAGTCGATTCATGTAGGCCTCAAGGAAGCCACACTTGGATGCAGCTAGGAGGACACTTAGATACATAAATTCCATAGTTTACTATGGAATTTTCTATGAGGCTCAGATACATATACATGGATATATAAATGGATATTGGACTCTCATTGGACTAGTGTCTTGGACATGAGATCTCTTAGTGGCTTTATGTTTTCTTTTGGAAGTATTATTGTTAACTAGATTAGCAAGAAGCAACCCCATCAGTTGCTTTGTTAAGTAGAGAGGTTGAGTATTGGGGGGCTGCTACGCAGCATGTGAGGTAGCTTGGTTATAGAAGTTACTTTACAGATATGGGAGAGCCCGTGGATAGGGCTACGTGAGCATCATACAATTGGCTATGAGTAACCCAACATATCATGCTAGGACAAAGCATATTGAGGTGTCTTATCATAGGAAGAAGGTTCTAGACAGCAAGTAATTTAGTGAATGCCAGCACATAGGATTAAACAGCTCACATCTTTATAAAGATATTGGGTACAGAGAAGCTCTACAAGTTTAGAAGCCTACTTAGAGTGCACGGTATGGAGGTGAGCTAGATGGGAAGTGCTAAGACATCAAGCTCAACTGGTGTGGATATGGGTGGCATGCTAAGATGACAGCTCCACAGTACCATTGGCATGGTTGGTGAGATAAGTGATTGGCAATGATTTCATATCATCTTGCCCACGGAACATAATAGTAGGCCTTACATCTTTCTTTCAAAAGTTTGAGTCTCAATAAGTTCTCTTTTGTAAATCATCCCCTTTTGAGGCACCACCTCCTAGGGAAGATTCACTGTACATTCCTTACTTGTTGCCACCACCTCTGAGTGATTGAGAACCAAGTGAGTGAAAATATACCTTGCTCAACATAGTAGTAGGCGTCACATTTTTCTTTGGAAGTTTGAGCCTTAATAAGTTCTCTTTTGTAAGGAAATTCTTTAGAGAGACTTATCTGACACACAACTCAACCCTATAGAGGAGGAGGATGAACCATGCCACATTGAGTATTCTCCCTCCATACCCAAAACCAAAGGAGCGCCCATGAATAAGCTAGTGAGAAGAATGTGGAGGAAAGGATGATTTTGAGCTCATTGCAAACAAGGAAACATACACACATAAGAGTAGACACATGAGAGAGAGTAGACACATAAGAGAGAGATGGGTGAAATTTTTTCTATTCTCTTCTCTTCTCTACAACCTTAACATAAATATAAGAATACATATCATAAGGGAAAGTACTCTGCTTCTAGAACATATAAAGGTCAGTCCACAATGTGAACCCAACTACATGAGATCACGCTATAACTATGCCTTAACTCTAATAAACCAAAGTGTCACACAACCTATAGACCATTGGCAGCATGAAATCAAAAAATAGAGTCATCATTGTGATTCCCAACCAAGAAACAGGTTCGAGTCCATACTGAGAAACAAGTAGATAGACCCAAATTAGGTTCTATTTCTACAGGGTGTATATGATAGTAGACATGTTCTATGTGATGATTCCAAAGTAGATCAACTCATGATGAAAGAGATTAGGCAAGGAAGATAGAATCACCTCTATTTCCCTACCCAAAACAATATTCATCTAGCTTTGGCTCAACCTCTGTAAATGCAAATGCGAAGATAGGGGATGATGAAGAAATTTCTAGAGGAACCTGGGAAATAGAAGCCTCAAGAGGGTTTCTTGAACTTACTTTCTACAATAACCCAGTGGTGCACCTCCAATTGCACCTTTACCTCCTCGTGACGATGTAGAATTTACTTTCTAAAGTAACTCAGTGGTGCACCACCAACAACTATACCTTTGCCTCCTCACATGACTACATAATGCTTGACTTTATCTTTGGAACTATGGTAAGGTAACTCAGTGGTGCACCACCAACAATTGTACCTTTGCCTCCTCACATGACTACATAATGCTTGACTTTATCTTTGGAACCTATGGTAAGGTATCCCAATTTTGTGCCATATAGCTATGTTAATACTGTAGTTCCTCCTATTTCTCATCCTTTGAGGAGAATTAAAAATTCTTAAGTGGAAAGAAAAAAATTACCTCCTTTATGAATCCCTCGTAATGGTCCTAAAATTATTGAGACAGATACATCACAAGAATATTAGGGAAAAACTCTTATTTGAAAAGATAGATAAAAAAGAAGAAATTGTGCATATAGATCATACTCTTTCAGACATTCAGAACTATGGATGAACAAAGGCTTGGGACACTAAAGGAAGAATTGGCTGCTATTAAGAACATATATAAATCTTCTAAGGAATCAAACGTGGTGGTGGAAAAGTTTAACTAATATTAAGCTACAATGAATCAAGAATGAGGAACATATGCACTTATCTTGCAAAAAGTTGTTGTAGTCAGATCAAATGACTACATGGCTAGAGGGATCCTGATTAACTAACACAATTCATGGGAGAATAGCAAAAATCAATCAAATGGGAGAATTCATTCTCCATTTATCTTCATCGAAAATTTCAAATGTATGCTAATGCCCATTCAGATGCATGTCATTATTGTGCAGATCCATAACTAGACTGGGTTGTTCAAACAAAATACTATTACCCCTCCAGGTGTATCAACAATCACCAATGACAGTGTATCGCACGATTATGTGGGTCCTGTCTGTATCCCATCACGTGTGCCACATGCTAGCTTAGGAAATAGCCATAGTATTACATTTCAGTTTATACTTTTATATCTTAGTTGTAGTTCATTTTTGAAAGATCCCTGCCCCCTTCGCGCAACGAATTTGGGGGTACTAGCAGCGGAAGTAGCACTTCTTGCATAGGGCAGAGCCTCTCACTCGAGGCCTTGCCCACACGGATATCCGGACAAGAGACTAATCCGTCAGTTCTTCCAAAATCGAACCCGAAAAACTTCCCTCGCCCAAAAAGAACGGGCGAATTCTCTAGGATATTTTTATTCTAACATAGTCAAGAGCCTTAACTAAACAAACTGATTCGACCGAACTAGTAAGTCACATGGTCAGATCAAGGAAAAGACTTTCCCTTGGATCATAGAGATCAACGCTTTTTTCCTCATCGAGAGGCACAGCCATTGATTCTTTTCCATAGAATAAAGACTATCCGGGATTTACTTCATCTATTGTACCATAACAGAATTGAGTCTCGTTTTAGGGATCCATCAGTCCAGCCTAACCCATTCCAATCCCATGGGTTAGCCAACTGCCCAACCACTGTAGTGATAGGATCCATTTAGGAATTTGGTTATGTTTTGTCTTGGGTACTACAGAAAAGCGTTTCCAAGCCCCCTAGCTGGCGCTTTATGCAAACTTCAAGATAGTCACACCACTTACACACCCAATATGAAATTGCCTTTTTCACAGATTCGGCTGTCTTTAAAAACAATCTTTTAATGAAACCATAATATCACTGATCATAATCTTCCAAAATATCCGGTTGAATTCTAATTTCCAATCATTCCTTCATTGGTGTACCTATGGCATCATTGGCAACCAGAACGCTCACCACCTGTCCACTCAAGGGCCTTTTTAATAGTTCCTAGCTCATAGTACCCGGAAATATATTCACTTATAAAAATCCAGATGGACTCTCTGTTGAAGATCAGCAAGATCAACCAACAGATCCATATAAAAGAGCCATGGACTCATCCGTTGAGGACCAGCAAGGTCAATCAACCAGATCCATGCCCAAGTTCAGAAAATAACTCTAACACCTTGTTCCATTTTCTTCCTTGACGCACGTGTGGGTATCTTCGGCGACCCAGAGCCCGAGCACCATATGGTCAGCACCCTCTAGGATCCTTCTCATCACAGGTCACCTAGCACTTCACTCATAGGCCGCTTCCTTGGTCCCTCATCCACCGTACTGGAAGCTCACCATTTAAATCGAACCGAGGCTGGTCAAGACCTCGGCTGACCTTGCTACGCGAGACGTCCTCTGTTGACTCTCCGTCAGTTGTTACAACTTTATCACTAAAGTCTCCACCACGACCTCATTCATAAGATGGTCAAAATGCTTCCCTAGCATTCTTGACATAAAACAGTCATTTAAAAATATGTTATAAATATAGTTTCTAATGAACTCTCATCTTTCCACATTATTCCACAATTTCTCGTTACTCCACTTTCTTCTACATCAATTCACATTGCTTAGTCCACATCTAATCATATGTATTCCCATCGTCCTTCATCCATTCTCATCCAATCACATTATATTACATCCCATCACATCTATCACATCTCATCCATTCTCATCTACCCATATCCACATCACATCACATCACATCCATTCACATCACATCCATTCACATCACATCCATTCACATCACATCTCATCCATTCACAACTACCCTGATCCACATCACATCACATCACATCCATTCACATTACATCTATCTCGATTCACATCACATCACATCCATTCACATTACATCTATCTCGATTCACATCACATCTCATCCATTCGCATCACATCTCATTCATTCACATACATCACATTCATTGTATCCCCATCCCATTATATACATTCTATCCACATTACATCACATCCACATCCATCCATATCTCATCACATCCATACACATTCCATCTCATTCATTCACATCAATCTATCCATTCACATTACATCTATCTCGATTCACATCACATCACATCACATCACATCACATCCATTCACATTACATCTATCTCGATTCACATCACATCTCATCCATTCGCATCACATCTTCTCATTCATTCACATACATCACATTCATTGTATCCCCATCCCATTATATACATTCTATCCACATTACATCACATCCACATCCATCCATATCTCATCACATCCATACACATTCCATCTCATTCATCCACATCCATCCATTCATTCACATTCACATCCACATATATTCACATCACATCACATCACATTCGCATCTCATTCATTCACATCTATCTCGATTCACATCACATCTCATTCATTCACATCTATCCTGATTCACATCACATCGCATCACATTCACATCTCATTCATTCACATCTATCCTGATTCACATCACATTGCATCACATTCACATCTATCCTGATTCACATCACATCACATCTCATTCATTCACATCTATCTCGATTCGCATCACATCTCATTCATTCACATCTATCCCGATTCACATCACATCACATCACATTCTTTCACATATCCTCACATCTCATTGTCATCTCTTCATTCACATCCACATCCATTTACATCACCTCACATCCCATCCACCTCCATTTACATCACCTCACATCCCATCCACATTCATTTACATCATACCGCATCTTTATCACATCCACTCACATCTTATCACATCGCATTCATATCTTATTCACATTTAGTAACATTTTCTATTTTTGATACCGATGGGACTTTTCTAAATTTCTGTCAATTGCTTGGCCTAGGTAAATGTTCTTTTTCTCAACGGATATTTTTCATATTCTTTCTCAATTTTCTCAAGTGAAATATATTCAATATTCTTCTTTTTGAGTAAAAGATTCATGAGATTTACAAAAATTAATTCTACCCATATTTTCCAATAATGCTCAAAATTTCACTTTTGATAACTACTCATAATTTGAATTTTGCTAAAAATTTATCTTTTTTTCATTTAATTTCTTGGATCTCAATTATCATGGGAATTCCTCTTTTTACATTTAAATGATTGAATTCCAAATGTCATGGAAATTTCTCTTTTATCATAAAATAAATTTATCTAAAATTCTTATTTTCTTTAATAAGATATCCATTATTTTAATTTTACCACAAATTCCACTTTTATCTTTTAAATGATTGAATTCTAAATGTCATGGGAATTCCTCTTTTATCATTTGAAATTTTCTCATGCATAAATTAAATTTATCTAAAATTTCTCTTAAAATTAAAAAAATCCATTAATTCAAATATGCCAAGAATTCCACTTTTAGTATTTAAATGATTGAATTCCAAATGTCATGGAAATTCCTCTTTTATTATCTAAATTTTTTTATGCATAAAATAAATTTATCTAAATTCTTCTAAAAATATTTATTATTTTAATATATCAAATTTTCTCTTTTTCCATTTAATTACATGGATCTCCATTATCATGGAAATTCCTCTTTTTGCATAAAAATAAAATTAAAAAATTACCTCTTTTCTTAATTACTTATTTATGCATAAACACTCAAAATTAGTATTCCATGAATGTAATGAAAATTATTCTTTTAGCATAGGATGACTATTCCAGGAATATGATAGGAAGCCCTCTTTTCTCATTATGCATAAAAATTTGATAGCATTTTTGCTTATAATTTCAAGGTCTTAGATCAACTCATATATATTATCAGTAAAGAGCTACAATTATACCCATGGTATGTACAGGTAGTCACGGTCCTTGGAGTTATAAGATAAATACCATCATATCTAGGCCTCAAGCAAGTGAGGAATTCCATACAATTGCGGTACTTTCATCTAAAGACCCAATTACCAATTTATGAGTTTTTATTTTGAATATCAATTTATTCTATTAGCATATAAGCATTAAAAAGCCATTTCTTTAACCTCTAGCTTGACTAGCATAGAGTTTGATTTTTGAATTGAGAATTAATCAATGAGAAGCATCATTTGAATAGAGAATTGGTCATAGGAATAACCATTCTTTTGGGGAGAGAGAGATATACCTAAAAAACATCCTAATTAAGCATAAATATAAACTTTTTGTGATTAATCATTAGAATTCTTTAGAAATCTTAATTTGCATTGAAAAACAATCCATTTGAAACTTCTCAAGCTTCAGAGGGGTTGAGAAGTGAAAACATTGAGAATATTAAAGAAAAACCATGAAATTATGTCTTACCTCTTGATTTTGCTTGCTTGCTTCTTTGTCTTAGAAGGAAGCTCCCAACCAATCAATTGGTTAGTGTGTTGAGAGGAAAGCTCCAAGGATGGTTGAAGAGAGAGAGAAGCTCCAATCTCTCCAAAATGTAGAGGATTTTAAAGGGATAATAGAAAATATCATTATTTTAATGTAATATTGGCATGGTATAGCTCAAAGATGAGAATACGAAAGAATGAGGGTCTATTTATAGGTGAGGGAGGCCACGAACTGAGTCTAACTAAGTTCTAGAATTTTCTAGCTTTAGTTTGGCTGGATTTGGAGAAGATTTGGACTAGTTTAGCTCCCATTTTGATCCAGTTTGATCTAGGAAGAGGAGAGATAAAAATATCATATTTTTTTTATTTAAAAACTCATCCACATGTGTGAAATAGGTGCCTACCTTAAAGTCTCCCCCCTCCTTACCAAGGTGTTAAAAATGTACATTATTCCAAAATATCTCATTTTTTTAGTAATATCTCATAGTTTTTAACTAATAAACCTTGTACTCAGTCAACTCGTCATCTTATATGAGAATTTACTCATTTTTGGATATTTTCTTTTATTCTTTGGATTTATCTCATCCAAACACTTGGATTAATCTTATTGGCCCATAGGAACCTTAATTGGACCATAATCCAAAATTTTCAAAAAATCTTGACCCTTAGGCTAAGGTCTTTTAAATCATTTTTAATTGATTCCAAATGCACTTTGGAGAATTTATTTTAAACTTTTGTTTAAGGAAAAACCATTTCAGACACTAGGAGAATTTTTATATCCAAAGATATCTCAATTTTAGATTACCTCTCTCTAAGCGAAAACAAGGTAAAACAAGATCGTTCTTTTATTTCAGAGAGGGGAAAAATTACAAGAACATAAGGGGAGGTTCTTACAGCTTTACACCTTACATAAGGGAAGGTTCTTACAGCTTTACACCTTAAAATAATGGTCCATCAGACCAAAAATTCCATCTGAACATTCCTCCACGGGAATTTCAGTTATGCAGGTTCTTATTTTGTCATCCCTTAATTAGATTCACTAGGTCAAAGGTTAACAACAGCAATCTGTCAGCACAATCCACTAATCTCATAGTGATTTGCTGAAGTCATAATCGTCATCCCAGTTACTAACATCATCACTGGGATTCATCCCATTCATCCTCATTGTGGCTTTGTTCAACTTATCTTCCTTCAACTAGAATTCAAGAATCATCCTCTTTCAATCAGAATCCAAATCAACTCATCAATTCTCAACCAGAATTCTAATATCATATGAACCAGCATTTGAATTCATCATTTGGATAGCATTTTTGCTTACAATTTCAAGGTCTTAGATTTACTTGTATATATTGTCAGTAAAGAGCTACAGTTATACCCATGGTATATACAGGTAGTCAGGGTCCTTGGAGTTATAAGGTAAATACCATTATATCTAGGCCTCAAGCAAGTCAGGGATTCCATACAATTGCGGTACTTCCATTTGAAGACCCAATTACCAATTTATGAATTTTTATTTTGAATATTAATTTGTATGAATTTCATCACACATTACAATCTTTTACTAGTACTTAATAAAATTTTGACATTTCTTGCTTTCGGTTGATCCACTTTAGCCAATTCGCTCTGATACCACTGGAATTTGGGGGTATTAGCAGGCAGAAGTAGCACTTGTTGTGTAGGGTAGAGCCTCTCACTCAGGGCCTCGCCCATGGATATCTAGACAAGAGACTAATCCCTTGGTTCTTTCAAAACCGAACCCGAAAAAACTTCCCTTGCCCAAAAAGCACGGGCGAATCCTCCATGATATTTTTATTCTAACATAGTCAAGAGCCTTAACTAAATAAACTGATCGGACCGAACCAGTAAGTCACATGGTCAGATCAAGGAAAAGACTTGCACTTGGATCATAGAGACCAACACTTTTTTCCTCAATGAGAGGCATAGCCATTGATTCTTTTCCATAGAACAAGGACTATCCGGGATCTACTTCATCTATCGTACCATAATGGAATTGAGTCTCATTTTAGGGATCCATCAGTCCAGCCTAACCCCATCCAGTCCCATGGGTTAGCATACTGCCCAACCACTGTAGTGATAGGATCCATTTAGGAATTTGGTTATGTTTTGTCCCGGGTACCAAGGAAAAGAGTTCCCAAGCCCCCTAGCCACAGCGCTTCATGCAAACTTCAAGATAGTCACACCAATACACACCTAATATGAAAATGCCTTTTTCACAGATTCGGCTATCTTTAAAAATAATCTTTTAATGAAGCCATA
Source organism: Cibotium barometz (assembly GCF_041138505.1). Classification (NCBI taxonomy): domain Eukaryota; kingdom Viridiplantae; phylum Streptophyta; class Polypodiopsida; order Cyatheales; family Cibotiaceae; genus Cibotium; species Cibotium barometz. The sequence continues at coordinate 1,465,076 of NC_141081.1, read as the reverse complement.
ATATCACTGTTCATCATAATCCTCCAAAATATCCGGTTGAATTCTAATTTCCAATCATTCCTTCACATCGATATACCATGGCATCATTGGTACTACCCAGAACGTTCACCACGTGTCCACTTAGGGGCCTTTTCTATAGTTCCTAGCTCATAGTACTCGAAAATATATTCACTTATAAAAATCTAGATGGACTCTCTATTAAAGATTAGCAAGATCAACCAACAACAGATCCATATAAAAGAGCCATGGACTCATCCGTTGAGGACCAGCAAGGTCAATCAACCAGATCCATTCCTGAGTTGAGAAAACAACTCTAACACCTTGTTCCATTTTCTTCCTCGACGCATGCGTGGGTATCTTTGAACGACCTAGAGCCCAAGCACCGTATGGTCAGCACCCTCTAGTATCCTTCACAAGTCACCTAGCGCTTCACTCATAGGTCGCTTCCTTGGTCCCTCATCCACCGTACCGGAGGCTCACCATTTAAATCGAACGGAGGATGGTCAAGACCTCGGTCGATCTTGCCACTCAAGACGTCCTCCGTTGACTCTCCGTCAACTGTTACAACTTTATCACTGAGGTCTCCACGACCTCATTCACAAGATGGTCAAAATGCTTCCCCAGCATTCTTGACATAAAACAATCATTTAAAAACAGGTGTTATAAATATAGTTTCTAATGAACTCTCATCTTTCCACATTGTTCCACATCATTTCTCGTTATTTCAATTTCTTCTACATCAATTCACATTGCTTAATCCACATCTAATCATATGTATTCCCATCATCCTTCATCCATTCTCATCTAATCACATTATATTACATCCCATCACATCTATCACATCTCATCCATTCTCATCTACCCATATCCACATCACATCCATTCACATCACATCTCATCCATTCATAACTACCCCGATCCACATCACATCACATCACATCACATCACATCACATTCATTCACATTACATCTATCTCGATTCACATCACATCTCATCCATTCGCATCACATCTCATTCATTCACATCCATCACATTCATTGTATTCCCATCCCATCATATACATTCTATCCACGCCTAGGTAAACGTTCTTTTTCTCAACGGATATTTTTCATATTCTTTCTCAATTTTCTCAAAAGTGAAATATATTCAATATTCTTCTTTTTGAGTAAAAGAATAATGGGATTTAAAAAAATTAATTCTACCCATTACTCATAATTTGAATTATGCTAAAAATTCATTTTTTTTTCATTTAATTTCTTGGATCTCAATTATCATGGGAATTCCTCTTTTTACATTTAAATGATTGAATTCCAAATGTCATGGAAATTTCTCTTTTATCATAAAATAAATTTATCTAAAATTTTTATTTTCTTTAATAAGATATCCATTATTATAATTTTACCAATGAATTTCACTTTTACCTTTTAAATGATTGAATTCCAAATGTCATGGGAATTCCTCTTTTATCATTTGAATTTTTCTCATGCATAAATTAAATTTATCTGTTCTCTTCAAATTTAAATAAAAATATCCATTAATTCAAATATGCCAAGAATTTCACTTTTACTATTTAAATGATTGAATTCCAAATGTCATGGGAATTCTCCTTTTATTATTTAAATTTTCTCATGCATAAAATAAATTTATCTAAAATTCTTCTAAAAATATTCATTATTTTAATATGTTAAATTTTCTCTTTTTCCATTTAATTACATGGATCTCCATTATCATGGGAATTCCTCTTTTTGCATAAAAATAAAATTACCTCTTTTCTTAATTACTTATTTATGCATAAACACTAAAAATTAGTTTTCCATGATGCCCTTTCCCCACCCACTACATCCTCCATAATTTCCTTATCAATAGGAAGATCTATGGGGGTTGGATTTGAGCTGATTTGCAACACCTTTTTAAGCATTCATTTGCTCCACATATGTTTGCTTGGCACTAGACAAAGGTAGAAGTGTCTCGAAGATGTTTTGTGACCATACATTTTACCATTTTTTTCCATAAAAACATGAGCTAAACTGAGTTCTTGACAATGACAACATATCTACTCACCGAAATCTACTTTATGGATGGATGGTAGAGTCTACCCTTTGCTATCTGAGCTGTATCCCATAAAAATACATTTCACTATCTTATCCTCTGCTGACTTATTGGATTTTGGTCAAGCACAAGAGCATAAGAAAGATAACCAAAAACATGCAAATGAGCTACAGAGAGCTTCCTACCATTCCAAGCTTCATAAGGGTATTTGTTTGCAAGACCTTACTGGAGCATCTTTTAGCACATAAGTGGCACACATAACTGCCTAACCAAGAAATATAAGGCAAATCCTAGCCTTTAAACATGCAATGTGCCATCTCCATGGGAGATATTTTCCTGTCGGCCACACCATTTTGCTAAGGTGGATAAGGTACTATGAATTCATGTTTTATGCATCTTTCAACCATATATATATGAAACTCCTCTCAGCCACACCATTTTGCTAAGGTGTATAAGGTATTATGCATTAATGTTTTATGCCTCTTTTAACACAATTACATGAAAATCCTTTACCAATTTTACATGT